>NC_090379.1:42805285-43507367 GCF_036365525.1 Heterodontus francisci
GTCTTAGTTATTGAGAAGATATGGGGTCAGAAGCTTAGCTTCAAGATTGTGAATGGTCTAGCCTCATACAGTGTTAGGGACTACCACTGAAGTAAAATATTGATGAATTTGTAACAAGGGGCATCAATTCAGAATTAGTACTGGAAGCATTAAGAGGAATGTTAGAAATAGGTTTTTTCACCCAAAGAGTTATTAGAATATGGAATACGTTAATGCGAGTGACTGTTGAAGTCAACTCAAATCACAACATTTCACAGAGAGTTAGATAAATATCACAAGAGAAAAAAATACAAGGAAAAATCAGGAAAATGGGAACAAGAACAAATAGTTTGAAGCCAGTGGTGGGTGGTATATAGACCTCCTTCATTCTTAAGAAATTTATAATTTTGAATACTTTTATTGAACAAATCACTTTCGCAATCAGATTCTTTGTCTTCAAGTCGAGAAAAATGGATCATCATTTCAAAATAAAATTTAAAGAAACACTCTACATAGAGGCAATGCTTTGAAGTGACTCTGTATCTGTCACTTTTACTTACCAGAAAATTCTGTCAATTATACGATGGCTTTAGTCCCTCAATCCTCATCTCTTTATTAAATAGATGTAGAACGCTCTTTGCATTACACCAATTAATTCATAAATACAGTGAATAGAGTTCTCTCCTCCCACAATAAGCAGGGTATATACACAGTGGAAAGAATACAGAGAAGTACAACAAGACTGAAGTATAAAGAGGATGAGCTATGAGGAAAGATTAGAGAAGCTCAAACTCTGCAGTCTAGAGACAGCATAATTAAAGAGGGACATAATGGAACAATAAACAATTCACATCAGTAAACCAGGAAATCAGAACCAAAGAACATCAATAGAATGTAGTGAAAAGTCAATAAGCTAATTTAATACAGATATCAGGAAGTCATTCTTTACTCAAGAGAGCACTAAATGTTTGGAATAATCTCCCAGGTCAGGTAGCATGCCAAAGACAGTGAAATGCAAAGATGAGAAAATCAGTGAACTCGAGGGATGAATCTTGATGCACCGAATAACCACTTTCTTATTTCTAATTATATAATGAGTTACTGCCTCTTTTTCAATATAATATTATTGTCGTTACTTTGTAACAATTGTAAATTGCTAAAAGATTCAAAATTTCTTTGGAGCTGCATTACTATCAATAAATTCATAAAGCTCCATAAAAGACGATAGTTTCACATGGAGTGGAAGATATATAACAGATTTGTGGCTAAGCTACAAACAAGACATACTAAACCCCACACAGAATACAGCTTAGCTAAAAATATGCTTATCTACCCAAAACATTATGGATGACAATTATCGAGCTATACAAACCATTGTATGACAGAATGATAGAATGATAGCTACCTGCATTAATAAAGAAAAATAAAAGACTTCACAGAATCACAGAATTGTTATAGTGCAGAAGGAAGCCATTTGGCCGATCTTGTCTGAATGGCCTCCTTCTGCACTGTAACAATTCTGTGATTTTGTGAAGTCTTTTATTTTTCTTTATAAATGCAACTACTATTCAACTTGCATTTTTGCAGCACTTTACACGACCACGGGACATCTCAAAGCACTTTACAGCCAATGAATTCTCTTGAAGTGTAGTCACTATTGTAATGTAGGAAATGTGGCAGCCAATTTGTGCACTGCAAGCTCCCACAAACAGCAATGTGATAATGACCAGATAATCTGCTTTTGTGATGTAGATTGAGGGGTAAATATTGGCCAGCAGTCCAGCGATAACTCCCCTGCTCTTCTTCAAAATAGTGCCATGGGATCTTTCACATCCACCTAAGGGGGCAGACATGAAGTGATTTATGACTTTCGGGACTAAACTAAATCAAGAGTACATCCCTATGAATCTCCTTTAATTAAGTTCAAATCAGACAAATTCTTATAGATACTTATTTGGGTCCAAAGAATTGAACTAGCTTGCCCTTGAAGAAAGAAAACTAACAGAGAATATTACCATCTTTTGGATAGCCTATTTTTAATAATTATGGCTAAGTCATAAATATCCCAGATATAAGGGTCTGGCAAACTCTCTTCAATACGTATCTCTCCACCTAAAGAGACACAGAGAGGGGGTTCTTGTAGTTGTATATAGGATGCTACATGAGACGATTTATTAACTTTTATATATTTATTAAAGAATTTATTAAAGAACATGCAATACACTTTTAAGTATATCACAATATCAAATATTACTAAGAGATGTAACACATAATCTTATTTCTAACATAGAATCCAAAAGTTTAACCCTTCTAATGTTACAGCAAAATATCTTAGAATATCCACCAAAATTTAAAGTAAACTTTTACCTTAAATCCCCGAGTAAACCATGGGGTGAGAAGTATTGTTTGAGGAATTCAATACTTCTAATTTTTGCTTCAGAACCTTTCATGTTTATACTGTTTCTAAGGTATCATCTGACTTTTTAGCACATAGGTGTTACCTTTCTGTGTGTGTGTTTCTTGCTTTCAAGGTCCATATTTGGTAGTATCATTAACTATATGTTTTACTGGAAATCCGCTGTTCTTGAAGTTGTGAGCATTTATCTGGTCAAAGTGTTTATAATTGTGTTTACTTGACCTCTTGTTCCTGTATGTCCATTCCATTTATTGTTTTATTATCTATAATTCCCTTTTTTATAGTACCTTAAAGCAACCTTTTGAGCCAATCTGTCTGCATCAACAACCCCATAAACTAATTAAGTTTATTGCTATCTCATACTGCTGTCACACAGGATATTTCAATCTGTGGGTTTATCTTCCAATTCCCTGACAACAGACACAAATGGGTTTCCCAACTTATTTCTGGTTCATAACAGGGACCTTGAAATTTTTAACTCTAACTTCATAAAGGGGAATGTCAGTCAGTCTTGAAAACTGACCATTTATTCAATCTTTGATTCTAAAAGTATAATATATTAACTATGTCTAAATGCCACCTAGTTAAGCCTAATATACCTAGATTCCATCACATACAGGGCCTTGGTTTAATATTCCATCCAAAAGGCAACACCCACAACAGTGCAGCACACGCTCAGTATTGCAAAGGAGTGCCAGCCTTGATTTTTGTGCTTAAGCCCTACAGTGGGACATGAACCCAGAAGCTTGTGACTCAGTGGTGCAGTGGTTAGCATGGCAGCCTCACAGCTCCAGTGACCCAGGTTCAGTTCTGGGTACTGCCTGTGCAGAGTTTGCAAGTTCTCCCTGTGACTGTGTGGGTTTCCACCGGGTCCTCTGGTTTTCTCCCACAGCCAAAGATTAGCAGGTTGATAGGGAAATTGGCCATTGTAAATTGCCCCTAGTGTAGGTAGGTGGTAGGAGAATGGTGGGGATGTAATAGGGAATATGGGATTAACGCAGGATTAGTATAAATGGGTGGTTATTGGTCGGCACAGACTCGGTGGGCCAAAGGGCCTGTTTCAGTGCTGTATCTCTCTCTATAACTCTATAAGAGTAATAACAACAGAGCCACAGCTGACACCTAGAAGACTTTAATTTAGTAAAATGTTTAAAGACATTGCACTGAGACAAAAATGCATAGTCAGAGAAGGAAAAAACTAAATGAGATGGCTAAAAGCCAAGATGAAGAGGCATCTTTAGAGGATTACTTTGAAAGAAACAAGAACATTAGCAAGGCTGAGGGACTTAAAAAGAGATCTTGAAGCCTAATTATTAATTTGATAATTTTCTGTCTTGGCAGCACTGTCATACATCTGATTAATTCAAATTGCAAAAGTTGATTTAATATAATAATGGCAAAAGTGCATTTAATTTCAAAACTATTTAGCAATTAATGTCAATGGCCTAAAACACTTCTTCAGAGAGGTGATTCCAGCACAACGATCACTCAAGATCTTCACAGCAAACTTATTTTCTTAAAGCAATTTATGATAATTAAAATCAACACCTTCCGACAATTAAAGTGGTAGCCAAAGTAGAATTTGTATGGCACAGAAACTAGGCAAATAATACTTTGTTTACACTGAAACTGCTAAAAAAAATGTCTGATCTGACTCGGGTATGAAGCCCAATGGTTGTAGAAGGCCCTTTACCTTGTATTGTGGGGCAACCTTAAAAGCAGACCACCTTAAGAGTTGTAAGTGAAGATCATCAGAGGAAGTGATGTCACATCACACATGACCTGTAAGTTGTGGGTGGAGCCAGACTGTGTGAGATGTGCTTTGGTGTGGCTCATGCAATAGCTGTATGTATTTATCTGTTCCAGTTAAAGTATAATAAAACCCTTGTTTTCTTTGGATATTACTTGTCCTGTGAGTCTTACAAAAGATCACGCACCCAAGGAACAAGTAATATTACACTTTGCACCAATAAATTCATAAGCATAATGAATACAATTCCACCCTCACACCAGGATAAAGCTATATGTAGAAAGCAAAACAGAGAAGAGGAACAGGACTGAAGTATAAAGAAGTTGAGCTATGAGGACATAGAAAGCATTTAGTGAAAAGTTTATGTTAATTTGAAACAGATAGCAGGAAAATATTGCCAAGTTAGGTAATAGACAAAAACCAAAGAGCTGATTTTAACTGTCGGCGGAAAGCATACAGGAGTAGATGGCAATCCCACGCAGGAGTTACAGTCCAAGGCCTGGCAAGTTTTAACTGTTGTGACTCAAATGAATGCTGCTGATCAATTAGTCTGTGATCCAGCAAATCTCCATTTTGCTTCAAAAGATAAAAAGTTCTGTTTTTTCTATCTTCTTAATGTCAAATTCTACATAGCCAATATACTGTGAATTTTCACAATTTTCAGCAAGTAATTAGGAAGGCAAATGGAATTTTGACCTTTATTGCTAGGGGGTTAGAGTCTAAAAATAGGGAACTCTTGTTACAACTGTATAGGGTGTTGGTGAGGCCACAGCTGGCGTACTGCATACAGTTTCGGTCCCCATATTTAAAAAAAGATATTCTAGCATTGGAGGCAGTTCAGAAAAGGTTCACTAGGCTGATTCCTGGTATGAAGAGGTTATCTTATCAAGAATGGCTAAACAGGTTAGGCCTTTATTCATTGGAGTTTAGAAGAATGAGAGGTGATCTGATAGAAACATTTATAATTTTAAGGGGGCTTGATAGGGTAGATGTTGAGAAGATGTTTCTACTATTGGGGGAATCTCGAACTACTGGACATAGTTACAGAATAAGGGGGCACACATTTAAAACTGAGATGCAAAGGAATTTCTTCTCTCAGAGGGTGGTGAATCTCTGGAATTCTCTGCCTCAGAGAGTTGTGGAGGCTAGGTCGCTAAATGTATTTAAGGAGGAGGTAGATAGATTTTTGAAATCTCAGGGAGTCAAGGGTTAGGCAGAGCAGGCCCGAAATAGGAGTTGAGGCCTGGGACAGATCAGCCATGATCTTATTGAATGGCGGGGCAGGCTTGAGGGGCTGAATGGCCTACTCCTGCTCCTATTTCTTATGTTCTTATGTTCAAATGAGGTTCTGTTGGCTGCTTTTTGAAAGGAATTCTTTTATTTTTGTGCAGAGTTAAAACAAAACACAAAAGCCCAGAAATTCAGATGCAGGGGGGCGTGCAGGGTTTGGTCTGGTCTGAGAAGCTAAATGCAAGGAAAATAATCTAGAGTAAAACCCCAAAAATGGATCACTTACCATCCCTTCATGCTACCACCAAATATCATCCTCCAGGCTATAACAGAAGAACACATATCTGACGTCCATAAAGTATATGTATGCATTTTCCCACCATACAATCATTAATCAAACATATATACCATTACCAGACCACCAATTATTAGTACAGGAAAGATATTGTTAAAGCAGTACAGTGGTGCTCTAACTAGCCATTGAAGTTAAGGCATTGTAAGCAGGATTAAGAAAATGTTGCTGTCAGATTCTGAGGTTGATGCTTTAATAATATGAAACTCAATTCTTCATTGCGAAATGGTTTAGGAGACCCCCACCTGCCACCCTTCATACACACACACACACAGACACACACACACACTTACTTCTTGAACAACAAGCATTTTGGATGGGATTAGTTAGCGGATAAAGTCATACCAGTTTTGTTGCTGGAGGTTGAGAAGGTCTGACAGAAGGGATGAATAATAATTTTCAAAAGTGTTAATATTTGACTGTAAATGTCTTTGTAGAAGAGACAGAATTAACTAAACAATTCTGTAAATGTTAAGAGCTCATACGATCAACCAAATCTTCAAAATGTATTCCTTGGTGAATGAAAATACCTGAGTTTCGAAAGTCAGAGAACAGCATTAGAGACAGCGAAATGAACTTTGAATTATCCTCTTGATATTTATTATGAAATTCCCAGTTTCAGTTTCCAGTTCAATTGAGCACAGCCTGCCATACTTACAAAGCAACTAAATATCTGTCCTGCAATAGCTCACCACCAACCTTCTATCATGCAAAACATATGAAGAAGACAGATAAAAAGCAGCTGGTCCATCAGGCCCACTGCATGCTGGCTCCTGGCATGGAGACAAACGTCTCCATGCCTTCATCTCCATTCACTTCCCCAACCTCCACTACCACTAGCGCAGTTATGCAATCTCCTGGAAGAGTCAAGGAAAACGGAGAAAAGCTTACAACAATTGAGGAAAAATTCTCTAATGAATAAGGTCAGAGTATGTGGCGTCAGGGACAGGTAGCAGAATGAATAGCTAGCTTGTTGAAAGACAGAAAGCAGAGAGTAGCTATTCAGAGTGGCAGAAGGTGGGAAGTGTGGCCCCACAAGAATCAGTGCTGGGACCACTGCTGTTCACCATTTGTATTAACAATTTAGACTTTGAAATCAAAAACAAAACTTCTAAGTTTGGAGATGACACCAAATTGGGAGGAGTAGTTAACACTGAGAAGGACTGCAACAAATCACAGGAAGCATTAATAAGCTTTCAGAACAGGCATACAATTGGCATTACATTTTGGTAAGGAAAATAAGGAGGTCACAAATTACTTAGAAAGTAGGAATCTATATGAGATAGAGGTGCAAGGGGATCTGGAATACAAATACACTAATCAATAAATGCTGCAAAACAGGTCAATAAGGCTATAACAAAAGCAAACCAAACACTAGAGTTTATTTCTAGAGAGATAAAATTGAAAAGTAAATAACTTGTATCCAACCTTGGTTAGACTACACGAGGAGTCCTGTGTACAATTCTAGTCACCATACTATAAAAAGGATATAAAGGCATCAGAGAGGGTTCAAAAAGGATTTACAAGGATGATAACAGAACTGTGAGGTTATACCTAATGGGAAACAATGAACAGGCTACGTTCTTTTCTCTTGAAAAGAGAAGGCTGAGAGGTCACATAATGGAGGCCTTTAAAATTATGAAAAGTTTTGAAAGTCACCAAGAAATCAAATAGGGAATTCAGAAGAAACTTCATTACCCAGAGAGTAGTAAGAATATGAAGAAGGGTCACTGATCTGAAACGTTAACTCTGCTTCTCTCTCCACATAATATGGAACTGGCTACCACAGGGAGTAGCTGAGATGAATAGCATAGATCCATTTAAGGGGAAGCTATGTAAGCATATGAGGAAGAATGGAATAGAGGGTTATACTGATTGTTAAATGAGGAAGGATGGGAGGAGGCTCGAGTGGAAGTTTTTTTATCTTTTATCTCCATCTGCATAGAGTAAGTAGTATGGAGTTGACTTTGACAGAATATGCGTCTACAGAGTACTTAACTCGGGAATTTAGTGAGTGAGGGAATTTGGCACAGTGGAGGGAAGAGCTGCTGTTCTGTTATTTTAATAAACAAAGAGGGAGCAAGAGAACGAGACATGAGAGCTGACGTTTAGGTTATTTAGGTGGATAGGTGGTGAGTTTTTTCTCTCTAGGCTAGGGCAGTAGTTTAAAGTAGGACTGAGGAGATATAAATACTGTATTAACTTTATAGCTTAACTAGTTAAACTACTTAATATGGCTACAAATAATCATTGAGGGCTATTTCAATACTTGAAAACCTAATTTGTTAACTGAAATACAATAGAGATGACAGGGCAGGTGGTGTGTTGCAACTGTAGCAGGTGGGAACTGGTAGACATCTGTGTGATCTACGGCAAACGCACCTGCAGTAAGTATCTGCAGCTCGAGGAGCTTCAGCTCAGAGTTGATGAACTGGAGTTTGAGCTTCAGACACTGCGATACATAAAGGAGGGAGAAAGTTACCTGGACAATTTGTTTCAGGAGGTAGTCACACCTTTAGGTTATGTACTTCAGATTTGGTCTGTTCTCATGGACAGGAGGGTGTGACTATGAGTAAGGTAGATATGGGGATCCAGAAGCTAGCACTGGTGGAGCTTCAGCCCTTGCACTTGTCCAACAGGTACAAGGTTTTTGCAGCCTGTGTGGATGAGCACAGGGACTGCAGGGAGGTTGAGCAAACTGACCACAGCACCGTGGTGCAGACGGGCCATTCACCTTGGGAGTGTTACAACCTCAGTAGAGACCAAGAACTTTAAAACAAGAGATGTAAACTCCCCAGACCAATTAAAGAATTACACAACAAAGACTTTACTATAATAACTAAATTAAAAATCAACATTAACTAAACAGTACTTGGTAGGTAACTAATACCCTAAATTACAGAGAAAGATATTTCCTATTAACTTATTAACACACTTGAAAACGCCACACCACATTTATAAGTTACACAATGTTCTCAGCCATAAAGTTATCCTTGCAGTTAAAAGTCTCAAAATTCTCCCACTTGCAATGGGTTGGATCTCCCAGTCCTTCTCAAAAAAAAATGTCCTCTTTGCTCACTTCTCCCGAGCACATTTCACCAGGACTTCTGTGAATAAGGCAATCTTTGGTGACCCTAGTGGTCTTTTCTCCTCCTCAAACCTCAAGTTTTGAAGCAGGTTCAAGTCTTAGCAGCCTTTTGCTGTTTCTGTGATCGAAGAGCAGTTATTTTCTCCCTTTCTCTCTTTTGAGGCTGCCGCTGACTGCTTGTATTGCCCATCCCTAATTGCCCTTGAGAAGGTGGTGGTGAGCTGCCTTCTTGAACCGCTGCAATCCTTGAGGTGTAGGTACACTAACAGTGGTGTTAGGAAAGAAGTTACAGGAATTTGACCCAGCGACAGTGAGGGAACGGTGGTATAGTTCCAAGACAGGATGGTGTGTGGCTTTGAAGCGAACTTGCAGGTGGTGGTGTTCTCACACATCTGCTGCTCTTGTCCTTCTAGGTGGTAGAGGTCGTGGGTTTGGTGCTGTCAAAAGAGCCTTGGTGAGTTGCTGCAGTGCATCTTGTAGATGGTACACACTGTTGCCATTGTGCATCGGTGGTGAGGGGAGTAAATGTTGAAAGTGGTGGATGGGATGCCAATTAAGTGGGCTGTTTTGTACTGGATGGTGTCGATCATCTTGAATGTTTTTGGAACTGCACCCATCCAGGCAAGTGGACAGTATTCCATCACACTCCTGGCTTGTGCCTTGTAGATGGTGGACAGGCATTGTGGAGACAGGAGGTGAGCTACTCACTGCAGAATTCCCAACCTCTGACCTGCTCTTGTATTTACGTGGCTGGTCCAGTTCAGTTTCTGGTCAATCGTAATCCCCAGGATGTCGAAAGTGGAGGATTCAGTGATGGCAATGCCATTGAACAGCAATACTCCAGCTGAGGCCGAACTAGTGTCTACACAAGTTTAACATAACCTCCTTGCTCTTGTACTCTATGCCCCTATTAATAAAGCCCAGGCTACTGCATGCTTTATTAACAGCTCTCTCAAGCTGCCCCGCCACCTTCAATGACTTATGCACATATACCCCTAGGTCTCTTTGCTCTTGTTCATAAGTCTGGCCACAGAAAAAATCACCTTCCTTTCTTTCCAGGCATGAGCAATTGCAACTTGAATTTGCATTTTTAGAGCCCCTGGCTCCGTGTTTACGATCTGAGAGTCTGGGAGAGCGAAACCCCATTGTCCTTCATGTGTTACCACCTTGCACTCTGCTTTCAAAAGGGTCTTTGATCTGGGTTCCTTGTATTCATGGTACCCAAGACCCCTGGCTTATCTCTGGGCAGAATGTACACTGCATTAAAGATCACAGTTTTTTAAAACATAACCATACTAACAAGTCCAGGTTCATACGGGAGTAAAAAGGAATGTAGTAGTAGTAGGGGAAAGTATAGTTAGGAGAATAGATACCGTTCTCTGCAGCCGAAAGTGTGAGTGCCAAAGGCTGTGTTGCCTGCTCACTCCCAGGGTTAAAGATATCTCCTTGGGACTGGAGAGCATGTTACGAAGAGGTAGTTAATTTTTTTTTTCTCTCTGAACCAATTTTCCTGTTTTTCCAACCACCTGTCCATAAATAGATTAGTGATTGAATTTCTTTCTCTCCCTTAAACCCTAATAATAAATAATCGCATCAACAATATGGTTTTTAAAGTTATAACAAACAGGTAGGATTTATTAATATGCTCAAACTCAGGAAGGGGTTTAACATCAACACACACGTTTACAAACATTTAGGGAAAGTTTAAAGGCATAAAAAAGGCAAGGACATTTACTAAATAGAAAATTCTCTTAACTACTAGCTTAATTGGAGATCACTGATTGGAAATGCTGAATTGGGGAGGAGCTTTTGGAAATATCTCTTCTCTTACAAATTTCTTCTTCTTCTGGCACTCTTGGATAATAATGGAAGCAGCTAAATTGCTGAAGTCACCTTCTTTTGGATGGAGAGGAAACTGGTAGAAATCAGACTTTCCTGTTGTTACTGCAGCTCGTCTTCTTGTTGATTTTTCTTGTTGGATTTGTCAAAGTGTGGTTTCCAGCAGCACAAGGCAGTTCTGTTTCTTGCAGGGAGGTCTCAGGGAGAAGTGTGTCCAGGCAGCACATGGCAGCTATGAATTTCTGAACAAGCTGTACCTTCAACTGTTACAATTTCAAATTCAGGCAGGTTGGATAGTGTGGCTTATGGACAAGCTGTACCACATGATCTCTCTCCTCTATTTTAACAAGTGGAACCCAGTTAAAACTTAAAGCTGTACAAAATGGTGGTTGACATAGATACTCAAATGGTTAAAACACAATTTACAGGGGGTTCTCATCTATTCGTGACAAGCAACTTGGAGTGAGAGGTGAAGGATCAAGTTTTCATGGTCCATGTAGGTACCAATGACATAGGTAGGACCAAAAGAGAGGTTCTTCTAAAGAAGAATGAGCAGCTGGGGGCTAAATTAAAAAGCAGAACCACAAAGGCAATAAGCTCTGCGTTACTACATGAGCCATGAGCAAATTGGAATAGGGTAAATAAAATCAAAGAGTTGAATGCATGGCTCAAAGATTGGCGTGGGAGAAATGAGATTCAGTTCATGAGGCACTGGTACCAGCACTGGTGAATGAGGGAGCTGTCCTTTGGAATGAGCTTCACTTGAACCAAGCTAGGACTAGTGTTCTGGTATATTGAATAACTAGGGCTGTAAAGAGGGCTTTAAATTAAATAGTGAGGGGAAGGGTTCAGGTGAGTGAAAATGTAGAAAGTTTATGAGAAAGGACAAGACAATAGTGCAGGGTAGCGATATGGGTAATAATAACAAGAGTGTGATGGGAAGGAACAGAGCATATAAACATAAGAGTACACCAACAAGTAGGGTCAGAGTAGGGAAAAATGGTAAAAAAGACAGAATTAAAGGCTTTTTTTATCTGAATGCATGCAATATTCATAACAATATAGGTGAATTGATGGCACAAAGAGAAATAAATGGGCATGATATGATAGCCATTACAGAGATTTAGTTGCAAGGTGACCAAGGCTGGGAACTGAATTTTCAAAGCTAGGAAGAAAGGAAAAGGAAGTGGGGTAGCTCTGTTAATAAAAGGATGAGATCAGTACAGTAGTGAGAAATGATTTTGGCTCAGAAGATCAAGATGTAGAATCAGTTTGGGTGGAGATAAGAAATAGCAGGTAAAGAAATCACTGGTAGGAGTAGTTTATAGGCCCCCTAACAATAGCTACACTGTAGAACAGAGTATAAATCAAGAAATAATGGGGGCTTGTAAGAAAGTTACTGCAATAATCATGGGGGATTTTAATCTTCATATAGATTGGACAAATCAAATTGGCAAAGGTGACCTTGAGGACGAGTTCATTCTTGTTTTTGAACAGTTTCTTAGAACAATACGTGTGGAACCAACCAGGAACAGGCTATTTTAGACTTGGTAATGTGTAATGAGATAGGATTAATTAATGATCTCATAGTAAAGGATCCTCTCAGGAAGAGTGATCAAACATGCTGGAGATTTATATTCATTTTCAGGTTGAGAAACTTGGGTCTGAAACTAGTGTCTTCAACTTAAATAAAGGCAATTACAAAGGTATGAAAACAGAATTGGCTAAAGTGGACAAGGAAAATAGGTTAAAATGTTAAAGTTGATAAGCAGTGACAGACAGATCCCTGCGTATAAATATAGCTTCTAGCAAGCGTAATGCAGCCACATTGCGAGCACGACTGATAATCTTAAATTGGTTGTTCATTTAATTCTTAGCAAGCTCGGGATTGTTCAGCAAGTGCTGTCCAATTGCGGAATCACATCTAACGTTAGACATTGTGTTCTGAGTTTTTCAGGTACAGGCTGGTTGAGTACTGTCAGTACTCTGCCTATTGTGAACAACCAAAGGGTCGTGCTGTTTGATATGATCCAACAGTCAGTGGGAGTACGGTATATGTACCTGGCATTGCACCGGCACTGGAATTCATGCATCACATTAGTTATTTGTGTGTTGAGCAGGACATCTTTTTGGCTTGACGGCAGCATCCTGCCAGTGGAAAGTATCATTTGTGTTGAATTGTGGAACAGTTATTTACAATACATTGTCATGTAATCGAAAGCAATTTAATGGGGGCTTGGGATTAAGTGGACAATGGGCGGCCCTCATGAGCCTTCGGATCCCCGGCCGTTGCAAGCTGGTGGCCACGAGGTGAGGCCTCAGTGCCATGATGGGAAGGCAGCCATGACCAGCATTGGACAGAGGAATATGGGGGAGCGCAGCCATTGTCAGCCTACAGTGCTGTGTGCTCCGCACGGGTGGGTTTGGTTTAGGGTGGTTGGCACCGCGGGACTTGGTATAAGGTGATTGGCATGGGTGGCCACAATATCAGGTGAAAGGGTCGGGTGGCCATACTATCGGGTGAGAGGGTTGGCGATCAGCAAGGGTGGGCACTGAGGGCCATTAGCGAAGAAGCTGAGAGGACGAGCAAAGGCAAAGCTGCCAAGGCAATTTCATCTCTGCAAGACAGCACTCTGCAGGCCTACTGATCACCTGGAAAGAGTCTCATACACCCTGTCTTTTTGGACTCCCATGGCGTGATGCAGCACCTCCGACTCAAGGAGGATCAGGAAGCAGCTGCGCCTGCCCGTGAAGCTCCATGACGAGAACAGCAGCACTGGCCATGCTAAGAAGGGCCCACCAGCGCCAAAGTGTTTTCTGGACTCAAATTAGCTACCTCCAAATGTCCAAACGGCAGTGTCAGCGAAGACTACAGCTTTCCAAGGAGGCCATCACCGACTTACGCGCCATGCTGCAGGACGGGTTGCAACCTATGGAATTCGATGGTCACCCTATGTCAGTGGCCTTGAAGATCTCCATGGTACTTAACTTTTACATGTCTGAATCATTCCATGGATCCACGGCAGACACGCGTGGTGCCTCCCAGGCAGCAGCCCACTACTGCATCAAGAAGGTGACCAATGTCTTGTTCAAGAGGGCCGGCGACTATGTGCGCTAACAGACCGACCCTGACAGTCAGGCCAAAAGGGCCTTCAGATTCAGGGCCATCGCTGGATTCGCCCAGGTGCAAGGTGTGATAGACTGCACACATGTGGACATCAAGGCTCCCATGGACCAGCTAGTTGCCTTCAACAACACGAAGGGCTTCCATTCAACCAACAATCAACTGGTCTGCGACCAGTGGAAGCTTTTCCTTCAGGTGTGTGCCCACTTCCCAGGAAATAGCCATGATGCCTACATATATCGACAGTCCCAGGTGCCACAATTTTTCCAGCCTCCAATCCCTGGCCAGATGGATTCTCTGGGACAAGGGCTACCCATTGAAGACATAGCTACTGATGCCTGTGAGGAACCCTCGCAATGCAATGAAGAAGAGGTACAACACTTGCCACGACTCCACCCGAGTGTTCATCGAGCAGGCCATTGTGCTGCTGAAGCTGAGATTCTGGTGCCTCAATCGATCCGGTGGAGCCCTGCAGTATGCCCTAGTGAGGGTCTCACGTATCATGGTGGTCTGCTGTGCTCTGCACAATCTAGCAATGCAGAGGGGGGAGGCCTTGCATGATAAGGACATGAGTATGTTCGTATGACAAGATTGATTGCCAGTCCTCATCCGATGCAGAGGACATGGAGGAGGGTAATGAGCAGGCAGCAATGGATGTTGAACTCCTTGCACCGAAGGCCAAGCAATTTGAGCGACGGGTCAAAGAGGCAAGAAACAAACTCAAGAAACAACTTACCACTTCCAGCCAGCATGATGGCTTCTTACAGTGAACTCAATAAAGACTCACCTCAATGCATTCAGCTTGTCGCCTCCTTTCTATTTAGGTTCCGTGCAGAGTGCCAATTTAACCACACGCTTATCAGTGCCTACTCTGACAGCCCACTAAGGGGGGAGAGTGAAGTCAACATCTCACTATAAAGGCATGAAGGAATAAGCATTTTCCACAATGAAATTTAACTGCAACGAAAAAAATTGATAAGATAAAACAAATGGCAAATGTCAAACACCCATGAAACTCCCAAGTGTGTCTATGTGGTTGTCTTTATACATTTTCGAGTGCTTTTACAAAGTGTGACTCCTGCACTAGCAGCTGGGCTGGAGGCAGGCTGTTGGTCAGGCTGCCCCTTGGCCTATGATGATTTTGGTGGCCGCTCTCTGGGTGCCTGAGACCTGGAGGGCCCCGGCTGCCTGAGGGTTTCCTATACAGGTGCAAGACTCTCCCCAGGCATCACGGCTACTGGAGCTGGGATCACTGGTGAAGGGGCTGAGCAGCCGGTGTCCACACTCGGAGTGCCCTGAGGGGAGCCCCCAGATGTGGAGGGCAGCCTCTCCTCCTCCCTTTCAATGCTCACTTGATCCTCCCTGCTCAGCAGAGCAGGACAAGGAGCAGGAGAAGACTCCAGGTGCCTCATCTTCTCTCGCCTTGGCACTGCTGCATAGAGTTTATGGCCAAGGCGATAATGTGCAGGTTTGTGTGCATTTGTGAGATCCAACTCTCCACGAGGGTCGCCAACCTCTCGACTGAGGAAGCCATGTGTTCGTACACCTGAGACATGGCAGCACTCATGGCATGGATTGACTCCTCCATCGTCTGCTTAAGGCTGCGCATGACCTCTGGCATCACCACCAAATGTTGCCTCACCTCTCCCTTCAACTCCAGCATGCCTTGTGCTGTTGACACCAGAGGCTCGTCATCAGCCTGGGGCTCAGTATTGGCCTGGCCACCCGCAGTCCTCCGAATGGCACCTGCTTCTGCTGGAGTCTCCTGCATTAGACAACACAAACATGTGTGGGTCAGGCTGTCGGATCTTGTCATGATATCCATGCATGATGTGGATCTCTAGAAGTGTGCTGTATGTCATTTGAAGACAATCCTCACTCTCTTGCACGGAGGCTCCAGTCTCACCATCCGCTATTGAGCGGCCGCCCTGGGTCTCCACTTACTCCAGTGCCTCCTCCTCAGCTGTCGAGAGGTCAGATGTCTGGAATTTCTCCACCAGTCCGCAAGGTCTCCTTGCTGTTACGGGCCCATTTGTCCTGCAAGTAGAAAGAGGGAGGTAGTCATACTTCGCAGAGAGATCAATATGACAGTTCTGATAGTGGAAGCCCCTCGTCCCCTGCTGGGGTTTCCTATATAGCTCATCCTCACCTCAGCTCTCAAGGGAGTTACTGGAGCTGAGCTGTGAAAGAAGGTGGCCTGTGGCCAAGATGCAGCCATGCATCTGTCAGGATGAGGTGATGCCTTACTCCTTTTGCCAGCACCTGAGTCATCTGACGCTCTTTTCGGTGCCTTGAAGCCCACCCCATCACAAGATTTGATGGGCCTCATGCGTCCAACATTATAATTGGCCACCTGCCACGTGATTGTGGTGCCGGCCGCACACCTGACAAGTGGCAATCGTGCCCACTTCTGCGTCCGCCACCAGGACCCACGGCGAGTTTACTAAATTCAGACTGGTGTTGTGTGCTTGGCTGTATAGACGGCTTAATTCATTTTTAATAGCAGTTCCTCTCACTTTATTTTTAACAACAAAAGCCTATACTTACATAGCACTTTTAATGTAATAAAATGTCCCACGGCACTTCACAGGAGCATTATAAAGCAAAATTAGACACTGAGCCACAAAGGTGCTATTACGGCAAATGGCCAAAAGCTTCATGAAAGAGATAGATTTGAAGGAGCATCTTAAAGGAAGAAAGAGAGGTAGAGAGGTGCAGAGGGGTTTAGGAAGGATATTCCAAAGCTTAGGGCCTTGGCTGAAGGTGCGGCCACCAATGGTGCAGCGATTAAAATTGGGGATGCTCAAGGGGCCAGAATTAGATGAGTGCAGATATCCGAGGGTTATGGGGCTGGAGGAGATTACAGGGATAGGAAGAGATGATGCCATGGATAGATTTGAAAACAAGGATGAGAATTTTAAAATCAAGGCATTGCTCTCCTTAACCATCCTTTTACACTCCTGTTCTATAACTCCTTTTATTCCCTGACTATTTAGATCCCCAATTAGTTTAGTCTGTCCCATGCTCTCCTTTCCTATTTTGTTTATATTTAAGCTTGTTTCATTTCTTGTAGATCCCTCCCCCTGTCTTACTAGTTTAAAACCTTTGCCACCTCCCTATTTACCTTTTCCTCTATGGTCCTGGCCCCATGCTGGTTCAGGTGGAGCCAGTCCCATCGGTTCAGCTCCTTCCTGTCCCAGTACTGATGCCAGTGCCACATGAAAATGAACCCCTCTTTTCCACGCCAGCTCTGCAGCCACATATTAACTCACTTGATCTATTTGTTTAAATGCCAATTTGCATGTATCTCAGGCAATAATCCATAGATTATTACCCTGGAGATCCTGCTTTATAGTTTAGTTCCTAACTCCTGATATTCCCTCTGCAGGACCTCCTCTCTCTTTCTACCCATGTCGTTTGTTCCAACATGGACCATGACAACTGAATTTTTCCCCTCCTTTTCCAAATGCTTCCCCAGCTGCCTCAAGATATGCCTTACCTGGCACTGGGTAGACACCATACCCTTCAGAATTTTCATTCTTGGCTACAGAGGATGCCATCCATCCCCCTAATTATAGAATCTCTTTTCACTACCACATTTCTATTCTCCTCTTCGCCCCACTTTGCACAGCCTTCTGCGACACGGGACCTTGGCTTACATTGTACAGTTTTTCTCCTTGCCCTCACAGGAAGCGAGTGCATGGTACCTGTTGAAGAGGACCAGTGTCTGTGAAACCTTCTTTTAAACCTCTCCTAAGTCCCCACTGCCCAGCTCCCTGACAGTCACACCCTCCTCTTCCTAAACCTATGTTTTCATCTGGAGTGCGACTGTGTTCTGGATAAAACTATCCAGAAATTCCTCCTCCTCCTTTATGTTTTGGAGTGTCCCTAATTCGCACTCCAGCTCAATGACTCTGAGCTGGAGCTACTCAAGGCAGAGTCATTTCCTGCAGATGTAGAAATGCAGGAGAGTCTCGCTGTCCACAAACTCCCACATACTACCATCCCGGCACATAAACTTCCTTGCTGTTTTTATTTACTTGTTTAGCGATAGCCTGAATTAAAATAAAGCAGGCAGCTTTTGTTGAAAAAAATTAATTACTTACTGTTTACTCGCCCACTTTACTCACCCTCAGAGCTTTTGCCCTGTGCTCATGTTGATGTCACTTGTTTACATTTTCCCTGCATTAGTTTCACTGTCCAGTCTTTTTAAATAGCTTGGCTCAATGCTGTTTTCCCAACCATTCATAAACTAATTTTTATATCAGTTGTTCTGAATACTTATTGAACTATTTATTTATAGTTTTTTAAAATGTGTGTATAGTAATTAAATAATTGGCTCAATTTCCTCCAGATCTGCTCTCCTCACTTGTGCTGATTATGACATCACTTTCTCTGGCGTTATTTAGCTGCAACAGAACCACAGAATCACAATATTGTTACAGCTCAGAAGGAGGCCATTAGGCCCATCGTGTCTGCACCGGCTCTCCGGTGAGCGATTCACCTAGTGCCATTTTCCCGCCTTCTCCCCATAACACTGCATATTCTTCCTTTTCAGATAACAGTCTAATTCCCTTTTGAATGCTTCAATTAACCTGCCTCCACCACACTCTCAGGCAGCGCATTCCAGACCTAAACCACTCGCTGTGTGAAAAATGTTTTCCTCATGTCGTTTTGCTTCTCTTGCCAATTACTTTAAATCTGTGCCCTCTTGTTCTCGATCCTTTAACGAATGGGAACAGTTTCTCCCTATCGACTCTCTCCAGACCCCTCATGGTTTTGAATAGCTCTATCAAATTACCTCTCAGTCTTATCTTGTCCAAGGAAAACTGTCCCAACTTCTCCAATCTGTCTTCATACCTGAAGTTCCTCATCCCTAGAACCATTCTTGTGAATCTTTAATGTACTCTCGCCAGCGTTTTCACATCTTTCCTAAAGTGCAACACCCAGAACTTGATGCAATACTCCAGTTGAGGCTGAACTAATGTCTTATACAAGCTTAACAGAGCCTCTTTGCCCCTACTAATAAAGCCTAGGATACTGTATGCTTTATTAACCACTCTTTCAATTTGTCCTACCACCTTCAATGACTAATGCACATATACATCAAGATCCCTCTGTTCCTACACCTGCTTTAGAGTTGTACCCTTTACCTTATATTGTCTCTCCATGTTCTTCCTGCCAAAATGAATCAATTTACATTTCTCCACATTGAACATCATCTGTCACTTGTCCACCCATTCCACCAACCTGCCTATGTCCTTTTGAAGTTCTACACTATCCTCCTCACAGTGTACAATGTTTCCAAGTTTTTTATCATCTGAAAATTTTGAAATTGTGCCCTGTACACCAAGGTCTAGGTCATTAATATATATCAGGAAGAGCAAGGGTCACAACACTAACACCTGGGGAACTCCACAATAAACCTTCCTCCAGCCCAAAAAGCATCCAAAAATCACTACGCTCTGTTTCCTGTCACACAGCCAATTTAGTATCCATGTTGCTACCGTCCCTTTTATTCCATGAGCTATAACTTTCCTCACTGTAGCAAATGCTTTCTGGATATACCACATCAACAGCATTGCCCTCATCAACGTTCTCTGTTACCTCTTCAAAAACTCCAGTAAGTTAGTTAAACACAATTTTCCCTTGACCAGTCCATGTTGGCTTTCCTTAATTAACCTGCATTTGTCCATGTGCCTATTAATTTTGTTCTTAATTATTGTTTCTAGACCTTTCCCCACCACCAAAGTTAAACTGACTGGCCTGTAGTTGCTGGGCTTATCTTTATACCCTTTTTTGCACAAGGGTGTAACATTTGCAATTCTCCAGTCCTCTGGCACCATCCCTGGGTCTAAGGAAGACTAGAAAATTATGGCCAGTGCTTCTGCAATTTCCACTCTCACTTCCCTCAGTATCCTTGGATGCATCTCATCCAGTCCTGGTGCTTTATCAACTTTAAGTTGACAGCTTAAGTTGACAGCCTATCTAATACCTCTAATACCTCCTCCTTATCAATTTTAAATCCTTTTAGTGCATTAATTAGCTCCTATTTCACCCTAGTCTGGGTAGCATCTTCTTCCTTAGTAAATACAGATGCAAAGTATTCATTTGGAACCTCAGCTATTCCCCCTGCTTCCATGTATAAATCCCCTTTTTTGTCCCTAATCAGCCCTATTCCTCCTTTTACCACCTATTTACTATTTATCTGTTTATAGAAGACTTTGGGATTCCCTTTTATGTTAACTGCCAGTCTCTTTTCATACTCCCTCTTGGCTTATCTTATCTCTCTCTAAGCAGGGGGAGACAGTGGCATAGTGGTAATGTCACTGAACTAGTAATCCAGAGGCACAGGCTAATGCCTGAGGAGATGGGTTGAAATCCCACCATGGCAGCTTTTGGAATTTAAATTCAATTAATTAATTTTTTTAAAATCTGGAATTGAAAGCTAGTCTCAATAATGGTGCCAGGAATTTTTCATCAATTGCAGAAACCAATCTGGACACTAATGTCATTTAAGTGAAGAAATCTGCTGTTCTTACCTGGTCTGGCCTACATGTAACTCCAGACCTAAGATAATGTGGTTGACTCTTAACTGCCCTTTGAAATTGCCTAGCAAGTCACTCAGTTGTCAAGGACAATTAGAGATGGGCAACAAATGCTGGTCTTGCAGTAAGTTGATTACCACAGAGCAGACAATGATACACAACACAAATTGATTGAAAGGGCAGCAGGTAGTCTTTACATGTTCACTTAGCCACATGAAACAATTACATGTGCATAAAAGGTATTTAATCGTTTAAAACAGCAGTCAACGCAATTGTGGTGCATAACTGTCATACAAATAGTGCCTTGCATGTGTATATATCCATACAACTAGGATCCACAACATAGTTGTAAGATATGGAAGTAAGGTCAGGTATAAAATGTGCAGAGTGTCCATTGACACTATTGTGTCAGCCAGTGGGTTGGAGGCAGCACAGGACTTCTTTTTAAAAAGACTCTCGACAAACTGCAGCAAACAGAACTCAGCAGCATATCCTGATAAAAGCAGGGTGATTTCTCCAGCAAAAGTCCAGTGAGTAGAGCGGGGTTACATAATACTATATATGAGCTGAATTTAGTGAGCCCGATGCGGGTACGGGTGGCAGGCCCAAGTGGGGACTGTTCCCACTAGTCACATAGGCAGCCGGCCTACCGTGATTGCACGACGGATGGCCACTTTGTATAATGGAAGCACGATGATGTTTTCGCATACATGCGCGAATTAGTCCTGGCAAGCCGGGTTCGGATGTAGGCTGCGCGCATGCACAGCACCTCACTGACAGCAAGAGTCCATTCTGCGCATGTGCGAAGATGGGGGTGCTCTGATGATATTGGCGCTGGGCTGCGTTGTCAGGAGTCACTTTGCTATATAAATGACTTGGATGAAGGGACCGAAGGTATGGTTGTTAAATTTGCTGATGACACAAAGATAGGTAGCAAAGTAAGCTGTGAACAGGAAATAAGGAGGCTGCAAAGGGATAGGTTAAGTGAGTGGGCAAAGATCTGGCAAATGGAGTATAATGTGGGAAAGTGAGAAATTCACATCAAAAAGAGTGCAGAGAGGGGGGAGAGGCTTCACTTCAAAAAGAACACTGAGAGCTGGGAGAAGCTTTACTTCAAAAAGAGCGCGGAGTGCAAGGAGAGGCTTCACTTCAAAAAGAGCACGGAGTGCGAGGAGAGGCTTCACTTCAAAACGAATGCAGAGAGCAAGGAGAGGCTTCACTTCAAAAAGAGCGCGGAGTGCGAGGAGACGCTTCACTTCAAAAAGAGCACAGAGAGCGGGGAGATGCTTCACTTCAAAAAGAATACAGAGAGCAAGGAGAGGCTTCACTTCAAAAAGAGCGCGGAGTGCGAGGAGAGGCTTCACTTCAAAAAGAGCACAGATGCGAGGAAAGACTTCACTTCAAAAAGAGCACAGAGTGCGAGGAGAGGCTTCACTTCAAAAAGAGCGCAGAGAGCAGGGCGAGGCTTCATTTCAAAATGAGCATGGAGAGCTGGGAGATGCTTCACTTCAAAAAGAGTGCAGAGAGCAGGGAGAGGCTCACTTCAAAAAAAGCACGGAGAGCTGGGAGATGCTTCACCTCCAAAAGAGCGAGGAGAGCTGGGAGATGCTTCACTTCAAAAAGAGTGCAGAGAGCGAGGAGAGGCTTCACTTCAAAAAGAGCACGGAGTGCTGGGAGAGGCTTCACTTCAAAAAGAGTGCAGAGAGCGAGGAGATGCTTCACTTCAAAAAGAGCACGGAGTACTGGGAGAGGCTTCACTTCAAAAAGAGCGCAGAGAACAGGGAGAGGCTTCACTTCAAAAAGAGCGCGGAGAGCTGGGAGAGGCTTCACTTCAAAAAGAGCACGGAGAGCGAGGAGAGGCTTCACTTCAAAAAGAGCACGGAGTGCTGGGAGAGGCTGAACTTCAAAAAGAGCGCAGAGAGCAGGGAGAGGCTTCACTGCAAAAAGAATGCAGAAAGCAGGGAGAGGCTTCATTTGAAAAAGAGCATGGAGTGCTGGGAGAGGCTTCAGTTCAAAAAGAGCGCGGAGTGCGAGGAGAGGCTTCACTTCAAAAAGAGCGCAGAGAGCAGGGAGAGGCTTCACTTCAAAAAGAGCACGGAGAGTAGGGACAGGCTTCACTTCAAAAAGTGCACAAAGTGCGAGGAGAGGCTTCACTTCAAAAAGAGCGCGGAGTGCGAGGAGAGGCTTCACTTCAAAAAGAGCACGGAGTGCTGGGAGAGGCTTCACCAAAAATTGCGAGGATCGCGAGGAGAGGCTTCACTTCAAAAAGAGCACGGAGTGCTGGGAGAGGCTTCACTTCAAAAAGAGCGAGGAGTGCGAGGAGAGGCTTCACTTCAAAAAGAGCGAGGAGTGCGAGGAGAGGCTTCACTTCAAAAAGAGCACGGAGAGCAGGGAGAGGCTTCACTTCAAAAAGAGCACGAAGTGCGAGGAGAGGCTTCACTTCAAAAAGAGCGCAGAGAGTAGGGAGAGGCTTCACTTCAAAAAGAGCACGAAGTGCGAGGAGAGGCTTCACATCAAAAAGAGCACGGCGTGCTGGGAGAGGCTGCACTTCAAAAAGAGCGAGCAGTGCGAGGAGAGGCTACACTTCAAAAAGAGCACGGAGTGCTGGGAGAGGCTTCACTTCAAAAAGAGCGAGGAATGCGAGGAGAGGCTTCACTTCAAAAAAAGCACAGAGAGCAGGGAGAGGCTTTACTTCAAAAAGAGTGCAGAGAGCGAGGCGAGGCTTCACTTCAAAAAGAGCGCAGAGAGCAGGGAGAGGCTTCACTTCAAAAAGAGCACGGAGTGCTGGGAGAGGCTTCACTGCAAAAAGAGCGCAGAGAGCAGGGAGTGGCTTCACTTCAAAAAGTGCACAAAGTGCGAGGAGAGGCTTCACTTCAAAAAGAGCGCGGAGTGCGAGGAGAGGCTTCACTTCAAAAAGAGCACGGAGTGCTGGGAGAGGCTTCACTTCAAAAAGCGCGCGGAGTGCGAGGAGAGGCTTCACTTCAAAAAGAGCACGGAGTGCTGGGAGAGGCTTCACTTCAAAAAGTGCGAGGATCGCGAGGAGAGGCTTCACTTCAAAAAGAGCGAGGAGTGCGAGGAGAGGCTTCACTTCAAAAAGAGCGAGGAGTGCGAGGAGAGGCTTCACTTCAAAAAGAGCACGGAGAGCAGGGAGAGGCTTCACTTCAAAAAGAGCACGAAGTGCGAGGAGAGGCTTCACTTCAAAAAGAGCACGAAGTGCGAGGAGAGGCTTCACTTCAAAAAGAGCGCACAGAGTAGGGAGAGGCTTCACTTCAAAAAGAGCACGAAGTGCGAGGAGAGGCTTCACTTCAAAAAGAGCATGGCGTGCTGGGAGAGGCTGCACTTCAAAAAGAGCGAGGAGTGCAAGGAGAGGCTTCACTTCAAAAAGAGCACGGAGGGCTGGGAGAGGCTTCACTTCAAAAAAAGCACAGAGAGCAGGGAGAGGCTTTACTTCAAAAAGAGTGCAGAGAGCGAGGCGAGGCTTCACTTCAAAAAGAGCGAGGAGTGCAAGGAGAGGCTTCACTTGAAAAAGAGCACGGAGTGCTGGGAGAGGCTTCACTTCAAAAAGAGCGCTGAGTGCGAGGAGAGGCTTCACTTTAAAAAGAGTGCAGAGAGCAGGGAGAGGCTTCACTACAAAAAGAGCGCGGAGTGCTGGGAGAGGCTTCACTTCAAAAAGAGCGCAGAGAGCAGGGAGAGGCTTCACTTCAAAAAGAGTGCAGACAGCAGGGAGTGGCTTCACTTCAAAAAGAGTGCAGAGAGCAGGGAGTGGCATCACTTCAAAAAAAGCGCAGAGAGCAGGGAGAGGCTTCACTTCAAAAAGAGCGCAGAGAGCAGGGAGAGGCTTCACTTCAAAAAGAGCGCGGAGAGCTGGGAGAGGCTTCACTTCAAAAAGAGCGCGGAGAGCGAGGAGAGGCTTCACTTCAAAAAGAGCACGGAGTGCTGGGAGAGGCTGAACTTCAAAAAGAGCGCAGAGAGCAGGGAGAGGCTTCACTGCAAAAAGAATGCAGAAAGCAGGGAGAGGCTTCATTTGACAAAGAGCATGGAGTGCTGGGAGAGGCTTCAGTTCAAAAAGAGCGCGGAGTGCGAGGAGAGGCTTCACTTCAAAAAGAGCGCAGAGAGCAGGGAGAGGCTTCACTTCAAAAACAGCACGGAGAGTAGGGACAGGCTTCACTTCAAAAAGTGCACGAAGTGCGAGGAGAGGCTTCACTTCAAAAAGAGCGCGGAGTGCGAGGAGAGGCTTCACTTCAAAAAGAGCACGGAGTGCTGGGAGAGGCTTCACTTCAAAAAGCGCGCGGAGTGCGAGGAGAGGCTTCACTTCAAAAAGAGCACGGAGTGCTGGGAGAGGCTTCACTTCAAAAAGTGCGAGGATCGCGAGGAGAGGCTTCACTTCAAAAAGAGCGAGGAGTGCGAGGAGAGGCTTCACTTCAAAAAGAGCGAGGAGTGCGAGGAGAGGCTTCACTTCAAAAAGAGCACGGAGAGCAGGGAGAGGCTTCACTTCAAAAAGAGCACGAAGTGCGAGGAGAGGCTTCACTTCAAAAAGAGCGCACAGAGTAGGGAGAGGCTTCACTTCAAAAAGAGCACGAAGTGCGAGGAGAGGCTTCACTTCAAAAAAAGCACAGAGAGCAGGGAGAGGCTTTACTTCAAAAAGAGTGCAGAGAGCGAGGCGAGGCTTCACTTCAAAAAGAGCGAGGAGTGCAAGGAGAGGCTTCACTTCAAAAAGAGCATGGAGTGCTGGGAGAGGCTTCACTTGAAAAAGAGCACGGAGTGCTGGGAGAGGCTTCACTTCAAAAAGAGCGCGGAGTGCGAGGAGAGGCTTCACTTTAAAAAGAGTGCAGAGAGCAGGGAGAGGCTTCACTACAAAAAGAGCGCGGAGTGCTGGGAGAGGCTTCACTTCAAAAAGAGCGCAGAGAGCAGGGAGTGGCTTCACTTCAAAAAGAGTGCAGACAGCAGGGAGTGGCTTCACTTCAAAAAGAGTGCAGAGAGCAGGGAGTGGCATCACTTCAAAAAAAGCGCAGAGAGCAGGGAGAGGCTTCACTTCAAAAAGAGCGCAGAGAGCAGGGAGAGGCTTCACTTCAAAAAGAGCACGGAGTGCTGGGAGAGGCTTCACTGCAAAAAGTGCGCAGAGAGCAGGGAGTGGCTTCACTTCAACAAGAGCGCAGAGAGCAGGGAGAGGCTTCACTTCAAAAAGAGCACGGAGAGTAGGGAGAGGCTTCACTTCAAAAAGAGCGCGGAGTGCGAGGAGAGGCTTCACTTCAAAAAGAGTGCAGAGAGCAGGGAGAGGCTTCACTTCAAAAAGAGCACGGAGAGTAGGGAGAGGCTTCACTTCAAACAGAGCACGAAGTGCGAGGAGAAGCTTCACTTCAAAAAGAGCAAGGAGTGCTGGGAGAGGCTTCACTTCAAAAAGAGCGTGGAGTGCGAGGAGAGGCTTCACTTCAAAAAGAGCACGGAGTGCAGGGAGAGGCTTCACTTCAAAAAGAGCACGAAGTGCGAGGAGAGACTTCACTTCAAAAAAAGCACAGTGAGCAGGGTGAGGATTCATTTCAAAAAGAGCACTGAGTGCGCGGAGAGGCTTCACTTCAAAAAGAGCACAGAATTCGAGGAGAGGCTTCACTTCAAAAAAAGCACAGAGAGCAGGGAGAGGCATCACTTCAAAAAGAGCGCGAAGTGCGAGGGGAGGCTTCACTTCAAAAAGAGCGCAGAGTGCGAGGAGAGGCTTCACTTCAAAAAGAGCACAGAATTCGAGGAGAGGCTTCACTTCAAAAAAAGGACAGAGAGCAGGGAGAGGCTTCACTTCAAAAAGAGCACGAAGTGCGAGGGGAGGCGTCACTTCAAAAAGAGCACAGAGAGCAGGGTGAGGATTCACTTCAAAAAGAGCACAGAATTCGAGGAGAGGCTTCACTTCAAAAAGAGCACAGAGACCAGGGAGAGGCTTCACTTCAAAAAGAGCACAGACAGCAGGGAGAGGCTTCACTTCTAAAAGAGCGCAGACAGCAGGGAGTGGCTTCACTTCAAAAAGAATGCAGAGAGCAGTGAGAGGCTTCATTTCAAAAAGAGTGCAGAGAGCGGGGAGAGGCTTCATTTCAAAAAGAGCACGGAGAGCGGGGGGAGGCTTCACTTCAAAAAGAGCACGAAGTGCGAGGAGAGGCTTCACTTCAAAAAGAGCGCGGAGTGCAAGGAGAGGCTTCACTTCAAAAAGAGCATGGAGTGCTGGGAGAGGCTTCTCTTCAAAAAGGGCACGGAGAGCGGGGAGAGGCTTCACTTCAAAAAGAGCGCAGAGAGGAGGGAGAGGCTTCACTTCAAAAAGAATGCAGAGAGCAGGGAGAGGCTTCACTTCAAAAAGAGCGCGGAGAGCAAAGAGAGGCTTCACTTCAAAAAGTGCGCGGAGAGTGTGGAGTGTCTTCATTTCAAAAAGAGCGCAGAGAGTGGGCAGAGGCTTCATTTTAAAAAGAGTGCAGAGAGCAAGGAGAGGCTTCATTTCAAAAAGAGTGCAGAGAGCAAAGAGAGGCTTCACTTCAAAAAGAGCGCGGAGAGTGTGGAGTGTCTTCATTTCAAAAAGAGCGCGGAGAGCAGGGAGAGGCTTCATTTCAAAAAGACTGCAGACAGCAGGGAGAGGTTTCATTTTAAAAAGAGAGCAGAGAGCAGGGAGAGGCTTCATTTCAAAAAGACTGCAGACAGCAGGGAGAGGTTTCATTTTAAAAAGAGAGCAGAGAGCAGGGAGAGGCTATCCTCTATCCTTTCCTCTACCCGATCCAGTTCAGTGGAACGAGCCCGTCCAAAGATAATCATATGTAACATCACAAGAAAACTGGTCGGTGATTGGTGGAGAAGAAGCTAGCTGTTTGTTGAGTATCTGGTCAGTGGTTAAGGTTTATTCTAATCCTAACGTTTAAAATAGTAAAGGAACTAGTGGTAAGTTTAATAAAAAATATAAAAAAGGTAAATAAAATAAATAATTAAATTAAATAATGAAGTAGTTAATTGAAACACATTCAGGATGGCAGGACAGTTGGTGTGTCACGACTGCAGCATGTGGGAGCTCCTGGATGCCAGTGTGATCCAGGGCAAACACGTCTACAGTAAGTGTTTGCAGCTCGAAGAGCTTCGGCACGGAGTCATTGAACTGGAATCCGAGCTGCAGACACTGCGACATATCAGGGAGGGGGAAGGTTACCTGGAAATTTTGTACCAGGAGGCGGTCACACCCCTTAGGATAGGGTCTTCTGATTTGGTCAGTGGTCAGGTACAGGAGAGTGTGACTGCAGCTGAGGCAGGTAAGGGGACCCAGAGGGCAGGAGTGCAGGAGCCTCAGCCTTTGCGATTGTCCAACAGGTCTGAAGTTCTTTCAGCTTGTTTGGATGAGAGTGGAGGCTGCAGGGTGGATGAGCAACCTGACCATGGCACCATGGTACAGGAAGCCATTCAAGTAGAGGGAGAAAAAAGGAATGTAGTGGTAGTAGGGGATAGTATAGTTAGGGGGATTGACACTGTTCTCTGCAGAAAAGAGCGAGAGTCCAGATGGCTGTGTTGTCTGCCTGGTGCCAGGATTCGAGATATCTGCTCAGGGATGGGGAAGAACTTACAGTGGGAGGCGGAGGATCCAGTCGTCATGGGCTGTGTAGGTACCAATGACATAGGTAGGCCAAGGGAAGAGATTCTGCATAGTCAGTATGAGGAATTAGACACTAAATTAAGAAGCAGAACCTCAAAGGTAATAATCTCTTGTTTACCTGAGCCATGTGCAAATTGGCACAGGGCAAATAAGATTAGAGAAATTAATGCGTGGCTCAAAGACTGGTGTGGTAGAAGTGGGTTCCGGTTCGTGGGGCACTGGCACAGGACTGGGGAAAATGGTGGCTGTACCCTTGGGACAGTCTACACCTGAACCAGGGTGGGCCAGTGTTCGAGCGAGCTGCATAACTAGGGAAGTGGAGAGGGTTTTAAACTGAATATTGGGGGCAAGGGATCAAATTTGGGAAGATATGGTAAATCAAGGAGTAGAGACAAGGCAAAAGAGGAAGGTATTAATATGGGTGATGATAAACAGACTGTGACAGGAAGGGACAGAGCGTACAAATCTAAGAGTAAATCAACAGATAAGGCTCGAGGTTACAAAGATAATAAAAGGACAAAACTATAAGCTCTGTATCTGAATGCACGCAGCATTTGAAACAAAACAGATGAACTGAGAGCGCAAATAAAAATAAATAAGTACGATCTGATGGCCATTACAGAGACATGGCTGCAGGATGACATGGATTGGGATCTGAATATTGAAGGGTACATGGCATTTAGGAAGGACAGGAAGCTCGGAAAAGGTGGAGGAGTGGCTCTGTTAATTAATGATGGTATTAGCGCAATCGAGAGGGATGACCTAAGTTCAGGACACCAGGATGTAGAAGCAGTTTGGGTACAGATGAGAAATCATAAAGACAAGAAGTCACTTGTGGCAGTGGTGCACAGGCCACCTAACATTAACCATACTGTAGGATGGGATATAAAGGAAGAAATAATAGCTTGTCAGAAAGGTACGGCGATAATCAGTGGGGATTTTAACCCACATATAGACTGGAAAAATCAGATGGGCAGAGGTAGCCTCAATGTGGAGTACATAGAATGTTTTCAGGATAATTTCTTGGAACAGTACATTCTGGAGCCAACCAGACAGCAGGCTATACTAGACCTGGTATTGTGCAACGAGATAGGATTAATTAATGACCTCATAGTTAAGGCAGCAATCATAATATGATTGAATTTTACATTCAGTTTGAGGGAGAGAAGAGTGGGTCCAAGACTAGTATTTTAAACTTAAATAAAAGCAATTATGAGGGCATGAAAGCAGAGCTAGCTAAAGTAAACTGGCAAATTAGGTTAAGGGACAGGTCAATAGAGATGCAGTGACAGACATTTAAGGGGATATCTCAGAATACACAGAATAGATACATTTCAACGAGAAGGAAAAATTCCAAGGTGATGGGGGGGGGAGGAATGCCTGCCATCCATGATGAACTAAAACCGTTAAAGATAGTAACAAACTTAACGAAAAAGCATATAATTACGCAAAGGTGGGTGGCATGTTAGAAGATTGGAGAGAATATAAAAAACGGCAAAGATTGACTAATAGATTGATAAGGAAGGTAAAATTAGAGTATGAGAGAAAGCTAGCTAGAAATAGAAAGACAGATAGTAAGAGTTTCTATAGATATTTAAAGAAGAAAAGAGTTAACAAAGTGAAAGTTGGTCCTATAGAAAGTGAGTCTGGTGAATTAATAATGGATAATAAAGGAGATGGCAGATGAATTCAACAGATATTTTGCATCGGTCTTCACTATAGAGGATACAAGTAACATACCAGTATTAGCTGTAAGTCAGGAAATGGAAGGGAGGGAGGAACTCAACAAAATTACAATCACCAGGGAAGGGAACTGAACAAATTGTTGGAGCTGCGGGCTGACAAGTCCCTGAGTCTTGATGGACTTCATCCTAGGGTCTTAAAAGAAGTGGCTAGTGAGATTGTTGATGCGTTACTTTTAATTTTCCAAAATTCCCTAGATTCGGGGCAAGTTCCGCTAGATTGGAAAATAGCGAACGTAACTCCTTTGTTCAAAAAGGGAGGGAGACAGAAAGCAGAAAACTACAAGCCAGTTAGTTAAACATCTGTCTTCGGAAAAATGTTAGAAGCTATTATTAAAGACGTTATAGCAGGGCACTTGGAAAAATTGAAGGTAATCAGGCAGAGTCAACATGGTTTTGTGAAAGGGAAATCATGTTTAACCAATTTATTGGAGTTCTTTGAGGGAGTTACATGTGCTGTGGATGAAGGGGAACTGGTGGATGTATTGTACTTAGATTTCCAGAAGGCATTTGATAAGGTGCCTCATCAAAGGTTATTGCAAAAAAATAAAAGGTCATGGTGTAGGGGGTAATATACTGGCATGGATAGAAGATTGGCTAGCTAATAGGAAACAGAGAGTAGGCATAAATGGGTCATTTTCTGGTTGGCAAGATGTAACGAGTGATGTGCCACAGGGATCTGTGCTGTGGCCTCAACTTTTTACAATTTACATAAATGACTTACATGAAGGGACTGAAGGTATATTGCTAAATTTGCTGATGACATAAAGATAGGTAGGAAAGTAGGTTGTGAAGAGGATATAAGGAGGCTACAAAGGGATATAGATAGGTTAAGTGAGTGGGCAAAAATCTGGCAGATGTATTATAATGTGGGAAAATGCAAAGTTGTCCATTTTGGCAGGAAGAATAACAAAGAAGCATATTATCTAAATGGTGAGAGATTGCCGAGCTCTGAGATACAGAGGGATCTGGGTGTCCTGATGCACGAACCCAAAAAGGTTAGTATGCAGGTACAGCATGTAATTAGAAAAGTACGTAGAATGTTATTGTTTATCGCGATGGGAATTGAATACAAAAGTAGGGAGGTTATGCTTCAGCTATACAGGGCATTGGTGAGATCACATCTGGAGTACTGTGTACAGTATTGGTCTCCTTATTTAAGGAAGGATGTCAATGCATTGGAAGCAGTTCAGAGAAGGTTTACTGGACTAATAGTTGGAATGGGTGGGCTATCTTATGAGGAAAGATTGGATAGGCTGGGCTTGTACCTGCTGGAATTTAGAAGAGTAAGAGGCAACTTTATTGAAACATATAAGATCCTGATGGGTCTTGACAGGGTGGACATGGAAAGGATGTTTCCCCTTGTGGGAGAATCTGGAACCAGGGGGTCACTGTTTAAAAGTAAGGGGTCACCCATTTAAGACAGAGATGAGGAGAATTTTTTTCTCTCAGAGGATCGTGAGTCTTTGGAACTCTCTTCCTCAAAAGGCGGTGGAAGCAGAGTCTTCGAATATGTTTAAGGCAGATTCTTGATAAGCAAGGGGGTGAAAGCTTATCGGGGGTAACAGTAATATGGAGTAATCAGTTCAGCCATGAACTTATTGAATGGTGGAGCAGGCTCGAGGGGCTGAGTGGTCTACTCCTGATCCTAATTCGTATGTTTATATGAAATTGTCCATTTTGGCAGGAATAAAAAAGAGGCATATTATCTAAATGGTGAGAGATTGCAGAGCTCTGAGATGCAGAGGGATCTGGGTGTCCTAGTGCATGAATCACAAAAGGTTAGTATGCAAGTACAGAAAGTAATTAGTAAAGCTAATATAATGTTATTGTTTATTGCGAGGGGAATTGAATACAAAAGTAGGGAGGTTATGCTTCAGTTATACAGGGCATTGGTGACACCACATCTGGAGTACTCTGTACAGTACTGGTCTCCTTATTTAAGGATGGATGTAAATACATTGGAAGCAGTTCAGAGAAGGTTTACTGGACTAATAGTTGGAATGGGTGGGCTGGTTTATGAGGAAAGGTTGGACAGGCTTGTCTTGTATCCGCCAGAGTTTAGAAGACTAATAGGAGACTTGATTGAAACATATAAGATCCTGAGGGGTGACTGTGGAAAGGATGTTTCCTCTTGTGGCAGAATCTAGAACTAGGGGTCACTGTTTAAAAATAAAGGGTCACCCATTTAAGAAAGAGGTGAGAATTTTTTTCTCTCAGAGGGCCGTGAGTCTTTGGAACTCTCTTCCTCAAAAGGCAATGGAAGCAGAGTCTTTGAATATTTTTAAGGCAGAGGTAGATGGATTTTTCATAAGCAAGGGGGTGAAAGGTTAACGGGGGTAGGCGGGAATGTGGAGTTGGGGTTACAATCAGATCAGCCATGATCTTTTTGAATGGCGGAGCAGGCTCAAAGGGCCGAGTGGACTACTCCTGTTCCTAATTCGTATGTGCATATGTACGTGCACCTTTCTTGGCCTGACCGACTGCTGCTGCTCTCGTCATGGAGCTTCAGGGTCAGGCACAGCTGGCAACTTTGCCTATCAATATTTGCTCAGCTGAATACCTGATGTACCTCAGAATTCAAACTTACTGATGGCCCACCATCTTTTCCAGCAATGTGAGCCACCACACAATATTTATGATACCCACACCCAACCTAAATCCTTGCAGAGCCCCCAATACAAACAACACCCTGGCAGAGCCCCCAATACACAAGCCCCCTTTACAGAGCCCCTGATACACACAGCTCCCTTGCTGACCCTACATCAGCAGAACAGAAATGGCCACAGAACCCCCCACATCCCCTCTGCTGCAGTGGTCAGGATACCTCCCCGTTGTGGCACCGAGGCCGCTCACCTTGGTGCCACCAGCTTTTTAACAGTTGCAAAGCTGAAGGCACTAGAGTGCCACACACCATTCACAAAATCACAGTCCAGTCATTAAATCGGGAATAACTACATTTAAATTCATGCTAAACAGCATTCCACCAATTCAAATTAGGTTCCCATCATGTCAGGGCATCAAGACCGCCATGGTACTTCCCTGCCTCTGACAAAATTGGGACACAATGGAAAAATGCTGGGTTTCTGGGCGGCTCCACAATGATTTTCTGCCCCCATGCCACCATGACCACCCTAAACGACCACACAAAATTCAGCCCTATGTATACAAAATCAATCCCAGTCACGTACAGCAGTGAGTGACAAGGGTATTACCCAATCATCTCCATTCTGGCCAGAAATAGTGGCTTCACGATATGAAACCCTAAATGTGGGCAAATTGAGAATAGCAATGTCATGGAAGGTGCTCAGTGGAAACAAGCAACGGGTAACAGAGATTCTGAAGTAGCCTACAGAACAGAGGGCCATAGTTGTCAAATCCTTGGAAGTAATATCTGAAATAGAAATAAAAAGCTATCAGGAAGAAAGCCAGTCCCAGTGCTAGAATTCTTGTGATGTCACTGCATTCTCTGTGGAATGTCCACAGCAAAGAGTGCAGTTCTAAATATTAATCATTAATCAATTTTTCCCACAAAATTTGTGTCTCCACTTCAGATATTTTGTTTATTCTGTTCTATAATATCTAGCTTTTCAGCAAAGATGACAATTTAAATACAGAAATACAATGAACAAACTTCTAGATGCTTTAAAGAGCTGAGTAACAGCATGCTTCTGAAAGTGATGGGGTATATAGGGAACAATTGCAAATGTGGAAAGCTATATGTGGTTGAACACAATTCAATAAGCATGGTGATTGTAAATTTAATGATGGAGTTGAGGGCTGTCCATGTGTATTAAATACAATAATAAATTAGAAATTTTCAAAGAATATCTTATTTAATTTAAATGTAACAAATATTCTGCATAAATGATCATACAATACTCTGATATTTGAAAAATGTTAAGACAATTAGAAATTGCTTCAAATAATCTGTCCTGCAGCTGTGTACTTCACCTCATAAGGGAGGAGTTGGCTTTGTATGAAGTAATTAATTACATACAAAAATAATGAACAAGAAAAGACCCACTGGTCCATTTAGCCAGATACACACAGTTATGATGCATCAAGCGTCACATTACGGGCACTACCCACCCTAAGTTATGTAATCTTGTGGGAGAGGCAAAGAACCAGATAAAAACCTCAGACCAATGAGGGAAGTAAATCAGGAAAATTCCTTTCTGACCCCTTTAGTTGATTTAAACTAGTCCAGGAGATCACATTGACCCTGATTTATGTTACAGAATACCTATATCTTGTATGAGGTGGTCTCTGTCCCAGCCAGAAACAGATCCAGCTCTCTCTGGAAGATATACAGTGAATCAGCATTCACTACAATGAGGCAGAAACCTGTTCCACAGACCCACTACTCTCTAGGAAAAGAGGGCTGATTAACATCCAACCAAGTTCTGCCCTGATGTAACTTGTAAGCAAGATACCTGGTCCTCCCTAGCCTATCCATTGAATTGGTCCACATAAATATGATCCAGTCCCTTCATTATTTTCTTTGCAAGAGAGATGGAGTATAAAAGTAGGGAAGTCTTGCTACAAATGTACAGGGCATTGGTGAGACTTCACCTAGAGTACTGCGTACAGTTTTGTTCTCTTTATTTAAGGAGGGATATACCTGCATTGGAAGCAGTTCAGAGAAGGGTCACTCGGCTAATTCCTGGATGAAGGGGTTGTCTTATGAGGAAAGGTTGAGCAGATTGGACCCAAATCATTGGAATTGCGAAGAATGAGAGGTGATCTTATTGAAACATAAGATTCTGAAGGAGTTTGACAGGGAATGTGTTCCCTCCAACGAGCACGGACTGCCTCCCTGATCTTGATAAGTTCTCCTCCATGCTTGGCAAAAATTCTCCATACATCTCCCATAATTTCTTTTGCCCTTCCAGCTTGGCTGATCGGCCTGTCTGTACCTTTCCCACAAAACCTGCTACCTGCTCCTTCTCCTGTCTGGTCTCCTGCTCCAGTTTTTACAGCAAGAGTCAAGGTACATTAATAGTTCGCTGGACTTACCCAACCTCCCCTACAATGTGACATCTATTTTCATGCTAGGCCATATTGACATAGGGCCCCACTTCCCAGTAGAATTCTCGATGGTAAAGGTACAAGAAGACAGATCAGGCAGCCTTAAACACCATAAGAATTATCGGGCAATGGCAAAGAGTCATAAAGTCATTAAGTAACAGAAGGATGCCATTTGGCCCATCAAGTCCATGCCAGCTCTCTCTAGAGCAATCCAGTCAGTCCCATTCCCCTGCTGTATCTCTATAGTCCTGCAAGTTTATTTCCTTCAAGTGCCCATCCAATTTTCTTTGAAATCATTACACGTCTCCACTTCCACCGCTCCCACAGGCAGCGAGTCCCAGGTCATTACCACTCACAGCATAAAAAAGTTCTTCCTCCCATCCTCCCGCATCTCTTGTCCAAAACCTTAAATCTGTGTCTCCTAGTCCTTGTGCCATCAGCTAATGAGAATGGCTTTTGTTTGTCTACCTTATCTAAACCTGTCATAAACTTGTACACATCCATCAAATCTCCCCTCAATCTTCTTTGCTCCAAGGAAAACCACCCCAGCTTCTCCAATCTATCCTTGTAGCTAAAGTCCCTCATCCCTGGAATCATCCTGGGAAATCTCCTTAACTCCCTCTCAAGGACCTTCCTAAAGTGTGGTGACCAGAACTGGATGCAATACTCTAGTTGTGGCCTAACCAGATCTTTACAAAGGTTCAGCATAACTTCCCTGTTTTTGTAATCAGTATCTCTATGTATGAAGCCCAAGATCCCAAATTCTTTTCCTAACTACTCTCTTAATATGTCCTGCCATCTTCAAAGATCCATGCACATTCTTTAGACCTGTGCCATTAAGTCTATATTGCCTCTCCCTATCCCTTCTGCCAAAATGCATCGCCTCACACTTCTCTGTATTAAATTCCATTTACCATTTGTCCGTTCTGCTAGCCTATCTATGTCCTGTTGCAGGCGATTTGTATCATTCTCACTGTTCGCCATACTTCCAATTTTGGTATAATAGGCAAATTTTGAAATTTTACTCTGTATTCCTATATCCAACACATTTAAATATATCTAAAAAGCAGTGGTCCTAGCACTGCGCTTGGGGAACACCACAGTATTACATCCTCCAGTCTGAAAGACAACCATTTGCTGCTACTTCCTGTTTTCTGTCCTTAAGCCTTTTTTTATTCAAGCTGACATTGACTATTCCATGAGTCTCAATTTTGTTAATCAGCCTTTTATGTGGCACTTGTCAAAGGTTTTCTTAAAATTCAAATAGACAACATCCACGGCATTCCCTTCATCAAACTTCTCTAGAACATCATCAAAAAATTCAATTAGTGAAGCATGATCTGCCTTTTACAACCGTGCCGGCTCTCCTTAATTAATTCAAACCTCTCCAAGTGCCTGTTGATTTTTTTCCCTGATTATTGTTTCAAAACTCTTACCCACTACTGACCTGTCTGTAGTTATTAGGAATGTCCTTGCACCCTTTCTCGAATAAGGATGACACATTTGCCACTCTCCAATCCTCTGGCACGTTCCCCATATTGAGGGAAGATTGGACGTTATGGCAAACCCTTCCGCTATCTCCACTCCCACTTCCTTTAGCAACCTGGGATGCAGGCCACCTGGGCCATGTGAATTATCCGCTCAAAGCATAGACAGCCTTTCCAGTACATCCTGCCTATCAATTTTCACCCCATCCATTACCTGCTACCAATTTTTTGTCAGCATCCTCTTCCTTGGTAAACTCCAATACGAAGTACTCATTAAATATTCCAGTGTTGCCCTGTGCCCCGAAGCATATCTCTCCCTCTTTGTCCCTAAGAAGACCCACGCCGCCTCTTACTACCCACTTACTATTTACATGTCAGTAGGAGATTTTTGGGTTCCCTTTTATGTTAACTACCATTCTATTCTCATATTCTCTCTTTGCCAGTCTCATTTTTCTCTTCACTTCTCCTCCCAACTTCTTGTATTTGACCGGGTTCTCACTTGAAGAATTTATCTGACATGCATCATACACCCTCTTTTTTTGTTTCATCATATTCTCTGTCTCCCTCATCATCCAAGGAGCCCTGATAAAAGATATTCATAAAGGTAAACCAAGCAGTAAAGGAACATGAGTCAGGGAGATTGGATTGGAGAGGAATAAGGGCACAACTGAAGTGGAAAAGCGATTGGGTAGCCCATTGGTTGGAATCCCATTTTTTGTACCAGATTTCATAGAATCATAGAATGGTTACAGCACAGAAGTAGGCCATTCAGCCCATCATTTCTATGCCAGGTCTCTCCAACAGCAACTCACCTAGCCCCACTCCGCTGCCTTTTCCCTGTAGGCCTGCAATTATTTTCTCTTCAGATAATTATCCAATTCTCTTCTAAGGCCTCGATTGAAACTGCCTCCACGACAATCTCAGGCAGAGCATTCCAGATTCTTACCACTCGCTGCATAAAAAAAGTTTTTCTTTATATCACCTTAACTTCTTTTGCCAATCACCTTAAATCAGACTATATCTTTCCACCAATGGGAACAGTTTCTCCCTATCTACTGCCCTCATGATTTTGAACACCTCTATCAAATCTCCTTTTAATCTTCTCTTCTCCAAGGAGAACAGTCCCAGCTTCTCCAATCTATCCACATAACTGAAGTTCATCATCCCTGGAACCATTCTCGTGAACCTTTTCTGCACCCGTTCCTCACACTGGTTATCCTCATGGTTCCTAATAAGCCCTACTCTTTCTTTAGTTATCCTCTTGCTCTTTATGTAAACCTATGCACGTATCAGAAGTTCCTCATTCCTGGAACAATTCTCATTAATCTTTTCTGCACCCTCTCTAATACCTTAACATCCTGTCATGAAGACCCCACCTGCCAAGAATGAGGCATATTAATTTTGTCATATGAACATTAATTTTAAACTCTTGCTGGAATGAAGAAATGACATGTTTAAAGAGATCAGCAGTGGCTGGAAAACATTTGTACACTAAGAGACAGTGCCTGGAGACAATAGAACGGCTCCCTGATCCAATTAACCCAAATAGATTTTAATCACCAGACATTGAAAGTGTAAGAAAGCCAGCATTCCAAAGTATCTGCTAAAATGGAGAATCCACAAACACAAGAGTTTGTTAAAACAGCTAGTCACATGACTAACCTGTTGGCTATCGTTTTGTTTGAAGTGCTCACAGCACAGTTTGGAAGATTGCAACTGAACTTGGAAGAAGAGAGCCTCTCTCCAGTCTAGCTTTCTCTCTCACGAATCCCCAGGTCCACTGAAGTCACTGAAAACTCAAGAGAGGAAAGACTCCTATATAGAAACAAGCTTTAAAGCATGCACTGGGCCCCAACAAAAAGGCAAGACTTACCAGCAATCAAAGACTCTAGGTCAAACTCAAAGAACCATAAATAAATCCCAGCTATTGTCTCACACTTTTCACCTTTATTCTTTCTATTTTTCTGCTTATATCTGCATGTGTGTTTATCACGTATGCTTGCTAGCGTGGTTGCTCCATGTATTCGTAGTAGTTTTAACCGAATTAGAATTTTAAGGTTAATAGATTTAAACAAGAAAGGTGTAAGTTTAAGAAAACCTGTCTGGGTGATTTCTTTGCCTTACAATTGGAGAACAGTGCATAAGGATTCACTGAGGGGGCGCTAAATACACGGTGTTTTAAAAATTAAACCCTGTTATGGTCAAACCAGGCAAAGGCTGAGAGGGAACCCCGAGACCCCTTTCTCACCTGGTCGTAACAATCCTTCCTAAAGTGTGGTGCCCAGAATTGGATGCAATACTCCAGCTGAGGCTGAACCAGTGTTTAATACAGGTTATACACCATAACTTCCTTGTTTTTGTACTCTATGCCCCTATTTATAAAGCCCAAGATTCCATATGCTTTATTAACCGCTTTCTCAACCTGCTGTGCAACCTTCAATGACTTATGCACATATACACCCAGGTCCCACTGCTCCTGAACCCCTTTTAGAATTGTACCCTTTAATTTATATTGCCTCTCCTTGTTCTTCCTACCCAAATGAATCACTTCACACTTTGCTGCATTAAATTTCATCTGTCACCTATCCAGCCAGTCCTCATCACTATCCTCCTCGCAGTTCACAATACTTCCAAGTTTTGTGTCATCCGCAAATTTCAAAATTGTGCTGTTTCTTTCTGTATCCTGTACTTGGGGATCATAACCCTATAAAGTACTTAAATCTCTGTGATTCTAAGTCCAAATAATGAAGGTATACTAACAACATCCATTTATATAGCATCTTTACTGTAGTAAAATGTCCAAAGGAGCTCCTCAGGAGTGTGTTCAGAAAATAATCTGACACCATGGAAAAGGAATGGGTTAGAGAAGCAGAAAGAAGTGAAACAGCACATATTTTCACTCAAAGTACAGAAACACTTACATCTAAATTGAACTAAGAAGATGGAAAGATTGCATCTGAAACATTTATCTGCTTACACATCTACTTCACATCCAACTTCAACCAAGATCAACATGAAAGAAATTAGCACATTGGTCTCCAACCACCATAGGTATAAAATAGAACTCAGATCACGAGAGATATTCTTCCATTCCAGGAATAACTCTTAATGTCAAACTCCTACTCAACAGCAGATGAAGTGACCGCTACAAGTAGGAAACCTGGTATTGCAATGCTAGTAATGTGATTGATGATAGTTTGGGGGGAAATTCATCAGTCGACTGTTAATGGATCTTACTGCAGATAATTAACAGACTCCTCCAGTAAACTAAAAACAAGCCAATTAACCTTTCACAGCAACAAGTAAGATGCCTGCTCATCAGTCATATGACCTGACAACTGATGGATCACAGAAAAGTCCCTCAGAGTGAAAGATGGGAGACAGCAATTATTGGTATTCCTACAAACCTAAATTCAAGAGACAGTACCCAGTCCGCTGTGTAATGAATCCTTTTTCAAAGAGTTTCACAATGCTGAATTAGCAAACACTGATGTACTGATACAATCTTAAAGGAGAATACCACTTATTTGAAGACTGAAAGTGTTTATACTGTATAGGCAGGCATAATTTTGGGATATTGGTTACAGCAATAACAACAATAACCATTTTTCTAGGCCCTTTAACATCCCTTGGCTCTTCACAGAGGTGTAATCAGACAGCAATAATTGCCAAGCCAATGAAAGAGATAATAGGAGGCTTGACTAAATGCTTAGTCAAATACATGGGATTTAAACAGGAAAGGAAGGTAGTGAGCTAGAGGGCTTGAGGGGAAGAATTGGAGTATTGGGTCAAGAGGGCGCAAGGCATGGCATTGTGGGGGAAAGGCAGGCAAAGATACATGAGGCCAGAGTCTGAAGAACTGAGAGTCCTGGTGGTGGGGAACGAGGTGCCCTATAGGAGAACACATAAATAGGTAAGGACATAGCAATGAAGTGATATAAATAAAAATATTAGAATTTCAAATTTGAAGTATTAGGGGACCAGGAGCCAATATAGGTCAGTAAAGACAGGAGTGATAGATGAGCAGGGTGTTGGTAAAGGGTAGGATACATGCAGCCGTGTCTTAGCTGAGCTGAAGTTTATGGATCATGCCCAGGAGAGCACTGGCATACTCAAATCTGTAGTTGACAACTGCATAGATGGCAAATAAACACAAAGGGGACAAAGTTCAATACTCCCCAAAAACCGGCGCGGGGATAACGATGCGACAATAGCTCAAACCTGTTGCTTTCAATGCAGGAAGCACCCCAACTTTGTACAGCCTGCTGATTAAAATGATTGTAGCATGCAGCCAGTGCTAACCATGATGTTGAGGGGCTGCCCATCACAGCAGGGGACCCAAAATCATGAGGGACTCGCACCAATTAATGCTAGCTTACACTACTTAAAGACAGCCTGCACCTCTTAAAGGGGAGGTGCATTGTGGTTGGATTTGCTGCTCAATGTGCGGTTGCTTCCACACTGGGGAGACCAAACGTAGATTGGGTGACCGCTTTGTGGAACACCTCTGCTCAGTCCAAAAGCATGACCCCGAGCTTCTAGTTGTTTGCCATTTCAACACACCACCCTGCTCTCATTTCTGTCCTTTGCCTGCTGCAGTGTTCCAGTGAACATCAACGCAAGCTCAAGGAGCAGCACCTCACCTTCCAATAAGGCACTCTACAGCCTTGTGGACTCAACATTGAGTTCAACAATTTCAGAGCGTGACTGGCCTTTTTTATTTTTTTGCTTTCTTTTTTTAATTATTCTATTTTATTTTTTTTAATCATTTGCCTCTTATTCATGTTGAGCTTTCCATTAACACTCTCTCTGGACTAATGCCTCGTCTTTCACCACAAGCATTAACATGCTCTTTGCCTTTGTCCCATGACATCTTTGATACTTACTCTCTCTCCTGCCCTCTGCCCTATTCCATATCTTCTCTTTTGTTCTCTTGCTCACCACCAATACCAACCCCCCACCCCCCTTCACTTGCTTAAAACCTAACACTTTTTTTACCTTTGCCAGTTCTGATAAAAGGGTTACAGACCTGAAACCTTAACTCTGCTTCTTTCTCCACAGATGCTGCCAGACCTGCTGAGTATTTCCAGCACTTTCAATTTTTATTTCAGATTTCCAGCATCTGCAGTATTTTCCTTTGATTATTGTGGTTGGAGAAGATGCTTGAAGTCCTTCTGCAACTGCTTTTCACCTGGGAAACACTCAATTGTGGCACAACTTGGGAAGAGAGCAAGCTCCATTTTTTTCTGACACTGGAGGCCTTGGTCAAGGACATGCAGAGGAGGAGAAATGTGCTCTATCCACTGTGGGCCAGCAAGACCTCCTGACAAACTCTCAGAAGGCAGTGGGACCAGATGGCTGTGCTGGTCGGTGCCAGGAATCTAGCCCCAAGGACCTGGATGGAGAGCTGCATAAAGTTCAAGTTCCTCACATGAATGGTCAAGGTCAGTGAATGTACCTTAAAATGCTATATCCCATCAACTGCACCACTCGCCCCGCACGCTGCTCAATGCACCACACCCCCATCATTCACATATCAACAATCTCCATCAACCATGTCTCATACCTCACATTCAAAGCTTCACTTCACCTCAAACACCTAGCACAGATGCAAGCCTCACACTCAGATCTCACAGTTTGCACACACTGCCAGTTATTCAACCAAGACAGCGCCACATCACCCAAACACATTGTACCACATTCATTGACACACTTCCCTCTGTCTTGCAGGACAAGATTCACAACTGGAGGAAATAGCTGCTGACTGGAGGGGAACAGACAGAGATGCCTGTTTCTATCCCCATGGAGGAGATGCTGTTCGCCATCATTGGAGTGCCCATTGCTGAGACCGTGGCCAGCGACAGGGCTGAGGATGATGGTGTCCTCATACCTAATCTTCCTTCTCACATCCCACTTTCCCCTTATCCCACAGCCTCTTCCGATTTAGGAGCTGCAGATGGTATAAACATGCAACTTTTACTTTCATCCTTTCCCACACCACAACTCTCCCCTGTGCCTTTCCCCTTTCAGCTACTCAAAAATTGCCACATGGCAGTGTTTGAGGAGCAACAGGTGGAAGAGCAAGAAAACAGTGATGATAAAGGAACACGGTCGCTTGCTCATATTCGTAGCCACCAGCTCAGATACTAACACTGCATGTAATTTAGAGGTAATTTTGAAAGGCGAGAGGCACAATGGTAGCGTTGTAGTGAGGGGAGGAGTGGAATGCTTACACCATCTGTAGCTTCTAAATCAGAAGAGACTGTGAGATAAGGGGAAAGTGGGGTGTGAGAAGGTAGATTAGGTTAATAGAGGATAGCTTAGAGGTGGGATACTTGCGTGGTGAGATATCAGCCACAAGTAGCCTGCAGCCAAGCAGGGGGAAAGGGTAGCACAGATGCCAGCTCCCAAGAGGGTGAAGTCGTAAATGAGTTCTGCTGCAAAGCACTCAGATGAATGCTTCGACGGGGCAGGCTACAGAAGAAGGCTGACGGCTATGCACAATGAAATACTTGGTGCATTGGCAGGCCTGCCAGAAAGCTTGAGTACAATGTCAAGGAGCATGGAGGAGTACTGCACTTGGTGCAGGATTTTGCTGTGGAGTTTGAAGCCTATACTTTCAAGCACCAAAGTTGGCTGACTCAATTAGCATACTTGTCAACCCAATCATAATCTGATAGACAATGGCTGGGATTTTACAAAGCTCCCGACATTGGGCTCCATGGTGAGGGGACCGGAAGATCATTCCAGCAGTGGCCCACCAGGGATCCCGACACTGGCAGGGCCGGGACCGATCTCCCCAGCGGCGGCGAGGCTTCGTGGTGACCCCCCACCCCCCCCACCGACCCCACCACCGCTGGGCGATGGGACATGGGTTAAAATACTCAAATTAGCAGAATACACACATTTAAATAAAATTGACACCAATATTACCGTCGGGCCGCGATCTTCTGAGTGGTGGCTGGCACTCGCACCTTCACTTTACCGTCTGGGGAAAGCCAGCACCACAGTGGTGGGAAAGGGGAACTTAAGATATTTAGTGGGGGGGGGGGGGGGAATGGGGTCAAATTTACATCTTTAGTGTAGGAGATGGTGGGAAGGGGTGACCTGTGCACTTTGTTCAGTTTGTGGGATGGGAGGTCAAGTATGGAAGGTAAGTGCTTTGGCAGGGGAGAGGGCAAATAATGAATTTTATTGTTATTGGGGGTTGGGAAAGGGGCATCAGATTTTTAATCAGTACAGTTGGGGCAGGGGGGTATAACTTTAAAATTTAAATTAACCGGCAGGGCTTTACAAATGGCGCCAGCACCTGTGCACAGGCAGCTGACACATTGCCAGCATCGGACCACCCGCCACCTCCACGTGATTGGGGAGGGGGACGGCCTGACCAGCATATTATTGTGGGCTGCTGCGAGGAATATCACGGCAGCATGGCGGCGTGCGCCCTGCACATGCGGGCTGCCGTTTCTTTCGCCCACCACCACTCCCGGTGGCGGGCGCATAAAATACAGCCCAATGTCTCAGCTTCCATTGTAGCACAAGCAGAAGAAACCCAATATCTGGCTACTGTCATACAAGGTCCGAATCCTGCCATGCAAGCTCAGACTCCTCTCATGCATGCTCAGGCTACTGTCATCATGATGGCAGTTACCAGTTTTTAAAGGGGCTTGCAAGGTGTCACAGTTGTCCAGTAAACTTTAGAAAGAACCAAACACTTGTACTATCATAGCAACAGTCATTAGAATTCAATCAGCAACTAACTTGAAAGTAGTTGATGATCACTTTAAATACCGCTGGTTGGGGGAGGGGGTGCTGCTTCCTGCTGCTGAATGTGTGTTCAGCTGTGCATGATTAAGAGATTGCATTACCAGGAATGTTGAGCTCCAAAATGGCAGCACTGGTGTCAAATCAGCATTACACACTGATTGATGTCGTGATCTGCATACTCTGCATGTTTCTTGAGGATGCCCGCTGCATGTGTGCTAACACCCTCAGCAAAATGCATTCAGTGCAACGCGCACTAGAATTGTGCTGTGGACATCATTTTGAACCTCTAAGACCTGTACTGCCTATAAATGTCTTTCTATTTAAACATTCAATTTAAGGTTCACCTGAATAACATGTTTGAAATTTATCTTCTACCTTCACTGCAAATAATTTTAGGAAACTAACAGAACAGCAACTGCTGGAAGTTAAAGAATTATGTTCCAGCAGTACATCTGATTGAATGGTATTGATGCATACTAGGAAATTAGGTCACTGCACATTGTTAGGCTGCATGATCAAAACTGAATGCACAGTATCACAACTGGAGATAAAATTATAAGTCACAAAAATCTATAGGTGCTGCAGCTTGATTTCAAAAGAAAATTGGATGGGCACTTGAAGGAAATAAACTTGCAGAGCTAAGGGGTTCGAGCAGGGGAGTGGGACTGACTGGATTCTTAGAGAGAGCCAGCATGGACTCAATGAGAGATAATTGATAGCATATGGGTTTATTGGGAAATGGACAAGTGGTCAGGCTTTGCAGCGAGGGAATAAAAGGCCCCTTCAGGGCAGCTGGAGAATTTTCAGGACAGAATGGGGAAAAATAGCAGGGACAGTAACAGGCAACAGCCTTGATATTTACAGACTTCGGGGAAGTGACACTAAGGAAAACAGTGTCACAGTGCTAACTGCCTGGCACTCAGAGTAGGGCTAACTCAGAAAGCAGTTAAACTTCAAATATGGCAGAAAGATATAATGGAAAGATTGTGACAGAAAAACCTTACAGGAGGTAAATACGATACTTACAGGAAGTGTGTGCTATATGCAATATTTTCTATATACTACATGTGAATCTCCCATGGTGTTGCTCACAGTAAGCCAGATGACTCCTTTAAAATGACAGCAGCATTGTATCATGTATTGTCATATGCTTTGGCGAAGCAACGTTTAGAATGGTCTGTCCCTTTAAGGTGGTGGTTATTGTAAATCTGGAAGATAAATACAGTTAAATAGTGTAGGTGAAAGAAATTTATCAACTAGCAGGGCAGAAGAAGCTTTTCCTTTTAAGACTTTTGACATTTTAAATTATGCAGTTGAGAATGTCAGCTTCATTCAATATCAAAAGTGGCAAAGGGATACAAAAAAGAAATAAAAGGTACAAAATAAAGGGAAATGAAAATAGTTGCAAGGGATATCAAAGCTAATAGAAAAAGTTTTAATAAATATATTAATAGAGAGTGGTAAAGTGGAATGTAGGCCCGTTAAAGTTGGATGCAAGTAAGATGATAGTGGATAATAAGGAAATGGCAAACTTGTTAAATGAGTACTTTGTATCAGTTGGACACTGGAGAAAAAGGACAGAATACCAATGGCAAGAGCCTATAAATAAATCAAGAAGAGGAACTTAGAGAATTTGATATAAGTTTATTAAAAATGGTAATGGAGAAAATAATAGGACTTAATTTAAGATAGACAAATTTCCAGGACCTAGTGGTTTTCGCCCCAAGGTATAAAAAGTGCCCAGTGAGCAAATTGCAAATATGTCAGTCTAGATTCAGGAATTGTGCCCTTGATAATTTGGAAAATTGCAAATCTCAGTGCATTATCTAAGGAGGGAGAAACCACATAATTACAGAGTGGTCAGTTTAACATTAATTGCGGGGAAGTGACTAGAATCTATTTAAAGAGACAGAATAACTGAGCATTTGGTAAAGTATCATCTGATCAAAGTGCATTAGCATGGGCTTGTGAAGTGTAGGTCACGTCTGATTAAGCTAGTTGAATTTTTCGAGGAAGTCACTGGCATGGTGGATAGAGGCAAATGCGATCCATTTGAAATCCCAGAAGGCATTTGATACAGTTCCACACAAGATTATCAGCAAAAATGAAAGCTCACAATATTGAAGGTAACCTTATAACATGGGTTAGTAAGTGGTTGGGAAAAGACAGAGAGTAGGGTTAAAGGAAACATTCTCTGATTGGCAGGATGTGACAGATGGTGTTCCCCCCGGGCTCTGTACTAAGCCCTTAGCTTTTCACCATACATTTTAATATGAAGGATTAGAGTATTATACATCCAACTTTGTAGAAGATAACAGTAGGTTGTGTAGTTGGGAGCAGGAAGTTACAAAGGAACATAGACAGATTACGAGAGTCGGCAGAACTGTGGCAGGTGGAGTTTAATGTGAGAGACATGTAAGATCATCCACCTTAGGTTCAAGAAAGACAAATGGAAATATTTTCTTAATGGTGAACGACTAAGAACTATGGAGAAGCAAATGGGTTTAGGAGTCCAAACACAAAAATCACTAAAGGCTAGGGCAGAGGTACAAAAAGTAGTTGAAAAGGCGAATAGAATATTGGTCTTTATTTCAAAGGATTAGAATTCAAAATTAAGGAAGTGATACTTCAGTTGTGTAGAGTCTTGGCCAGGCCCCAATTGGAATACTGCATACAGTTTTGAGCATCAAATCCCAGGAAAGATATATTGGCCCTGGAAAGAGGGCAGATTTGCCAGAATTATACCGGGACTTAAAGGGTTAAATCATAAAGACAAGTTGAATAAATTTGGCTTGTATTCCCTTGAGTTTATTTAGATAGTTGAAGGGTAATCTAACTGAGGTCTTTAAAATGATAAATGATTCAATAGAGTAGATACAGAGAAATTATTCCCTCCAGTGGAGGAATCCAGGACAAGAAGGCTCTTGAAAATAAAGATAGACCATTTTGGAGTGAAATTAGGACTTTTTTTGCGTAAAGGGCATTTGAATACTAGAACTTGATTCCCAAAAGGCTGTGGATGCTGGATCAATTGAAATTTTCAAGACTGAGATCTTTTATGTCGATAGACTTTTGTTGGGTAAGGGTATCGAGGATATGAAGAAAAGACAGGTGAATGGAGATGAGATACAGATCAGTCATGACCTAATTGAACAGTGGGACAGGCTCAAGGGGCTGAATGGCCTAGTTGTATTCCAGTGCTCTTTCACACCTGAGTCAGACGGCTGTGGGCTCATGTCCCACAGCAGGATTTGGGCATAAAATCTGGGCTAATATTTCTCTACAGTACTGAAGAAATGTTGAGCTTTAGAATAGTGATTAAACTACTTACAAATAAAAATAAGCAATAGCCTGGGACTATTACACCACCCACCTTGCTCAGAAGCTCAGATAGGAGGACTGCATCACAGCTCCATGCAACAAATGGAAAAATTGAAGCATTCTGTAAAATCATGAGAGAAATCATGATAAATATCGCATGACAAAATATCACACAGGTGTGTGACACACACAGAGGAAGTGCACACGAAGCACAGAGCTTTTAATATATTACATGGCAAGAAAGTTTTTGTTCACAATTAAGAGAAAAGTTTTCTTTGTTGATTTAATGAAAGGAAGATTGAATCTTACTGGGAAACAGTCTAACTGCCATAACTGCCTTCACAGTGGTATAGATTATCAGATCTATAAACAACTGATCCTTCGGTATCAAGTTTTTTACTGATTAGTACTCACATTTGAAATTCTAAATTTGCAGAATAGGATTGTGCTGTCTTTAAGAAGCATGCACCTGGTCCACTTACCAGTAACTTGGCAGATAGTTGTCACTGTCACCTGACAGTTAGAGAACACAGGTTACATATATATTGCAGGTTCACCAAATTTAAACAGACTATACATCATTCCCTTAGAATGAAAAGGAATGCAATGGTGATAAAGAACAGAGTGCCAAATATATTATAAAGGATTTTAAAAAAGAATATCATGTGTTACCACCGAGGCGGGAGCAATGGACTGTCAATTCAGTCCCATTACTCTATAGGTCATAGCATATTAAAGTTTTCCCACCTACTGGAAATTAGCCAAATTAAACATTTTATTAAGGGCGGCACAATGGTGCAGTGGTTAGCACCGCAGCCTCACAGCTCCAGAGACCCGGGTTTGGTTCGAGTACTGCCTGTGCGGAGTTTGCAAGTTCTCCCTGTGACTGCGTGGGTTTCTGCCGGGTGCTCCGGTTTCCTCCCACAGCCAAAGACTTGCAGGTTGATAGGTAAATTAGCCATTGTAAATTGCCTCTAGTGTAGGTGGGTGGTAGGAGAATGGTGGGGATGTGGTAGGGAATATGGGATTAATGTAGGATTAGTATAAATGGTCGACACAGACTCGGTGGGCCGAAGGGCCTGTTTCAGTGCTGTAGCTCTCTATGACTCTATTAACTCCACAGAATAAAACAGACCAAACCAGGTAACTTTAAACAACAACAAATGAACTGTTTATTAATTAACTAAATCTTAAATACTATTGAGATAAACCTATATCTGAAAGACGTTATAACTTCTCATTTCTCTTAACCTTAATGCACGCACACATACATTCTAAAACCAACGGTTAACTGGTTTCAATAAAATTACAGCTGTTTCTTAGGAATAAATAAATTACTGGCTTGTAAGTCTTTGTTGATTACGTTCCCAGTTCAGTGAGGTGTCCCAGAGCTGAACAATCAGATGCCGCTCAAAGTCCACAGGCAAATTCGACGAACAGTCTTTAATGGATAGGTATTCAAAGCATTTTGGTTGCAGTTGGTGTCACACAGTTCTATTTGGATTTTGAAATTGGTAGTCTTTCAGTAGAAACTTTACTGAGAATTACAGCAAACACAAACAGGCAACAGAGAGTCAATCCTGAAGCAAAGACTTCTTAGAGTTTGGAAGTAAAAAAGGAATTTTCTACCTTCAACAATACAAATGTACTTTTCTGCATTTTTTCTCTCCTTAGGCAATATGGAGCCTGAAGATAAATGTAGATTTTTAAGCTAAGGGAGTCAAAATTCTTCCTTCAGTGTAGAGCAAGCTTTGCTGGTCTCATGTTCAAACTGGTTCTGGCCAAACTTTACACAGTTAATTATTAAATACAACAGGTAGCCCTCTCTCTTTCCTGTTGTTACCTAGGAAACAGGCTTGCTGCTGGCACACTGTGTCCAGAGAGACTGAGAGCAGCTCTCAGTCTTAAAGGTACACTGTTTTTAAACAGAGGAGAAAAAACAGTCCCATGATACATGAAAGAGCTTTGCAAAAATATTGCCAAATGGATGATAGAGTCATGCATTTGCTAACATATAACTGGATGATTCTTAAGTTTATAAAAACTACAAAGCTAAGCACATCCATCATATCAGCTAGAAAATTTGTGAAGGAGTTTGATGTTTTAGAATTCTAAAATAAAATATTTAGATATCCTGCATACATATGACCAAGACATTAAACAATTGTTTTTCACTGGAAACCACTCACGACTGTTCAGAATGCTTCTGTATAAAGAGACATTTAGTGTAGGCTGTTTAATTAATTTTCTACATCTGGCATTTCAACACAACACACAATAGCTGTCTTTTCTCACTTTTATGTACTCAGTGCAAGATGATGGGCTGAATTTTATCAGCCCCTCACAGAAACAGGTGCCACCACTGCATGTCACAAGTCCGTCAGCCAATTAACATAATCGAGGCACATCCTATTGCAGGACAGAGGCGGGCCACGAGGCGCTGATGGCGGCATCAGATGATCAGAACATATGCGCTGGCGCCATCTTTAAAGCGTTGCTAGGCCTGCTTGTACTGCTGCCTCTCACTGATGCAATGAACCTGAAGTGCTGCAGGACTGCTCTGCTGCTGCTGTAACTCCTGGATCCCTCTCTGCCACTGCTGCTGCTGTAACCTCTGGACGCAACTCTACCACTGCTGCTGCTGCTGTTAACTCCTGGACCCCTCTCTACCACGGCTGCTGCTGCGATAGCTCCTGGACCCACCTCTGCCGCTGCTGCTGCTGTAAATCCTGGACCCTCCTCTACTACTACTGCTGCTGTAAATCCTGGACCCTCCTCTACCACTGCTGCTGCTGTAAATCCTGGACCCTCCTCTACCGCTACTGCTGCTGTAAATCCTGGACCCTCCTCTACCACTACTGCAGCTGTAAATCCTGGACCCACCTCTACCACTGCTGCTGCTGTAAATCCTGGACCCACCTCTACCACTGCTGCTGCTGTAAATCCTGGACCCTCCTCTACCACTACTGCTGCTGTAAATCCTGGACCCTCCTCTACCACTGCTGCTGCTGTAAATCCTGGACCCTCCTCTACCACTACTGCTGCTGTAAATCCTGGACCCTCCTCTACCACTGCTGCTGCTGTAAATCCTGGACCCTCCTCTACCACTACTGCTGCTGTAAATCCTGGACCCTCCTCTACCACTGCTGCTGCTGCTGTAACTCCTGGATCCCCCTCTACCACTGCTGCTGCTGTAACTCCTGGACCCTCCTCTACCACTACTGCTGCTGTAAATCCTGGACCCTCCTCTACCACTGCTGCTGCTGTAAATCCTGGACCCTCCTCTACCACTACTGCTGCTGTAAATCCTGGACCCTCCTCTACCACAGCTGCTGCTGTAACTCCTGGACCCACCTCTGCCGCTGCTGTTGCTGTAACTCCTGGATCCCCCTCTACCACTGCTGCTGCTGTAACTCCTGGATCCCCCTCTACCACTGCTGCTGCTGTAACTCCTGAACCCCTCTCTACCACGTAAACTCTGCTTCTCTCCACAGATGCTGCCAGAACTGTTGAGTATTTCCAGCATTTCTTGTTTTAACACAGACACAGTTCGGGTTCCACCAGGACCACTCAGCTCCTGACCTCATTACAGCCTTGGTTCAAACATGGACAAAAGAGCTGAACTCAAGAGGTGAGGTGAGAGTGACTGCCCTTGACATCAAGGCAGCATTTGACCGAGTATGGCATCAAGGAGCCCTAGCAAAACTGAGGTCAATGGGAATCAGGGGGAAAACCCTCCGCTGGCTGGAGTCATACCTAGCGCAAAGGAAGATGGTTGTGGTTGTTGGAGGTCAATCATCTGAGCTCCAGGACATCACTGCAGGAGTTCCTCAGGGTAGTGTCCTAGGCCCAACCATCTTCAGCTGCTTCATCAATGACCTTCCTTCAAATATAAGGTCAGAAGTGGGGATGTTCGTGGATGCTTGCACAATGTTCAGCACCATTCGTGACTCCATAGATATTGAAGCAGTCCGTGTAGAAATGCAGCAAGACCTGGACAATATCCAGGCTTGGACTGATAAGTGGCAAGTAACATTCGCGCCACACAAGTGCCAGGCAATGACCATCTCCAACAAGAGAGAATCTAACCATCTCCCCTTGACATTCAACGGCATTACCATTGCTGAATCCCCCACCATCAACATCCTAGGGGCTACCATTGACCAGAAACTGAACTGGAGTAGCCATATAAATACCATGGCTACAAGAGCAGGTCAGAGGCTAGGAATCCTGAGGCGAGTAACTCACCTCCTGACTCCCCAAAGCCTGTCCACCATCTACAAGGCACAAGTCAGGAGTGTGATGGAATACTCTCCACTTGCCTGGATGGGTGCAGCTCCAACAACACTCAAGAAGCTCGAAACCATCCAGGACAAAGCAGCCCACTTGATTGGCACCCCATCTACAAACATTCACTCCCTCCACCACCGACGCACAGTAGCAGCAGTGTGTACCATCTACAAGATGCACTGCAGCAATGCACCAAGGCTCCTTAGACAGCACCTTCCAAACCCGCGACCTCTACCAACTAGAAGGACAAAAGCAGCAAATACATGGGAACACCACCACCTGCAAGTTCCCCTCCAAGTCACACACCATCCTGACTTGGAACTATATCGCCGTTCCTTCACTGTTGCTGTGTCAAAATCCTGGAACTCACTTCCTAACAGCACTGTGGGTCTACCTACCCCAAATGGACTGCAGCGGTTCAAGAAGACAACTCACCACCACCTTCTCAAGGGCAATTAGGGATGGGCAATAAATGCTGGCATAGCCAGTGACTCCCACACCCCATGAATGAATTTAAAAAAAGCTCCAGTGCTTCTTGCTTATTAGCCTTCTTCACATCCTCCTCAACAGATGAGGAATGGCGATCAATCATGTCCTCCATGCAAGTCCCTCCCCCCTTTTCTGTGCTGGCTTGTGCAGAGCACAGCAGACCACCACATTACGCAAGACCCTCGCTGGGGCATACTACAGGGCTCTACCAGATCGATTGAGGTCCTCCTCACAACTTCACAACAGGAGCGGGTGTGGAGGCATGAGGGGCTAAAAGATTGGGGTGGATGTACTCGCTCAGAAACCTGATGTCATGACTTCGGTTCCGGATTTTGTCAGTGGCGGGAAAGGTCTAAGGTTGCATTGCTGCCACGATGCAGTAGGACTCCAATTAGAATTAGTGAACAGCTAGTTAGAATGCATTTGCATTGAATTGAGGCCACTTTTATGCGGGGCTTATGGGGTCAATAACGCATGAGGATCATGTGCCTTTTGATCACTGGCTGTTTAAAGGTGGCAGCACAAGGCAAGACCTCAGTGACACCATGGGAAGGTAGCCATGGGGAGCAATGGATAAGAGAAGAGGGGTGAGCGGAGCCAATTGTCGGCCTGCAGTGCTGGGGACTCTGCACGGGTGGACTTACTCTCGGGTGCAAGGTTCGTTTGGGTGCACTCTCAGGTACTGGGCTCTCTGCAAGGGTAGGCACCGAGGGGCATTAGCACGTATTCAGAGGCGAGTAGCAACAGGAAGGCCCCAAGGGAAGTTCATCAGTGCAAGAATAGCGCACATGAGCTAAGATCTGTCCTAGCGCATGAATCGCAAAAGGGTAGTCTGCAGGTTCAGCAAGTAATTAGGAAAGCTAATAGAATGTTATCATTTGTTGCAAGGGGAATTGAATACAAAAGTAGGGAGGTTATGCTTGAGTTATACAGGACATTAGTGAGACTACATCTGGAGTACTGTGTACAGTATTGGTCCCCTTATTTACGGAAGGATGTAAATTTGTTCGAAGCAGTTCAGAGAAGGTTTACTAGATTAATACCTGGATTGGGCGGGTTGTCTTATGAGGAAAGATTAGACAGGCTAGACTTGTATCCGCTGGAGTCTAGGAAAGTAAGAGGTGAATTGATTGAAATATAAAGGATCCTGAGGGGTCTTGACAGGGTGGATGTGGAAAGGATATTTCCCCTGTGGGAGAATCTAGAATTAGGGGTCTCTGTTTAAAAATAAGGGGTCACCCATTTAAGACAGAGATGAGGAGAAGTTTTTTCTCTCAGAGGGTCATGAGTCTTTGGAACTCTTTTTCTCAAAGGTGGTGGAAGCAGAGACTTTAAATATTTTTAAGGCAGAAGAAGATAGATTATTGATAAGCAAGGGGGTGAAAGGTTATTGGGGGTAGGTGGGAATGTGGAGTTGAGGTTATAATCAGATCAGCCATGATCTTATTGAATGGCCGAGCAGGCTCAAGGAGCTGAGTTGGAGCCCCTTGGAGAATATATGTTCTTATGTATGTTCATATGTCCTGCTGGCCAGATAAAATCCATCCCAATGTGTAGAGACATATGGGGGGCGATTTTCAAGTAGCAAGTTACCGACCCTTTGGTGTTCATGTGAGGTCTGAGCCATTTTGAGATCTAACTTCGTTAGCACGCCGCCAGCAAACTATGTGTTGCAAACAGAAGCCTCCCTGCCATTCGCTGGGTGTGGGAGGGTGGGATATCACCCAGCTCCCACACTGCGCTGGCCATCACCTAAAGGAGAGAGGATTACCGGGTGTCAGGGGGCCTCGAATTGGCCAGCAGTGGGCTGGATTTTTGGGGCAGGCCGAAAAGGTGCATTCCTGCTCCTCCATCAGGCCTGCCAATAAAGTAATGGAACTGTTCTTAGAATAAAACCAGAAAATGCTCGAAATACTCAGCAGGAGTGGCAGCACCTGTGGCGAGAGAAACAGAGTTAACGTTTCAGGTCGATGACCTTTCATCTGATTGCTGTGCAGTCATTTACAGAAAATTGCCTCAATCAGGCCTTGGATATCAGTGGCAGAACTGTGGACAGAACTGGCTTCCAGGGCGATTTTTTTCAAGCCAGTGTTAAAGATTGCGAAAGTTCAATTTATACTCGGTGTATCTTGTACTTAAAATTTCACGGTTTTATGCTGATTTGGCCGATTCCAGTGCCAACTGTTGGAAACTTTAGGCCGTAAGTATATTTAATAAAAGAAATGGGGCACAGCTGTCAGGAAATAATCTCATTTAAATATTTAGTCCCAAGTTAATGCGTTACAGAATTCTGTTCATTAAATAAAAAAGACATTGCATAAATATAGCACCTTTCATGACCATAGAATGTCCCAAAGTGCTTTACAGCCAAAGAAGTTCTTTTGAAGTATAGTCACTGTTGTAGGAAATGCAGCAGCCAATTGATGCATAAGAAGTTCCCACAAACAGCAATGTGACAATGACCAGATAATCTGTTTTTGTGATGTTGATTGAGGGATAAATATTGGCCAGGACACTGGGGATAACTCCCCTGCTCTTCTTTGAAATAAAGGGGCTCTTTCATGTCCAACTGAGATAGCAGACAGGGCCTCGGTTTAAAACCTCATCCAAAAGAGAGCGGGCTGCATTTTATTGGCTCACCACCATTCTCAGCAGCGAGCTTGAAAAAAGGCACAGCGCACGGGCGACTTGTGCGCCGCTGAGCCCCCGCGATATTTCGGGGGGGCTCAATTAAATGGAGGGGTGGAACAGCTGACCCCCGATGACATAGAGATGGCGTCCCTGACAATGGTGTCTGGCGCCACCGCGTGAGCACCGTGCCATTTTTATAGGGCTTCAAGCCTTTACCAGCAATTTAAATTTTTAAAGAGAAAAGCACTTTTAATGTAAATAAAAACAGTCAATTAAACACTAAAGCCCCTCTTCACCACGCCCCCCCCTCAATAATCAAACGATATATTTATTTGCCTCTCCCCCTGAAAAGCCATTTTCACCGGTACCGACCTCACACCCCCAAACTTTATTAACTTTGCCCTTCAACCCCTCCCCACCATCCCCTCAACAAATGGAAACAGTTTTCCTCCCCCCTCTCGCCAGTGTCACGTCTCGGAACTCTGAACGGAGTTCTGAAGGCGCAAGAGTTCAGGCCGGCAGCCGGAATATTGGCATGGGATGGCCGTCGCTACCGGGTAAGTCATAATTCTTTAATTGTAATATCATTTGCATATTCAAATGAGCCTCGCTGCCACCGGTAACATGTGGTGAGGCCTTCATGGAGTCGGAGGTCATAGCGGGGCTCTCCCGGAAGAATTTTCTGCTCCCCTTGCCACGATCCCCGAAGTTGGAGGGCTAGTAAAATTCAGCCCAGCAACTCTGACAGTGCAGCACTCCCTCAGTTCTGCACTGGAATGTCAGCCTTAATTTTTGTTCTTAAGTTCTGGAGTGGGACTTAAACCCACAACCTTGTGACTCAAAAGTGAATGTGCAACCCACTGTGCCACAACTGGCATTAATTAGTTACATTAATTTATTAAAATTAAAATGTATTAAAATTAAAATTTACTAGAATAAAATTAATTTAACACACAACTTTAATATTTACATTTTGCTGTAAATCTCAGCATCAGATTTCCTTGGAACAGGGTTTTAATGGTAAATAGTGTTAAAAAAGACTGTTATTTATTTTAAAACTTTCTGACATCCTGCACTACTTGGAAGACCAGATTTAAATTAATCCATCAAAAGGTAATTTAACTATATTTAACAGAACAAAATAGCAGGGCAGCAACATTAAACAAAATTTAAGTACTGTTGGAAAAACCATACCACAGAAATCACTTATCTATCAATGGCAGATAAAGTTCATGGCAGAGAAATGTGAAGTGATTTATTTTGGTAGGAAGAACTTGGAGAGACAATATGAAATAAAGGGTACAATTCTAAAGGGCATGCAGGTGCAGAGGGACCTGGATATATACATGCAGAAGTCATTGAAGATGGCAGGACAGGTTGGGAGGGTGGTTAACAAATCATACAGTATCCTGGGCTTTATTAATAGGGGCATAGAGTACAAGAGCAAGGAAGATATAACTTGTATCAGACACTAGTTCGGCCTCAGCTAGAGTATTGCGTCCAGTTCTGGGCGCCACACTTTAGGAAGGATGTGAAGGCATTCAAGAGAGTACAAAAAAGATTCACGAGAATGGTTCCAGGGATGAGGAGCTTCAGTTATGAAAATAGATTAGAGAAGTTAGGACTGTTTTCCTTAGAGACAAGAAGGCTGAGAGGTGATTTGCTAGAGGTATTCAAAATCATGAGGGGTCTGGACAGAGTAGATAGAGAGAAACTGTTACCACTCGTGAAAGGATCGAGAATGAAAGGGCACAAATTTAAAGTAATTGGCAAGAAAAGCAAAAGTGACATGAGGAAAAAAATTTTCACGCAGCAAGTGATTACGATTTGGAATGTGCTGCATGAGAATGTTGTGGAGGCAGGTTCAATCGAAGCATTCAAAAGGGATGATAACTAAGGGTTATCTGCAGGGTTGCAGGGAGAAGGTAGGGGAGCGGCACTAGGTGAAGTGCTCATTCGGAGAGCCGGTACAGACATGATGGGCCGAATGGCCTCTGTCTGTGCTGAAACAATTCTGTGAGTCTGTGATTTAGAATGATTAAGCAGGCTTTGTACTGAAGGCCTTAAATTACACCATGGGATACAAGAAGATAAATGTTACTGTATCTTGATTGATATCCCTCTCCAAATGAAATCACCTCCAAAATAACAAAGAGGTGAACTGTAGACAAATGTGTTAGCATTTTTATGGTTGTAGCCAGTAAATAACCTTGGATAAGGTTGCTGGCATTTAATAACTAGTATCCAAAGGCATAATCAGACATAGATATTTTGGCATACATCTGCTGATGCCGTACAGTGTTATCACAGATTGATGTATTACTGTTCCTTCACTGGTATCCCAGTGTTATCACGGATTGATGTGTTATCCTTCCTTCACTGGTATTCCAGTGTTATCACGGATTGATGTGTTACTGTTCCTTCACTGGCATCCCAGTGTTCTCACGGATTGATGTGTTATCCTTCCTTCACTGGTATCCCAGTGTTATCACAGATTGATGTGTTACTCTTCCTCCGCTGGTATCCCAGTGTTATCACGGATTGATGTGTTATCCTTCGTCCGCAGGTATCCCAGTGTTATCACAGATTGATGTGTTACTGTTCCTCCGCTGGTATCCCAGTGTTATCACGGATTGATGTGTTATCCTTCGTCCGCAGGTATCCCAGTGTTATCACAGAATGATTTGCTACTGTTCCTCCGCTGGTATCCCAGTGTTATCACAGATTGATTTGCTACTGTTCCTTCGCTGGTATCCCAGTGTTATCACAGATTGATGTGTTACTGTTCCTCCGCTGGTATTCCACAGTGTATCAAATAGATATGATAATGTCGTCCCATTGGCTTCCCACAGTATCAACACAGACCGATATGTTAGTGTTCAAGATATAATCCCAATCATGACTTTTTCTCACCTTACAAAATATCTTTAAAATATAATTAACATTTTTTTAAATCAAAAACTTACCAATGAACTTCTCCCTACATTCTACAAGAAGCAAAATTTGCTCTTCCAGATGTCTAAACATCCTCTATTCTGTCTGCATTTTAATCCACTGCCAGGGTACACCCTTTCTGCAGTAAATAAGCATATATGAAGTAAATTTTTTCATTAGGCTCCAAGAGGTACAGATTGTAGGGGCTGTTATGTCCTCGGGACTTGAGTGAGGTTCAGCTGAGTTTATTATAGGATATGAGGCAAAGATAGAGAGACAGAGACTGCAGCAGCTGAACACAAAGGCTTCTCTTTTTATTCTATCTTGGTTTCATTTTCTTTTTGCTAGCATGTTTGTTCTACAGCAGCCTCTAGAGTACACAATGCAATTGCAATTTCTATACACTACAACATTACGTCCCTCCCCTTCTTAGTAAATGAGAGACATAGCATGTTTCAATGGTCTATTTCTAAAGCTGTAAATGATAATCTCAAACATAGATAGTTCATTTCGTAACATAGTCACTTAAGTATGGTGGGTGTTTTCAATGCTTTGAAGAATGATGTGTTTCTTGTGATGATTTGTGAAACACACGAAGCAGTGATCATTGATACTTTTGTGTTGGTCACAACAATTGGTTGGATGTCATAAGGGGTTGTTTGCTTTCCAATATGACCATCACGTTTCACAAGTACTTTATCTCCTGGCAAAAGCAATGTAGATCTAAGTTTTATGTTTCGCTCTGCATGTACTTTAATTTGATCCTTCTGTTCTCGATCATGTTTGTGTTCATATTGATCATTATCTCCGTAGGGTAACTCAGGTCGATGTGTGCAAAGATGAGTGTTAGCTGGAAGTTTTCCAGCAGTTGAGTGAGGAGTCATTATGTAACTGGGAAGTGAAATAGCACTTGCTTCCATGACTTGTTCTCAGCTGTAGCAGTACCTATCACTTTTTCAAGGTTTGCATAAATCTCGCGACTTCACCATTAGCTCTTGGCCAACGAGGTGTGATTTTCCTGTGAGTGAACCCGAGGTAGTTTGTGAATTTGCTGAACTCATTGATGTTGAATAGGGGTCCATTGTCAGTTCTTACCATTTGTGGTTGCTTGACATGGCAAATATTGATTGATTTTGTGCTGTACCATATGGTCAATTCCAGTGAAGTGATCAGCACACAGTTCGAGAATGTTTTTGTTATGCGAAGGAATTGCGTATGTGACTGCAATCATGTGCAGATCTGTTGCTGTGTGGAAACTGATAAGTGTGTCACATTCTCCCGATATGACATAGAATACAGCATTCATTCTAATGTCTTTGAATGAGGCTGGCATTTCAAAAGTTCCAAGGGTTTTCAGTGGTTTGTCACTGTTGTAAGGAAAAATGTTCATATTCCCTGTGTCATGAAGACTCCACCTGCTACGTATGAGGTATATTAATTTTGTCATATGAAACATTAATTTTAAACTATTGCTGGACTGAAGAGATGAATTGTTTAAAGAGATCAGCAGATTGCCTAGGAAAAGACAATGGAACTACTCCCTGATCCAATTAACCCAAATGGATTTTGATCAGCAGACACTGAAGGTGGAACAAGCCAACATTCCATTCCCCCCCCACCGCACCACCCCACCCCCCCCCCCACCCCCCCCCTTCCACTGCGGGTGTCTGCTAAGATGAAAGGAATACACAAACACACAGTTGTTTAAAAAACAACTACTCACATGACTAACCTGCTGGCCCAGGTTTGGTTTTGAACTGCTCACAGAACAGTTCGGGTCAGACTGCAACTGAACTTGAAGAAAGAGCCTGTCTCCTGCCTGGTTCTCTCTCCTCTCTCAGGAATTTCCAATTCCACTGAAGCCACTTAAACCTCAAGAGAGAAGACTCCTACATCGACCAAGTTTGAAAGCGTGCACTGGGCCCCTTCAAAACGGCAAGATTTACCTGCAATCAAAGACTCTACACTGAACCCAAAGGAGAGTAAATGAACCCCGGCTATTGCTTCAAACTTTACCCCTTTATTCTTTCTACTTTTCTGTCTTTATCTGCATGTGCATTTATTGCGCATGCATGCTAGCATGGTCGCATCACGTATTTGTAGTCGTTTTAACTGAATTAGAGTCTTAAGGTTAATAAACTTGTACCTTTCTTGTTTAAATATAAGAAAACCTGTCCAATTGATTTCTTTGCCTTACAATTGGAGAGCAATGAAATAGGATTCACTGAGAGGGAGCTAAAAGCACAGTGTTTTAAAAATTAGACCATGTTACAGTCAATCGAAGCAACACCTGGTTTACAGAGAATGGGGCACTCCTGAATTTGGTTGAATGTTTCATCTCCCATGGATATTGACAGATGCTGCAGTGTCTATGAGAGCATCTACATTAGAGCAGCCAATGGTCACAGTCACACTTGGCTCTTTGCTGTGTCTGAGAGAGAGCACAAAACTATGTTCAGGATCAAATGCCGCTACTTTAGCTACATTCTCTCACCTTTTTACTGTGGTACGCATACGTGACACCCTTTTGTTGGTATTGGTTTTATGTCGCTGATGAGCGACAAACACAAGCAAAGTGACTGGCTTTTCCACAAGATTTACATTGTTTACCAGTAGCAGGACACTCTGTCCAGTGTAAGTAAGCACCGCTATAATGGAAACATTCTTTGGATAAGTCACAGCTCTGTTTGTGAGACGGCTGTTGTTGCTTTGCAGGTAGTTTCCTGGCACATGAGTGATGAATAGTGCTCATAGGAGTTGAAACTTAAGTGTGGTAGTTACTGTTAGAAACCTCAACTTCAGTAGCTCTGGACTCAAAGCAATAGTGATCTTGCTAACTCCATCAGCTCTGACAGCTTTCAATCTTTCTCAAGTGCTTTTTGGCATAGTTGGCTGGAGAGACAGCCTTCAATTATTTGTGTTTTGATTTCCAGTTCGACATGTTCAACATTACTGAAGTCACATCCGGTTGCTAGTTGCCTCAAATGCATGCAATATTGATCAATAATCTCGTTTGCTTCTTGTTTAGTGCGTCAGAAGACAATTGTTTCATTTATGGTGTTTTTCTTGGGCGTGAAGTAGGTTGTCAGTGCATTTTTTGCTGAGTTGTAATAATTTCGCTCAGGCATAAGCGTCTCAAAGCTATCTTTTAATTCTTCACCTCGATTGTGTAGAAGGCCTTTTTCTTTGTGTTGTCTGTGATCGCGAAACCTGCCATCACGCCTTCGAAACATCACAGCCACTCTTGCCAAAGTGGGGATGAGGATGATGACTCCGAATGCACATCAAAAAGTGGTAGGTTGGGCATAGACAACATCATACAGATCAGCAACGCAGTGATAACGGATCCGGGATCATACTCCTTTCAGAGGAAACCTTTCTGCAATGCTCCGAGATTTTTTTTTTGGATTGGTGATATCAGTGTTTGAGTACACACTCTACAAGCTTCCTGTGTGTCAGTCTCCAAGTTAAAATGCTGTCTGTGAAAGAAGACAAAAAAGCCTTCCAAAATTTAAATATCTGAAAGCAATGTTTCCATTTTTTCATCCTTTTTCAGTTTACCACGTCGCCATTGTGATGTCCTCGAGACTTGAGTGAGGTTTAGCCAAGTTCAGTATAGGATATGAGGCAAAGATAGAGAGACATAGGCTGCAGCAGCTGAACACAAAGGCTTATCTTTTTATTCAGTCTTGGTTTCACTTTCTATTTGCTAGCATGTATATTCTACAGTAGCCTCTGGAGTACACAATGCACAATGCAATTACAATTTCAAAATACTGGAACACCACAGGAGCCACAGTAGCCTTCTCTATTAGAGGAAATTCCAGAAGCCACTACACAAGTCTTTCTTCCTCACTCAGGCCCCAGTCATGTGCAAAAATCCATTTGCTGCTGTTTGCTTCCCAACTCTGATACCCAAAACTAGCATGACCTCAGCATCTCTCTGTGTTTTGTACAGTTGAGGCACCTTCTTATGTCACAAGCAGGAGTGCACGCAGGAAGTGTTGAAGGGGGTTGAGAAACATTAAAGAAATAACAGAAAACAAGTAAAAGGAAAAGTGAAATGAGAGAAAATGAATAAAGGATGAGTTGCATGGAGAAGGGAGTTAAAGGAAGCAGCTTGCACATCCACAAGAGTGCATTAGGAATATACATTTAAAAACACAACAATTCAGAAAATAAAAAACATAAACAGCCCCAATCTCATGTTCTAAGCATTCCAATAATTTACCCCAATCCCTCCACATATTTTTCCACATATCCAGGATATTTCATGCCCTGGCCTAGCCCACCTGTGGCCCAATATTTTAAGTCAAAAAACACACACTAAAACTTCCATGAGTCACAGCATTGTCCAGTCTCCAGTCAATTAGCATTGCATTTATATAACCATGTTATGGACAAGTGGGAAATGGCATGGCTGGTTTCCACTAATCACTTCCCAACTGACTACAGATAGTGTTTTTGTTTAGACTAGAGTTTCAGCCCCTGTGTTTTGTTGGCCAAATAAACAGACAGTGACAGGTTTTCTTCTAAGTTTAAAAACAGAACATTAAATATTTATTGAGCAATAATCACCCAAAATGTTCGCAACACCACCCATGCACACATTCACTCTTTCTTGCATACTCAAGAAAAGATAGATAGAAGATAAAAGGTAAGAGGCATTAAGAGTTCAAGGTGTAAACGTCTGCTTTTTTCAGGAAAAACCTGTGGAATCCTCTTGCAAGGTAAGCTTGTAAAGTTGCAGGCCCTTTGCCAGCTGTTTTAACCTTGCTGGGTTACTGAAGTCTTCTAGTAGTCAACACTTCAGTTCAAAGATGGTGCTGGTATTTCTTAGTTTAATTTTCATAGGTGGAGGAGTTGTTCAACAGGTAATCTCTTATTCTGTGTTGCAGTTGGTTGCCAACTCATCTCAGCAGAGTTCAACGGTCTTAGCTGGAATAGATCTCTCTCTCTCTCTCTCTTCGAGTTGTGCTGGAATTCAAGATGGCTTTTGATGTTCTATCTGTGGCTGGAGATCTCAGACTGATGACTTACTTTGTTCTCCAAAACGGTTACCTTTAAAGTTAAATTCATAAAATGTTAGTTTCACCCATGTGACTTTAGGTTTTCATTTCCTGAGGGTCTATACAATAGCTCCTGATTCGGTCCATTTTGATAAGATGAGGGATGTTCACACTTTATTGTAGTGATTGTTGCTGGAGATGCTGCATCTGCTAATGCCTTTGTTCTGGCTCACTTTATGGATAACACCCATGTCTGATGAGCTATTTAATTTCAGTGCAGACGGGGTTAATGAGTTTCAGTTCTAGTAGACATGAATGTGTATTTCAGTGCAAGGGAAGGTATTAATCATGTGACTGTGTCCTCTATCTTGTTGAAGTAAAGGGTACCAGTCTTTTTAAATAGTTTTTTTAATAACTCCGGTTTATTTTCTATTTCCATTGCTGCATTTCCCATGAACGTGATAACTGTGTGTAAGTGGGTGGATTTTGGGTGAGTTATGATCTCGCCTTATATCTGTATATTCTCAAAAGTTATTAAAAGTGATAAAAACGCATAAATTTGCTTTGAGTTATAAACATTGTAAAGGGATTCATACATGCAACTAAGATATAGTAGTGGGGTCAATTTTGACATTTAGCCAGTGATCCCATTCATCACCTCATTAAAATTTAGCAGTTGACCTGCTAGGTGTCAAACATGTGTCAACTACATTGAGGCTACATGATGCTGGGGGTTGGGGGTGGCAGCTGCATTTACATTATCAAACCCCAATTTCCATATTAAAGGCAGTGTCCTGAAACAAGCAGGTACTTTGCCACCTGTTGATAGGCCTTTCAAAATGGAGCTAGTTGTATCGCTGGTGTTAATGGGGCAGTAAATCTAACAACCCCATTTTAAGCTAGTAAACATCACCCCCCCCCCCCCCCCACCACCACCCCCCATTAACACAGTAACCTCACTAACTCCACAAACCAATTTTTTCTGGTTTACATTGTCTATGATGCAATGTCACAATTTGTGCTAAAACCTACCATTGTGGTCTTTACACCAACTAAATCATGCCTGACAGTTCAGGTTGTTATGCCTTCTCAGCACTGAATTCTTTTGATCTCATATCTTTAATGGATGATGTATTAGATTATCCAATATTAAGCTGTGTCACTTACTGCACTGAGGATAAACAAGCTGCATGAGAAAAATTGAAATTCAGACTTTAGATCAATTAGAGATACTTGACTAGTGCCTTCTTGGAATCACTACAAATGCAAACTTATTTAGGAATATTCAAACGCAAGTATTCCATCAACAAATAAATTTCATTTTTAAGCAGGGATAATATCATACAGAATTAAGTAACTTGTAGATCTCCACTTTTTATGTTGCCTGATATTTTATAAAGCAAAAATTGATGACCGTGGATGACCATTGAGCAATATATTCAAGACATCTGTGCAACAATCCATATTGGAGCCACTTGTCAATGTGCTTACAGCATTCAGGCATTGCACCTGGGAACTAAGCATTGAATTTGTTTGTTATGTGTATGTCAGCCACAAAATTCACATACTCGTGTCTATGATGAATCCCATCAGTAAAATCAATGACATCCCCGCTGAGAGTACTATACCTTTAGAAGAGCACTGGCATTTCGGATGTACACTTCCAGAACAAAAGAATGTTCTTACCTCATTATTTGAGACTTAAATGCGTCCATTGCACTTAATTAGATCATTGCTAAATATTAGGATCGTTTGGTAAGAGACGATCAAAACAAGCACCTTGGCAGATTGCAATGGAGAGAGGTTCCAGATTGGGCCAGTCTTCGAGGTTTTAAATGGATATTTTGGGGCAAGATCTCAGGAGTCCCTTCCTGTCCATTAATCATAGAAACTATCACTGGAAATGAGAACGGAGCTATAGTATTATCTGGATACAAATTAATTTAATAAAAAACGTGTGCTGGTTCTTTTAAAAAAAACAATCACTAAGTCAAAGCAAAATGCTAACACAGCTTAAATCTTTCTCTACCTACTTCCTTCACTGTAGTCAACATCAGTCTACTGCATGTGTGAGCATGAAATGGCTGTCATTAAGTTACATCGAGCTCAAGATTTTTAAATTTACACTCATATCTCACTCTGCTCCTGTTTATTACACATTGCAAATCTAAGTGACAAATGCAGCTGTCATTCACTGGGGTAGTTGTGAAGTATCTGAGCGGTTTTCTCACTAGAGTGCTTATTCAGCACAACGGGTATCATTGTTTCAGTTTACATTTAGAAGTTGCAGCCAGAGCTGGCGATGGAATTTCTGTTTACCAAAAGTAACCAACCATTAATTAACTCTAAACATCTGAACATGCCCATTCAAGAAATAGTTAAGAAGGTAGAATAAGTGATTCATAAGAGAGCAGCCTACTCAACCTCAGAGAGTTTCAGCATATTCATGAACCATTTCTCTGTCACAAACTCAAGTGCTGTGCAAAGCCAAGTTAATTATTTTAATTGATTACATTAATGGTAAATAAGTAGTTATATTATAAGTCACCAGCAGAACATATAAACAGTATGTTTCACATTCAATTATGTTAGGGGCAGGTCGTAAGTGGTGTGGGCGGCTTCCACTTTTCACCTCCCAACTGCCCGCAGATAATGTTTTGTTAAAAATTGTATGTTAGTCTCTGAGTGTTTTTAGGGTTAAATAAACAGACAAATGACGGGTTTTCTCGTAGGTTAAAAATAAGAAAGGCAACTATTTTTAAACAATTCCAGAAATGATCACAAGCCTCACCCACACACATGCATACACAAGAATAGATGGATAGAGAGAAAAGGGTAGGATGCAATTAAGGTCCAAGGTACTGCACAAGAGTCCATTGCTTAAAGAACATTCAGAGTTTCTTTTGGGAGAAAATTTTGTAATGAGGTTGCAGGCCTGAATGGTCCTTGCCTTGGAGTTGCTGCATTGTTGTAGTTTTCTGTGGTTAAAACTCAGCTCAAAGTTGGTGGTGTGAATCTGGTTTACTTTCACAGATAGAGTGTCTCAAAGTCACCTTACAATTTCTCTGCTGCAGTGGTTGTTCAGGTTGTTTTTCAGCAGGGTTCTTCTGCTTAGCTGGACCATATCTCACAGCCTCTGGCTGGAACAGCTTTCTGTGGTCTTTTGTTGATGTCCTCTCTCTCTCCAGAGGGCTACCTTTTAAAGTAAAAATCCATCATATTTGGATCTGTCAGGTGACAAAGGGCCCTCTCCCCCGGTGTGAGCACACAATGGTCCAGGATGTGGAAAGCATTGCTATCTGTTGGCGTCTGGATGGGGACCATTCCATTACAATGGTGCTACTTCACACCTATTCATCTTGGCTTGAGCTGTGGAGTCAATCTGTCTACAGAACATTTGTTAGTTCATTCCTGTAGATAGGAGTCATCAATGTGTAATGGGCACCTTTCAATTTAAATGGGTTCTCCATAGAGCTAATTCAGATTAGGTTAACGAGTTTCATCCTCAACAAATGGATGTGTTCATTGACATACAAGAGGGATCACCTGACCTCTACTTCATTTTGCCTGTGGTACAAATGTGCCCATTTTCTTGTGGTTCAGTTCAACAGGTTTCATAAATTTCATAATTTCTCCAGTTCATTGTTTATTTCATCATGGCTCCTTCTGAGCATGACAATTAAAATAAACCTAAGTCAAATATCACAGGATTGCCTGATGGCAGTGCAGTCAACTTTGTCAATACAAGTGGGTATTTTAATATTAAGAAGTGCTCTAACCTGCATGTGAACCACACATACCTCTTATGGGACTGCAGTGCTGCAAGGTTTAGTTTTCTGTGACATGTCATCAAGCATTATCTGACTGCCATTATCACAGAATTATAGTGGTATATGTATTTCTACTTATACTTTGCAGCATCTCATTGGAACATATAAAATTCTTAAGGGGTTTGATAGAGTAGATGCTGGGAGGATGTTTCCCTGGCTGGGGAATTGAGAACACAGTCTCAGAATAAGGCATTGGCCATTTAGGATTGAGGTGTGGAAATATTTCTGCACTTAAAGGGTTGTTGATTTTTGGAATTCTCTATTCCGGAGAGATGTGGGTGTTCAGTCATTGAGTGTATTCAAGACAGAGGTCAATAGATTTTTGGGTACTGGAAGAGTTCACTCCTGAGACCTACAGGTTACTGATTCATAGTTTAGATTTACAAGAAATTCCACAAGACACACGAATTCTGTCTTTAAGACTTTATTGTTCTTCAGACAGATTCAAAACCATTATTACTATTGATCCCTCCTGGATTAACAATAACTTCTAAATTCGAGTGCTGCACTAATAATGTTACAAGAAATGGTACATACAACCACCAGTGGATGATCAATCCTGTATTGATTGTAGGTCCTCAAAGATGAGATGGCTGGCTAGGCCACCTCCTTCCAACTGCAGCCCAGATTATCTTTTTGCAACATCTTTTATACCCTTTTTCAGGGGTGGAACTGGGTTGTTGTATTGACAGGGCCTTATTGTCCTATAAAAGTTCTTCTTATTACAAAATATTCAACAATAGTTCAACTTCTTTATTTAAACCATAGAGTGAAAGCCTGCCCTGACCGCTAGAGCTTCTAAAATACACCATCTTCCCTTACCTCATCCTGTACCATTCCCCATGACAGGTTTTATAATCCCTTGAAGTAACCCACCTCTGACCTTCAAACCAGCTTTCAGGGGTTTAATTGTTTGTATTTGCCTGTTATTAAAGCACTGTAATGCCCTGTTGGATAGCCTTAAATGGAAACCCCGACACATATCATCGGTCCCGTCGGGGTCGGGTCGGGTAGCAGGCCTTTACCCATGTACTGATGTAAAGGCCTGCTACCCGACATGACCCCGACAGGACCTGATGACATGTGTCGGGTTCGGAATCGGGTTGGGTCGCACTTCCAGGCCCGGCATTCGGGCTCGGTCAGGTTTCCTTTGCAGACCTTTACCTGTTATCATATATTTATGTTCGGAGCTGTTCATAATGGTTATCCAAACCATCCATTCTCATTTCTTATCAAATTTTTGAAACATAAAGTGTTTCACTAAGGCCTACACACTAACTAACTTTCACATTCCAACAAGCATTTCTTAATTAGGTATGGTTAACTGAAAAACTTAACACAGCTTCAAAGTGTCATTGTTTGTTGTTATTGGTCCCTCTTAATCACATGTAGGGCTTTGGGCCTCACAGCTAGACATTCCATGGCATGGGAGAATCTTGTTTCCCATCTGGCTCCAATGGTTCTTCCTTATCTCTGAAAGACAGCTTGCAGAATTCAGCAGTATAGTTTACTTTGAAAAGGTCTTTTGGCCTTGCGAAGCTTGCTGGAAAAATTTGGTCAATTTTTGAGTTCAGTCAGGTTATATTAAATCTATATCCTTAGAGTACCAAGGGTATTAAGGGATATGGGGATAGTGCAGGAAGGTAGAGTTGAGGTAGAAGATCAGCCATGATGTTATTGAATGGCGGAGGAGGATAAAAAGGCTGAATGGCCTACTCATTTCTTATTTCTTATGTTCTTATAGTAGCTTCACATGGTAAGCTAACACCATCAACTCAAGTTACATTAATGCATTCAAATAAAAAGTTAGGTAATAGAAAAATACATTTCAAAGCTATTTTATTCAAACATCATATTTTAACTGTTAACATTCCCAGTCAATGATTATTTCACCCTCTTCTTCTTTGGCCTTCTTATCTCGAGAGACAATGGGTAAGTGCCTGGAGGTGGTCAGTGGTGTGTGGAGCAGCGCCTGGAGTGGCTTTCAAGGACAATTCTAGAGTGACAGGCTCTTCCACAGGTGCTGCAGAAAAATTTGTTTGTCGGGGCTGTTAAACAGTTGGCTCTCCCCTTGCGCCTCTGTCTTTTTTCCTGCCAACTGCTAAGTCTCTTCGACTCGCCACACTTTAGCCCCACCTTTATGGCTGCCCGCCAGCTCTGGCGAACGCTGGCAACTGACTCCCACGACTTGTGATCAATGTCACAGGACTTCATGTCGCGTTTGCAGACGTCTTTAAAGCGGAGATATGGACGGCCGGTGGGTCTGGTACCAGTGACGAGCTCGCTGTACAATGTGTCTTTGGGGATCCTGCCATCTTCCATGCGGCTCACATGGCCAAGCCATCTCAAGCGCCGCTGACTCAGTAGTGTGTATAAGCTGGGGATGTTGGCCGCCTCGAGGACTTCTGTGTTGGAGATATGGTCCTGCCACCTGATGGCAAGTATTCTCCGGAGGCAGCAAAGATGGAATGAATTGAGACGTCGCTCTTGGCTGACATACGTTGTCCAGGCCTCGCTGCCAGAGAGCAAGGTACTGAGGACACAGGCTTGATACACTCGGACTTTTGTGTTCCGTGTCAGTGCGCCATTTTCCCACACTCTCTTGGCTAGTCTGGACATAGCAGTGGAAGCCTTTCCCATGCGCTTGTTGATTTCTGCATCTAGAGACATGTTACTGGTGACAGTTGAGCCTCGGTAGGTGAACACTTGAACCACTTCCAGAGCGTGGTCGCCAATATTGATGGATGGAGCATTTCTGACGTCCTGCCCCTTGATCGTTTTCTTGAGGCTGATGGTTAGGCCAAATACATTGCAGGCAGCCGCAAACCTGTCGATGAGACTCTGCAGGCATTCTTCAGTGTGAGATGTTGAAGCAGCATCGTCAGCAAAGAGGAGTTCCCTGATGAGGACTTTCCGTACTTTGGACTTCGCTCTTAGACGGGCAAGGTTGAACAACCTGCCCCCTGATCTTGTGTGGAGGAAAATTCCTTCTTCAGAGGACTTGAACGCATGTGAAAGCAGCAGGGAGAAGAAAATCCCAAAAAGTGTGGGTGTGAGAACACAGCCCTATTTCACGCCTATCAGGATAGGAAAGGGGTCTGATGAGGAGCCACCATGTTGAATTGTGCCTTTCATATTGTTATGGAATGAGGTGATGATACTTAGCAGCTTTGGTGGACATCCAATCTTTTCTAGTAGTCTGAAGAGACCACGTCTGCTGACGAGGTCAAAGGCTTTGGTGAGATCAATGAAAGCAATGTAGAGAGGCATCTGTTGTTCACGGCATTTGTCCTGTATCTGGCAAAGGGAGAACAGCATGTCCACGGTCGATCTCTCTGCACGAAAGCCACACTGTGCCTCAGGGTAGATGCGCTCGGCCAGCTTCTGGAGCCTGTTTAGAGTGACTCGAGCAAAGACCTTCCCCACTATGCTGAGCAGGGAGATTCCACGGTAGTTGTTGCAGTCACCGCGGTCACCTTTGTTTTTATCGAGGGTGATGATATTGGCATCGCGCATGTCCTGTGGTACTGCTCCCTCGTCCCAGCACAGGCATAGCAGTTCATGTAGTGCTGAGAGTATAGCAGGCTTGGCACTCTTGATTATTTCAGAGGTAATGCTGTCCTTCCCAGGGGCTTTTCCGCTGGCTAGAGAATCAATGGCATCACTGAGTTCCGATTTTGTTGGCTGTATGTCCAGCTCATCCATGACTGGTAGAGGCTGGGCTGCCTTGAGGGCAATCTCAGTGACAACATTCTCCCTGTAGTACAGTTCTAGGTAGTGCTCAACCCAGTGGTCCATTTGTTTGCGTTGGTCAGTGATTACGTCCCCTGATTTAGATTTGAGGGGGGCGATCTTCTTGATGGTTGGCCCAAGAGCTCTCTTAATGCCATCATACATTCCTCTGATGTTTCCGGTGTCTGAGGCCAGCTGAATATGACTGCATAGGTGTTGCCAGTCGTCGTGTGCGCAGCGCCTGGCTGTTCGTTGTGCGTAAGTACATTTATGGAGTTATGTACTGACCGACACACCACTACACTTTAGGACAATTCACCTTCATTGTTTTGTCTCTGACTACTTCTGCTCTCTGACTTTCTCAACATGTCCTTTAACTTTAAATTACTGGTGACTGTTACCCTGCCAGTATTATTACTAACCATATTGTTTTCAATTATTAACTCAGCTCCAGAAATACTTTTTATTTTGTGTTGTTTATCTTTATTGAAGCAGAGAATTATTACTGTCTCTCTACATTCTCTTCAACATCAACATTCAAGTTCCCTTGTTACTTTGCAATTATTGCCCTGTTGGTATGGCTGGCTAGTATTTTTTTTCCATTGATTGATTCCATCTTAAAATGTTTTTGTTAGAACAAAAAAGAAAATGCTAGAAACATTCAGCAGGTCAAGAAGTATCTGTGGAGAGAGAAGCAGAGTAAAAGTTCCAGGTCAATGAACTTCTGTGAAATGCCTTGGGATGCTGTATCATATTAAAAACACTATATAAATGCAAATTGTTGTTGATAATGAAAGATCATTGACCTGAAGCGTTGGGTTGAATTTTAACTTTGATGAGTGTGTGGGTTTGGGTGCATGGGGTCAAGGGGTGAAGACCTAGAAAAATGTGAGTGAGTCGGGAAGCTAGCTGCAGCTCATTGACGTCTGCAATTAACTCCAGCATGTTAGGCTGTGGTGCACAACCCCCTTGGGTGAGGCGAGTTGTCAATTTCAGTTTGTTAATTGCTTAATTAGTGATTTTTTAGAATTAGAACATTACAGCGCAGTACAGGCCCTTTGGCCCTCGATGTTGCGCCGACCTGTGAAACAATCTGACCTACACTATTCCATTTTCATCCATATGTCTATCCAATGACCACTTAAATGCCCTTAAAGTTGGCGAGTCTACGACTGCTGCAGGCAGGGCGTTCCACGCCCCTACTACTCTCTGAGTAAAGAAACTACCTCTGACATCTGTCCTATATCTATCACCCCTCAACTTAAAGCTATGTCCCCTCGTGTTTGCCATCACCATCCGAGGAAAAAGACTCTCACTATCCACCCTATCTAACCCTCTGATTATCTTATATGTCTCCATTAAGTCACCTCTCCTCCTCCTTCTCTCTAACGAAAACAACCTCAAGTCCCTCAGCCTTTCCTCGTAAGACCTTCCCTCCATACCAGGCAACATCCTAGTAAATCTCCTCTGCACCCTTTCCAAAGCTTCCACATCCTTCCTATAATGCGGTGACCAGAACTGCACGCAATACTCCAGGTGCGGTCTCACCAGAGTTTTGTACAGCTGCAGCATGACCTCGTGGCTCCGAAACTCGATCCCCCTACTAATAAAAGCTAACACACCATATGCCTTCTTAACAGCCCTATTAACCTGGGTAGCAACCTTCAGGGATTTATGTACCTGGACACCAAGATCTCTCTGTTCATCTACACTACCAAGAATCTTCCCATTAGCCCAGTACTCTGCATTCCTGTTACTCCTTCCAAAGTGAATCACCTCGCACTTTTCCGCATTAAACTCCATTTGCCATCTCTCAACCCAGCTCTGCAGCCTATCTATGTCCCTCTGTACCCTACAACATCCTTCGGCACTATCCACAACTCCACCGACCTTAGTGTCATCTGCAAATTTACTAACCCACCCTTCTACACCCTCTTCCAGGTCATTTATAAAAATGACAAACAGCAGTGGCCCCAAAACAGATCCTTGCGGTACACCACTAGTAACTAAACTCCAGGATGAACATTTGCCATCAACCACCACCCTCTGTCTTCTTTCAGCTAGCCAATTTCTGATCCAAAACTCTAAATCACCTTCAACCCCATACTTCCGTATTTTCTGCAATAGCCTACCGTGGGGAACCTTATCAAACGCCTTACTGAAATCCATGTACACCACATCCACTGCTTTACCCTCATCCATCTGTTTGGTCACCTTCTCGAAAAGCTCAATAAGGTTTGTGAGGCACGACCTCCCCGTCACAAAACCGTGCTGACTATCGCTAATGAACTTATTCTTTTCAAGATGATTATAAATCCTGTCTCTTATAACCTTTTCCAACATTTTACCCACAACCGAAGTAAGGCTCACAGGTCTATAATTACCAGGGCTGTCTCTACTCCCCTTCTTGAACAAGGGGACAACATTTGCTATCCTCCAGTCTTCCGGCACTATTCCTGTCGACAATGACGACATAAAGATCAAGGACAAAGGCTCTGCAATCTCCTCCCTAGCTTCCCAGAGAATCCTAGGATAAATCCCATCTGGCCCAGGGGACTTATCTATTTTCACACTTTCCAAAATTGATAACACCTCCTCCTTGTGAACCTCAATCCCATCTAGCCTAGTAGCCTGAATCTCAGTATTCTCCTCGACAACATTTTCTTTCTCTACTGTAAATACTGACGCAAAATATTCATTTACCACTTCCCCTATCTCCTCTGATTCCACACACAACTTCCCACTACTATCCTTGATTGGCCCTAATCTAACTCTAGTCATTCTTTTATTCCTGATATACCTATAGAAAGCCTTAGGGTTTTCCCTGATCCTATCCGCCAATGACTTCTCGTGTCCTCTCCTTGCTCGTCTTAGCTCTCCCTTTAGATCCTTCCTGGCTAGCTTGTAACTCTCAAGCACCCTAACTGAGCCTTCACGTCTCATCCTAACATAAGCCTTTTTCTTCCGCTTGACAAGCGCTTCAACTTCTTTAGTAAACCATGGCTCCCTCGCTCGACAACTTCCTCCCTGCCTCACAGGTACATACTTATCAAGGACACGCAGTAGCTGCTCCTTGAATAAGCTCCATATTTCGATTGTTCCCATCCCTATGCAGTTTCCTTCCCCATCCTACGCATCCTAAATCTTGCCTAATCGCATCATAATTTCCTTTCCCCCAGCTATAATTTTTGCCCTGCGGTATATACCTGTCCCGTCCCATCGCTAAGGTAAACCTAACCGAATTGTGATCACGATCACCAAAGTGCTCTCCTACATCTAAATCTAACACCTGGCCGGGTTCATTACCCAGTACCAAATCCAATGTGGCATCGCCCCTGGTTGGCCTGTCTACATACTGTGTCAGAAAACCCTCCTGCACACACTGGACAAAAACTGACCCATCTAAAGTACTCGAACTATAGTATTTCTAGTCAATATTTGGAAAGTTAAAGTCCCCCATAACAACTACCCTGTTACTCTCGCCCCTGTCGAGAATCATCTTCGCTATCCTTTCCTCTACATCTCTGGAACTATTCGGAGGTCTATAAAAGACTCCCAACAGGGTGACCTCACCTCTCCTGTTTCTAACCTCGGCCCATACTACCTCAGTAGACGAGTCCTCAAACGTCCTTTCTGTCGCTGTAATACTCTCCTTGATTAACAATGCCACACCCCCCCCTCTTTTACCATCTTCTCTGTTCTTACTGAAACATCTAAATCCCGGAACCTGCAACATCCATTCCTGCCCCTGCTCTACCCATGTCTCCGAAATGGCCACTACATCGAGATCCCAGGTACCAACCCATGCTGCAAGCTCACCCACCTTATTCCGGATGCTCCTGGCGTTGAAATAGACACACTTTAAACCAGGTTCTTGCTTGCCAGTGCCCTCTTGCGTCCTTGTAACCTTATCCCTGCCCTCACTACTCTCAACATCCTGCACACTGGCACTACAATTTAGGTTCCCATTCCCCTGCTGAATTAGTTTAAACCCCCCCGAAGAGCACTAGCAAATCTCCCCCCCCAGGATATTGGTACCCCTCTGGTTCAGGTGAAGACCATCCTGTTTGTAGAGGTCCCACCTACCCCAGAAAGAGCCCCAATTTTCCAGGAAACCAAAACCCTCCCTCCTGCACCATCCCTGCAGCCACGTGTTCAACTCCTCTCTCTCCCTATTCCTCGCTTCGCTATCACGTGGCACGGGCAACAACCCAGAGATAACAACACTGTTTGTTCTCGCTCTAAGCTTCCACCCTAGCTCCCTGAATTTCTGTCTTAAATCCTCATCTCTCTTCCTACCTATGTCGTTGGTGCCTATGTGGACCACGACTTGGGGCTGCTCCCCCTCCCCCTTAAGGATCCCAAAAACACGATCCGAGACATCACGAACCCTGGCACCTGGGAGGCAACACCTGGGTTTTGCAATTTAAATCTGGGTCTATGCATTTCCTGGGATTCCTGTTACTCCCGATAAAGGGAAGGTGAGAACACAACAACAATTGAGGGGGCTGAAAATGACAGGTAGATAGATACGCCAGTAAGTACTGACACCTCACAGCTGATTTCTTGCCTGCTTATGTGAAAGCTGTGTTCACAGTTCTTGTGCTGAGAGGTTAGTTTCACAATTTTGGAGGTGTCATTTTCACTTTGGAGGTTTGTGTGTCTGATCTGCACTTTGGAGCTCTGATCTATCACATCAGTATGGGAGTTGAACAGCTGCAGCAGCAGCACCAGCCTGCTGCTGACAGACCTGCAGTGCCACAGAAGAGAGGGGATCAACAGAAAGGTACAGCCTACAGAAGGCCATAGCCAGCACACAGAGTCTACAGGCAGAGAATCAGCTTCCTTGACATGTCGGATCACCAGTGCTTCAGGAGGCTCAGAGTGTTGTGTCAGGTGGTGGCAACATGCTAGAAGAAGACACGCTGACAAGTGCATCTGGTGGCCACGCTTTATCAATGGCTGTGAAAGTCACCACCACCCTCAACTTGTTTGCCTCTGGATCCTTCCAGGGATCTGCAGAGACATTTTCAGGGTATCACAGAAGGCCATCCGCAAATGCATAAGACATGTGACTGCCATGTTTGCCAGGGCAGACAATTATGTACACTTTGACACTGATGATGCCAGTCAGAATGAGCGGGTGCTAAGGTTTGCAGCTCTGGCTGGCTTCCCACAAGTACAGGTTGACATCAACTGCACACATGTGGCAATTAAGACACACCCCTCCCCCCAGATCTCCCGGGAGTGTTCCACAAACCACAAGGGCTTCCACTCCATCAATGGACTTCTGGTGTGCAACCACAAAAAATGATTATGCAGGAGTGTACAAGATTTTCAGGCAGCTGCCAGGATGTTTTTGTCCTGTGCCACCATTCCTGATCTCTGCACACCGTGAAGCAGACTTAACGGTTGGCTGCTTGAAGACAAGGAGTGTTCACTTAAAACGTGGCTGTTGACACCCGTGAGGAACCCAACCAATGAGGCCCAGAAGCAATTCAGTGAAAGCCATATGACAACCAGATGTGTTAATGAACTAGCCATCGGCATGTTGAAGATGTGCTTCAAGTGCCTGGACAGGTTTGACAGATCTCCCTTCAACACTCAGGGTCTCCAGCATGGATGTGGTATGCTGTGTTCTGCACAACATTGCACCATAGCAAGGTATGGACATGCAGAACATACAAGGTGCAGAGCGCAGAGCCTCATCAGACAATTCCCAAGAGGAGGAGGAAGAGGAGCGTGATGCAGCTAATGCACCAGAAGCAGTGCTTATTGCTGCCCAGGATACCTGGGCTGCCCTCATTATTGCAAGGTTCATTTAGGTCCACCAGCCCACCCATCTGACAGTCGGGTGCAAAAGGCACTTTCTTATTGCCCATCACCCCAAGACAAAGCAGTCCTGCTAAAAGCCAAGCATCTCTTTTACAGACTGCCACTGCTCTGTGTCAATTCATGTCTCACCATTCATCACAAGTGAAAAGGCCACTTGGCAGGCACCAACCAAAAATAGGCAAGACAGGAAAGTGGTGGAAAGAAATTATATTTATGTGGCTGAAATGTAAAACAGTAACTTACCAATCTAACATTGTGTAACACACCCATGAGATACAAATCTTTACTCTTTCTCTTCTTAGCACTTTTATGTGGTGCATCCCCTATGGTTTCAGCAGCAGTATCGGTAGTCCGGTCAGCTCCCTGCTCTGACTGCTGAGATGCTCTTGACCGACGTCCTCTGGGTTTTGGAGCCCCTAAGGGCCCTGGAAAAGACAGTTCCAGCTGTATCTGTGCAGGGGCAGATGCGGCAATTGGGAGATAAGGCAGCATATGGGGTACTGACTGCAGCGTTGAGGGGCAATTGATGAAAAGTGGAAGCACTTTAAGCCATATCCTCACTTCCACATCCCCTTTCACCACCATCCCTCTCATGGCCAAATGCACTTCCCTGCAAGAAATAAACTGGAGAAGACTTTGCTGCAGATCAGTGGGGCAATGAATGGTCAAGGCGAGGGTAACATGATTCCTGTTAAGGTTGCATTCATAGTGTGCAAGCCATTGATGAGGGTCTGCATGCATTTGCTTGATTGCTGCAATTGATGCTACATGCAGGTGGCCACTCTTTCCATGGGCAAAGACATCATCACAAAGGCCTGTGACATCATGCTAGTCATGCTCCAATCACCCTGCAATTGTGCACAGTGCCACTGGACATCACACATTCTTTGCTGCTGCTCCAGAAGTATCCTGTTCACGAAAAGATCAGCTATGATCTTATTGAATGGCGGAGCAGGCTCGAGGGGCCGGACGGCCTACTCCTGCTCCTAGTTCTTATGATCTTATGATCTTATGTTCGATGTCCCCTGAGATTCAGCATCTCAGTTCTGCTGAGCAGAGCTTGGAGCGTCCTGTGCCCACTGACATGGACTCTCCAGTGCTGTCCCTGGCTCCGCCATCTGCTCTTACTCACTTGTGATATGTGAGCCACCAGGTAAAAACCCAACAATCTTCCTTACCGGTTCCACTGAAGTGGAAGTATCTGAATTGGTGCATGGTCTGTGTGAATCCTGTGATGGTGCACCCTCAGATGGAGTGACCTCAATGGCATCCTCCTGGACCATCCCCTGCAGGAAGCTTGAAGGAGATTAAAGACATGAATTAGAACTGTGATGTAATGAATGTTTTAAGTAATCATTATGCATATGATTATATTTCACTTGCTATTGACATCAACCCAATATAAGTGAGTGTTGTACCATATGTGGCTGTCTGATATTTAATTCGGTCATCAGGTAGATGGGAGACTTTCATCTCCGATGGCCAGGCATGCCAATACTTCACCAATGTTCAGCGCCTCCCCTATACAGCTGTCAGCTGCAAGATGGCTGGAAGGTCATCTTCGGTTCTCTGCCTCTCCCTCGTGTTCTGTGCTGTCTTCTGCTGCAAGGAGGAAACAAAGAGACCGATGAGTGAGAGTAATAACATGTGCTGATCTGATGGATGGAGAGAATTTGTTGAAGGTGACTTTCAGGGAGAGGCGTGAAATTGCATAGGATGAGGGTGAGTGTGATGGCGGAGGGATAGATGGGGATGTGAAAATGTGCATAGATAGAGAGGGATGGGAGTACCTGCAGGGTAAGTAGGTGTGAGGAGTGATGTGCTGGAGTCGGCTTGTGAAGGCAGAGTGAGGAAATGGGTTGATGCACACATCAGGATGTAGGTGAATAAGCCACTGTACTCACCTTTCCTGCCCTGCTTAGGTCACTAAACCACTTTCAGCATTGAATTCAGCACCACTCTCCTGCTGCTGACGTCATGGGCAAACTCCAGTCACACCTTCTTTGTTTCACTTGCAGGCTTGTTCTTTGCATCAGTAGGGAGGAGCATTTCCCTGAAGGCCCTTATAGTCCCTGCAGCATATGCAGGGAAGTGTCGCTGAAAAGAGGGGCCACCTTTGAACATTGGACTCCATTCCACCAATTCTTTCTGTTGTGCTCCCAATTCCAAATTCCATCATGTTTGAAATGTCCCCTTAAATACTGGAGTTGAAATCACCTCATGCAGGTCATCATGCCTTTTGATGTTAATTGGTCGGGAAACCCGGAAATGATATAGTAATGCAGTGACTGGATTAAAAATCCACAGACAGCTGCACTTATTTCCGGGTTTCGTGCACATTACCAGGCACCAAACCCACACCACCCGCCCGCAACATCCCCCCCGCCCCGCACCCCCGCCCCCCTGCTCCATTCCCAGCACATCAGAAAGTTACAATCCAGCCTAAAGCCTGTTAACTGTTTCCCTCTCCACAGATGTTACCTGACCTGCTGAGTGGTTCAGCATTTTCTGTTCTTATTTCAGATTTCCAGCTTATTTTACTTTGTTTCCTAATTTTGTTGTTATTTGGGGTAACTTATTTTCTCTTTTTCCTTTTGAACACATATCACTGGATACTCGGCTTAACAGTTTCTTAATGTTGTGTAATTTTCTCATCACTTCCTTGCTCTGGTACGCACCATAAGGTGGAAGCACCTGGACTGAGAGTGTGATTTTATTCTTTTCAGGATCCTTTTCTAGGGGAAATATAAAGAGTGAGTAAATTAAATGTAATTAAAATCAATAAAAGCCTGATTGAATCAGCAAACACATAGTGGGAAAGGGGCTACTGAAATAACTGCAGCATTCTGAACAAACTCATTTCTATTGCTATCTATATTCAGTTCCTCAATAAAGGAGTCCAAAAGAAAACAGAACAAAATCATGTCAATACGGAATGTCAAAATGGCATAAAGTAGTATTTATCTACATGTATCAAAAACATGAAAAAAATGTTTGTGTTTTTCCTTAGTTCTGGATTTTCTATTTTAAAGCTTGTGCATGCATACCTCAGCTTATAAAAACAATTCTGATATAATGTATCATATATTTCACAATCAAATGGATACAGCCTTCCCGCACATTCCTTTTGGCAGTAGCTATATTGCCCAGTTAACATAAAACATAAGAAATAGGAGCAGTAGGCCATTCGGCCCCTCAAACCTGCCCCGCCATTCAATCAACTCACTACTCAATACTCCAGTTTTATATTACATCAGGACAGGTGATGCTAATAACCTTCCAGTTTCATTGATAGGGTAAGATGCCATTCATCTGTTCACTGGGAAGGAAGGGTAGCAAAAAAATAACAAAACCAACAGTTACTGGAACCCAGCTCTCAATTCAGCTGGACTTCCAACAGAAAAGGGAAGAAACATTTATATAGCACCTGTCATGACATCAGGCTGTACTTTTTGAAGTGACGTCACAGTTGTAATGTAGGAAATGCTGTAGCCAATTTGCACACAGCAAGATCCCACAAATAGCATTCGGAAAAGTGTGAGGTGATTCACTTTGGAAGGAGTAACAGGAATGCAGAGTACTGGGCTAATGGGAAGATTCTTGGTAGTGTAGATGAGCAGAGAGATCTTGGTGTCCAGGTACATAAATCCCTGAAAGTTGCCACCCAGGTTAATAGGGCTGTTAAGAAGGCATATGGTATGTTAGCTTTTATTAGTAGGGGAATCGAGTTTCGGAGCCACGAGATCATGCTGCAGCTGTACAAAACTCTGGTGCGGCCGCACCTGGAGTATTGCGTGCAGTTCTGGTCACCGCATTATAGGAAGGATGTGGAAGCTTTGGAAAGGGTGCAGAGGAGATTTACTAGGATGTTGCCTGGTATGGAGGGAAGGTCTTACGAGGAAAGGCTGAGGGACTTGAGGTTGTTTTCGTTAGAGAGAAGGAGGAGGAGAGGTGACTTAATAGAGACATATAAGATAATCAGAGGGTTAGATAGGGTGGATAGTGAGAGTCTTTTTCCTCGGATGGTGATGGCAAACACGAGGGGACATAGCTTTAAGTTGAGGGGTGATAGATATAGGACAGATGTCAGAGGTAGTTTCTTTACTCAGAGAGTAGTAGGGGCGTGGAATGCCCTGCCTGCAACAGTAGTAGACTCGCCAACTTTAAGGGCATTTAAGTGGTCATTGGATAGACATATGGATGAAAATGGAATAGTGTAGGTCAGATGGTTTCATAGGTCGGCGCAACATCGAGGGCTGAAGGGCCTGTACTGCGCTGTAATGTTCTATGTTCTATGTTATTGTGGCAATGACCAGATAAGCTGTTTAGTGATGTTGTTTGATGAATAATTATTGGGCAGGGCACTGTAGAGAGCAACCCTGCTATCCTTCAAAATATCAGCATGGAATCTTTCAAACTCACCTAACAGGCAGGGTTCTGAAAGACAGAACCTCCAAGAATGCAATACACCCTTAGTACTGCACTGAAGTATCAGCCACAATCACACATCTAACTCTCCAGAATGGGAGCTGAAACCACAACCTTCTGACTCAGAAGCAAGAGTACTACCCACTGAGCCAAGGCTGCCATATGCCACTGAGCAAAACTATTAGAATGTCACCAGGCAATGATTTTTCATTCTGCCAGTTACCAGCAGTATTAATTACGAAAAATTACTAAATGATAGGAAAGTAAAATTACAGCCAACTGATTGAATGAAAATCCGGTCCCCTAATGAAAGAAATACACAATATAGTAAATCACATTGACCAAATGTCAGAAAGCCTGGTAGAGTGACTCTACGGACAGGACACAAATTATCTATTAGCAGCTGATTTTCTACTCATGGTCCCTGCCTCTTCAGTTCTGATTTGTTGCTGTTATACCTTGAACCAATCAACAAAGTGTGGTGGGGAAATTGTTACAGCAATAAACTGTGATATATAGGAAACGCCTGCAACCCTTTTGAGATAGGAGACACAGTGCACGTTACTAGATAAGAAACTAGACTGACTGCACTTAGCATTTCATAGAATTATAGAATCATGCAGCACAGAAGGAGATCATTTGAGCCATTGTGCCTGTGCCACCTCTTTGAAAGAGCTCTCAAATTAGTCCCACCCTCCTGCTCTTCCCCATAGTCCTGCAAAGTTTTCCTTTTTAAGTACATATCCAATTTCCTTTTGAAAGTTTCTATTGAATTTTCTTCCACTACCCTTTCATGCAGTACATTCCGGATCATAGCAACCCGTTGCATAAATAAATTTCTCCTCATCTCCCCCGGTTCTTTTGGCAATTACCTTAAATCTGTGTCCTCTGGTTATTTGGTGATGGCGTTCTATATGCAACATCGAGACTTTGTTTATGTCCATGTCTATCTTATAGGAAGCGAAGTGAGCCTATTGTTTCATGTTATTGATTTCTTATAAGCCCCCTTTCCCACTTTTTTTCTAGAGTTTCATTTCTCAGAATCTCACCAGACTGTTCACAGATTTGTAATCTGTACTTTCTCTGCCCTCTAGTGGGTAAGGTCTTGCGGAGGTTTTCATACTGTAAAATCTCTGAAATATCACATCTTTTTCTGACATTCATTTTCAGAACCTGAATTAAGTCGTCATGAAAATAAAAACTCTGTAATCACACTCCATATACTGCAATGGATGGCAATGGCTCACTGACAGCACTTTTTTTGGAAAAGTAGCTTTTAATCCAAGAAAATTATTGTGTGAAAACAATGTCACTAAACTACATTAAATAAAAATTCAAATATATTCCGACCAGTTACCCTACAATGAGGAATTTTGATCTGAAAATGAGGTTCAACAGAAGATTGTAGCTGTCTTCAGAGATCACCAATGAGTTCTATTCCAGTGCCAGTCTTCAAGTGAGGCAGCACCCCAGTGATTAATGTTTAACTGTAATTTAAATATTCTCTGTCCTTGTGCTGCAATGTGACTACTGATTTACTTTTTATTATTCCAAGGGATACATTAATAGGAATGGCGAGACAATCAAGTTCTGAATCTGGCATTTAATTCTGTTCCATACTGTGTTCTACTTTTCCATGTCTCTGTTTGTGCACTGACGCAAATTGAAGCATTATCCTTGACCAATTATTTCATCTTCATGGGTTTTTTTTTACTTTTGTTTAGGTATGTCCCACTTACAGGAAAAAACAATATTTCATGTGTTGTCACACTATGTTTAAAAGGGAACTGTCACTCTGCTGGGAAAGGCAGAGGAGAAGTGAACAGTTATGGTAACAGCATGGAACAGTCTTAACTGTTACCATTAGCGATTCCTTATCCAACATGGCAAGACGTTGCCTATCCCTTGCCATCTATACATCAACTCTATTTAGGACGCTTCAGAGTAAAGGCCTGCTGAGGTCGGGAAAAATTACCCGACCCGAACCCAACCGATCCACAGTGGACCCGAGCCCGACCCGGCCCAAGTCCTTCCAATTTCCCCCAAGCCCGACCCCGACTCGACTCGACCCGACCCCGACTCAACCCGACCTGACCCTGACCCCGGCTCGACCCGAGCCCGACCATGACTCGACCTGACCCGACCCCGACTCAACCCGACCTGAGCCTGACCCCGGCTCGACCCGAGCCCGACCCCGACTCGACTCGACCCAACCCCGACCCCGACTCAACCCGACCTGAGCCTGACCCCGGCTCGACCCAAGCCCGACCCTGACTCGACCTGACCTGACCCAAGCCCGACCTCGACTCAACTTGACTTGACCTGAGCCCGACCCGACCATCCCTTTACTTACCTTCCGACTGGGAAGCTCCACGAAGCTGCAGCGCATGCGTGATAACGTCATAGTGACGTCACTCGCTCACTGTGCATACTCAGTTTCGTCCTGGACTCCCAGCTCAGGTAAGTTTTTTATTTTTAATCTTATCAGCAGAGCACTTATTGTGTGTGTTTGGACCGACCCAACCCGGCCCGACCTGGACTCGGCCCAACCCGCGCCCAAAAGCCGGACCTGGAAGATGGGCCTGACTTGACCCCGACACATGTCGGGTCCCGTTGGGTTCTGGTCGGGTAGCAGACCTTTACTTCAGAGGTCAACTTTAACTTGGGAAAATTGTTGGTAATGGAATGGTAAGGGCCTAAAGATGGTATGGCCAGTTTGTTTCAACTGTGCCTACCCACTGTTTCTGTTTTTAAATTTTTTTTTAATATTTGTGCTTGGAGTGTTTTGTGCTCCACAGTTTATTCACACCCTCTCTGTACGAACGCTTTGTCTTTCAGCACACCATTAACATACCATTTGCCTTTGCTCCATGACCTTCCACTCAGTTATTCTCTGTGACCTTGTCCTATTAACACCTTCTCTTTTGTTATCTCTTGCCCCCGCACCCCCCCCCCTCCGCTTTACTTGCTTAAAGTCTTTTACATTTCTAATATTTGTCTGTTCTGAAGAAGCGTCACTGACCTGAAACGTTAACTCTACTTCTCTCACCACAGATGCTGCCAGACCTGCTGAGTATTTCCAGCATTTCTTGTTTTTATTTATTAAAGATGGCATGGGTTGCCTTACCGCTCCATTAACTTAGATAGCCAGCCTGCTAGAACTTTCACAGAGGCCCATCGCTGACTGGTCGAAGCACCTGCCAAAAACCTCTTTCCTATGGACATTAAAGGCCTAATGATGCACTTAAGCAAAGTCCTTTTTCCTCATAATTCCAGGTCATTAATACTTGTGATTAGCTTTGTAGCCTTTTTCTATACTACTTCCAGCATGTGTCCCTATGTCTTGGTGATCAGAAATGGGCACAATCTTTGGAATACCGACTTATTACTTCTCTGCAACCCAACAAAGCTTCTTTAACAAGTTCCTACTGTTTTCTACCTTTCAGCCAACGTTTTTATCCAACCTTGATTCACTATAGTCTTGAACTTAACTAATATTATTTAAAATTGAACTTTGTCAAGTGACTTCTGGAAGTCTAGGCACAACGTGTCATAGAGTTTAACACAGTTCACTTGGGATATCATTTCCTCACAAAAGTCAAGGATAGGATTTTTCTCTTCTGAATCCATGTTGACTGTTGTTTACTCAGTTGTTATTGTACAGATAGTGCTCAGGTTTACGCCTAATAATCAATTTTATTATGTTACATAGCATTGATCTAAGAATAATGGAGGTCATTTTAACTTTAAGCAATAGTGTATAATACGTAATATCCAATTAGCAGCCTATTATACATCCAACCTGATATTGCCTTCCATTGATTTCAATGGAAAGGAAGATTGGGCATGGTTTACAATGGGCGGTTAATTCAATATCTTCCATTTTACATCAATGTTCAAAGTTAACATTACCCCCAACATATCTATAGTTGTTCATCAGTGTTGTCGTCCTTTTCAAAAATGGGCACCATCTATATTACAATAGTCCCCAGCTACTGATACTGCGCCAGTATCCAGTGACTCCCTTATAATAACTCTCAATACCTCATAAATCTCTTCCCTTGTGTCTTTTATTACTCTGGGATAAATATCAGGATATTTATTTGTTTTGTATCCTATTATACTGTTGAAAACTTCCATCTTATTAATGCCATAAACAAGTGCATTCTCCATGGCAATGCCTCTACCAATCAGAGTCCACTTGCCAACCAATCAGCAATCTCTTCTCATATAGTATAAAGTTTTTGCTTTCCCTTACAATGGTATTCTTGCAAATTGTCCTGGTGAGTGCAAGACAAAAAGCTTTAACAATATGTCTCTATTTTCAGCAATATACTAATGTAATTACTTGAGCTTAGTTTATTACTCCTTAGGGAACGCATGCTATTCACATCATTCCTTGTGAATACTTGGAGATAATAATAATCCAGAATATCTATTGTTTCAGTTGCATTTGCATCTTTTATGGTTCTAACCCTCTTCTCTGGATGACTGCTTACTGAACAGCTGAAAGAATATTATAGCTATGCTTTTGTCCAGCTCTCTCTTTGTCCCTCTGCTCACTGTTTTAACTCACTTCTTCAAGTTCCTATATTCCTCCCAATGAATCCCTGCCTCTTCTCCCTGCTGAATTTGTGGAGTTCACATGGTGACTGAATCAACAAGTCAGAAGATCGTCCAAATGCATTTCTCAATGATGTCTTTTCCCAGAAGCTTCTAACTATATATTTAGTGGAGCAGAAAAATTGATGCCAAAGTCTCCACTTTCTTAAGAAAATGTACTCAACTATTATATGGTCATGCTTTGCAAGATATTGTCTACGATGTTCCTATTGAGACAGTTCCTCTGCATCATTTCCACCTAAATGTGTTACTCTTTGACTGGTATAGGTTCATAATCTCTAGCTGTAAGTGTTGTAATATCTTGTATTCCAATGTTCCTTCCATTACTTTCATATGGCACACTCATACTTGGAAAATTTGTTGTACGAAATTAATGCATCAACACATAACAAATCAAATTTATTATGTTGACTATTTTATCTGAAACATTAACACATCGAGTAATTTTAAGGCCTCAGAAACCTTGTCAATATAATTTGCATTAAAACATTCAATCAACATGGATCAAGAATTTAAAACATAAGGGCATTTCTTACAACATACCATTAATATATTAGAAACTGCAACTACAAACTGAGTTGAAATGTGCACATTCTGAAGATTTCCTGACAGACAAACTTGTTGCAATATTTCTGAATCATCTTAGAATAAGTTCCACCTAAACCCCTGCTTTCTAATCTAACTGAAAATCTAGCATTGGGCATTACACTCGCTGTTCCTTTGAGTGAGCTTTGACCTCTTCGGTCTCAGTTGGAGTGTTGGAAATCTGACTGCTTGGGAAAGTGGTTACTCTACAAGAACTGACTGCCATAGTGGAAGTTTACAGAGAATCGGGACTGCTTGTTATCGAATAGCAAGTCATTCTTCTTGCCAAAGAAATTATGAAATTCATAATTTCAGGTTGCTTAGCAAGCAATCTTCTAATGGCTTTGTCATTTAGTTTGTGTTGACTGTTTCTCTAATGATGTTAAAATACAATGGGAACCAATGTAAGAGCATGGCAAAGAAATTTCAAGATAAGTTTTGGTTGTTCCTGATGTCAGAATTAAGTGAAATTGGACTTCAGCTTCTGAATTCTATGTGGAAAGGATTTGGAGCTCTTATTTAACACGGATGGACATGGCAGCATAATAAACTCTCTGTTACTCCAATTCTGTTCTCTTGTGCATGCACACCCACCCCCCAACCACCCCCATCAATGATTGTGCTTTCAGCCGTTCAGACCCCACGCACTGGAATGTCCTCCCTAAACCCCGTCATCTCTCCTATCTTCTGTATTTATGACCCTCCTTAAAACCCACTTCTTTTGCCAAGCTTTTGAGAAAACTTCTTTCTTTGACTCAACATCTATTTTTGTCTGATTAGGCCTCTGCAGTGCCCCTTGAGTTCTTTTACAGTAAAGTTCTTTGCGCTGTCGTCATTGTCATATATACCCCAGATGATGTCTAGAGGACATTTAAGAGTTTATAAGGTTCAACAGGGGTCATTTCTAAAGATCCAACACTAACCTAATAAAGAAAGTACAAGGCCCCAAATATTTATTTTTCAGTATCTTAAAAATAGCATAATGAGGAATAATTGCAGAATATCCTAACAACAACATATTACTATCACGTTTTTAACGTAATAAACATCCCAAGGCGCTTCACAGGAGCATTTTTTTTTTAGAGATACAGCACTGAAACAGGCCCTTCGGCCCACCGAGTCCGTGCCGACCAACAACCACCCACTTACACCAACCCCACAGTAATCCCATATTCCCTATCACCTCCCTACACTAGGGGCAATTTACAACGGCCAATTTACCTAACACCTGCAAGTCTTTGGATGTGGGAGGAAACCGGAGCACCCGGCGAAAACCACGCAGACACAGGGAGAACTTACAAACTCCGCACAGGCAGTACCCAGAATCGAACCCGGGTCCCTGGAGCTGTGAGGCTGCGGTGCTAACCACTGCGCCACTGAGCCACATAAGGAGATATTAGGTCAGCTGACCAAAAACTTGGACAAAGAAGTAGATTTTAAGGAGTGTCTTAAAGAGGAAAGTGAGGTAGAGAGGCAGAGAGGTGTAGGGAGGGTATTCCACAGCTTAGGGCCTAGGCAACTGAAGGCACGGCAACCAATGGTGGAACAATTAAAATCAAGAATGCACAAGAGTCCAGAATTAAAGGAGCACAGATATCTTGGAGGTTGTGGAGCTGGAGGAGATTACAGAGATAGGGAGGGGTGAGGCCATGAGGGATTTGAAAACAAGGATGAGAATCGTAAAATCAAGATGTTGCTTGACCGGATGCCAAGGTAGGTCAGTGAGCACAGGGGTGATAGGGGAGCAGGACTTGGTACAAGTTAAGACACGGACGGCAGAGATTTGGATGACCTCAAGCCTACAGAGGGTAGAATGTGGGAAACTAGCCACATTGAAATCGTCAAGTCTGGAGGTAATTAAGGCATGAATGAGGGTTTCACAGCAGGCGAGCTGAGGCGGGGCGAAGTTGGGCAATGTTACAGAGGTGGAAAAAAGGCAGTCTTAGTGATGGCACGAATATGGGATTGGAAGCTCATCTCGGGGTCAAATGTGACACCAAGGTTGCGCACAGACTGGCTTGGTCTCAGACTGTTATCAGGGATAGGGATGGAGTCAGTAGCTAGGGAACAGAGTTTGGAGCGGGGACTGAAAACAATGGCTTCAGTCTTCCAAATACTTTATTGGAGGAATCAAGAGAGGTGGTGGTGAGGTAGAGCTGGGTGTCATCAGCATACATGTGAAAACTAACACTGTGCTTTCGGATGATGTTGCCAAGGGGCAACATGTAGATGAGAAATAGGAGGGGACCAAGGATGTCTTAAAAATCAATATAATTAAAAATCCTGCAGCTCAGCATAGCTCAAAAGTACTCATTGGGCAAAAAAAATCTTGTTTGGCTCAAATGTCTATTTATTAAGAAAATGAGTTACGAACTATTAACAAACCATGCTAGTCAGCTCAAATCTCCCACTGATTTAAAAAAATTAGTCCATAAACAATGGGTCGCAATTCCTTTCAGCCTGTTTTTGATTCTGAAATAGGTGGTGAAGCAGGAGGTTGTCTGTGCTTTCTTTGGTTTCTTAGTTATTGTGTGTACAAGCTGTTATATAAATTTAGGAAGATTGAGATATTTTCTATCTTATCACAATGCACTTGCAGTTTGCATCCACTATTGCAGTACTACGCCAAGCTGATTTTTTAACATTGTTAATAGAAATATGATATTTTACTGTTGCATTCAGTATCCTCGTTCTACTATATTATGCTCAAATTAGTTTATAAAGCGCAACATATGAGGCATGAAATTATAGCCTTTCCCTTCTAATAGCAGACTGAATCCTTTACAGTTTTCAAGTGCAGACAGCCTATTTTCTAATCCTCTGATTTTAGCATAAAACACTTCCCATCACAGAATGCCATGAATATGCTCTTACTGGACTTTTGATGAAGGTGGGAAGTCTGGCAAGGAGAGCATTAGAGAAATCAACCATCGGTGTGGTGAAGGTGTGGACAACAGCTCCAACAATGGCTTAGTGGACAATGTTCTGGATGTGGAAGAAGCTGGTCTTGGAGGCAGACCATGTGTGGGCAGTAAGTACAGCTCTGGATCAAACAGAATGTGACTGGGCTCAGCCTAGGAAGCAGCAAGGAGGTTGATGGAGTTAGTGCCAATGTTGCTAGCAATACCCAAAAGGCTTTGGTTTTGCCTACATTGACCCCGAGCCAAAAGTGGAGTTTACTTTATGAAAAAACTTATTGAGCAGAAACGTCCTGCTTTGGTCAAATCACTGCTAAATTGTGAGCCCTGGTCAAAGTACAAGTGTTTTGTTTATGAATCTGACATGGCAGGATTTGCATGAGTCAAAGGCCTAGAAACAGGATCCAGCCAGAATGGGGAGGCTCAAAATACACCCGATATTGGGTCTTGGACTTCATTTGAATGAAACCAAAGAGGTCCCATCACCTATCGGGGATCCCCAGAAACTGGTCAGCAAAGATGATTTCAATTTCAGCAGCGACTTCAGCTATGTCCTGGGAGAGAGAGGAATTGATTGGCAAGGAAGAGGCGACTGGAATAACGGAGAAGCGATCAGGAGAGGAAAGGGCCCTAATTTCATATACAAAGGGACTAATACCTGTTGCACGCACAGATCTTGGACACCTCTTTTTCTGTCTTCACCAATATGGCAGTTGTGCCCACCATATTTGATGCTTGGGTGCCTGTTCCACACCTGTAAAGCAGCCATGTGGCCATCGAATTCCTAGGCCAAGCTGTCAATAATCTCAATGTTTCAAACCAAACCCCAGCATTTTAAGGTGTTATCGTTATGTGGTACTTGGACCGACGTAATAAAATCAATCCTAAATCTGCCACTATACCTGCTACATACCTTCTGCCTGTCCAAAAATAACCATTCACCACTACTCTCTGTTTCCTGTCATTCAGCCAATTTCGTATCCATGCTGCTACTGTCCCTTTTATTCCATGGTCTCTAACTTTGCTGACAAGTCTGTTCTGTGGCACTTTATCAAATGCCTTTTGGAAGTCCATGTACAGCACATCAACCACATTACCCTCATCAACCCTCACTCTTACCTCATCAAAAAACTCAGGCAGGTTAGTTAGTTGCCCTTAACAAATCCATGCTGGCTTTCCTTAATTAGTCCACACTTGTCCAAGTGACTGAAGGGACCATATCAATAAAACTTCCATTTGTGAAATAAAATAACAACAGAGCCAGAAAAAGACATTTTCCCATACCTGCATATATAGGAAAGACAAAGGAAGTTGCTTTATCCTAGACAAATGTTCCTTGCCAGTACAATACTCTGAAAATGCATAAACACATCAAAGGATCTACATAGCTCAAACTGAAGCATTAAAATGGCATCACTGATTAACTAGGTGTATTACCACATAAAATAACTACTGCTCAAGTCTGTAAAATTCTCTAAAAATAAACATAAATTCTGCTATTGTGTTGGAGCCTGAATTTCAAGTTGTAACTTTGTGGGACTAAAATTGGTTTGCGGTTACTACTACCTCTATTCACTTATAGTAAATTTATATACCAATACCCAATTTTTTCAGCTCCAACAGGGAATCACTTATTTCACACTGAATGTAAAATGATCTATTACTGATAAAAATGATAGGCAAGCTTTGAGTACTGGGTTTTAAAGAAAATGGGAATTCATTTGAAAACAATTTTGATTCAAGATTGCATGATCTTGAGGTAGACTGCATGGTTGGGTAGCTGACCGAAACAACAAGTAAAAATCATTTGATGACCCCAGTATCACATGATGCATCTCTTCTGAACCCTTTACCTAAACTTTGTAAAATCAATTTCCAACAAAGAATGATATGTTTCATCTTGCGCAATCTCCTTTACAATCTTACATATGTGATATGAAACTATTTGATTATATTAAGGTTTCTGTTCATAGCTAGAGTAATCTCAGTTAATGTTCAATACTTTCATTATGTTTTATATTGATGGTTGTTCATTACATCTGTAAGATTGTACCATCTAACAAAATTATGTTACAGTATTTTTAACTGTCTTTTAGACAATTCAATACAAAACGATATTACATAATACAGCAATAACCCTCTTCCAATCTCGACTAAGCAAGAAGAACCAGATTTACCTGGATTGAATTAGATGAATGGAGCTGAATATTATGTGTAAGAGCTCCCTCTATGGGCTTCACAGCTCACTACACATTAGTGCATAATTGCCCTGATATTGGGCTGAATTTTGTCCTGAGGGCGAAGGTCACGTTGGTGACACAAGAAGCGGTTGCTGATTCCATTTTCTCGTTAAGTGGCTGGCTGCATGTGATCCCGCGCTGGCCGGCTAATTAATGAGCGTGGGATATAGAAGCCGTCCAATCCCGGGCCTGAGGCAGGAACAGAGATGATGAGGTCGGCATCAGCTGATGCTGTGGCAGGCAGTGGCGCCATATTTAAAGGGCTGCCAGACCTGCATTCGTTGCTGCCTGAACAGAGAACTCCTTCCTGCTACTGCTGCCTTGCGTTCTCCTGCTACTGCTGCTTCGAGACATCTGCCTGCTGCTGCTCCCCTCACTGAAGACTCAAACCAACCAAGGAGCTCACAGGGAGGATACAGCAACAATGGCAGAAGGAAGACCCCATGTGGCTGCATGGTTCAGCAATGCCTCCCTGCAGGTTCTCCTCCAGGTTGCAAGGGCAAAGCGACAGGTCCTCTTCGTGGACACAGACTGCAGAATACTGCAGTACAGAGGGATCTGGGTGTCCTTGTACATGAATCACAAAAGTCAGCATGCAGGTACAGCAGGTAATTAGGAAGGACAATGGAATGCTGGCCTTTGTTGCAAGGAGAATGGAGTATAAAAGTAGGGAAGTCTTGCTACAACTGTACAGGGCATTGGTGAGACTGCACCTAGAGTACTGAGTACAGTTTTGGTCTCCTTACCGAAAGAGGGTTATATTTGTATTGGAAGCAGTTCAGATAAGGTTCACTAGGCTGATTCCTGGGATGGAAGGGTTGTCTTATGAGGAAAGGTTGAGCAGCTTGGGCCTATACTCACTGGAGTTTAGAAGAATGAGAGGTGATCTTATTGAAATATATAAGATTCTGAGGGGGCTTGACAGGGTAGATGCTGAGAGGATGTTTCCCCTCAAGGGGAATCTAGAACTAGGAGGCACAGTTTCAAAACTGTGGGGCCTCCCTTTTAAGATGGAGATCAGGAAGAATTTCTTCTCTCAGAGAGTCGTTAATCTTGGAATTCTCCACCCCAGAAAGCAGTGGATGCTGAGTCATTGAATATATTCATGGCTGAGTTAGACAGATTTTTGACCTACAAGGGAGTCAAGGGTTACAGGGGGCAGGCAGGAAAGTGGAGTTAAGGCCAGGATCAGATCAGCCATGATTTTATTGACTGATGGAGGTAATGCATTTGGGGAGAGCAAATAAAGTGAGGGAATACACAATAAATGGGAGGATATTGAGAGGGGTAGAGGAAGTGAGAGACCTTGGAGTACATGTCCACAGGTCCCTGAAGGTGGCAGGACAGGTAGATAGAGTGGTGAAGAAGGCATATGGAATGCTTTCCTTTATTGGCCAAAGTATAGAATACAAAATCAGGGATGTATTGCTGGAAATTGTATAAAGCACTGGTTAGGCCACAGTTGGAGTATTGTGTACAGTTCTGGTCACCACCTTACAGGCAGGACATAATTGCTGTGGAGAGAGTACAGAGGAGATTTACAAGAATGTTGCCAGGGCTTGAAAGTTGCAGCTATGAGGAAAGATTGGATCGGCTAGGGTTATTTTCCTTAGAACAGAGAAGACTGAGGGGCGACTTAATAGAGGTGTACAAAATTATGACAGGCCTAGATAGAGTAGACAGAAAAGACCTGTTTCCCCTTGTGCAGAGGTCAATTACCAGGGGGCGCAGATTTAAGGTGATTGGTAGAAGGATTAGAGGATACATGAGGAAAAATATTTTCACCCAGAGGGTGGTGGGTGTCTGGAATTCTCTGCCAGGAATGATGGTGGAGGCAGAAACCTTCAACTCTTTTAAAAGGTACTTGGACAGGCACCTGAAGTTCTGTAACCGGCAAGGCTACGGACCAGGTGCTGGAAGGTGGTATTAGATTGGGCAGCTAGTTTTTTTGGCCGGCACGGACATGACAGGCCGAATGGCCTCCTTCTGTGCTGTAATTTTTCTATGGTTTTATGGTTCTAGCTGGCTCAAGGGGCCAAACGGCCTATTCCTGCTCTTATATTCTTATATTCACAATTAGATTCAGGGTCACAAACTGGTGAGCACATCACAGACATGCCCAAACAGCTGATGGAGGCTATGTCAGTCGAGGCCACTGACAGTCAGAAGACAGTGGGAGGTCAGCCCACGCCAAGCCCCAGTCTGATGATGTGCTTTTGGAGTCAGCAGCAACACAGCAACTGCTGCAACTATAACAAGAGGTGATAGAACATCTGACGGAGCTTCTAGAGGCTATGTGCACCCATGCATAGACGATGGAGGAGTCCATCCAGGCCATGAATGCTGCCATGTCTCTAAAGGGTGCGCGCTTGGATTCCTCCATCAAGAGATTGCCAACCCTCATGGAACGCCAGCTCCAGCAGACCAATCAGTGGATGTCAGAGATGTGCGCAGACCTGCACGCCATCGCCTTGTCCATGAGCAAGAGGCGAGAGGTGGACGAGGTGCCTGGAGTCTCCACCAGCTCCTCATCCATCTCAGGTCAGCAAGGAGATACAAGTCTTGCAAGGGAGGAGGAGCAACTGACTTCTGCTTCTGGGGGGCTCCTCTCAGGGCAGTCCTGATGTGGACAGTGGCTCCACAACCCCTCTGCCAGTGACCCATAGAAATATAGAAAACACAGAAAATAGGAGCAGGAGTAGGCCATTCAGCCCTTCGAGCCTGCTCCACCATTCATTATGATCATGGCTGATCATCCAACTCAGTAACCTGTTCCCGCTTTCCCCCCATATCCTTTGATCCCTTTCGCCCCAAGAGCAATATCTAACTCCTTCTTGAGAACATAAAATGTTTTGGCCTCAACTGCTTTCTGTAGTAGTGAATTCCACAGGTTCACCACTCTCTGGGTGGAGAAATTTCTCCTCATCTCAGTCCTGAAAGGTTTACCCCATATCCTTAGACTATGACCCCTGGTTCTGGACACCCCCACCATCAGGAACATCTCTCCTGCATCTACCCTGTCAAGTCATGTTAGAATTTTATAGGTTTCTATGAGATCCCCCCTCACTCTTCTGAACTCCAGCGAATATAATCCTAACCGTCTCAATCTCTCCTCATGCGTCAGTCCCACCATCCCAGGAATCAGTCTGGTAAACCTTCGCTGCAGTTGCTCTATAGCAAGAACATCCTTCCTCAGATAATGAGACCAAAACTGCACACAATATTCGAGGTGTGGCCTCACCAAGGCCCTATATAATTGCAGCAAGACATCCCTGCTCCTGTACTCGAATCCTCTCGCTATGAAGGCCAACATACCATTTGCTTTTTTTATCGCCTGTTGCACCTGCATGCTTACCTTCAGCGACATGTGTACAAGAACACCCAGGTCTCGCTGCGTATTCCCCTCTCTCAGTTTATAGCCATTCAGATAATAATCTGCCTTCCTGTCTTTGCTACATAAGTGGATAACTTCACATTTATCCACATTATACTGCATCTGTCATGCATTTGTCCACTTACTTAACTTGTCCAAATCACCCTGAAGGCTCTGCATCCTCCTCACAACTCACCCTCCCACCCAGTTTTGTGTCATCTGCAAATTTGGAGATATTACATTTAGTTCCCTCATCTAAATCATTAATATATATTGTGAATAGCTGGGGTCCTAGCACCGATCCCTGCAGTACCACACTAGCCTGCCATTCAGAAAAAGACCTATTTATCCCTACTCTTTGTTTTCTGTCTGCCAAACGATTTTCTACCCATCGCAATACACTACCCCCATTCCCATGCGCTTTAATTTTACATGCTAATCTCTTATGTAGGACTTTGTCAAAATCCTTCTGAAAGTCCAAATAAACTACATCCACTGGCTCCCCCTCATCAGCTCTACTAGTTACATCCTCAAAGAATTCTAGTAGATTTGGCAAGCATGATTTCCCTTTCGTAAATCCATGCTGACTCTGTCCAATTCTACCACTGTTCTCCCCCATCACCTCAAGAAGCTGCAACGACAGAGGAGGGTCGTGCACCTGTGCTTGAGCCCCTCTGCATACCGGGGCCCTCCAGGCCCCAGGCAGCCCGAGGATGGCCGCCATGACAGTACGATCAGCAGCCTGTCTCTACCTCAGCTGCAGCTGCAGGGGTAGCACCTCGTAGGAGCACTTGTAAGAGAGTGAAGAAGAGCACCTAGCCGCACTTGGGGTTCACGGGTGATTATAATCTGTAGATTTTAAGTCTCGTTTCTGTTACTTCACTAAATCTTTCACTCACTGTGGATGCTTCTCATTCTAATTCTTACTGCCCTGTGAGATTTTACCTACACCCTTGCTCCCTCAATGGGCTTGAAGCAGTGCATCCGTTCAGCTCCTCAGCTTTGCCATTGTGCGCTGTGCATCTGGGTGCTGGGTGACGGAAGAAAAAATGAAGGGGGCTACAGAGGGACTAGTTAAAGGTAAGGCTTTATTGGCACATTTCCGAAAGGGCACAAGGGTCACAAGAATCAGTTCTGTATAATGGGGTCCTGAGCATCCCTTGCACATATCTCAATGCACCTTGCTTGTGGTCCAAAGGGTCCACAATGAGTATAGAATTCACTCTGAGCTGTCAAGAAAGCAAGCGCACACATGGAGGAAGTTCTTGTTGTAATCGCAGACCAGTTGAATGTTGAGGGAGTAGAAGCCCTTCCATTGAAGACGCAGCCTGGAACATTTAAACACTTACCAACAATGAAGGATGCACATCTGCCTGGAGGTTTGACCTTCACCATTGAACCTTTGCTCTCCTTCACCACCTCATACCTCTTTTGTAGTCATTAATAAAATGAGTATCACATATCTGGCTTCAAGTGTCATTATTTACATGATGCCCATTAAAGAAAACAGTGCACAGTTACAGGAAGAAGACACCCCAATGACCCACTCAATGCTCCATGCGATGCGGTGGCCGCTGCGCTCAGCCACTTCTATGTGGTACTCCCGTGTGGCCTCGGAGGAGGTGGAGGCAGCCTGCTCACTTATCTTGGCCTGCAGCTGTGATGCACAAGGCAGTCGTCCTAGTTGTGGAGCTGCCCACGTCAGCATCCCCAGAGGCTGTGGCACCTGAATCATTACAGGGGTAGCCTCTGTCATTGGGCTCTGCGGCACTGATGGCCCCTCTGACAGAGGGAACAAGGAGATCGAAGATGACGATTGTGTCCCATGAGGGGTGGCACCCTCATCCTCGTCGGTGAAATCTTCAGCCTTTGGATGGCGCTCCAGAAGATTGGAGGAAAGCAGCAGCTGGGATGCAATGAGCATCCCCTCCAAATATCTCTGCACCACCAGCGCAACTGAGTAATCCAGGCTACATAGTGCGGCATGCATCTTGTGTACATCAGTGTGAAGTCCGTGCATGCACTCGAAGTGCTGCTGCATATGGTTCTCCATCAGGTTGGCCACTCTCTCGATGGAGGAGCTCATGCTTTCAAAACCCTGAGCCATGGTGGCACATATGAGCTGGATGGACTCCTCCAATCTCAGCCCATAACCCTACCCTGTGGGAGCACATCTGCTGCTGCTGTTGGTCTAAGTGGAGCCTCCTTTCCAGTGACTCCTGAGGCCCTGCGTCTGTGCCCCACTGAGCAGGGCTGTATCTGTCCTCCCTCCTTCAAGGGGAACTGCCCACAGCTGCCTCAGCCTCTGGCACCTCCTCCTGCACACTAGTGCTGAATTCCTCACGCGATCTAACCATGCCCGATGACCCACCAAGGTGACTGTATTTGCATTGGTGGCTTGAGCATTTGTAATGTGTGACTGTGCTTCTTCAGAACTCTCCTGCTCCTCTTGGCCCAGTGATGGTGAGGGAGAAGGTCTCCTTTGGTCGACGTCTGCACCTGTGAGAGGAACAAGAAGAGATCATGAGAGCTAGCCTTAAAGAGCAGAATCCTCTGCAGTGTTAAGGCTTCCCTATGCAACTCTGTTCAGCATGCTGGCAGATGAGGTGTAGTGCAATTCATCCCCTTAATGAGCTCATTGCCCTCTCTAATTACCATCTCCACCAGAAGTGCCCATCTCATCATGGCCAACTTCGTCATGGTCTGCAATTCTCGCTATTTCCAGTACTCACTCCTCCATGGATGTGATGACTTGAAGGTAGGGAACACCTCCCCCACTCTGGGCCCTCTCTCAGGCATATGTGCCTGTTTCTCCTGCAAGGACAAAAGTGAGCATGATGAGGCATTGCTGTCCTCTATGGCCAATACCAGCAGCACTGTGGCTCTGAGCCATTCTGAGGGTAAGTGACCTGGGCACACACTCCTCCCATGTTCAGGAGCAGTATGTGCCCTGTGACGCCTCTGCAGGTTTGTCGTCTGGAGGCTGAATACCCAGAGGCCTGTCCGAGGGTTGGGGGTAACACTCACTTTGCTAGAGCGTAACAGGTCATTGAAGTTCTTCCTGCACTGCATCCAGTTCTTTGGGCCACATCTCTTCTGTTGACTGTGTCAGCAATGTCCATCCATGCCTGCTTAGTGATGAGTGTAATTCGATTCTGTACTTGAGTAGTCCCGCCTCCGTCTCGTCCCCGCAACCACTAATTGGACACCAAACCCAGCTCCATAGCAATCAAGGGGAGCTCCATGAAACCCGGGGCTGATTACTGGCTCCCCCCAGGGGCAGGTTCGGAATTCGAAAATGGTCCTAACTTCAGTTTCCCGCAACCCCCCACCCCCTCATTGAAAATCCAGCCTTTACTGTATATTTTCAAAATTTTGAAAGGTTTTGATAGAGCGAATAAGGCATGATTGTTTCCTCTGGTCAGAGAAGGAAAAGAAGGCTGAATTGTATGCTGCTGCTGCCATAAAACATGGCAGCCCGCACACACGGGCTTTATTCCGTGGAACCGCCACAATATTAAACGCAGCGGCTCATTTAAATGGATGGAAGGACCAAGCCCCACCACCCCCTCTCCCCCCCCGATGATGTGGAGGGGGCAGGAGGTGTGTCCGCGGCAACGCGTCAGGCACAATTGCGCAGGCGCCAGCGCCATTCTTCGATCCCTTACATTTCATTTGCATTTTTTAAGAAATAGTGAGTTCAATTTTATTAAGAACAATTTTCCTCGCCCCTCTCCCACCCACCCCCAATAACCAAACACTTCATTTCTTGCCCTCTCTCACCAAAATACTTACCTTGTGCACCTGACCTTTCCCTTTCATCTTTAACCCTTCCCACCATCCCCTACACCAATCATATCAGTTTGACCCCGCTCCCCAGCTCCCGCACTGAAATACTTAGCTGCTTGACCCTCCCCACTAGTGTTACACCTCAGGTCTCCGGATGGAGATCTGAAGGCGTGGGAGTGCCTGCCACCAGCACAAATATCACACTGGGACCGAAGGTGGAATCAGGTAAGTATTTAAGTCATTACTTTTAATAAATTTAAATATTTAAATTTTGATGCCGCCACCGAGCGGCGGGGGGCCGCTACGAGGCAATATGGGGCCGGGCCTTCCCAGGGTCCATGTCTGTGGCGGGCCTCTCCCAGAGGTGTTTTCCAACCCCTGCCCGACCCCCAACATCAGGGGGTCTGTAAAATTCGCCCCAGAGAGTTGTGAGGGGAATTTTACATAGAGGGTTTTTAGAGCAGAGAATGCCACATGGAGTAGTTGAGACAGAGACCATGGTTGCATTTTTTGAAGGGAAAAGTGGATAAACATTCTAAGTATAGGAAGTTGAAAGCCTATGGGGCGAGAACGGGATGGTGAGATTAGTTTTGGATTGTTTCTGCAAGGACAGCACAGACACAACGGTCTGATTCCTCTCCTTCTGTGCTGTAAACTTCTACAGTTCTACAGTGAAATCTAGATTTTCTGTGTCATTTAGGTAAGATAATTTATGCAAGCAGAAATTAATTGAATTCACTTTAAACTGTTTCAATGGAAGATAATGACTAAATTTTAAGTAGTGCAGGAGACTGCAGCACAAGGGGACAAGAAGGTAAAATCAGAAACCCTCTGACACAGTGTTATGAAAGTGCTTCTATATTTTTCGTTGAGTTTTATTTGAGGACTCATCTATTTTAGAACTATGGACATTGTTTTATTTTGGAAAACTGAAAAGGAATCCATGAATGTTTTTTTCACTGGGGTCATTGAAAGGATACTGAGAGCTCTTGTTTGAAAATAACATTTATTGGAAGACACCTGTCTTCAGATAAATACCCAGCAGAGGCTTTTTGACTTGGGGGAGATGTTTACATAGAAGTGATACGTCAAGATTTATAGGGGTCAGGAGGCTTGATTCTTGTGATATTGTTTTGGTTTTGCTTTGGACAGTCAGCGGCGGCCGTAAACAATGGCAGGCCACATGCACGGGCTGAACTTTGCAGAGCCGCCACGATATTAAACGCGGCAGCTCATTTAAATGGCCATGGTAGACTGCCCCCCCCACCCCACCCCCCCGATAACGTGGAGCGGGCAGGCGGTCCGTCCCCGGAAATGGCGTCAAGCACCACTGCGCAGGTGCCCACACCATTTTTAAAGGGCTTTGAGCCCTTCCAGTTAGTTTAAATATTTAAAGAAATAGCCATTTAAAATTTATTTTAAAAAAATTAAATAAATGTTTCTAACCCCTCTCCCACCCCCAATAACCTTGCCCTCTCCCCTCTCCAAAATACTTAACTTGTGTACCTGACTTTCCCCCCACCAAAATTCAGAAACATTTAATTTCACCTCTTTCCACCATCCCCTACACCAATCAAATAAGTTTGACCCCGCTCCCCCCACGCCTACACTGAACTACTTACCTGCTCCCCCCTTCCCACCAGTGTCCCGCATCAGATCTCCGGATGGAGAACCGAAGGTGCGGGAGCGCTGGCAACTGGCCGCAATATCAGAGCAGGACAGACAGCGGGAGCAAGAAAATAATTAATTCATTTATTTGCATTTTTTTAAATATGCAGATTTTGCATCCATTGCCGAGTGGCGGGGGGTCCACCACGAGGCCTCACTGCCGCCAGGAATATCGGGCCAGGCCTTCCTGGCGTCAGGGCCTGTAGCTGGCCTCTTTTCCGGCGCCCCCCCCACCCCCAACCACAACCCCCGATGCCGGGGGGGCTGTAAAATGCAGCCCCATATGTTGCCCTGCAAATGTAGCTAAAGTTACATCCAGTCACATTGTTGGGACTTCACACCAAATACTTTTGTCTTACTCAGTATCAAAGTCCATTCCCATAAGTATGTCCATCTAGACTTTATGGCCAGGATTTTATGTGGCCGCCTGAGGCTGGGTTGGAGGCTGGGGGAGGGCACGGACTATCACGATGGGTGGCGGGGGTGTATGGGCAGAGGGTCGGAGGGCCCATTGCCTCCCTCTAGCCAAGTGATCCTCCTGGGGTGGGATAAGCCAAAGACAGCCTTTCCACCCAGAAGCCAATTGAGGCCCTTAAGTGGCCTATTAATGGCTAATTAAGGGCCTGTTCCTGCCGCTGCTGAGATATTGACGGGGGGGAGTGGGGGGGGGTTGCCTCTGCCACGGGGGAATGACACCTTGTAACACGAGGCACGCTTCCTGCAGGTTTGGTGGGGGGGGAGTCCCTCCTCCGTGGGCACAGTCCGGCGCTGGGAGCCCTGCCTCCAGCACAAAATCCAGCCCTAGACATGCAATAGCTGATGATGTGGCATCCAATTCCGGGCACCACTCTTTACGAAGGATGTGAAGGCTTTAGAGTGGATGCAGAAAAGACTTATGAGAGTGCTTCAAAGGATGAGGGACTTCAGTTTTGAGGATAAATTGAAGAGAAGTTTGAGAGGAGATTTGATAGAGGTGTTCAAAATCATAAGCGTTCTGGACACAGTAGATGAGAGAAACTGATCCCATTGGCGGAGGGATCAAGAACATGAAGACACAGATTTGCAAAAGAACCAAAGGTGACAGCAGGAAACTTTTTTAATGCACTACCTGAGAGAGTAGTAGAGGCTGACACAATTGTGGCTTTCAAAAGGAAATTAGATACGCACATGAAGATTTTTTAAAAATGCAGGGTTATGGGGAAATGGCAGGGGATTGGGACTATCTAAATTGCTCATGCAGAGACATAGCACAGTGGTACGACTGAGGGCGGGGGATGGGGGGTAGGGGGGGGGGTGCCCTGTCTTTTCTAGTTCCACTTCTCCACAGGTCACGACATATATTTCAATGTTTACCCAGTTACCAATACAGTCAATCATATGCTCTACTCTTTATCCCCGAATAAAATACACCAACCAGGTTTCTTTAATAAACAACAAAATTATCAGTTTATTATAAAACAAGGCTTATCCAGTCAAGAAGCAAAGCATTAACACACAGATCGAAATATGAAAGTTCCCGTTTACCTTAGACTCTCACACACACACGCGCACACACACAGGTTAACTGAAAAATAAAGAGATTTTGTTTGTAGAGCTCCTTTACAAAATAAACCAAAAAAAAGAATATTTTGGCCAAATACTTGTTAATTCTTGAAGAAAAAGAATGAGATATGGTGTGTCCCCAAATGGCACACAGTCTGGCTATAAACTACAACTCAGATTTCATAGAAGTAAACATTAAATTGTAGCAGAAAGACAATATAGTGGATTTCAACTTGAATCTTTACCTTACACCTCCTCTGGTAGGAAATGAATGAGAACACGCTATCGGCCCAGATTTTACAGTTGTAATAATAGTGAAACATTATTCCTCTGAAACTGACAGCAACTTCTGGAGTTCGCACATGCTCAGTTAAACATGGAAATCCAGAAGTTGCAATCACTGAACCGATGAGGTAGCATTCCTGTTAAAACCCCCAAAATAATTACGTTTTTTAACAGCATACTATGTCATAATTATTGCTAAACAACCTCTCTTGCCCTGGAAAACTAATGTTATATTTGTGTAATGTCAAATTTTTCCATTCTGATAAAAAATCCAAGTTTTTTAATATAATAAAAATATTTTTTAAAAAGTTTGCTTTATATTTCAGTTTTAAATCTGTATGTCCCAATCATTTATTTTGCTCTCTGTATAAATTTATAAAAAGTGAAGGATAATCAGTGCATTTAACTTCATGGTTTGCTGTTTGTGATAATACTTCAATAAGATCGGCTGCTTACCCTGCTTGATGATATCACAGTTGCTGGATGCCTGAAGATCCCTTTAAAAGCCAGATTAAAATTAATGTTGGGAAAGGGGAAATCTACACTGCAGAGATTGCTTGACCTTTGTCGGCAGCTTTCTTCAAGGTCAGCAATGAGCACCACCACTTACCACTGACTGCAAACTCTGGGCCCATCCTTCTCTAACTCTCCAGAACAACTGGAGATGGATCAGGATCCACAATACAGACTTGAATTTTATCTAGCCAGCATAAAGTCTCCGACCTCTTCCAAAGGGCTCAGAAGAACTGAAGAGTTATAGCAAGCTGCAGAAATGTATCCTTCTGCCTGGACCTAGAACAGTGAAAGAATTTTAAAATGACCAGTGGTAGCTCAACAATAGGTACTTTTTTAAAAAGCTTTCCTATGATTTTGAATACAACTGATCTATCAGTTAGGTGTCGCCATTCCTTTGAAGTTTGTGGTCTTGCAGAATTTCTTCTGGAACTATGCTAAGCAATGCCAAAATTCAAAATGCCAAAACTCTTCATTTTATACCCCTCCTGCTATGACTTGGAATATAAATTATGGTAATATATTGGTTGCTGGATCCATAAAATGGGATACTGTGACTATTAGTTGGATAGCCCAGCATTCCAAATCATTAATTGTTCCTGTTTATCAGATTAAATATATAGCTTGTGCTGTGGATTTACACAATAATAACTTCTGATTTAGTAATTTTGAAGTAAATTGACATGAAACTAATACTGTCAAAAATAAATCATCTTGAGTTTGGTCTAATCTTGCTGTTTAGTAATACTCTCACCTTTGATACCTGATGAGTTTACATTACCTTCACTATAGACAACCAACAGAAGGGAGACTCTTGTCAAGACCCATAATGAGTGATATAGCATGGGTTAAAAACGTGGCTGAGGGCTTATTATATAGACGAGATGCCAATTCAAGAATGACGGACCTAAATCAAGGTTTTATAGGACATGTAACAAATTCTACCACTCCACCCAAAGGCCCTTTTCATTTCTTGCAGACCACTGCTGCAAAGATATTCAGTTCACATGCCAGGTACATCAAGCTGGTGGAATCTGTAGACAGTCTGCACTTTCTTAAACCTTTCTGATCTGTACACAAATACTTTGGTAACATTCTAGTCATCTATCAACATGTAGCTGTGCCAGCATTTTACAATGTATTCCATAGAACCATAGAAAATTTATGGCACAGAAAGAGGCCAGTCAGCACATCGTGTCTGTGCTGGCTGAAAAAAATAGCTGCCCATTCTAATCCCACCTTCCAGCACCTTGTCCATAGCCTTGCAGGTTCAGGTAACTTTTAAATGAGTTGAGGGTTTCTGCCTCCACCACCGATCTGGGCAATGAATTCCAGAAACCCACCACCCTCTGGGTGAAAATGTTTTCCTCATGTCCCCTCTAATCCTTCTACCAATCACCTTAAATCTATGCCCCCTGGTAACTGACCTCTCCACAAGGGGAATCAGGTCCTACCCGTCTACTCTTTCAAAGCCCCTGATAATTTTGTACACTCAAATAAGTCACTCCTCAGCCTCCTCTGTTCTAAGGAAAACAACCCTAGCCTATCCAATCTTTCCTCATAGCTGCAATTTTCAAGCCCTGGCAATATTCTTGTAAATCTCCTCTGTACTCTCTCCGGAGCAATTATCTCCTTCCTGTAATGTGGTGACCAGAACTGTACACAATACTCCAGCGTTTTATATAGTTCCAGCACTACATCCCTACTTTTGTGTTCTATACCTCAGCCAATAAAGGAAAGCATTCCATATGCCTTCTTCACCACTTTATCTACCTGTCCTGCCACCTTCAGGAGCCTGTGGACATGCACTCCAAGGTCTCTCACTTCCTCTACCCCTCTCAATATCCTCCCATTTATTGTGTATTCCCTTGCTTTGTTTGCCCTCCCCAAATGCATTACCTCACACTTCTGCAGATTGAATTCCATTTGCCACTTTTCTGCACACTCATCCAAACCATTGATATCATTCTGGAGTCCACAGCTATCCTCTTCACTATCAACTACATGGCTAATTTTTGTGTCATCTGCCAATTTCCCAATCACGCCTCCTACACTTAAGTCTAAATAATTAATGTATACCACTAACAGCACGGGACCCAACACTGAGCCCTGTGGAACACCACAGGAATCCGTCTTCCAATCACAAAAACATCCTTCGACCATTACCCTTTGTTTCCTGTCACTGAGCCAAGTCACTGATCCAATTCGCCACATTCCCCTGTATGCCATGGGCTTTTACTTTTTTGACCAGTCTGCCAAGTGACACCTTGTCAAATGCCTTACTAAAATCTATGTAAATAACATCCACTACACTACCCTCATTAATCCTCCTTGTTATTTCCTCAAAAAATTAAATTAAGTTAGTAAGACATGACCTTCCCGTAACACTGTGGGCGGCACAGTGGCGCAGTGGTTAGCACCACAGCCTCACAGCTCCAGAGACCTGGGTTCAATTCTGGGTCCTGCCTGTGCGGAGTTTGCAAGTTCTCACTGTGATCGCATGGGTTTTCGTCGGGTGCTTTGGTTTCCTCCCACTGCCAAAGACTTGCAGGTGATAGGTAAATTGGCCATTGTAAATTGCCCCTAGTGTAGGTAGGTAGTAGGGGAATATGGGATTACTGTAGGGTTAGTATAAATGGGTGGTTGTTGGTCGGCACCGAGTTGGTGGGCCGAAGGGCCAGTTTCAGTGCTGTATCTCTAAATAAAATAAATAAAATAAAATCCATGCAGACTATCCCTGATTAATCCATTCCTTTCTAAGTGACAGTTGATCCTTTCTCTAAGAATTGATTCTAATAATTTGCCCACCACCGAGATCAGACTGGCCGGCCTATATTATTTGGCCTATTCCTCGCACCCTCTTTAAACAATAGTACAATGTTCACAGACCGCCAATCCTCTGGTATCTCACCTGTATCTAGTGAGGATTTGAAGACGATCCTCATAGCATCTGCTATTTCCTCCCTGGCTTCCTTTAACAGCCTGGGCTACAATCCATCCAGCCCTGGTGATTTATCTACTTTTAAGCATGTCAGACCATTTAGTACTTCCTCTCTCATTCTCTCTTTGGTCTCCTTATCTCGAGTGACAATGGGTAAGTGCCTGGAGGTGGTCAGTGGTTTGTGAAGCAGCGCCTGGAGTGGCTTTCAAGGCCAATTCCAGAGTGACAGACTCTTCCACAGGTGCTACAGATAAAATTGGTTGTCGGGGCTGTTACACAGTTGGCTCTCCCCTTGCGCTTCTGTCTTTTTTCCTGCCAGCTGCTAAGTCTCTTCGACCCGCCACACTCCAGCCCCACCTTTATGGCTGCCCGCAAGCTCTGGCTATCACTGGCAACTGACTCCCACGACTTGTGATCAATGTCACAGGACTTCATGCCGCGTTTGCAGAAGTCTTTAAAGCGGAGACATGGACGGCCAGTGGGTCTGGTACCAGTGACGAGCTCGCTGTACAATGTGTCCTTGGGGATCCTGCCATCTTCCATGCAGCTCACATGGCCAAGCCATCTCAAGCGCCGCTGGCCTAGTAGGGTTTATATGCTGGGGATGTTGGCCACCTCGAGGACTTCTGTGTTGGCGATACGGTCCTGCCACCTAATGCTAAGGATTCTCCGGAGGCAGCAAAGATGGAATGAATTGAGACGTCGCTCTTGGCTGACATACGTTGTCCAGGTCTCGCTGCCGTAGAGCAAGGTACTGAGGACACAGGCTTGATACACTCGGACTTTTGTGTTCCGTGTCAGTGCGCCATTTTCCCACACTCTCTTGGCTAGTCTGGACAAAGCAGAGGAAGCCTTTCCCATGCGCTTGTTGATTCCTGCATCGAGAGACAGGTTATAGGTGATAGTTGAGCCTAGGTAGGTGAACTCTTGAACCACTTCCAGAGCGTGATCACCGATATTGATGGATGGAGCATTTCTGACGTCCTGTCCCATGATGTTCGTTTTCTTGAGGCTGATGGTGAGGCCAAATTCGGTACAGGCAGCCACAATCCTGTCGATGAGTCTCTGCAGCACTCTTCAGTGTGAGATGTTAATGCAGCATCGTCAGCAAAGAGGAGTTCCCTGATGAGGACTTTCCGTACTTTGGTCTTCGCTCTTAGACAGGCAAGGTTGAACAACCTGCCACCTGATCTTGTGTGGAGGAAAATTCCTTCTTCTGAAGACTTAAACACATGCGAGAGCAGCAGGGAGAAGAAGATCCCAAACAGTGTAGGTGCGAGAACACAGCCCTGTTTCACGCCACTCAGGATAGGAGTTGTGTTGTAGGAGCTTGAGTTGTGTACCTATCGTAACCTCTGCATCACCAACTCGTTCTTTCACACTAAACCCTGTCACCAGGTTTCTTGGAGGCATCCAAGATCACGTCGTTGGCACCAGCTGGACTTCATCGTCACAAGGCGTTCAAATCACACGCAGCTTCCACAGTGCGGACTGCGACACCGACCACTCCCTAGTGTGCAGCAAGGTTAGACTCAGACCAAAGAAGCTGCATCACTCCAAGCAGATGGGCCGCCCGCGCATCAACACTAGCAGAATTTCTTATCCACAGCTGTTACATAAGTTTCTAAATTCACTTGAAAAAGCCCTTCAAAACACTCCTACAGGGGATGCAGAGACCAAGTGGGCCCACATCAGAGATGCCATCTATGAGTCAGCAATGACCACCTATGGCAAATGTGAGCAGCAGAATGCAGACTGGTTTCAATCTCACTTTGAAGAGCTGGAACCTGTCATAGCCGCTAAGCACATTGTACTGCTGAACTACAAGAAAGCCCTCAGCGAGTTAACATCCGTAGCACTTAAAGCAACCAGAAGCGCTGCACAAAGAACAGCCAGGTGCTGCGCAAATGACTACTGGCAACACCTAAGCAGTCATATTCAGTTGGCCTCTGACACCGGAAACATCAGAGGAATGCATGATGGCATTAAGACAGCTTTTGGGCCAAGCATCAAGAAGATCGCCCCCCTCAAATCTAAATCAGGGGACACAATCACTGACCAAAGCAAGCAAATGGACTGCTGGGTGGAGCACTACCTAGAACTGTACTCCAGGGAAAATGTTGTCACTGAGACTGCCCTCAATGCAGCCCAGCCTTTACCAGTCATGGATGAGCTGGACGTACAGCCAACAAAATCAGAACTCAGTGATGCCATTGATTCTCTAGCCAGCGGAAAAGCCCCTGGGAAGGACAGCATTACCCCTGAAATAATCAAGAGTGCCAAGCCTGCTATACTTTCAGCACTCTACGAACTGCTTTGCCTGTGCTGGGACGCGGGAGCAGTACCACAGGACATGCGTGATGCCAATATCATCACCCTCTATAAGAACAAGGGTGACCGCGGTGACTGCAACAACTACCGTGGAATCTCCCTGCTCAGCATAGTGGGGAAAGTCGTCACTTGAGTCGCTTTAAACAGGCTCCGGAAGCTGGCTGAGCGTGTCTACCCTGAGGCACAGTTTGGCTTTCGAGCAGAGAGATCCACCATTGACAAGCTGTTCTCCCTTCACCAGCTACAGGAGAAATGCCGTGAACAACAGATGCCCCTCTACGTTGCGTTCATTGATCTCACCAAAGCCTTTGACCTCGTCAGCAGACGCGGTCTCTTCAGACTACTAGAAAAGATTGGATGTCCACCAAAGCTACTGAGTATCATCACCTCATTCCATGACAATATGAAAGGCACAATTCAGCATAGCGGCGCCTCATCAGACCCCTTTCCTCTCTCATTATGCTTATCGTATTTAATATTTCACACTCCTTCTCTTTAACTACAATGTCTGCATCATCCCTCTCCTTTGTGAAGATAGAGACAAAGTACTCATTAAGAACCCTGCCCACATCTTCTGCATCCATGCAGTAGTTACCTTGTACTTCTCTGATAGACCCCGCCCTTTAGTTATCCTCTTGCTCTTAATTTTTTTTTACTCATTCATGGGATATGGGTGTCACTGGCTAGGCCAGTATTTATTGCCCATCCCTAAATGCCCTTGAGAAGCTGGTGGTGAGCCACCTTCTTGAACCGCTGTTGTCCATGTGGGAATGTACTGATAAAGCATCTTTGGGTTTTCCTTGATTTTACCTGCCAATATTTTTTCATGTCCTCTCTTTGCTTTCCTAATTTCCTTTTTTACTTCACCCCGGCACTTTCTATACTCCTCTAGGCTTTCTAAAGTATTAAGTTTTTTGTGACTGTCATAAGCTTTACTTTTCTGCTTAATCTTACTCTGCATGCTTCTAGATAACCAGGCGGCTGTAGATTTGGCAGTACCACCCTTTTTCTTTGTGGGGACATGTCTACACTGTGCCCATAGAATCTCACTTTTGAATGACTCCCACTGGTTTGCCACTGATTTTCCTTCAAGTAGCTGTATCCAGTCCACTTTCGATAGATCTCCTCTCAGCTTCATAAAATTTGCCTTCCTCCAATTTGGAACTTTTACTCCTGTTCTATCTTTGTACTTTTCCATAATAATGCTAAATCTAACTGTATTATGGTCACTATCTCCAAAATGGTCACCCTCTGTTACTTCATCCACTTGCCCAGCTTCATTTCCTAAGACTAAATCTAGAATTACGTCCCCTCTCATTGGGCTTGTTACGTGCTGGCTAAAAAAGTTCTCTTGAATGCAGTTCAAGAATTTTGTGCCCTCTGTGCCCTTCACACTGTTTGTATCCCTGTTGATATTAGGGTATTTGAAATACCCATCTATTATTGCCCTATTGTTTTTGCACTCAGAGATTTGCCTACATATTTGTTCTTCTATCTCCCTTCCACTATTTGCGGGTCTTTAGTACACTCCTCATAGTGTGGCTGCCTATTTTGTCTTTCTCAGCTCAACCCATATGGCCTCATTTGATGATTCATTTAGCATAACATCCCTCCTCACAGCTATAATTGATTCTTTAACCAATAATGCTACATCCCCTCCTTTTTTATCCTCTCTCTATCTTGCCTGAAAACTCCCTATCCAGGGATGTTCAGCTGCCATTTTGTCCCTCTTTAAGCTAAGTTTCCATTATAGCAATGCTGTCATGCTGCCATTGGTCTATCTGTGCCCTCAGCTCATAGGCTTTATTTGATATACTCCTTGTATTTAAGTAAATACCTTTTAACACTGTCAAATTCCTGTGCTGCACACATTTTAGCCTTTGATTCTTCTGTCTTTCAGAGTCACTTGCTAATTTTCTGCCTCCCGTTCCGTGCTCTGAATTTGTCCGATCTGAAACTGCCCTCAGGTTCCCATCCCCCTGCCAATCTAATTTAAACTATCCCCAACAGCACTAGCAAACCTTCCTGCAACGATATTCGTCCCGGTCCGGTTCAGGTGTAGACTGTCTGGCTTGTACAGGTCCCACCTTCCCCAGAACTAGTCCTAATTCCCCAGAAACCTCGCTCTTGCACCATCTCTCCAGCCACACATTCATCTGGCTTATTCTCCTATTTCTATACTCACTAGCAAGTGGCCTTGGGAGTAATCCAGAGATTATTACCTTTGAGGACTTTCTTGCTAATCTCTTTCCTAATTCCTCAAACTCATTCTGCAGGACCTCATCCCTTTTTCTACCTATATTGTTGGTACCAATGTGGACCACGACCTCTGGCTCTGCACCCTTGCCCTCCAGAATGGTCTGTCGCCACTCGGTGATATCCATGACCCTTGCACCAGGGAGGCAACATACCATCCTGGAATCACGTCTGCGACCACAGAAACACCTGTCTGTTCCTCTAACGATAGAATCCCCTATTACTATTGCTCTCCTATATTTTCTCCTCCCTCCCTGCACAGCTGAGCCACCCAGCGTGCTCTGGACATGACTCTTACTGCCTGACTCTGTCGAGCAGGACTGCTATTCTCAAGCTATCACATGCAGAAAGATCATCACAATTCATATTCTGAGCTATTCTTTGTTCATAATCTGTTGCCCCCTTGGGTTTATTTGGTTGAAGTGCTGCTGATGGAAATCATGTCAGCAAAGTACTTGAACTTGGCCTGCTGACTCATAGAGGGCAGAGTGGTGTAGTCCTGAAAATGTCACCTTATTCAAAATATCATTACAATTTATTAAATTCAGCAGATCATCACTAATCAGTGAACACCAGTATTCTGCAGTTACGATAACGCAAAAGCGAGATACTGCAGATGCTGGAAATCTGAAATAAAACAGAAAGTGCTGGAAATACTCAGCAGGTCAGGCAGCAACTGTGAAGAGAGAAAGAGAGTTAACATTTCAGGTCTGTGACCTTTCATCTGACATTTCTCTCAGGCTCAGTGAGACTTTTCACAAACTTGGTGTCCTCAGTGTTTGACTCTGAGCTGAGCTTCAGACCCCACATTTTTTAATCACAAAGACCACTTCTGCCTTCATAACACTGTCAGACTCCACTCCTACCTCAGCCCCTCTACTGCTGAAATCCTTTGTCACCTCCAGGTTCAACAACTCTAATGTTGCTGGTTTCCCATTCTCCCATCCTGAATTAATTACAACTAGTTCAAAACTCTGTGCCACATATATCACAATTATCACCTTGACCTATAATCCTTGTCCTCTCCTGGAATCTCCTCTAGTTCACTCCTCCCCCCCCCCCCCCCCCCCCCCACAGCCCCCTTCGTCCTGCCATTGGCAGCAGAGCTTTCCTACTCCATGGAATTTATTCTCAAAACCTCTCTGCCTTTACACCTCTCTCTCCATCTTTAAAAACCTCCTGAAAAACCATTTCATAGGCCAAGCTTTAGGTCACCTTTCTTAATTTCTCCTTACCTAGCTCAGTATCCATTTTCCAAACACCAATCTGTGAAGCACCATGGAAATTTATTTTAGGTTAAAGGCGTTTTTTAAAGGTAAGTTGCTGTTGTTTGTATTGATGCCTGTTTTCAAGGGCAGTGCCCCTTTAAGAATCTACCAGACTATAAAATGTAAATCTATCTCTTTTGGTGTCACAAATGCTAGACCATGTATTCTATCTATACTCTCATGAACTATTGGAGGTTTTTGCCATATGTCTGAGTAATCAAGCAAACAAAAGGAAAGATTGCATCTTTCAAAAAATGTGATTTCCAGGCTTATTGTGACTAACCAAGCATTACCATTTATGAATTTATCACTTATGAATCTCGAAGGAAGGCAAAGGTTCTGAAATAAAATTACAAAACTACAAAAAAAGTGAAGAAACATGCCCTAACAGGTCACTGTATGAGATCTCATCTTGAGCTTGGCATATCTACCACAAGCCAGCTGTGAGAAATCTGAGCACTAAGTGACGAGACTGTTTTAGAAAAGAACTGAGACAGCTGGATTCAATGGTTGCCAAGAGGTTGGACTGTTACTATGACAACTGCTGTACTGGTGGCTTGGCATTTGCTAATACATGAGTAATAAATGAGTATTAAATGAACCATCAGATTACCCTTGAAGAAACAGCATTTTTTAATCAAACAGAAGAAATATTCAGTAACACATAGGAACTATGATAATTCCTCTGCAGGACCCACTTTTGTCAGTGTTCAACAGTAAAAGAAGGACTATTGTCATAACCAATTTACATATAAAAATATAACTTCAAATCTGGAGGTGAATAAATGATGTGGATATTATTCTGAGGTTTTGAAATTCGCACTTAGTTTTGGCACTAACTTTGACACAGTGAGAAATCTCATGCAGTGGAACTGCCTTCAAAGGCCCAATCAGTGGAACTCAGTGTTCATAATGAAATTGTAATTTGTAGGAGCTGCTGCTTCACGCAAGTGCGCTGGTGTCACTGTGGGGTTTTTTTCTGCAGCAGGCGGGAAGGCTTACCATAAACAGTGGTTATTGAGAGTGAAGCAAAGACTTTCCGCATCAATTCATTTCAGAACAGGCAAGAAGACAGATCCTGCATGATGGAACCATGATGGTGGTATTAGTTCTGCCAGGCTGACGGTCATGTGATGCAAGAAAAAAAAGAATTTTGAAGGCTGCATATTACCTTGGCAGGCAGCAAGCAAAGGGCTGATCTGGTCCATGCCTCCTTCCTAAAAGATAGAATAATGAAATCCAATAACAGGTAATTACCGGGTGGAGGACAGCGGTGTCGGGAGAAGAATCATTTTTATTACAGAACTCAGATCTTGTGCTATACATTGTGCACTTAATCTATTTACTGTCACATTTTAACATGTCTATTCTATTCCCTCCATCATAAAAGTTGTAGAATTCTATCCAAATAAGTATTTAGCAGTTGATAGATCAAACTGATAGGATACTGACTCTTTACCTAGTAAAGCTGCATGTGTGAAAGTTTTCAATAGTCTATAATGTTGTAACTGTGACTCATTTCACATAAATATCCTACTCTACCTATCAAACACTGATAATTATTTTGTCCTTTCCTCAAAACATGTTCAATAGTGACACGTCAACATAGCATCTCCTACAGAGATCCTTGACAGGCAATTGATAAGTAAAGAATTTCTGTCACTTCAGCTGACACAAAATATGATACTTATAACACAAGAAAATATTTCTTCAGGCTAGCAACAAAACTGTCAAGTCAGGAAATAAACAAACTCTGTTAGGAACTGAGTTGGAGCAGCTTTGTGGTATATTAAAATTTGACTTAATCTGTTTTGCTGAATTCTCAACAGTGTTGGGAAAGACTGACAGAAGCCATTGTCCTGGAAATGGATTATTTGATGATGCTTGGGTGTGAGCCAAAGGAGAGATGGTTCAAATATGAGGTATGATATCGTGGAGCGATTATCATCAAAGCTGACTATCACATCCTGAGAAAAGCAACTTTGACATTTCTCACTGTGCCATTAATGCAACAAATGGAGAATTTTTAACATAACTCTCTTTTCTGACAAGTTCTCTATCAAAATAATTTGTGTAATGCTAATGAAGTCAACTAAAAATAGAGCATTTATCAACATGTGTTTAAACTGTAAGAGCTGTGAGTGAAGTCACTTCCAGTAAAGAACTTATGTTTTTGAACCTCCAGATGAAAGCAAGCAATTAGAATTACCCAAGTTTCATCCATAACTAGAAATCGTGAATGTAAAATACAGGATCATCTTATTTTAGTATATATTTTTGACAAATCTACACAAGCAATTAAATGACATTGTTTCAATTACTTTCTAGAAGAAATCAAAATGTGTTCTGATTAATCGTACTTTTACATTTCACATTTTAAACGTTTAGACAAGACTACAGTAAAGTAGCTTAAATTACTAGTTCACAATGACAAGGCATTCACACTACAGTTAGACACTAAACACTGGGAATTTCCTTCAGGGTTCTCCTGAACAGGTGCTGTAAATTTGCCAAAAGTCTGGTGTAAGCCTAGATAGATGCATGAACATGATTTCCGCCAATCCGCCATCAACATTTTGGCAGCCATTAAGGAAAGGCTCAAGGAACTTCCTGGTGTGAATACAGAAAGAAGTAGAGAGGAACAGATGCACTTAGTCATACGAATCTGTAGTGTACCTTGATGGATACAGTAAGAATATAGGCTTATAAGAGTGTTGAGAGGGCCAAGGCTCAAAAGAGTTAAATGATCCCAAGCTTTGATTGGTGGAGTGTTCAATAGTTTGATTGATCTGGGTTTGATTGTATTAGTCTGTCCACTGATCTGTGTTCACTGTATTTGATTCTTTAAGCCTAGTTGAAACTGAAACTACATGAGCCATTTCAACACACCCCCCTGCTCTCATGCTCACATCTCTGTCCTGGGATTGCTGCAGTGTTCCAGTGAACATCGACGCAAGCTCGAGGAACAGCATCTCATCTACCGATTAGGCACACTACAGCCTGCCGGACTGAACATTGAGTTCAATAATTTCAGAGCATGACAGTCCCCCATTTTACTTTCATTTTTAGTTATTTTTTCTACCTTTTTTTTTTACATTCTTTTTTACATTTTTTACAATCCTTTTTTTTGCATTTATTTCATTTCATCTTAGTTTGTTCAGTTTGCTTACCCACTGTTTTTTTTCAGGTTTGCACTTGCTGCTGTTCAATATTCAGTGCATTAACACTTAATCTGTACTAATGCTTTGTCTTTCAACACACCATTAACATATTGTTTGCCTTTGCTCCGTGACCTTTTGGTCAGCTATGTGGCCTGGTCCAATCTCGACCTCCTTTGTTATCTCTTGCCCCACCCCCACCTCGCCTACTTATAACCTGTGACTTTTCTAATATTTTCTAGTATTGATGGAGGTTAAAACGTTGACCTCCTGTTGTCGGTTTCACTTTTGAATTGTTTTGAGTTGGGGTTGAACTGTATAAAAAGTGAGAGAACTTCCAAGGAGAGAAGAGAACTTCAAGGGAGAGAAGAGAATTCCCAAGGAAGGAAAGAAGACCACGCTCTCTCCTTCTCTCTGCCCCCTCACTCTCTCTGCCCCCTCATTCTCTTTCTCTGCCCCCTCACTCTCTCTCTCTCTGCCCCCTCACTCTCTCGCTCTCTCTCTGCCCCCTCACTCTCTCTCCGCCCCCTCACTCTCTTTCTCTCTCTCTCTCTGCCCCCTCACTCTCCCTCTCTCTCTGCCCCCTCACTCTCTCTCTCTCTCTGCCCCCTCACGCTCTCTCTCTCTTTCTCTCTCTCTCTACCCCCTCACTCTTTCTCTCTCTCTCTGCCCTCTCCCTCTCTCTGCCCCCTCACTCTCTCTCTCTCTCTGCCCCCTCACTCTCTCTCTCTCTCTGCCCCCTCACACTCTCTCTCTCTCTGCCCCCTCACACTCTCTCTCTCTCTGCCCCCTGAGGCTCTCTCTCTCTCTCTCTCTGCCCCCTGAGGCTCTCTCTCTCTGCTCCCTCACACTCTTTCTCTCTCTGCCCCCTCACTCTCTCTCTCTCTGCCCCCTCACTCTCTCTCTCTCTCTGCCCGCTCACTCTCTCTCTCTCTCTGCCCCCTCACTCTCTCTCTCTCTCTGCCCCCTCACTCTCTCTCTCTCTCTCTGCCCCCTCAGTCTCTCTCTCTGCCCGCTCACTCTCTCTCTCTCTCTCTGCCCCCTCACTCTCTCTCTCTCTCTGCCCCCTCACTCTCTCTCTCTCTCTGCCCCCTCACTCTCTCTCTCTCTGCCCCCTCACGCTCTCTCTCTCTTTCTCTCTCTCTCTACCCCCTCACTCTTTCTCTCTCTCTCTCTCTACCCCCTCACACTCTCTCTCTCTGCCCCCTCAGGCTCTCTCTCTCTGCCCCCTCACACTCTTTCTCTCTCCGCCCCCTCATTCTCTCTCTCTCTCTCTGCCCCCTCACTCTCTCTCTCTGCCCCCTCAGTCTCTCTCTCTGCCCCCTCACTCTCTCTCTCTGCCCCCTCACTCTCTCTCTCTGCCCCCTCACACTCTCTCTCTGCCCCCTCACACACTCTCTCTCTGCCCCCTCACGCTCTCTCTGCCCCCTCACACTCTCTCTCTGCCCCCTCACACTCTCTCTCTGCCCCCTCACACACTCTCTCTCTTTCTCTCTCTCTCTACCCCCTCACTCTTTCTCTCTCTCTCTCTCTGCCCCCTCAAACTCTCTCTCTCTGCCCCCTCAGGCTCTCTCTCTCTGCCCCCTCACACTCTTTCTCTCTCCGCCCCCTCATTCTCTCTCTCTCTCTCTGCCCCCTCACTCTCTCTCTCTCTCTGCCCCCTCACTCTCTCTCTCTGCCCCCTCACTCTCTCTCTCTGCCCCCTCACTCTCTCTCTCTCTGCCCCCTCACACTCTCTCTCTGCCCCCTCACACACTCTCTCTCTGCCCCCTCACGCTCTGTCTGCCCCCTCACACTCTCTCTCTGCCCCCTCACACTCTCTCTCTGCCCCCTCACACTCTCTCTCTGCCCCCTCACACACTCTCTCTCTGCCCCCTCACGCTCTCTCTGCCCCCTCATGCTCTCTCTCTCTTTCTCTCTCTCTCTGCCCCCTCACTCTCTCTCTCTCTCTCTCTCTCTCTCTCTGCCCCTCTCCCTCTCTCTGCCCCCTCACTCTCTCTCTCTCTCTGCCCCCTCAAGCTCTCTCTCTCTTTCTCTCTCTCTCTACCCCCTCACTTTCTCTCTCCCTCTCTCTGCCCCCTCACTCTCTCTCTCTCTCTGCCCCCTCACACTCTCTCTCTCTCTGCCCCCTCACACTCTCTCTCTCTCTGCCCCCTGAGGCTCTCTCTCTCTGCCCCCTCACACTGTCTCTCTCTGCCCCCTCACACTCTCTCTCTCTCTCTGCCCCCTCACACTCTCTCTCTCTATCTGCCCCCTCACACTCTCTCTCTCTCTGCCCCCTGAGGCTCTCTCTCTCTCTCTCTGCCCCCTGAGGCTCTCTCTCTCTGCCCCCTCACACTCTTTCTCTCTCTTCCCCCTCACTCTCTCTATCTCTCTCTGCCCCCTCACTCTCTCTCTCTCTCTCTCTGCCCCCTCACTCTCTCTCTCTGACTGCACCCTCACTCTCTCTCTCTGCCCCCTCACTCTCTCTCTCTCTGCCCCCTCACTCTCTCTCTCTGCCCCCTCACACTCTCTCTCTGCCCCCTCACGCTCTCTCTCTGCCCCCTCATACACTCTCTCTCTGCCCCCTCACGCTCTCTCTGCCCCCTCATGCTCTCTCTCTCTTTCTCTCTCTCTGCCACCTCACTCTCTCTCTCACTCTCTCTCTCTGCCCCTCTCCCTCTCTCTGCCCCCTCACTCTCTCTCTCTCTCTGCCCCCTCACGCTCTCTCTCTCTCTCTCTCTCTCTGCCCCTCTCCCTCTCTCTGCCCCCTCTCTCTCTCTCTCTCTCTGCCCCCTCACACTCTCTCTCTCTCTCTGCCCCCTGAGGCTCTCTCTCTCTCTCTCTCTGCCCCCTCACACTCTTTCTCTCTCTGCCCCCTCACTCTCTCTATCTCTCTCTGCCCCCTCAGTCTCTCTCTCTCTCTCTGCCCCTTCACTCTCTCTCTGACTGCACCCTCACTCTCTCTCTCTGCCCCCTCACTCTCTCTCTCTGCCCCCTCACTCTCTCTCTCTGCCCCCTCACACTCTCTCTCTGCCCCCTCACGCTCTCTCTCTGCCCCCTCACACACTCTCTCTCTGCCCCCTCACGCTCTCTCTGCCCCCTCAAGCTCTCTCTCTCTTTCTCTCTCTCTCTGCCACCTCACTCTCTCTCTCTCTCTCTCTCTCTCTGCCCCTCTCCCTCTCTCTGCCCCCTCACTCTCTCTCTCTCTCTGCCCCCTCACGCTCTCTCTCTCTTTCTCTCTCTCTACCCCCTCACTCTTTCTCTCTCTGTCTCTGCCCCCTCCCTCTCTCTGCCCCCTCACTCTCTCTCTCTCTCTGCCCCCTCGCTCTCTCTGCCCCCTCATGCTCTCTCTCTCTTTCTCTCACTCTCTGCCCCTCTCCCTCTCTCTGCCCCCTCACTCTCTCTCTCTCTCTGCCCCCTCACGCTCTCTCTCTCTCTGCCCCCTCATGCTCTCTCTCTCTTTCTCTCTCTCTCTCTCTCTTTCTCTCTCTCTCTCTCTGCCCCCTCCCTCTCTCTGCCCCCTCCCTCTCTCTGCCCCCTCCCTCTCTCTCTCTCTCTGCCCCTCTCCCTCTCTCTGCCCCCTCACACTCTCTCTCTGCCCCCTCACAATCTCTCTCTGCCCCCTCACACACTCTCTCTCTGCCCCCTCATGTTCTCTCTCTCTTTCTCTCTCTCTCTGCCCCCTCACTCTCTCTCTGCCCCCTCACGCTCTCTCTCTCTTTCTCTCTCTCTCTACCCCCTCACTCTTTCTCTCTCGCTCTCTGCCCCCTCCCTCTCTCTGCCCCCTCACTCTCTCTCTCTCTCTGCCCCCTCACACTGTCTCTCTCTCTGCCCCCTCACACTCTCTCTCTCTCTCTGCCCCCTGAGGCTCTCTCTCTCTCTCTGCCCCCTGAGGCTCTCTCTCTCTGCCCCCTCACACTCTGTCTCTCTCTGCCCCCTCACACTCTGTCTCTCTCTGCCCCCTCACACTCTCTCTCTCTCTCTGCCCCCTCACTCTCTCTCTCTCTCTCTGCCCCCTCAGCATCTCTCTCTGCCCGCTCACTCTCTCACTCTCTCTGCCCCCTCACTCTCTCTCTCTCTGCCCCCTCACTCTCTCTCTCTCTCTGCCCCCTCACTCTCTCTCTCTCTCTGCCCCCTCACGCTCTCTCTCTTTCTCTCTCTCTCTACCCCCTCACTCTTTCTCTCTCTCTCTCTGCCCCTCCCTCTCTCTGCCCCCTCCCTCTCTCTCTTTCTCTGCCCCCTCACACTCTCTCTCTCTCTTTGCCCCCTCACACTCTCTCTCTCTCTGCCCCCTCACACTCTCTCTCTCTCTGCCCCCTGAAGCTCTCTCTCTCTCTCTCTGCCCCCTGAGGCTCTCTCTCTCTGCCCCCTCACACTCTTTCTCTCTCTGCCCCCTCATTCTCTCTCTCTCTCTCTGCCCCCTCACACTCTCTCTCTCTCTGCCCCCGAGGCTCTCTCTCTCTCTCTCTGCCCCTTGAGGCTCTCTCTCTCTGCCCCCTCACACTCTGTCTCTCTCTGCCCTCTCACACTCTGTCTCTCTCTCTGCCCCCTCACTCTCTCTCTCTCTCTCTGCCCCCTCAGTCTCTCTCTCTGCCCGCTCACTCTCTCTCTCTCTCTGCCCCCTCACTCTCTCTCTCTCTCTCTGCCCCCTCAATCTCTCTCTCTGCCCGCTCACTCTCTTTCTCTCTCTCTGCCCCCTCACTCTCTCTCTCTCTGCCCCCTCACTCTCTCTCTCTCTCTGCCCCCTCACTCTCTCTCTCTCTCTGCCCCCTCACTCTCTCTCTCTCTGCCCCCTCACTCTCTCTCTCTCTCTGCCCCCTCACACTCTCTCTCTCTCTCTGCCCCCAAGGCTCTCTCTCTCTCTGCCCCCTGAGGCTCTCTCTCTCTGCCCCCTCAGACTCTGTCTCTCTCTGCCCCCTCACACTCTTTCTCTCTCTGCCCCCTCACTCTCTCTCTCTCTCTCTCTCTGCCCCCTCAGTCTCTCTCTCTGCCCGCTCACTCTCTCTCTCTCTCTGCCCCCTCACTCTCTCTCTCTCTCTCTGCCCCCTCACTCTCTCTCTCTCTCTGCCCCCTCACTCTCTCTCTCTCTGCCCCCTCACTCTCTCTCTCTCTCTGCCCCCCTCTCTCTCTCTCTCTCTGCCCCCTCACACTCTCTCTCTGCCCCCTCACACTCTCTCTGCCCCCTCACACACTCTCTCTCTCTGCCCCCTCTCTCTCTCTCTGCCCCCTCACTCTCTCTGTCTCTCGCTCTGCCCCCTCACTCTCTCTCTCTCTCTCTCTCTGCCCCCTCACTCTCTCTCTCTCTCTCTGCCCCCTCACTCTCTCTCTCTCTCTCTGCCCCCTCACTCTCTCTCTCTGCCCGCTCACTCTCTCTCTCTCTGCCCCCTCACTCTCTCTCTCTGCCCCTCACACTCTCTTTCTCTGCCCCCTCACTCACTCTCTCTCTCTGCCCCCTCACTCAGTCTCTCTCTCTCTCTGTCCCCTCACACTCTCTCTCTCTCTCTCTCCCTGCCCCCTCAGGCTCTCTCTCTCTGCCCCCTCACACTCTTTCTCTCTCTGCCCCCTCACACTCTTTCTCTCTCTGTCCCTTCACTCTCTCTCCCTCCCCCCTCACTCTCTCTCTCTCTCTGACCCCTCACTCTCTCTCTCCCTGCCCCCTCACACTCTCTCTCTCTCTGCCGCATCACTCTCTCTCTCTCTGCCCCCTCACACTCTCTCTCTCTACCCCCTCTCTGCCCCCTCACTCTATCTCTCTCTGCCCCCTCACTCTCTCTCTCTCTCTGCCCCCTCACACTCTCTCTCTCTCTGCCCCATCACTCTCTCTCTCTCTGCCCCCTCACACTCTCTCTCTCTGCCCCCTCACTCTATCTCTCTCTGCCCCCTCACTCTCTCTCTCTCCTGTAAACTTTATAACCAGGTATATTTAGTTCCCAGTCCTGACCATCCTGCAGCCACGTCTCCGCAATGGCCACATCATAATCTTCCACTTGAATTTGCGCCTGCAGCTCATCTAGTTTATTCCTTAAACTCCGTGCATTTGTATATAGAACTCTTATTTGGGCTATACCCCCCTAACCTGTCCCTCAATACTGATGCTTTATTCGCCTGTTTATTATTTCTCTCTTCTGGTTTAACCAGTATACTTCTTGCAGTTTGGTAACAATCAGCCTCATCACTAACCTGTACGCCTATCTTCTCCTTTAACTTCCTGTTTTTCCACGCAACTGAACCCTCCCCCCCACTATTTAGTTTAAATTCCTATCTACAGACCTAGTTACGCAATTCGCCAGAACTCTGGTCCCAGCATGATTCAGGTGGAGCCCGTCCCATCGGAACAGCTCCCTCCTTCCCCAGTACTGCTGCCAATGTCCCATGATTTCAAACCCATTTCTCCCACACCAATCTTTGAGCCACGCATTTACTTCTTTAATCTTATTGACCATTTGCCAATTTGCTCGTGGCTCAGGTAGTAATCCGGAGATTATTACCGTTTTGGTTCTGCTTTTTAATTTAGCCCCTAGCTGCTCATATTCCATCAGCAGAACCTCTAACCTTGTTCTACCTATATCGTTGGTACCTACATGGACCACGACAACTGGATCTTTCCCCTCCCACTCCAAGTTCCTCTGCAGTCCAGATGTTATATCCCAAACTCTGGCACCAGGTAGATAACAGAGCCTTCGGGACTCTCGACCCTGGCCACAGAGAACAGTGTCTCTGCCCCTAACTATACTATCCCCGATTATGACTACATTTCCCTTTTATCCTCCCACTTGAATGGCTCCCTGTACCACGGTGCTGTGGTCAGTTTGCTCATCCTCCCTACAGTCCCTGCTCTCGTCCACACAGGGAGCAAGAATCTCGAACTTGTTGGACAAGGACAATGGCTGAGGCTCCTGCAGCACTACCTCCTGGATCCCTCTACCTGCCTCACTCATAGTCACACCCTCCTGTCCCTGACCACTGGCCGAATTCAAGGGCGTTAATCTAAGGGGTGTGACTGCCTCCTGAAACACAGCGTCTCTCTCCCCCCCCCCGATGTGTCGCAGTGTCCGAAGCTCAGACTCTAGCTCATCAGCTCTGAGCCGGAGTTCCTCGAGCAGCCAACACTTGCTACAGATATGTTCACCAGGAACCACAATGGGGTCCACCAGCTCCCACATCATGCAGATACAACACATCACCTGGCCCTGCATCTCTATTTTATTTAATTAGATTTTAATTTGTTTTTTAACTTTCCAACTGGTCTTTAGTTTTTAATCTGTAAAATATTTCTCCTATTCATCTTTAATCTGAAATCAACTTAGAATAGGTAATTCAAATTAGCAGTTACTTATCAACCAATAAACTTATGGTTTTCCTGTGATGTCACTCTTTGTTTTTTTCACTCTATTTTTACTCCCTTAAATTACCCAAAAATTAGATTATTTACACTAGGAGCTTTGATTCCCCCCCCCCCAAAAAAACACTACCTACTATATTAAAAAAGAACTATAGACCTTTCTCTTTACTTTAGTTACGAACCCAGCTATTTTGAGTTATTCCCTAACAGCAGTTACTCACCAACCAATCACCTTGCAGCTTTCCTGTGATGTCACTGTTGACTATTTTTCAAACCTCCGGCGCTGTCCGAGTGAACTCTCTCTTTCTCCCAGTCTCTTTGTGCTCCGGCTCCGCTCTCGCTGTTTCCTGCTGTCTGAGTGAACTCTCTCTCTCTCCCAGTCTCTTTGTGCTCCGGCTCCGCTCTCGCTGTTTCCCGCTCTCTGAGTGAACTCTCTCTCTCTCTCCCGGTCTCTTTATACTCCGACTCCTCTCTTGCTGTTTCCTGCTGTCTGAGTGAACTCTCGCTCTCTCTCCCGGTCTCTTTATGCTCCAGCTCTGCTCTCGCTGTTTCCCGCTGTCTGAGTGAACTCTCTCTCTCTCTCTCTCCCGGTCTCTTTATGCCCAGGTTCCGTTCTTGCTGTTTCCTGCTGTCTGAGTGAACTCTCTCTCTCTCTCTCCCGGTCTCTTTATGCCCAGGTTCCGTTCTTGCTGTTTCCCGCTGTCTGAGTGAACTCTCTCTCTCTCTCCCGGTCTCTTTATGCTCCGGCTCCGAACTCGCTGTTTCCCGCTGTCTGAGTGAACTCTCTCTCTCTCTCCTGGTCTCTTTATACTCCGGCTCCGCTTCGCTGTTTCCCGTTGTCTGAGTGAACTCTCGCTCTACTTTAGCTAGAACTACTTTAGCTTTATTTCTCCTCTGTTAAAATTAGGGAAATAGCCTATGTTTTATTTACAGTGAGAATCTTGTTATCTTCAGGGCCTATAGGGTGTATCATCAACTGTAGAAACAGAAAACAGCAAAACAAAGCAACTTGCATTGATATAGTACCTTTACTGTAATAAAACATCCCAAGGTACTTCTTAGGAATGTTATAAAGCAAAACTTGACACTGAGCCGCATGAGGAGATGCTTTGGGCAAATGGCCAAAAGCTTGATCAAAGAGATAGCTTTTAAAGAGAGTCTTAAAGGAGGAAAGCAAACTAGAGAGGCAAAGAGGTTTAGGGAGGGAATTCCACAGCTTAGAGCCGTGGCAGTTGAAGGCATGGTCACCAATTACAATCAGGGATGCTCAAGTGTCAGAAATAGAGGAGCACAGATATCTTGGAGGGTTGTAAGGCTGCAGGCGATTAGAGGAATTTGAAAGTGAGGATGAGAATCTTAAAATTGAGGTTAGACTTAACTGTGAGCCAATGTGGGTCAGCAAGCACAGAGGTGATGGGTGAACCAGACACAGAAGCAGAGTTTTGGATGACCTCAAGTTTACAGAAGGTCAAATGTAGGGGGCCTGCCAGGAATGTGTTAGAATAGCCACATTCAGAGGTAGCATAGGCAAGGATGGCAGTTTCAGCAGTAGATGAGCTGAGGCAGGGGCAAAGCTCGGTAATGTTATGGAAGTAGAAATAGGCGGTCTGAGTTACAGCATGGATTTGTGGTCAGAAGCTCATCTCGGGGTCAAATATGACAACAAGGTTGCAAACAGTCTGGTTCAGCCTCAGAGAGTTGCCAGTGGCATGGCTGGAGTCAGTTGCTAGGGTACGGAATTTTAACTGAACTAAGCCATGCCATTAGTATCCCACTTCCAGGTTCCCCAGCCAATCTGAGAGGGCGGGTGGAATGGTGCATCAATTCTGTCAAAGGAAAGAGTTCTAAATAAAAGGACCCCGGCTTAGGTCAGAAAGACTCAACTAGACATGGATTTGAGCCTGCAGCAACCACAGAAATGGAGAAGAGACTTTAGAAGGCTGACCCCGGTCTCTCACTCTTACCTGGGGTCCTGCTGGGGAATATAAGGGACTGAAGTGAGGCGATCTTTCCCAAGGACAGGAAAGAGGAAGAGGACAATGTCTACAACCAGGCAAACGTGGATAGAAGTGACCGAGGAAGTGATCAGCAGAAGTGTGGTCCCTCCAACGCAGAGACAGTGCCCCAAGACCTCGGAAGGGCAGGAAAAGTGAGTGACATAGTAATTTCAGGTAGCATAGCACTTTCAGATGCCAAGCCCCACACTCTGAATTGCCAAGCATTCTCCTGAACAGCATGCCACAAAACAACACAACTTGAGCCCCACTCATTACTCTTTCTCCAGGCACCACACTGAACAGCCAACACTCACACTCACCCTCATCCTATTGCCCTTTCACACCCATGCCTCACAGTCACACTTCATAAATGTCCTTCCCCCATTTTCTACACAATCTATTTCTAACACTCATACCTTGCAGAAGAGAGCGCACAGATTGGTAAGAGGTGGGAGGGTTGGGGGGATAGTCCTCCAGTGACAGGCACCTTGTCACCACTGGCAATCCATGCTCACCTTGTCCACTGGGAAGGAGGCTGCAGATGTCAGCAATGACTTCCCATTGAAACCTGAGCCTCCTGAAGCACTGGTGCGCAGACATGTCAAGAGAGCTGATCCTCTGCCCATAGACTCTGTGTTGGTGGGTCGGATGGGGGGAATGGGGAGGGTGGTTCTCATCTCCTTGGACCCGAAACTCAGTGTCCAAACCCTCTGTCCTGTAGAGAGGTATGTGACTGAGGAGAAGGCAGCTGGTGCTGCTGCTCTTGTTGTCCCTGCTGCTGGTGCTGTTGGTATTGGTGTTGCTGCTCCTCTTGTTCCTCTTCAAAGGTCTATGGTAGAGCTGCAAAAGCTGCTGTCATGCAACAGTGAAGGCTGGCAGCTAGGAAATGCAGCTGAAGGTGAGTGAAATGCAAGACAGGTGAACTGGCTTCCAAGAAATTGACAATTACCAATCAAGCGATGAAAGCCCATTCTAAGAAGAATGCTCCAAAGATGCTGCACTGCATGCCTTTGTGCAGGAGGTATCAAGGAGAAGTGATGTGATGTATCCACAAGGGACTGGAGAACCTCCAGACAAAGTTTGCAAAGGCAATGGGAGCCGATAGCTGTGAAGCTCAATGCCAGGAGTCTAGCCCCGAGGACGTGGATACAATGCCCTCACAGGAGTGGTCAAGGTCGGGGAATGCATCTTCAAATGTCATATCCCACCAACTGAAGCACTAGCCTCACACACTGCTGAATGCACCACATCCCCATCAATCACCTACCAACAATCACTATCAATCATGACTCATACCTAACTTCATTGCTTCACCTCCAGCTCACATACTTAGCACTGCTGCAAGCCGCACACCCACATCTCACAGCTTGCACACATTGCCAGCTATTCATCCATGACAACCATGAAAACCACATCACCCAAACACATTGCACCACACTCACTGACACACGTCCCTCTCTCTTGCAAAACAAGTTGGCTATCAGCCACAGGCAGCAGGAGCTAATTGACAGGGGGCAGGCACGGCTGCATATCCTCACGAGGCGGTGATTACATACGAACATATGAATTAGGAGCAGGAGTAGGCCACTCGGCCCTTCGAGCCTGCTCCGCCATTCAATCAGTTCATGGCTGAACTGATTACTCCACATTTCCACCTACCCCCGATAATCTTCCACCCCCTTATCAAGAATCTATCCACCTTTGCTTTAAAAATATTCAGACTCTGCTTTCACCGCCTTTTGAGGAAGAGAATTCCAAAGACTCACGACCCTCTGAAAGAAAAAATCTCTCCTCATCTCGGTCTTAAATGGACGACCCCTTATTTTTAAACAGTGACCCCTAGTTCTAGATTTTCCAACAAGGGGAAACATCCTTTCCACATCCACCTTGTCAAGACCCCTCAGGATCTTATATGTTTCAATCAAGTCGCTTCTTACTCTTCTAAATTCCAGCGGATACAAGCCTAGCCTGTCCAATCTTTCCTCGTAAGACAGCCCGCGTATTTCATGTATTAGTCTAGTAAACCTTCTCTGTACTGCCTCCAACACATTTATATCCTTCCTTAAATAAGGAGAACAGTACTGTACACAGTACTCCAGATGTGGTCTCACTAATGCCCTCTATAGCTGAAACATAACCTCCCTACTTTTGTATTCATTTCCCCTCACAATAAACAATAACATTCAATTAGCTTTCCTAATTACGTGCTATACCTGTATACTAATTTTTTGCAAGTCATCCATTAGGCCGCCAGATCCCTCTGCATCTCAGAGCTCTGCAATCTCTCACCATTTAGATAATATGCTTATTTTTTATTCTTCTTGCCAAAGTGGACAATTTCACACTTTCCCACATTATACTCCATTTGCCAGGTCTTTGTCCACTCACTTAACCTATCTATATCCCTTTGTAGCCTCCTTATGTCCTCTTCACAAGTTACTTTCCTACCTATTTTTGTATTATCAGCAAATTTAGCAACCATACTTTCGGTCCCTTCATCCAAGTCATTTATATAAATTGTATAAAGTTGAGGCCCCAGCACAGATCCCTGTGGCACACCACTCGTTACATCTTGCCAACCAGAAAATGACCCATTTATGCCTACTCTCTGTTTCCTGTTAGCTAGCCAATCTTCTATCCATGCCAATATGTTACCCCCTACACCATGAGCTTTTATTTTCTGCAATAACCTTTGATGTGGCACCTTATCAAATGCCATCTGGAAATCTAAGTACAATGCATCCACCAATTCCCCTTCATCCACTGCACATGTAGCTGCACAAAGAACTCCAATAAATTGTTTAAACATGATTTCCCTTTCACAAAACCATGTTGACTCTGCCTGATTACCTTGAATATTTGTAAGTGCCCTGCTATAATGTCTTTAACAACAGCTTCTAACATTTTACCTAAGACAGATGTTAAGCTAACTGGCCTGTAGTTTCCTGCTTTCTGTCTCCCTCCCTTTTTAAATAAAGGAATTACATTCGCTATTTTCCAATCTAACAGAATCTTCCCCGAATCTACGGAATTTTGGAAAATTAAAACTAACGCATCAACTGTCTCACTAGCCACTTCTTTTATGACCCTAGGATGAAGTCCATCAGGACCCGGGGACTTGTCAGCCCCCAGCTTCAACAATTTGTTCAGTACCATTTCCCTGGTGATTGTAATTTTCTTGAGTTCCTCCCTCCCTTCCATTTCCTGACTCACAGCTAATACTGGGATGTTACTTGTATTAATAGTGAAGACCGATGCAAAATATCTGTTCAATTCATCTGCCATCTCCTTATTATCCATTATTAGTTCCCCAGACTCACTTTCTGTCGGACCAACGCTCACTTTGTTAATTCTTTTCTTTTTAAAAGATCTATAAAAACTCTTACTTTCTGTCTTTATATTTCTAACTAGTTTTCTCTCATACTCTAATTTTACCTTCCTTATCAATCTTTTAATCATTCTTTGGTGTTTTTTATATTCTGTCCAATCTTCTGACCTGCCACCCATCTTAACACAATTATAGGCTTTTTCTTTATGTTTGATACTATCTTTAACTGTTTTAGTTAACCACGGATGATGGGTCCCACCCTTGGAATTTTTCCTTCACGTTGAAATGTATCTATTCTGTATACTTTGAAATATCCCCTTAAACGTCTGCCACTGCACCTCTATTGACCTATCCCTTAACCTAACTTGCCAGTTCACTTTAGCTAGCTCTGCTTTCATGCCCTCATAATTGCCCTTATTTAAGCTTAAAATACTAGTCTTGGACCCACTCTTCTCTCCCTCAAACTGAATGTAAAATTCAATTACATTATAATCGCTGCTACCTAGGGGTGCCTTAACTATGAGGTCATTAATTAATCCTATGTCGTTGCACAATACCAGGTCTAGTAAAGCCTGCTCTCTGGTTGGCTCCAGAATGTATTGTTCCAATAAATTATCCCGAAAACATTCTATGTACTCCTCATCTAGGCTACCTCTGCCCATCTGATTTTTCCAGTCTATATGTATGTTAAAATCCCCCATAATTATCACTGTACCTTTCTGACAAGCTGCCATTATTTCTTCCTTTATACCCCATCCTACAGTGTGGTTAATGTTAGGTGGCCTGTACACCACTCCCACAAATGACTTCTTGCCTTTATGATTTCTCATCTCTACCCAAACTGCTTCTACATCCTGGTCTCCTGAACTTAGGTGATCCCGCTCTACTGTGCTAATACCATCATTAATTAACAGAGCTACCCCTTCACCTTTTCTTAGCTTCCTGTCCTTCCCAAATGCCACATACCCTTCAATATTCAGGTCCCAATCTGTCATCCTGTAGCCATATCTCTGTAATAGCTATCAGATCATATTTATTTATTTATATTTGTGCTCTCAGTTCATCTGTATTGTTTCGAATGCTATGTGCCTTCAGATACAGAGCCTTTAGTTTTGTCCTTTTATTATTTTGTAACCTTATCTGTTGATTTACTCTTAGATTTGTACATGCTGTCCCTTCTTGTCACTGTCTGTTTATCATTTCCCATATTAATACCTTTCTCTCTTGACTTGTCTCTACTCCTTGATTTACCATATCTTCCCAAATGTGATCCCTTGTCCCCACTATTGCAATCATTGGTGTGGCCACAACTGAGGCCATGGTCAGTGGCAGGACTGAAACCATCAAAGGTATCTTCAAACCTAATCCTCCTTCTCACATCCCACTTCTCCCTCAATCTCTTCTTATTTACAAGCTGCAGGTGGCAAGAGGCAGTGCCTATTGCTTTTTCCAGTTCCCCTCACCACAACCCTATTCGTATGCCTTTCTCCTTTTAGATACCCAAGAACTGCAACCTGGCCAGGCAGTGGTGGAAGAGCAAGAGGTGGAAGAGAAGGAAAACTGATGAAGAAGAAACCCCGTCACTCATTCTCACATTCATAGTCACCATTTCAGATATTGACACTGCACGCAATTTAGAGGATAACTTGGAGCTGCAATATGCAGAGGGCACGAGTGGCCAACAGCCAGGGTGGGCAAATGCTTGCCAGAGGGTGAGGGTGAGGTTGCACACTAGTTCTGTTGCAGAGGACTCAGATGAACACTTTGATGAGGCGGGCTACATAAAAAAGCTGATGAGTATGCACAATCAAATGCTTGGTGCTTTGGCAGGCCTGCCAGAAAGCCTGTATCAAATGTCAAGGAGGAGACCACAACAGGGTTGCCACAGAGCTTGGTGCCCATTCTTTCTAGCATGGAAGTGGTGACAACTCCATTCACACACGTGCCGACACAACCATGATGCACCGTCTGATGGCTGATGTTTCAGCTTCCATTGCAGCACAAGCAGAAGCCACCCAGTGTCTGGGTGCTGCAATGGAAGCTGAGACTGGAGACATGCAATGTCAGCTTGCTGCCATGCAAGCTCAGACTGCTACCACCATATCAATGTTCAAAGGAGCTTACAGGGTGTCACAGCCCTCCAACAGATTACTAGGATTGCTGATGTGCTGGCCAGGGAAGAGGCAGTGACTTCATGGTGCACAAACCTGCTGTCCTATCTTAGAATGACAGCATTCATGCTTCCACCACTGCCACTCCATCAGTACCCTTGCTATTGCCTGTCAGCCAGCCAGCCCAGACTGCTGCTGCCCATGCCGAGATGGCACAGTCTGAAGACGAGCCTTCTAGACCCAGAGATGCCCGAGGTCGTCCTCCAAGGCCATCTGCAGTCTCGCCCACTGCAAGTCAGCAGCCTTCTACCAACCATGTTGCAACCACTGGGGTAGCTCTGTGCAACGCAGTAGGAAAGGCAAAGACACATGCAAGACAGGCACCAAGGGAATGTAGAAGGGTGATTAGTTGACATTTGTATGCAATATTTCATGCTTTGATTTATAAATTCAGTTTGCAATTTTTATATTGTGTTGAATTTTATTTTAGTATTGTGGCCAAGCAGACGCTGTGATGGTCAGCAGCAGAGGGAAGGCAAAATGTGGAACTGTTGGTGAATGGAGAACTGGAGTTGTGTTTACTGGTAACACAGTTGGATGAGTCAATCACAGACAACCTGGCAAGATAGGGCCTGTCTATGTTGCTTCCTCCCCTCCTCCTCCTCCTCAGCTGGTGGCTGTGACCTCATGATGGTGAGGTTGTTTGTCATGCACCATGCTGCAGGCCACAATGAATCTTGAAACACACTCTACCATGTGCTGCAGAGCTCCTCCAAAGAGGTCCAGGCAGGAGAAGTGTTCTTTCAGCACGCTGATTGTCTGCTCTATTGCATTTCATGTGACAGCTTGGTTTTGTTGTATGGAAGCTGGCCATGTGTCCATGGTTTGGACACCAAAGTCATGAGCCATGTTGCAAAAGGATAGCCCTTGATGCCCAGTAGCCACCTGGTTTGTCCTGATAGCTCAAATGCAGATGGCACAATGGACTGCCAAAGAATGAAGGCATCATGACTGCCACCAGGATACCAGGCATTGACATGCATGATACGTTGCGTATGGTTGCACACCAGCTGGACAGCGAGGCAACTTTTGGTTGCAGTGCATCTTAAAATTAACATCAGCACCCACAAAGCGATGTGCACGCAGTCAATTGCACTCAACTTGAAATCCTCACTAAGATGGGTGCTTGCTCCACCTGCTTCTCTTTGGCAATAGAGAATGACATTTATTCATCTCTCTTGGAATACAGAGTCTCAGTGACTTCCCTTATGCAACACTGGATGACAAACCAGGGGATGTTGCAAATATCACCTGCTCCAACCTGGAAGAATACATAAACGTTCGCTGCCACGGTCATCTTCACAGACACTGGCAACGCAGTCCTCACCCTGCTCTAAGGCTGCAGTTGTGGCCATTGCAGGTGGCACATAGAACATAGAACATAGAACAGTACAGCACAGTACAGGCCCTTCGGCCCACGATGTTGTGCCGAACCTTTAACCTACTCGAAGATCAAACTACCTACATACCCTTCATTCTACTATCATCCATGTCCCTATCCAAGAGTCGCTTAAATGTCCCTAATGTATCTGCTTCTACTACCACCGCTGGCAGTGCATTCCACACACCCACCACTCTGTGTAAAGAACCTACCTCTGACATCTCCCCGAAACCTTTCTCCAATCACCTTAAAATGATGCCCCCTGGTGATAGCCCTTTCCGCCCTTGGAAAAAGTCTCTGGCTATCCACTCTATCTATGCCTCTCATCATCTTGTACCCCTCTATCAAGTCACCTCTCATCCTTCTTCGTTCCAATGAGAAAAGCCCTAGCACCCTCAACCTTTCTTCGTAAGACATGCCTTCCAGTCCAGGCAGCATCCTGATAAATCTCCTCTGCACCCTCTCTAAAGCTTCCACATCCTTCCTATAATGAGGCGACCAAAACTGAACACAATATTCCAAGTGTGGTCTAACCAGGGCTTTATAGAGCTGCAGCATAAACTCGCGGCTCTTAAACTCAATCCCCCTGTTAATGAAAGCCAACACACCATACGCCTTCTTAACAACCCTATCAACTTGGGTGGCAACTTTGAGCGATCTATGGACATGGACCCCAAGATCCCTCTGTTCCTCCACACTACCAAGAATCCCGTCTTTAAGCCTGTATTCTGCATTCAAATTCGACCTTCCAAAATGAATCACTTCACACTTTTCCAGGTTGAACTCCATCTGCCACTTCTCAGCCCAGCTCTGCATCTTGTCAATGTCCCGTTGCAACCTACAACAGCCTTCCACACTATCCACAACTCCAGCAACCTTCGTGTCATCAGCAAACTTGCTAACCCAGCCTTCCACTTCCTCATCCAAGACATTTATAAAAATCACAAAGAGCAGAGGTCCCAGAACAGATCCCCTGCGGAACACCACTGGTCACCGAGCTCCAGGCTGAATACTTTCCATCTACTACCACCCTCTGTCTTCTATGGGCCAGCCAATTCTGTATCCAGACAGCCAAATCTCCCTGTATCCCATGCCTCCTTACTTGCTGAATGAGCCTACCATGGGGAACCTTATCAAACGCCTTGCTAAAATCCATATACACCACATCCACTGCTCTTCCTTCATCAATGTGTTTTGTCACATCTTCAAAGAATTCAATAAGGCTTGTGAGGCATGACCTGCCCCTCACAAAGCCATGCTGACTGTCTCTAATCAAACTATGCTTTTCCAAATAATCATAAATCGTGTCTCTCAGAATCCTCTCCAATAATTTTCCCACTACCGACGTAAGACTGACTGGTCTATAATTCCTAGGGTTATCCCTATTCCCTTTCTTGAACAAGGGAATAACATTTGCCACCCTCCAATCATCTGGTACTACTCCAGTGGACAGTGAGGACGCAAAGATCATCGCCAAAAGGCGCGGCAATCTCTTCCCTCGCTTTCCTTAATATCCTTGGGTATATCCCGTCTGGCCCCGGGGACATATCTGTCCTCATGTCTTTCAAAGTTTCCAGCACATCCTCCCTCTTAACATCAACCTGTTCGAGCATATCAGCCTGTTTCACGCTGTCCTCACAAACGACCAGGTCCCTCTCACTAGTCAATACTGAAGCAAAGTATTCATTTAGGACCTCCCCTACCTCCTCCGACTCCAGGCACAAGTTCCCTCCACTATCCCTGATCGGCCCTACCCTCACTCTGGCCATCCTCTTGTTCATCACATAAATGTAGAACACCTTGGGAGTTTCCTTAATCCTACTCGCCAAGACTTTTTCATGTCCCCTTCTAGCTCTCCTAAGTCCATTCTTCAGTTCCTTCCTGACTACCTTGTAACCCTCTAGAGCCCTGTCTGATCCTTGCTTCCTCAACCTTAAGTAAGCTTCCTTCTTCCTCTTGACTAGCTGTTCCACATCTCTTGTCATCCAAGGTTCCTTCACCCTACCATCCCTTCCTTGCCTCATCGGGACAAACCTATCCAGCAGTCGCAGCAAGTGCTCCCTAAACAACCTCCACATTTCTGTCGTGCATTTCCCTGAGAACATCTGTTCCCAATTTATGCTCCCCAGTTCCTGCCTAATAGCATTGTAATTCCCCCTCCCCCAATTAAATATTTTCCCATCCCATCTGCTCCTGTCCCTCTCCATGACTATAGTAAAGGTCAGGGAGTTGTGATCACTATCACCGAAATGCTCTCCCACCGAGAGATCTGCCACCTGGCCTGGTTCATTGCCAAGCACCAAATCCAACATAGCCTCCCCTCTAGTCGGCCTATCTACATATTGAGTCAGGAAACCTTCCTGGACACACCTGACAAAAACTGCTCCATCCAAACTATTTGCACTAAGGAGGTTCCAATCAATATTAGGGAAGTTGAAGTCACCCATGACAACAACCCTGTTACTTCTGCACCTTTCCAAAATCTGCCTCCCAATCTGTTCCTCCGTGTCTCTGTTGCTATTGGGGGGTCTATAGAAAACTCCCAATAAAGTGACTGCTCCTTTCCTGTTTCTCACTTCCACCCATAATGACTCAGTCGACAAACCCTCCTCGACGACCTCCCTTTCTGCAGCTGTGATACTATCCCTGATTAGCAATGCTGCTCCCCCACCTCTTTTACCTCCCTCCCTATTCCTTTTGAAACATCTAAACCCCGGAACATCCAACATCCATTCCTGCCCCTGTGATATCCAAGTCTCCGTAATGGCCACAACATCGTAGCTCCAAGTACTGATCCATGCTCTAAGTTCATCACCCTTATTCCTGACACTTCTTGCGTTAAAATAGACACACTTCAACCCATCATACTGGCTGCAACTTTGCCCTGTCAACTGTCTAACCTTCCTCACAGACTCACTGCACTCTGTATCTGCCTGTTCAACAGCTACCCCATCCACTGATCCGTAGCTCCGGTTCCCATCCCCCTGCCAAACTAGTTTAAACCCTCCCGAAGAGCTCTAGCAAACCTCCCGCCCAGGATATTGGTGCCCCTCCAGTTCAGATGCAACCCGTCCTTCTTGTACAGGTCCCACCTTCCCCAGAAGGTATCCCAATGATCCACATAACTGAAACCCTCCCTCCTACACCAACTCTGTAGCCACGTGTTCAGCTGCACTCGCTCTCTGTTTCGAGCCTCACTAGCACGTGGCACCGGTATCAATCCTGAGATTACTACTCTGCTCGTCCTGCCTTTTAGCTTCCAACCTAACTCCCTATATTCGCTTTTCAGCTCCTCATCCCTTTTCCTAGCTCTGTCATTGGTACCGATGTGTACCACGACTTCTGGCTGCTCCCCCTCCCCCTTAAGAATCCTGTAGACTTGATCCGAGACATCCCTGACCCTGGCACCCGGGAGGCAACATACCATCCGGGAGTCTCGTTCGTGACCACAGAATCTCCTGTCTGTTCCTCTAACCATTGAATCTTCTATCACTATCACTCTCCTATTCTCCCCCCTTCCCTTCTGAGCCACCGAGCCAGGCTCAGTGCCAGAGACCTGGCCGCTGTGGCTTTCCCCTGGTAAGTCGTCCCCCGCAACCATATCCAAAAACGGTATACTTATTATTGAGGGGAACGGCCACAGGGGATCGCTGCACTGTGCGCCTATTCCCTTTCCCTCCCCTGACGGTCACCCAGCTACCTTTATCCTGTGACTTAGGTGTCAGTACTTCCCTATAACTGCTCTCTATCACCCCCTCAGCCTCCCGCATGATCCGAAGTTCATCCAGCTCCAGCTCCAGTTCCCTAACGCGCTCTGTGAGGAGCTGGAGTTGGGTGCTGAAATACCTCAGCTGCTGAGTTGACTCCAAAGTCGAGCCTCTTGTATCGAAATAGCCTGATGTGAGCAGCGAATACAGTAAAATATCTCAATTCTTTTGTGAGCTCAATTTGATAGTAGCCTACATTGAGGTCAGGTTGAGTGAAGTATTTAGCACCATTCACTTTCTCTATATCGTCGATTGTCAATGTCAAGTGTCTTTCTCCTTGTATGGTTTGGTTTGGTGATCGCATATCAAAATAGATTCTAATCTGGTTCTGGCTCTTAGGTTTCTTGATTACTTGTATGGGTGAGACCCAAGGGGTAGGCTCATCCCCAACTTTTCAATAATGTCAAGGTCAAGTAGGCGTTGAAGTTCCTTCTCTGTCCGTTTCCTGACATGAAATGGTATTCGTCACCATTGATGCGTAACTGGGGGCACATTTGGATCTACATGCAGCTTGCATGTAACACCTTTCAGTTTTCTGATACCAGCAAAGCAATCAGCATACAGTTCAAGAATGTTGTTGTTCTGCGTTGGAACCATGTGACTGCAATCATGTGCAGATCTGTTGCTGTGTGGGAACTGATAAGCGTGTCACATTCTCCTGATATGACATAGAATTTCAACATTCTTTCCAGTGTCTTTAAATGAGACTGGTGTTTCAAAAGTCCCAAGAACTTCCAACCATTTGTCACTGTTGTAAGGGAAAATTTTCAAGTTCCTTGGTTTGCAGAATATGGGCAATCCTAAAGTTTGTTGAATGTTTTGTCTCCCATGACAGTGACAGAAGCTCCTATATCTATGAGAGCATCTCCTTCCGAGCAGCCGATGGTCATTGTCACATGTGGCTGGTTGCTGTTTCTGAAAGAGTGCACAAAAGTATATTCAGGATCATTCACCTCTACATTGGCTACATTCTCTCATCTTTTTGCAGTGGCATGACTACATGGCACCCTTCTGTTGGTATTGATCTTAATAGTTGATTTTGCTGATGAGCGACAAACACGAGCAAAGTGGTTGGGTTTTCCACAAGCTTTACATTGTTTACCAGTAGCAGGACACTCTGTCCGGTGTGGGTAAGCAGCACCACAATGGAAACATTCTTTGGACAAATGACAACTCTGTTTGTGAGACTGCTGTTGTTGCTTTGCAGGTAGTTTCCAGCCACTTGAGTGATGAACAGTGTTCACAGGAGTTGAACTTGCAGTGTGGTAGTTCCTGTTAGCAGCTTCAACTTCAGTAGCTCTGCACTCTGAGAGTGATAGTGATCTTGCTAACTCCAACAGCTCGGACTGCTTTCAGTCTTTCTTGAGTGCTTTTTGGCGTACTTGACTAGAGAGACAACCTTTGATTATTTGCATTTTGATTTCCCGTTCAACACGTTCAACATCACCAAAGTCACATTTGGTTGCTAGATGCCTCAATCGTGTGCAATATTAGTCAGTTGTCTCATTTGCTACTTGCTTCATTTGTCAGAAGACAATTGTTTCGTATATAGTATTTTTCATGAGAGTGAAATAGGTTGTTAGTACATTTTCTGCTGAGTTATAGTCATTTTGCTCAGGCATAAGTGTCTCAAAGATATCTTCTATTTCTTCACTGCCATAGCGGAGAAGTAAGGCCTTTTATCTTTTGTCATCTATGATTGCAAAAACTGCCATCTCACCTTCATAATGTCGTCACCACATTTGCTAATGTGGGAATACTGATGATGGCTCCGAATGCACATCAAAAGATGGTAGATTGGGCATAGACAATGCCATATTGATCAGCAATGCCATGATAGTGCCTGATCAAGGATCCAGGATTGCATTCCTTTCACAGAAAAGTGTCTCTGTACTGATCCAAGTTTTTTTTTTGATTGGATGGTTATTCTGGTGAGGTCAGTGGGTTTGTATACACTGTGCCAGCTTTTCTGTTGCTAATCCTGAGCTGGAGTGCCTCCTGTGTGTGTCTAACACAGCCTTAATGTATTCCCTAAATCTCCAACTTAAAATACTGTCACAGAAAGTAGACAAACACCTACCAAAAGTTTCCAACCTGAAAGCATTGTTTCCTATTTTTCACCATCCCCTTGCCATTGTGATGTTCTTAGAGATTCAGCCAGAGTCAGTAAGAAACAGAACTGTTGCATGTGCTGTTAAAATATGAATTTATTTTCTTTTCTTCCAGACTCCTTCTGCTGGTATATGAGTGTATGGTTGCCTTATCAAGGTTGAAAGTGAAGTCAAAGACACATCACATCCTGATCAGAGAACTCCTCTATGCTGGTGATGCTGCACTAGTCACTCACATGGAAACTCAAGGACTGTCTCTCCCATGCTTGTAACTTGTACTCCTTGACTCTAAGTATCAAGAAAACCATGGTCAGGGGATAAGGTGTTACATCTCCACCCCTGATTACACTACATAACACCTCACTGGAAGTGTTTAGCACATTCTGCTACCTTGGGTCCATGACAACAGACAATCTGTCCCTTAACGCAGAGCTCGATACACACATAGGGAAAGCAGCTACCAGCTTTGGCCAACTCACAAAACATAGGATAACACAAAGCTAACCCTTAGGACCTATACTTTCAGCACTCCACGAACTGCTTTGCCTGTGCTGGGATGAGGGAGCAGTACCACAGGACATGCGTGATGCCAATATCATCACCCTCTATAAGAACAAGAGTGACCGCAACAACTACCGTGGAATCTCTCTGCTCAGCATAGTGGGGAAAGTCTTCGCTTGAGTCGTTTTAAACAGGCTGCAGAAGCTGGCTGAGCGTATCTACCCTGAGGCACAGTGAAGCTGTTGGGCAGAGAGATCCACCATTGACATGCAGTTCTCCCTTCGCCAGCTACAGGAAAAATGCTGCGAACAACAGATACCCCTCTACGTTGCTTTCATTGATCTCACTAAAGCCTTTGACATCGTCAGCAGACGTAGTCTCTTCAGACTATTAGCAAAGATCAATGTCCACCAAAGCTACTAAGTATCATCACCTCATTCCATGACAATATGAAAGGCACAATTCAGCATAGCAGCACCTCATCAGGCCCCTTTCCTATCCTGAGTGGTATGAAACAGGGCTGTGTTCTCGCACCTACACTGTTTGGGATCTTCTCCTTCCTGCTGCTCTCACATGCATTCAAGTCTTCAGAAGAAGGAATTTTCCTCCACACAAGATCAGGTGGCAGGTTGTTCAACCTTGCCCGTCTAAGAGCAAAGACCAAAGTACGGAAGGTCCTCATCAGGGAACTCCTCTTTGCTGACGATGCTGCATTAACATCACACACTGAAGAGTGGCTGCAGAGACTCATCGACAGGTTTGCGGCTGCCTGCAATGCATTTGGCCTCACCATCAGCCTCAAGAAAATGAAAATCATGGGACAGGATGTCAGAAATGCTCCATCCATCAATATCGGCAACCACGCTCTGAAAGTGGTTTGAGAGTTCACCTACCTAGGCTCAACTATCACCAGTAACCTGTCTCTCAAAGAACAAAGAACAAAGAAAATTACAGCACAGGAACAGGCCCTTCGGCCCTCCAAGCCTACGCCGATTCAAATCCTCTATCTAAACCTGTCGCCTATTTTCTAAGGGTCTGTATCTCTTTACTTCCTGCCCATTCATGTATCTGTCTAGATACATCTTAAAAGACGCTATCGTGCCCGCGTCTACCACCTCCGCTGGCAAAGCGTTCCATGCACCCACCAACCTCTGCGTAAAGAAATTTCCACGCATATCCCCCCTAAACTTTTCCCCTTTCACTTTGAACTCGTGTCCCCTTGTAATTGAATCCCCCACTCTGGGAAAAAGCCTCTTGCTGTCCACTCATGTCTATACCTCTCATGATTTTGTACACCTCAATCAGGTCCCCCCTCAACCTCCGTCTTTCTAATGAAAATAATCCTAATCTACTCAACCTCTCTTCATAGCTAGCGCCCTCCATACCAGGCAACATCCTGGTGAATCTCCTCTGCACCCTCTCCAAAGCATCCACATCCTTTTGGTAATGTGGCGACCAGAACTGCACGCAGTATTCCAAATGTGGCCGAACCAAAGTCCTATACAACTGTAACATGACCTGCCAACTCTTGTACTCAATACCCCGTCCGATGAAGGAAAGCATGCCGTATGCCTTCTTGACCACTCTATTGACCTGCGTTGCCACCTTCAGGGAACAATGGACCTGAACACCCAAATCTCTCTGTACATCAATTTTCCCCAGGACTTTTCCATTTACTGTATAGTTCACTCTTGAATTGGATCTTCCAAAATGCATCACCTCGCATTTGCCCTGATTGAACTCCATCTGCCATTTCTCTGCCCAACTCTCCAGTCTATCTATATTCTGCTGTATTCTCTGACAGTCCCCTTCAGTATCTGCTACTCCACCAATCTTAGTGTCGTCTGCAAACTTGCTAATCAGACCACCTATACTTTCACCTACACGTCTCCATTTTGAGAAACTCCCTTCCACTGCTACTCTCTGTCTCCTGTTGCCCAGCCAGTTCTTTATCCATCCAGCTAGTACACCTTGGACCCCATGCGCCTTCACTTTCTCCATCAGCCTACCATGGGGAACCTTATCAAACGCCTTACTGAAGTCCATGTATATGACATCTACAGCCCTTCCCTCATCAATCAACTTTGTCACTTCCTCAAAGAATTCTATTAAGTTGGTAAGACATGACCTTCCCTGCACAAAACCATGTTGCCTATCACTGATAAGCCCATTTTCTTCCAGATGGGAATAGATCCTATCCCTCAGTATCTTCTCCAGCAGCTTCCCTACCACTGACGTCAGGCTCACCAGTCTATAATTACCTGGATTATCCCTGCTACCCTTCTTAAACAAGGGGACAACATTAGCAATTCTCCAGTCCTCCGGGACCTCACCCGTGTTTAAGGATGTTGCAAAGATATCTGTTAAGGCCCCAACTATTTCCTCTCTCGCTTCCCACAGTAACCTGGGATAGATTCCATCCGGACCTGGGGCCTTGTCCACCTTAATGCCTTTTAGAATACCCAACACTTCCTCCCTCCTTATGCCGACTTGACCTAGAGTAATCAAACATCTGTCCCTAACCTCAACATCCGTCATGTCCCTCTCCTCGGTGAATACCGATGCAAAGTACTCGTTTAGAATCTCACCCATTTTCTCTGACTCCACGCATAACTTTCCTCCTTTGTCCTTGAGTGGGCCAATCCTTTCTCTAGTTACCCTCTTGCTCCTTATATATGAATAAAAGGCTTTGGGATTTTCCTTAACCCTGTTTGCTAAAGATATTTCATGACCCCTTTTAGCCCTCTTAATTCCTCGTTTCAGATTGTGCCTACAATCCCAATATTCTTTCAAAGCTTCGTCTTTCTTCAGCCGCCTAGACCTTATGTATGCTTCCTTTTTCCTGTTAGCTAGTCTCACAATTTCACCTGTCATCCATGGTTCCCTAATCTTGCCATTTCTACCCCTCATTTTCACAGGAACATGTCTCTCCTGCACGCTAATCAACCTCTCTTTAAAAGCCTCCCACATATCAAATGTGGATTTACCTTCAAACAGCTGCTCCCAATCTACATTCCCCAGCTCCTGCCGAATTTTGGTATAGTTGGCCTTCCCCCAATTTAGCACTCTTCCTTTCGGACCACTCTCGTCTTTGTCCATGAGTATTCTAAAACTTATGGAATTGTGATCACTATTCCCAAAGTAGTCCCCTACTGAAACGTCAACCACCTGGCCCGGCTCATTTCCCAACACCAGGTCCAGTATGGCCCCTTCCCGAGTTGGACTATTTACATACTGCTCTAGAAAACCCTCCTGGATGCTCCTTACAAATTCTGCTCCATCTAGACCTCTAACATTAAGTGAATCCCAGTCAATGTTGGGAAAATTAAAATCTCCTATCACCACCACCCTGTTGCTCCTACAGCTTTCCATAATGTGTTTACATATTTGTACTCTATCTCATGCTCGCTGTTGGGAGGCCTGTAGTACAGCCCCAACATTGTTACCACACCCTTCCTATTTCTGAGTTCTGCCCATATTGCCTCACAGCTCGTGTCCTCCATAGTGCCTTCCTTCAGCACAGCTGTGATATCCTCTTTGACCAGTAATGCAACTCCTCCACCCCTTTTACCTCCCTCTCTATCCCGCCTGAAGCATCGGTATCCTGGGATATTTAGTTGCCAATCATGCCCTTCCCTTAACCAAGTCTCAGTAATAGCAATAACATCATACTCCCAGGTACTAATCCAAGCCCTAAGTTCATCTGCCTTACCTACTACACTTCTTGCATTAAAACAAATACACCTCAGACCACCAGTCCCTTTGCTTTCATCATCTGCTCCCTGCCTACTCTTTCCCTTAGTCACGCTGACTTCATTATCTAGTTCCTTACAGGCTTTAGTTACTACATCCTTACTCTCTACTGACCTCATTTGGTTCCCATCCCCCTGCCACATTAGTTTAAACCCTCCCCAACAGCGTTAGCAAAAGCACCCCCAAGGACATTGGTTCCAGTCCGGCCCAGGTGTAGACCGTCCAATTTGTAATAGTCCCACCTCCCCCAGAACCGGTCCCAATGTCCCAAAAATCTGAATCCCTCCCTCCTGCACCATCTCTCAAGCCACGCATTCATCCTGACTATTCTTTCATTTCTACTCTGACTATCACGTGGCACTGGTAGCAATCCGGAGATTACTACCTCTGAGGTCCTACTTTTTAACTTGGCTCCTAACTCCCTAAATTCTGCTTGTAGGACCTCATCCCGTTTTTTACCTATATCATTGGTGCCTATGTGCACAACGACAACTGGCTGTTCACCCTCCCCCTTCAGAATGTTCTGCAGCCGATCTGAGACATCCCTGACCCGTGCACCTGGGAGGCAACATACCATTCGGGAGTCTCATTTTCGACCACAGAACCGCCTATCTACTCCCCTTACAATCGAATCCCCTATGACTATAGCCCTTCCACTCTTTTTCCCGCCCTTCTGAACAGCAGAGCCAGCCACGGTGCCATGAACCTGGCTACTGCTGCCTTCCCCTGGTGAGCCATCTCCCTCAACAGTATCCAAAATGGTATACCTGTTGTGGAGGGAGATGACCGCAGGGGACACCAGCGCTGCCTTCCTGCTCTTTCTCTGCCTTTTGGTCACCCATTCCCTTTCTCCCTCAGCAATCCTAATCTGCGGTGTGACCAATTCGCTAAACGTGCTATCCACGACCTCCTCAGCATCGCGGATGCTCCAAAGTGAGTCCATCCGCAGCTCCAGAGCCGTCATGCGGTCTAACAAGAGCTGCAGCTGGACACACTTCCTGCACGTGAAGGAGTCAGGGACATCAGCCATGTCCCTGAGCTCCCACATTGAGCAAGAGGAGCATGTCACGGGTCTGAGATCTCCTGCCATTTTTAATCTTAAGCTTAAACTTAGTTAAATGAAAAAGGAACAAAAAGTTTTTTACCAATCACACGATTAAAAAAAAGAGAAATAGAAAAAGCCTTACCTTATCTACACACCACCGAGTCCTTTTTTTTTGGTTAGAGAAGGAGGGCGGGTGGGAGACACTACAGGTGTAGTGTCTCGGGTTCAGAAACGGCCCAAATATACAGGGTTTTACTCACCCAGCAGCCCCCTGGTCTCCGCCGAAAACAAAAAGAAATTAAGTTTACTTTAAACTGACCTTCCCAGCTGCTCACTCGCTCGCACTCTCTGCTCCCGAAAAAGCTGCTGCAATGAAAGGCAAGTTATTTTAAACAGCCCAAATATATAGGGTTTTACTTACCCAGCAGCCCCCTGGTCTCCGCCGAAAACAAAAAGAAATTAAGTTTACTTTAAACTGACCTTCCCAGCTGCTCACTCGCTCGCACTCTCTGCTCCCGAAAAAGCTGCTGCAATGAAAGGCAGATGCAGAAATCAACAAGCGCATGGGAAAGGCTTCCACTGCTATGTCCAGACTGGCCAAGAGAGTGTGGGAAAATGGCGCACTGACACAGAACACAAAGGTCCGAGTGTATCAAGCCTGTGTCCTCAGTACCTTGCTCTACGGCAGCGAGACCTGGACAACGTATGTCAGCCAAGAGCGACATCTCAATTTATCCCATCTTCGCTGCCTCCGGAGAATCCTTGGTATCAGGTGGCAGGACCGTATCTCCAACACAGAAGTCCTCAAGGCAGCCAACATCCCCAGCATATACACCCTACTGAGCCAGTGGCACTTGAGATGGCTTGGTCATGTGAGCCTCATGGACGATGGCAGGATCCCCAAGGACACATTGTACAGTGAGCTCGTCACTGGAATCAGATCCACCGGCCGTCCATGTCTCTGCATTAAAGACGTCTGCAAACATGACATGAAGTCCTGTGACATTGATCACAATTCGTGGGAGTCAGTTGCCAGTGATCGGCAGAGCTGGCAGACAGCCATAAAGGCGGGGCTTAAGAGTGGCAAGTCAAAGAGACTTAGCAGTTGGCAGGAAAAAAGACAGACGTGCAAGGGGAGAGCCAACTGTGTAACAGCCCCAACGACCAATTTTATCGGCAGCACCTGTGGAAGAGGCTGTCACTCTAGAATTGGCCTTTATAGCCACTCCAGGCGCTGCTTCACAAACCACTGACCACCTCTAGGTGCTTACCCATTGTCTCTTGAGACAAGAGGGCCAAAGAAGAGAAGAAGGAGAACCCTTTGGACCAAGCTGATGATTTATAAGGCCTGTGTTCTCAGCACCTTGCTGTATGGCTGTGAAACATGAGAACTTACAAAAAGTAACATGTGCTGTGCATAAAGGGGAACCGGTGGATATACTGTACTTAGATTTCCAGAAGACATTTGATAAGGTGTCACATCAAAGATTATTGCGGAAAATAAAAGCTCGTGGTGTAGGGGGTAACATATTGGCATGGATACAAGATTGGCAAGCTAACAGGAAACAGAGAGTAGGCATAAATGGGTCATTTTCTGGTTGGCAAGATGTAACAAGTGGTGTGCCACAGGGTCTGTGTAGGGGTCTGTGCTGGGGCCTCAACTTTTTACAATTTATATAAATTCTTAGATGAAGGGATCAAATTTATAATTGCTAAGTTTGCTGATGACACAAAGATAGGTAGGAAAGTAGGTGGTGAAGAGGAAATAAAGGGGCTACAAAGAGATATAGATAGGTTAAATGAGTGGGCAAAGACCTGGCAAATGGAATATAATGTGGGAAAATGTGAAATTGTCCACTTTGGCAGAAAGAAAAAAAAAAGAAGCATATTATCTAAATGGTGAGAGATTGCAGAGCTATGAGATGCAGAGGGATCTGGGTGGCCTCGTGCATGAATCGCAAAAGGTTAGTATGCAGGTACAGCACGTAATTAGGAAAGCTAATAGAATGTTATTGTTTATTGCGAGGGGTATTGAATACAAAAGTAGGGAGATTATGCTACAGTTATACAGGGCATTGGTGAGACCACATCTGGAGTACTGTGTACAGTATTGATCTCCTTATTTAAGGAAGGATGTAAATATGTTGGAAGCAGTTTGAGGAGGTTTACTAGGCTAATACCTGGAATGGGCGGGTTGTTTTATGAGGAAAGGTTGGACAGGATGGGCTTGTATCTGACGGAATTTAGAAGAGTAAGAGGTGACTTGATTGGAACATATAAGATCCTGAGGGGTCTTGACAGGGTGGATGTGGAAAGGATGTTTCCTCTTGTGGCAGAATCTAGAACTAGGGGTCACTGTTTAAAAATAAGGGGTCGCCCATTTAAGACAGAGATGAGGAGAAATTTTTTCTCTCAGAGGGTCGTAAGTCTTTGGAACTCTCTTCCTCAAAAGGTGGTGGAAGCAGAGTCTTTGAATATTTTTAAGGCAGAGGTAGATAGATTCTTGATAAGCAAGGGGGTGAAAGGTTATTGGGGGTAGAGGGGAATGTGGAGTTAAGGCTACAATCAGATCATCCATGATCTTGCTGAATGGCAGAGCAGGCTCGAGGGGCCAAGTGGCCTACTCCTGCTCTTAATGCCTATGTTCGTATGTTTGTATGTTACCAAGAAACGAAGCTCAATATATTCCATCTTTGCTGCCTGCAGCACATACTGGGTATATCCTGGTGGAACAAAATCACAAATACGGTAGTCCTCTCAAAGACAGAGCTCCCAAGTGTGTTGGCACTTATCAAACAGAGGCAGCTTTGGTGGACCGGACACGTCCACAGGATGGAAGACAGATGCATACCCAAGGACCTTCTGTATGGTGAGGTAGCAGAGGCCAGATGACCAATGGGGCACCCAAAGCTCTGCTTCAAGGATGCTTGCATGCATAACATGAAGGGCCTAAATGTCGACTATGCATCTGGGAGTCACTAGCTGGCGAAAGAGGAGAATGACGACACATCCTGTGAACTGGTGTGTACTACCATGGCGACCAATTGCTACAGCAGCTTGGCAACGGGCACCAAGGTCACAAACAACAACTCAGAGTGTCACTTGGCAGCTTCACGTGTGGTACTTGTGAAAGAACCTGCCTCTCAAGGATTGGCCTTCACAGTCATCAGCAAAGGTGCATCAAGAGAAGACACCCCACCTAAATGGATCGTTTGCTGTGTGCCCATCATCTGATCCCTAGTTGCCTTCAGTGGACAAAATACACAGTACAATTCTCAATACACTACAACAGCCTGAAGAATAAACTGACAACTCATTTATTAACTGAATGAATGGCCAAGATCGGAGATTTAGTGATTATGTTAGATTTTGTTTTATTACATGGAATTCTAGAATTTTCACAGTTGCATTGGGATCATATTGAATAATTTTGTCCCTTTTTCTCAGAAAACCCAAACTTAAAGGTCTTTCTTATGGCAGTAAATAAGTGATAACACTGAGAGTGGAGTGGGACATCAGCTTGCTGTATTTCAAATGGATAGGGAAAAAGCCAAAGTTCCCAAATGTACATTTCTGACTGTGGTTAATCTAGAAATATGTGTAGCGGGATATGAGCACTGAAAACCTGGGAGGTGGGGTCAGTGACCTCCAGGAAGATTTGATTTTGAACACTTTTTTTGGTACATGTTGGAGTGAACCGTGAATCATTGGATAAGTTATGCACATGCCCCCCCCCCCCACCTTTAAAACAGCTTTCATCCTTAATGAATAGTATCAAGCTTGACTATACTACAGCATTCAATGCAGCATCTGGAAACAACAGCAACTTTCAACTGCCAGCTATCAGAAAAAAATCACTGGAGTCATATATAAGAGGGTGAAGGAAATCATAGCCCAGTCATTAAATTCACTAACTAGCTTGATTTCAAATTGCATGTAATTGGATAGCTAAACTATCCACAAACCTAAAGTGGAAGCTAGTACTTAGTGCTAATTACAAGGATGTACTAAAACAATTTGTTGCTGTGGGATAATCTCAGCCCATGTCCCCAGAGGTGAAAGGTCAACACTGCACACTACAAGTTGTAAATTTCCATTATACAGCAACTCATGCTTCACCACATTTGATAGAGAATTGGGTTACCAAGCTTCCATTATAAAAAAAAGGGGAAAAGTTCACCTGCAAATCATTTAACTTGGACCACACAACATTTTACGGTCGGCTGCACAGACCATGCAAACAATCCACAGGAAGAACTCATCTGCTGTCTGCCACCAAATGCCAGGCAGAGCCAACATGGGACCTCACGCTTCCAAAATCTTCACGCATGCACACAAGAAAAGCTCAGGTCATTCTGGGGTGACTTTCCAGAGGTAGTAAAAGTGCTAATTTTGACCCACAAATGCTCACAGATCTAGGGAAACTATCATCGCAGTATCAAGTGCTGATATTTGGCAAGTATGCAGAGGTACTGCCAACTGTTACTAATGCAGGCTTACGTAATGGAACAGAACTGCTATTTATAGCTCCAATCAACTTCTCCTATGTTTCTCATGATGTTCTAACCATAAAACAGTGGACATCAATGCGGCATTTAAACCCCTTCTTTGTGGTTGCCTGTAAGCAGCTCTTCATGCAAGTTGAAGTTGGCCATAACTGTATATTGCAGTTTGACAATTGCAGCTAGGTACAAGAACTTTAATATACCACTAGCGAATCTTCTGATGTAATCTCTTTGCAGTCCCATTTGGCATCTCTCCTTTATTGTCTCTTTATTTGGTGTATGCCTTTTTCTTTAGTTTCAATTTTACTTTTATCTCTTTATTCATCCATGGTATTTCATTATTGGCTAGTTTGCTCTTGTTTTTAGCAGAATGTATTTTTCCTGAACTCTATTGATCACCATTGTAAATATTTCCCACTGCTGTTCTATCTCTTTGTCTGTCAAATGTTTTTTCAGTAAGCATATTGTAAGCATATTTCATAATATTGGCTTTGCTTGATCCAAAAGTCAATAAAACCAGGAGCATTCGGGCCTCCTCAGCATATAAAATTGAAAAAATTGGGAAAAGCTTTAATGTAATACATCTCTCTCTGATATTTAGTACCAACAGTAAGGTTCCCCAAGTGCCATTGCTCAGCGTTGCCATGAGAGCAATCAAAGGTTAAAAATTCTCAGATATGCTGCTGGTTGCATCACAAAATGAATCTGATTGCTTAATAGGTACGTGGGTGTCTGCAAAGTTTTATATGAAAATGTAGAATCTGAGGGCAGGATCTAGGCTTGAAGTGCAAAATGCCCTTGTACAATGTTCTAATTTTGACATTAATGGGAAGAAAGCCACAGTAATCCCATACTTGCACTTGAATACAGAGGGCAGATTTTAGACACATGTGGAGGCACATAATTACAGCACCTAGATGGCAGGAGGTTAGCTATGAGGAGAGGTTGGAAAAACTAGGATTGTTTTCACTGGAACGATGGAGGTGGAGGGGCGACATGATAGAGGTTTACAAAGTTATGAGTGGCATGGACAGAGTGGATAGTCAGAAGCTTTTTCCCAGGGTGGAAGAGTCAGTTACTAGGGGACATAGGTTTAAGGTGCGAGGCGCAAAGTTTAGAAGGGATGTGCGAGGCAAGTTTTTTACACAGAGGATGGTGAGTGCCTGGAACTTGCTGCCAGGGGAAGTGGTGGAAGCAGATACGATAGCGACATTTAAGAGACATCTTGACAAATACATGAATAGGAAGGGAATAGAGGGATATGGGCCCCGGAAGTGCAGAAGGTGTTAGTTTAGGAAGGCATCAAGATCGGCGCAGGCTTGGAGGGCCGAATGGCCTGTTCCTGTGCTGCACTGTTCTTTGTTCTTTGTTTGTTCTTTGAGGTGCAGGGAGCCTAATTAAAGGTACATAGAGGCAACAGGAGGCAAAACTGAATAAACTGCTGCAAAATCATTGTTTACCAGCCCTGAGGTTCCTGGAGAAAGTTAAGTGAGTGTTCTGGTTGCTCCTGATAATTCTATATTTCCAAAATCAAAAGAAGGTTTTCATTACATTTTTTAATTTTTACCTGACCAAAGTCAGCCCTGGAATGTAAGTTTTCTTTGCTGGTTTTAAAATTAAATGCCTTGAAAATATTTTTCAGCTCCACTGGCAGGTGAGAATGACAACAACAAGAGGATGATGGCAAAGGGCACCATGGTTTAATAAACCCAGCAGAGAAATGCTCTGGAGAGATAGAGGAAGAGATGCCCAGCATCAAGCAGAAAAGAAATCTCAATACAAAAGCAAAATACTGTGGATGAGTTATAGAGTCATAGAGTCGTACAGCATAGAAACAGGCCCTTCGGCCCACCGCATCCATGCCGACCATAATGCCTATCTATACTAATCCTACCTGCCTGCATTAATTCCATATCCCTCTATGCCTTGCTCATTCAAGTACCTTTCCAGATGCCTCTTAAATGTCGCTACTGTTCCTGCCTCCACCACCTCATCTGACAGCTCATTCCAGATGCCCACTATTCTTTGTGTGAAAAATTCACCCCTTTGTTCCCCTTTAAACCTCCTCCCTCTCACCTTAAATCTATGCCCTCTAGTTTTAGTCACCCTAACCATGGGAAACAGACTCTGGCTATCTACCCTATCTATGCCTCTCATAATTTTATATACCTCTATCATGTTCCCTCTCAGCCTCCTTCGCTCCTTTCTGGAAATCTGAAATAAAAACAGAAAATACTGGAAATAATCTGTAGATCTGGAAGCATCTGTGGAGAGAGAAACACAGTTAACATTTCATGTCTTTGACTTTTCGTCAGAACTGGGAATAGTTCGAAATTTCATTGGTTTTGAGCAAATGAAAGCAGGGATGGTGGAGGACAGAAGAGATTAAATGACAAGAGGTTTCATGGTACAAATCCAAAGACAGTGGTAATGGGACAAGTAAAGCAACACAAGATCTGTTCAGAGGAGGTGTGAAAGGCAGGATCCTGAATAGCTGCCGTCCAAAAGCAAATTAAAGAAAATAAGAGAGAAACGAGAGGGAAAAAAAACAACAAAGAGAAATGGAACAAACTGGGGGCAGAGGTTACAATCTAAAATTATTGAACTCAGTGTTGAGTCCAGAAGACCGTAAAGTGCCCAGCCAAAAGATGAGGTGCTGTTCCTCAAGCTTGTGTTGAGTTTCATTGGAAAGTTGCAGCAGGCCAAGGACAGAAAGGTCAGAGTTGGAGCAGAGTAGTGAATTAAATGACAAGTGACTGGAAGCTCAGGGTCGTGCTTGTAATCTGAATGGCTGTGTTTCACAAAGCGGTCACCCAGTCTGCATTTGATCCCCCCAGTGTAGGAACCACCTCATTGTGAGCAGGAATACAGTAAACTAAATTGAAAGAAGTACAAGTAAATCGCTGTTTCACCTAGAAGGAGTATCTGGGGCCTTGAATTGTGAGAAGGGAAAGGGAAAACAGCAGGTGGTGCTGGAGGAGGCGGAAACGAGGGAGAATGATCCATTGCCCTTGTGGAGGCTGGTGGGGTGGAAGATGAGGGCAAGGACTTGGATAAAAACAGAAAGTGCTGGAAATACTCTGCAGGTCTAGCAACATCTGTGGAGAGAGATGCAGAGTGAACATTTCAGATCTATGACCTTTCATCGGAATTGACAAGGACCTGGATATTGGAATAAGGGGAATTATTTTTTTTAATTTGTCAATAATACCAAACTTGGAGGTGTGGAAGACAGTGAGGATGATACAAAACAACTGCAGCAGGACATAGATAAGGTCGCAGAATCGACAGACTTGTGGCAACTAGAATTTAATACAGGAAAGTGTGAGGTGATGCATTTTGGCAAAAGGGAGGCAGAGGCAATATATACTTAATGGCACGGTCCTAAAGAGTCTGCAGGGACAGAGGGACCTGGAAGTTCATGTGCATAGATCTTTGAAGGCGAAAGGACATATTAAGAGAGTAGTTAGCAAAGCATATAGGATATTGGGCTTCATAAAAGAGGTATTTAGTATAAAAGCAGTGATGTTATGCTAAACCTTTATAAAGCTCTGGTTAGGCCCCAACTAGAGTATTGCGTTAAGTTCTAGTCACCACACTTTAGGGAGGATATGATGGTCCTTGAGAGGGTACAGAGAAGATTTCCAGATGGTTCCAGGGATGAAGGCATTTACACAAGAACATAAGAGCAGGAATAGGCCATCCGGCCCCTCAGCCCTACTCCATCATTCAATAAGATCCTGGCTGATCTGATCGTTGGCTCAACTCCACTTTCCTGCCTAAACCCCAAAACTCTTGACTCCCTTATAGACCAAAAAATCAGTCTAACTCAGCCCTGAATATATTCAATGACCCAGCCTCCACTGCTCTCTGGTGAAGAGAATTCCAAAAAAAGGAAATTCTCCCTCATCTCCATCTTAAAAGGGAGGCCCCTTATTTTGAAACTGGGCCCCCCCCCCAGTTCAAATTCTGCCACGAGGGGAAACATCCTCTCAGCATCTACTGTGTCAACCCCCTCAAAATATTATATGTTTCAGTAAGATCACCTCTAATCCTTCAACACTTCAATGATTATAGGCCCAACCTGCTCAACCTTTCCTCATAAAACAATCTCTTCAACCGAGGAATCAACTAGTGAACCTTCTCTGAACTGCTTCCAATGCAAGAATATCCCCTGTTAAATAAGGGGACCAAAACTGTACACAGTACTCTAGGTGTGGTTTCACCAATGCCCTGTACAGTTGTAACAACACTTCCTTACATTTATATTCCATGCCCCTTGCAATAAAGGCCATCATTCCATTTGACTTCCTAATTACTTGCTGTACCTGCATGCTAACTTTTTGTGATTCATGTACAAGGATACCCAGATCCCTCTGTACCTCAGCATTCTGTAGTCTTTCTCCAGTTAAATAATATTCTGCTTTTCTATTCTTCTTACCAAAGTGGATAATCTCACATTTTTCTGTATTATATTCCATCTGTCAATTTTTTGCCCACTCACTTAATCTATATTTCTTCGTAAGAACGTAAAGGGTTAATACTGAAGACAGTGAGAGAGACCCCTCCCACTTTACGAGCGATGATATAACAGTCACATGAGATAGGCTTGAGAAGAAGAAGGTATAGCAGCATGAAGGACGCTATCCTAGGTGGTTTGCAGGGAGTGTATATATTAACTGTAAATAATAAAGAGTTGTTAGTTAATCTTTACCAGAGTCTAAGACTTTCTCTAGAATGCCCTACAATGCTACCAATGCAAACCCAACAATGCAACATGATGGCAATGCAGAAAGCACCCAGGAGAATTTGAAGATCTCCTTACCTTAAGAAAAAACACCAGGGGAGCAACAGAGAAATTTAAAGAGAAATACTGGCCGGAACAGTAAGAAAACTACTGACCTACAGAAGAGGCTGTGTGGAGCTCCCCAGCTGTGGTGAGTCAGAGCACTGAAATATAGGCTGCACCACAGAACAGAAGCATCGTCACCTGCAAATAAAATCCAGTGATCGGTTGAGTTAAAAGCCCTTTGAAAAGCTTAAAGTAATTTTCTGATGGCATCGCGCTCAAAGGGAAAAATAAACGGGGGAAAACCCAATCCTTCACTTGGGCTGAACGTGAGGGTGAAGAGCGGAAAACCCCCGAAAAGGACGCAAACTGCCGAAAAGCGTGGGAAACCCCAAAACACAAGCAAGCCTGAAAAGAAAACAACTGAAGTTCTCAAAGAAAGGGGAAACTCTAAAAAAGCCTATTAAAACAGCAGGGAACTCTCAGGAATAGCTGGGACACTCCACTAAGGCAACCAAGCCTAAAAAAAGTCTATTAAATAAAGTAATATGGATCCAAAATTGGGAATACTGGAGAGTTTCCAAAATCAAGAAGGACCCAATCAGATTCAAATCTGGGTGTTACGGAGAAATCACTTCGCAACTCCATATAAAATCTGAAGTGGAACAAGTGAATACCCTCCTGTATTCAGTAGGAGCGATTGTGGACGACATAATTGTCCGACAAGGGATCAATGAGGCTACCAATAAATTCGAAGAGGTACCCCAAGCCTTGATAAATAATTTAATCTCTGGATCCATAAAATCTTGGAAAGAGCCAAATTTAATAAGTGGGCGCAGATGATTGGTGAATCTGTAGACTCCGATATTAATGACCTGTATAGATTATCAGAAGATTGCGAATACGGCAGAACCACTCAGAGACAGGAAAGTCACCGGCATAGCGGATGAATCCTTGTCAAACCTGTTGCAATCCAAGGAAGACCTTACACTGGAGAAGGCCATTTGATGGAAAGACAGGCGGAAGTTTGTAAACAGAATAAGGACATCCTAGGAGCTGAAGACAAGCCGTGGATGAGGAGTCCAATGCCCATCCAACTGGTTAAGCCAAAGCCAGGGAAACACTTTGAGGAACAGAACAAACATACAGGTGAGAAGGCGCATGAAATAGGAAAACCTTGCGAACGTTGTGGAGTCAAATAGACCCACAGACGACAGCAGTGCCCAGCAAGTAAAGCTGAGTGTTTTAAGTGTGGAAAAGCTGGACACTATAGGAAGATGTACTATAGAAAAATTTCTTTGCTTAAAGGTACAAAGCAGAAGGCTTTCACACAAACAGCAGTGAATCAAGTACAGCAATACCCACAAGAGAAAGAAGCGGAGAGTTCTTGGGAGAAATCAGTAATCCAGACCAAGATTTCTGGACAGCAGACGTCTACTTGAATGGACATCCCACAGATTTTAAGCTTGACCCAGGCGCTAGCATCATGGTATTGTCTGACCTGCAGCCTTACCTGCAACTGACAGTTTTACAGTTGCATGATCCAGGCGGGGCACAATAGTGAGTAAAAGGCAAACTCCAAGCAACTCTTCAGCATAAAGGAAGACAACTGGCCTGGGGCCTTCCACTTACCTGGAGAGAATCGGGAGCAGCAGCAGCAGCAGACCTGTGAGGAACCTACCCAGGGGAGGAAAGAAAAGAGACCCAGGCTGGGACCTTCCACTTACCTGTAAAGAGTCAGGAGAGGAAGCAGTGGCGGACCTGCGCGGAGATATGTACCTCTACGCACCAGAGTTTAAAGAAGTAAAAAACAACAAACCTTGATATCATAGGAAAGCAGTGAGTTGATTGGCTGGTGAGCATTTGCTGTTTAGAAACTCAATCTAAAAAATTAAGTATTAATCACAAGTAACATGTGGGTAGCTGGTGAGCCTTATCTTTTATTTTTAAATAAGGTTTAAATAATTATTAAATAATTTTTACTTTTTAAAGATTTTTAAATAAGATTGATTACTATTGGTGAGTTTATTGTCACTATTGGTAACTTTTTAGTATGCGTAGGGTATATTAATAGTGATAGGATAGATTAGTTTTGGTATTAGCAAAGTAAGGTGCTTACTACAATAAAAGCAAAATACTGCGGATGCTGGAAATCTGAAATAAAAACAAGAAATGCTGGAACCACTCAGCAGGTCTGGCAGCATCTGTGGAAAGAGAAGCAGAGTTAACGTTTCGGGTCAGTTTTGGAACTCCAAAGAAGAGTCACTGACCCGAAACGTTAACTCTGCTTCTCTTTCCACAGATGCTGCCAGACCTGCTGAGTGGTTCCAGCATTTCTTGTTTTTATTTAAGGTTATTACTACTATTGTTCAGATTTATTACTACTATTGTTCAGATTTATTACTATCACATAAGAACATAAGAAATAGGAGCAGGAGTAGGCCAATCAGCCCCTCAAGCCTGCCCTGCCATTCAATAAGATCATGGCTGATCTGTCCCAGGCCTCAACTCCTCTTTCGGGCGTGATCCGCATAACCCTCTGAGAAAAGGAATTCCTTTGCATCTCAGTTTTAAATGTGTGCCCCCTTATTCTGTAACTATGTCCCGTAGTTTGAGATTCCGCCACCAGTGGAAACATATTCTCAACATCTACCCTGTCAAGCCCCCTTAGAATCTTATATGTTTCAATAAGATCACCTTTCATTCTTCTAAACGCCAATGAATAAAGGCCTAACCTGTTTAGCCATTCTTGATAAGACAACCCCTTCATCCCAGGAATCAGCCTAGTGAACCTTTTCTGAACTGCCTCCAATGGCAGTATATCCTTTCTTAAATACGGGGACCAAAACTGTATGCAGTACTCCAGGTGTGGCCTCACCAACACCCTGTACAGTTGTAACAAGACTTCCCTATTTTTAAATGCTAACCCCCTAGCAATAAAGGCCAAAATTCCATTTGCCTTCCTAATTACTTGCTGCACCTGCTAACTTTTTGTGTTTCATGTACAAGAACACCCAGATCCCTCTGTTCCGCAGTATTTTGTAGTCTTTCTCCACCTAAATAATAATCTGCCTTTCTTTTCTTCCTACTAAAGTGAATGACCTCACACTTTCCCACATTGAACTCCATCAGCCAAGTTTTTGCCCACTCACTTAACCTATCTATATCCCTTTGCAGATTCTTTGTGTCCTCATCACAACATGCCTTCCCACCTATTTTTGTATCGTCAGCAAATTTGGATAAACTACACTCTGTCCCTTGCTCCAAGTCATTAATATAGATAGTAAATAGTTGAGGCCCTTGCACCAATCCTTGTGGCACCCCATTAGTTACGGCTTTCCAACCTGAAAAAGGCCCATTGATCCCGATTCTCTGCCTTCTGTGTGTTAGTCAATCTTCTATCCATCCCAACACATTACCCCCAATACCCTGAGCTCTTATTTTGTGCAATAACTTTTTATGTGACACCTTATCGAACGCCTTCTGGTAAGGTTATTAGTATTAGCAGCAGCAGGGTTTATTAGTAGCAGGATTTAGTCATAGTACCAAGGTTACTATGCAATAGACAGAGGAATAGCAGGGCTGCTCCAACCTCAGGAGTGCACATCCTGTGCTATGTGGGAACTCCAGGACACTTCTTAGATTCTGGATAACCATATGTGCAGGAAGTATCGTCAGTTGCAGCAGCTTGAGCTCTGGGTTTCGGAACTTGAACAGCAGCTGGTGACATTGCAGTGCATTCGTGAGGATGAGAGCTATGTGGATAGCACGTTTATAGATGTGATCACCCTGCAACTTAAGAGTAGGCAGGGAGAGAGGGGATAGGTGACCACGAGACAGTCAAGAAGAAACAGGCAGATAGTGCAGGAGACCCCTGAGTGCGTCTCATTCTCTAACAGGTATTCAGTACTGTCGACAGAGGAAGGTGATGGTTCATCTGGGGAGTGCTGCCACAGCCAAGGCCATGGCACCACGGGTGGCTCAGCTGCACAGGGGGTACAAGGAAGAGCGGAACAGCGACAGTGATAAGAGATTCAATAGTCAGGGGAATAGACAAGCATTTCTGTGGCTACAGCCGTGAATCCAGGTTGGTGTGTTGCCTCCCTGGTGCCAGGGTCAAGGATGTCACTGAGCGGCTGCAAAGCATCCTGAGTGGGGAGGGTGCACAGCCAGCAGTTGTGGTCCACATTGGTACCAACAAAATAAGTAGAAAGAGGGATGTGGTCCTGCAGAAAGAGTTTACTGAGCTAGGTAAGAAATTAGCAAGCAGGACCTCAAAAGTAGTAATCGCCGGATTACTCCCAATCCCAGGCACAAGTGAGTACAGGAATAGAAGGATAAGACAGATGAATGTGTGGCTGGAAAGTTGGTGCAGAGGGAGGACTTTAGATTCTTGGGATATTGGGACGGCTGTGGGGGAGATGGGGCCTGTACAGGAAGGACAGGTTGCACCTGAACAGAGACAGGACTGAGTTGCTTGCAGGACATCTTATTAGTGCTGTTGGGGAGTCTTTAAACTAGTTTGGCAGGGGGATGGGACCTGAGGGTAGACTCAGTTGGGACAAAATCAGAAATGAAAATGGAAGGCAGAAAATTAGTAGAGGAATCTGGAAAGCAGAGGAAACAAAGGTTAGAAAATTTTAAAAAAAGAGTTTGGCAGTGCTTAATGCAAGGAGTATAGCAAATAAAGCAGATGAGCTGAGGGCACAGATAGACACGTGGAAGTATGATATCATAGCTATTACAGAAACATGATTTAAAGAGGGACAGGAATTGCAGCTCAATGCTCCTAGTTACAGGGTTTTCAGACGTTATAAAGAGGGAGATAAGAAAGGAGGTGGGGTGGCATTTTGGTCAAAGAAACAATTACAGCTGTGAGGAGGGATGATGTGTTGGAAGGTTCATCAAATGAGGCATATGGATCAAGCTAAGGAACAAAAAATGGGGCAATCACACAGCTGGGAGTATACTACAGACCCTCAAATAGTCAGAGGGAGATAGAAGAGCACATACGTAGGCAAATCTCTGAGAAGTACAAAAACAATAGGGCAGTAATAGTAGGGGATTTTAACTACCCCAATATAAACTGAGATAGTTTTAGTGTGAAAGGAATTGAGGGAGCAGAATTCTTGAGGAGCATTCAGGAGAACTGTTTTGGCCAGTATGTAGCAGGTTTAACAAGAGAGGGTGCATGTTTAGGCTTACTTTTAGGAAATGAAGCTGGGCAGGTGGAAGGAGTGGCAGTGGGAGAGCATTTTGGTGGTGGTGATCATAATTTAGTTAGTTTTAACATAATTATGGAAAATGACAAGGATAGAACAGGAATTAGCATTCCCAATTGGGACAAGGCCAATTTTACTAAGCTGAGGAGCGATTTAGCAAAAGTGGGCTGGAAACAGCTACCTGAAGGTAAATCAATGTCAGAGCAGTGGGAGGCAAAGTAGAGGTTCAAAATGAGTGGCGCAATGGTTAGCACCGAAACCTCACAACTCCACCGACCCAGGTTCAGTTCTGGGTACTGACTTTGCGGAGTTTGCAAGTTCTCCCTGTGTCCGCGTGGGTTTCCGCCGGGTGCTCTGGTTTCCCCCCACAGCCAAAGACTTTCAGGTTGATAAGTAAATTGGCTATTGTAAATTGCCCCTAGTGTAGGTAGGTGGTAGGAGAATGGTGGGGATGTGGTAGGGAATATGGGATTAATGTAGGATTAGTATAAATGGGTGGTTCTTGGTCAGCACAGACTCAGTGGGCCGAAGGGCCTGTTTCAGTGCTGTATCTCTAAATAAAATAATAAGTGGTTCAGAATAAGCATGTTCTCACAAAGAAAAAGGGTGGGATGGCCAAATCTAGAACCCCATGGATATCAAGGAGCTTACAGGGTAAGATAAGACAGCAAAGGAAAGCTTATGTCCAACATCAAGAACGTAATACTCCAGAAAGCTGAGAGGAGTATGGAAAGTGGAAACCAAAAAGGAAATTAGGAAACCTAAGAGAGGGTGTGAAAGAATATTGGCAAGCAAAATCAAGGCAAACCCAAAGATGTTTTATCAATACATTAGGAGTAAGAGGATAACTAAGGAAAGAGTAGGGCCAATAAAAGACCAAAAAGATAACCTAAGTGTAGGGGCGGAAGATGTTGGTATGGTTCTTAATGAATACTTTGAGCCTGTCTTCACAAAAGAGGGGGACAATGCAGATCTTGTAGTTAAGGAAGAGGGGTGTGAAGTATTGGATGTGATCAACATAGGGAGGGAGGACATATTAATGAGATTAGCATCCTTGAAAGTGGATAAATCACCCGGGGGCCGGATGAAATGTACCCCTGGCTGTTAAAAGAAGCAAGAGAGGAACTAGCAGAAGGTCTAACCATCATTTTCCAGTCCTCACTGGATACAGGTGTGGTGCCTGAGGATTGGAGGACTGCTAACATTGTACTTTTGTTTAATAAGGGAGACAGGGATAGGCTGAATAATTACAGGCCAGTCAGTCTATCCTCAGTAGTGGGCAAATTATTGGAATCAATTCTGAAAGACAGGATAAACTCTCACTTAGAAAGGCACAGATTAATCAAGGATAGTCAGCATAGATTTGTTAAGGAAGATCTTGTCTGACCAACTTGATTGAATTTTTTGAAGAAGTAAAAAGGAAGATTGATGAGGGTAGTGCAGTTGATGTGGTCTACATGGATTTTAGCAAGGCTTTTGACAAGGTCCCACATGGCAGACTGGTTAAAAATTAAAAGCTCATGAGATCCAGGGAAATGTAGCAAGGTGGATACAAAATTGGCTCAGTGTCAGGAAACAAAGGGTAATTGTTGACGGGTGTTTTTGCGACTGGAAGGTTGTTTCCAGTGGCATTTCCCAGGGCTCAGTAGTAGGTCCCCTGCTTTTTGTGGTATATATTAATGATTTGAATGCAAATGTAAGGGCCATGACCAGGAAGTTTGCAGCTGACACAAAAATTGGCCGTGTGGTTGATAGCGAGGAGGATAGCTGAAGGCTGCAACAAGATATCGATGGACTGGTCAGGTGGGCAGTAAAGTGGCAAATGGAATTCAATCCGGAGAAGTGTGAGGTGATGCATTTGGGGAGGTCAAACAAGGCAAAGGAATACACAATTAATGGAAGAATACTGAGAGATATAGAGGAAGTAAGGGACCTTGGAGTGAATGTCCACAGATCCCTGAAGGTAGATAAGGTGGTAAAGAAGGCATATGGAATCCTTTCCTTTATTAGCTGAGGTATAGAATACAAGAGCAGGGAAGTTATGCTGGAACTGTATAAATCATTGGTTAGGCCACAACTTGAGTACTGTGTGCAGTTCTGGTCACCTCATTACAGAAAGGATGTAATTGCACTAGAGAGAGTACAGAGGAGCTTTACAACAATGTTGCTTGGACTGGAAAAATGTAGCTCTGAGGAAAGATTAGATACGCTGGGATTATTCTCCTTGGAACAGAGGAGGCTGAGGGGAGATTTGATTGAAAGGTCCAAAATTTGAGGGACCTATTTACATTAGCAGAGAGGCCAATGAATAGGGGGCATAGATTTAAAGTGTTTGGTAGAAAGATTAGAGGGAAGATGAGGAAACAAATTTTCACCCACAGGGTGGAAACAGGGGGTCTGGAACTCACTGCCTGAAAGGGTAGTAGAGGCAGAAACCCTCAACTCATATAAAAGGTGTCTGGATATGCACCTTAGGTGCCGTAACCTGCAGGACTATGGACCAAATGCTGGAAGGTGGGATTAAGCTGGGTGATTCATTTTTTGGCCAGTGCAGACACGATGGGCCAAGTGGCCCCTTTCTGTGATGTAAATTTTCTATGATTCTATGCTATGAACTGGTAGAGACCTTATATGTCCTACGCAATAAAGAATTTTCTATACTGAGGAGGAATACATGCTTAGAACTGCAGTTCATTGAAAAGGTAGCCAAAGTCAAGCAAACAAAGGTAAAAAATTCCTTATTATCACCAGTAGTATTACTAATGGGAAGGAAGTTAAGAACCCAGCTTCCAGTATTGCCTCAACAATTAATGCCAGGATTGATGACTCATTACTACGAGAAAGATTGAGAAAGAAAAACTCCTACAGAAGGCAACAAATCCGGAATGACAATAGGAGATTTCAAGCAAGAAGCTTACCCAAATTAAACAATGATCAAAAACTTTGGATACATGACCTGGAACGAGAAGTTACAGTAATCCATAAACATGAAGACTATCAGCGATTGTATGTTATACGAATGAATGATTGGAAGATATGAAGGAATTGGAGGAATATCATGCACATTCCACAAAAGCAACAGTCAGTAATCCATCTGCAAGATCCAGATGAAGATGAACAAACTCAAACCGAACAAAATACTACAACCCATAGAAACAAAAACCAAGCCAGCAACCTAGACTTCCTACGAAGACTACTGATCATCCCAGACAGATTATACCAGATCGGGGAAAGTTGTCAAACTTCTGATGAAACTAAATCTGTAAAGTCAGAGACTTGGGGGAGACAGAGTAATAGAGAAGTTATAAATGTAAAAATATTTGGAAACATGTTGGATAAAGACTTAGAGGGAAATGTAGTATAAGGATGTAAAGGTTTAACACTGAAGACAAGAGAGACCCTTTCCACTGTATGAGTGATCATGTAACAGTCACATGAGATAGGCTTGAGAAGAAGGTATAGCAGCACGAAGGATGCTAGCTTAGGTGGCTTGCAGAGAGTGTATATAGTAACTGTAAATAATAGAGTTGTTAGTTAACCTTTACCAGAGTCTCAGAGTTTCTCTCGAATGCCCTACAGTGCTATTAATGCAAACCCAACAATACAACACTCTTTGCAGACTCTCCATGTCCTCCTCTCAACTTGCTTTCCCACCTATCTTTGTATTGTTAGCAAATTTGTCTACAATACACTTTGCCCCTTCTTCTAACATAGATTGTAAATAATTGATGCCCCAACCCTGATCCCTGTGAAACCCCACTACTTACAGTTTGACAACCTGAAAATGACCCATTTTTCCCTATTCTCTGTTAGTTAGCCAATCCTCTATCCATGCTAATATATTAGCCCCAACACCATGAGCTCTTATCTTGTGCAATAACCTTTTATGTGGCACTTTATCGAATGCCTTTTGGAAATCCAATATACTACATCCACTGGTTCCCCTTTATCCACCCTGCTTGTTACATCTTCCAAGAAATCTAATCAATTGGTCAACATGATTTCCCTTTCAGAAACCCACGCTGACTCTACTTGATTGTATTATGATTTTCTAAATGTCCTGCTGCTACTTCCTTAATAATGGATTCCAGCAATTTCCCAATGACAGACGTTAAGCTGACTGGCCTATAGTTTCCAGCTTTCTGCCTCCCTTCTTTCATTAATAGGGTGGTTTTCCAATCTGCTGAAACCTTTCCAGAATCTAGGAAATTTTGGAAGATTACAATCAATGCATCCACTATCTCTGCAGCCACTTCTTTTAAGACCCTAGGTGCAGGCCATCAGGTCCAGGTGTCTTGTCAGCCTTTAGTTCCATTAGTTTACCTAATACTTTTTCTCTAGTGATAGTGATTGTTTCAAGTTTCTCCATCCCTTTTTCACCTTGATTTTCAACTATTCTTGGAATGCTTTCAGTGTCTTCTACCATTAAAGCAGATATAAAATCCTTGTTCAAAGTCTCTGCCATTTCCTTGTTTCCCATTATTAATTCCCCAGTCTCATCCCCTGAGGGACCAAAGTTTACTTTAGCTACTCTCCACCTTTTTATATACTTGTATAAGCTGTTAGTTTCTGTTTTTATATTTCTTGCTAGTTTACACTCATATTCTAATTTCTCCCACTTTATTTATTTTGTCATCCTTTAAATTTTTCACAATCTTCTGGCCTACTACTAATCTTCACAGCATTGTATGACTTTTCTTGCAATTTGATACCATCCTTAACTTTCTTAGTTAGACATGGATGGATCATCCTCCTTGTAGAGTCTTTCTTTCTCAACAGCATATAATTTAGCTACAAGTTTAGGTTGGAGAAGCTAGGGATATTCTCCTTGGAGCAAAGGCAGTTGAGGGGTGACCTGAGAGGCATACAAGATTATCATAATTTTCTGATGGTACAAGGATTAGGGGACACAGATTTAAGGTTTTGGGCAAGAGATACAGGGGAATGTGAGGAAGAACTTTCTTATGTAGCACGTGCTAATGACCTGGACCTTGCTGCCTACGAGGGTGGTGGAAGTGGAGACGATCAATGATTTCAAGAGGAAATTGGATGGGCACTTGAGGAAAATACACTTGCAGGGCTACGAGGAAATGGGACTGACTGAATTTCTCTACATACAGTTGACATGGATTCAATGGGCTGAATAGCTTCCGTCTGTACTGCTATGACTCTGTTTCCAGAGACAATCCTCCAGGCTTGTCTAACACCAACTGCTGGAGAAGTAGCAGCACAGCTAGCACTCCATCACTATACTTACCTTAGCCACTCACCAGCATGGAGATACCAGCCAAGTAACAGCAGGAGGTAGAATAAATGGTGAGTCATTGAGCATGGGTGGACAGTAGCAGGAACACAAGGAGGAAGAACAGCAGGGAGACCTTGACAGAGATTAAGGTCACCTCCCTCACCTGCTGTGGAACCAGGCCTCCATAGCCCAGCTTTCAAGAAAAGGGTGCCTTCTGAATACAATAGGTTGTTCAGGTCATTGGTGGAGTTGCCCAGGAGCTTACAAAAAATGATTGACCTATTATGATTCAGGGATACAATTCAGATCCCTTCCCAGTCTTCTGTCAGTTGAAGTCCACTTTGAAGGAGCGCCAGGATTGGGAGCCATGCACCCACAACACAATGGAGAAAGTTAGTAAGGGGGAAGCACCATGATGATAGAGTAGACACAGAGATGTATCATTTTTTTAAATGACAGTTGGAGATAAATCACCGTTCTGTTTGTGTATTTTTACTCTACCTGAACATCTAAGTGAGGGTGACTGCGTACACTGAAGATTCAGTAATAAAAGGAGCCTGCAGGTTTGAGTGGGGGGATTCTCGTCATAATGAATGTAAACTGGTGCTGTTGCATGAAGAAGCAGAAGACTTCCTGCCCTTTGCTGGTGGAACAGTCAGTCGTGGCTTTAGAGAGGGCCAGGCAAATATCTTCATCAGCTGTCAAAGGGAGTGTTTCTCCACATCTGCCTTCAAGTAAGCCACCTTGCAAAAAGTAGGAGGGGAAAACACTATCAAACATGGCATTCAACAGCAAAGTGAAAAAGAATTACAGCATTCTGCAACAAATTCTGAAGCTGAAAAACACTTTTTAATTCAAAAATCAAAACATTTTTCAACAAAATAGCCTGTCCCTTAGCACAGACAGTGCCTAACTGGTGGCTCTGGAACCTAGAGCACCAATTTATTTAGGGAACAGGTGCCTCCTGAACTGCACTCAGCGCTAGAGCAGGAAATCTGAGTGCACAAGTTGCTGGCACTCATTTGCATGCAATTTACATTTCTGAACTCTGCGGGAAGAGTCAGATGCCACCACTTGAAAAGTCATGCAGGCAATTCAGAGGCACTGATGTTCATGCACAAAACAGGGGCAAAGCAAAAAAGTGAGAGGCAATCAGGGAAAAGGCAAATGCAAGGGGCAGGGAGAGGCAATCGGGAGAGGTAACTCCTGGGAGGACGGACAGGGAATTGGGAGAGGGAATGGTAGGGGGAAGGGAGAGGCAATCACAAGGTGAAGGGACAATCAGGGGAAGCGAGAAGCAATTGCGGAGAGGGAGAGACAATCGGGAGTGCAGGCATTCGGAGAGGGCAATGTTGGGACTGCTTGATCTAATTTGTTTTGTTACTTTAAACACTGGAGTACACAGGCATCAGTTGTAACAATACAGAATCAGGTCTTTAAAGAGAAATCACACTGCACAATTCAGTACGTGTTCCCAGGTATATCACGCTACATGATTCCAGTACGTGCACACGTGTCTTTATTGAGCTCACAATTCAATCTGAGAACTCAGGCACTTCACATCCATAATCCAGCATAAGTACCAGTACATCACACATCATTATTCCAATATGAGTACAACATACAGTGGTTCACCCACAGCTCTTATGCTAACGTTACCTTTGATCTCTACATTTCATGCATACCACAACTAAATCATGGTACATCAGAGATACATAAAAGTGAGACCAGAATATCAAAATGGAGACAGCAAGATGCACGTAAGGACTTTCAATCTCTTCTAATCATTCTGTTAGCATGGTTATATGGCTCACTTTGTTTTATTACTATAAACAAGTGACCAAACCAAATCTCCCAGACCATCAAGACATGGATGAATGACTTTCATACATTCCATGAGCCCTCTTGGGCCCACTTACAGTATGTACCCCATGTTCAGCAGAAAGCTGTTTTAATGCATATGTGCTGATCCCATAAACAGCCCAGGACACTGAGGTACACAGGTAGTGTGAACTGTCATTCCCGCAGGAAGGAGAGGCAATTACTAGGCATTTTGGCCAAGAGATTTTTTTCATCAGAAGGGCGGCACAGTGGCGCAGTGGTTAGCACCGCAGCCTCACAGCTCCAGCGATCCGGGTTCAATTCTGGGTACTGCCTGTGTGGAGTTTGCAAGTTTTCCCTGTGTCTGCGTGGGTTTCCTCCGGGTGCTCCGGTTTCCTCCCACATGCCAAAGACTTGCAGGGTGATAGGTTAATTGGCCATTATAAATTGCCCCTAGTATAGGTAGGTGGTAGGGAAATAAAGGGACAGGTGGGGATGTGGTAGGAATATGGAATTAGTGTAGGATTAGTATAAATGGGTGGTTGATGGTCGGCACAGACTCAGTGGGCCGAAGGCCTGTTTCAGTGCTGTATCTCTAAACTAAAACTAAACTAAACTATTACCAAACATCAATCAGGACCCATCAGGAGGAGGAAGTCACGGAGATCCCAGGTTACAATTCCTCATAAGCAATATCGAGTAACCAACCAGCCATCCTGTGACTTGCCCCTCAGTGTGAAAGAGAGCTGGGACAGTAACCTGCCTTGGGATAAAGAAGTTTTGGCAGCTCTCTGCGTGCTTGACATTAAGGAAGTTGTGATATTATTCACATACATTACCAGTTGCACATTCAAGGAATGAAATTCCATTCAGTTAATAAAATGCTGAGGGTTGACAGTTGGAGCTCGTATCACCACATGTGTACTGTTAATAGCACCAATACCTTTTGCAAAACCTGCTCTTCCATTAAAAACTTGATTGCATGCTCAATCACCTGCCTGGTTCCATTGTCCAAAGAATGAATTTGAGCTGCTGTACCATACAATGTATTTGTCACCTTCCTTTTTGCCACAATGCACTTAATTTGGCAGAAGTCACCAGTACCACCCTGGAATGATTCTGTCCCAAAATAATTTAACGCTGTTTGTTACCTCCTGCTGTGCTGTGCAGCCCACTCTTGTTCCCAGTGTAATCTGCAGGTCATCCTGTAGGATGGTGCAAAGAACATCCAGGGATTCAGGGGTAAAACAAAGCCTCCAGAGAGATAACTAACGGAATGTTGGAAAATGGGAATTGTAATCCGTAGACTCTGCTCACAGGCTTGCTCTCCTCCCCGACAGTCTGATTCTTTTCTAGTACTGAATGATTTGCTTGGTTTCTACAGCAAACTCTTTCTCATCATCATCATTATCTTCTTCCTGCAACATACTGAGCCCATACAAAAGAACTGCCTTTGGAAATTCTATGTTGCAGCCTTTAATGACCGTTCCAAGAAAAATTAATCAGTGTAAATGAAATCACTCAAGATACTCCAAAATAAAGCTTGGAAATCTCAAAATACTGCCTCAGATTTGTTTTAAAAGACCACAGCCAAAAGAAGCTTTGGATGACTTTCTTCTTTGCAAGAATCATTTAAACCCATAATTTGCATGGCCGCAAATTTTAGAGGGTGGGCACTTCTGCTGTCATTTTTAACAGACTAGGGTTGGGGCATAACCCAGGCAGATCTGCAATCCATCTTAAATTCTGGTAGCCAAGTGATAGATACAGCACACTTCCACTATTTCACTCTACCTTGGAATGCCTTGGGCTTCAAGAGGTGCATTCTATTGCTTACAGCTCCAAACTGGGCTTAGTGCAGAAGAACTTACATAAATGCAGGCACTCCACTCTAAAAAATAATTAATTATGTGAAGCACTCAAATGACGTGTACAGATAAAGGGAGGCTGACATAAAGGAATTGGAGGAGTGAAGCAAGTTACCAAGACAGTAGAGAAATAGGTTACAAGCAAAGTGCAGCACAAAGGAAAAGAAAGTAAAATAGGGTAGAAGAAAATTCACATCCAAAGAGAAAGTGGAGAAAATAAAATATACAAACTGATAACTAAATGATACACTGCAAAACAAAAAAAAAAGAGATAGGCCAATAACAAGTTAAGCATGGGCCAGGTACAAAGATGCAAGAGAGCGTGTTGAAAATTTGCAATAGAAACAGGAAATGATCAGCAGGTCTGGCAGCATCTGTGAAGAGAGAAACAGAGTTAACAGGCTGGATTTTGATCTCAGCCCAACATTTTATGGCAGGTGCGGCCGGAGAATCTGGAGCGGCAGCAGCTGTCATGGATCCCGATGCTGGAATTGCTGGGCCCAATCTTCCCGTCAGTGGGAAAGCGCCATGGTGGCCCCTCTACGACAGGACCCTGGTATAAGTATTTAAAATACCTATCTGCATATATTACCATGTCATCTGCCACGATCTTCCCATCCGTTCCCGATCTTCAGTGCGACATGTGGCATTCATGCGTCTTCGCTTTCCTGTCCAGGGGATGTTGGCACCAGCGAGGAGGGAAGAGATATAGATGGGGGGAGGGGTCAACTCTGCATTCTGAGTAGAGATGGGGGGGGTGAAGGGGACAACTCTGCATTCTGAATATAGATGGTGGGGGGGGAGGCGTCAACTCTGCAATCTGAGTAGAGATGGGGGGGGTGAAGGGGTCAACTCTGCATTCTGAATATAGATGGTGGGGGGGGAGGCGTCAACTCTGCAATCTGAGTATAGATGGGGGGAAGGGATCAACTCTGCATTGTGTGTAAGGATAAGGGGGTAAGGGGCAACTCTGTAATATTTTGTGAATAACGGGGGAAACAGGGTGAACTCAGCATTATTTAGTGTATGGAGGGGGGGGAAGGGGTCAACTCTGCATTATTTTGAACTGTTTGCAGGGCTGACAACCTTTTAAAAATGGTGCCAGAACTTGCTCCGGCATCAGGTGGCACCATGAACGATGTCGCCAGTGCTGCCCCCGCCACCTGATTTTCTGCACCCACAGCCACTCCCAGTGGCAGGACAACAAAATCCAGCTCAACATTTCAGGTCCATGACGTTTTGTTAACATTGGAGGAAGTTATAGATTAACAGTTTTTAAGCAAGTACAGAACCAGGGAATAGGGTCGGGGGAGGAAAGAACAAAGGGGAAGATCTGTGATAAGGAAAGGAGCAAGAGAGATTGTAGGGTAACAAAGAGCTGGTGATTTTAATAGCTGTAGGTACTGATAACATCATTTCATAGAAAACTAGCAAATTATTGAAGGAAAAATATGAAGGTGAATATGTGGGCAGAGAACAAAGCACTTGCCAAGACCATACCCAAAGATACCATGAACAAGGAAATAAAATAGACAGCGTCGGTTGTGAAATTTTAATAAACGACTAGGTAATAATCCCTATGAGGTCATAAATATGTTAGCTCCACACCAAGCCAATGTGACAATCTGTCAGTGTGCTCAGCATTGTTGATTGAAGTGAAAAGGAGCTTTGATGTAGGATGCTGTTCAACTCACTCTCAATTTATATGTGATAATAAGAGTGGATCAAGTTACGGTATGTACTACAAATAAATTTTATTCTGTGAAAACTTTGCAATGCACATATATAACAAAGTTATCAATAGCATCTACACTGTTATCTGGAGATAGCCAGTTGACTGTGAATTATGTGCTTATCTACATTATTTATGTTCCCTTAGTTTAGCCCCTGTCTAGAGGGCTTCCTTAACTTAATAGAGGGGTCTCCCCCCCCCCCAAGTGAATCCATAAATGGACCCCAATACACTAGCCCCACATTCCAAAGCAGCTATGACCAAGAATCTGAGTTGTAACCTAAACTAAGTATAGCACTGTCCCCAATCACGTACTCCAGAGGGCAAGAAATTAGTTGCTGCCTGGATACACTCTGACCAGTTGTATGGATGGGTGGTCTGGTCCTAAATCTGAAAGTATTCCACACAGCAAAATTGAATTGGAAGCCAGGAACAGGTACAACAGGTTCTACAAATCTAAGAATCCTCAAATGCCTTAGATCAAAATTAAAGAGCTGTCCTAGGATTAGAATCTGGTGCTTCAGTGAGTGCACCTACTCATCTAGTTTAGGACTGAACAGTCAGCTTTTACAGTCAGCTGCTACTGTACAGCCGATTCAAAAAATTAAGCCAGGCACCAAAAGATTGGCTTCTAAAAAGAAGTACATTGTTTCCTAAAATAAAAGCAAAATACTGCTGATGCTGAAAATCTGAAATAAAAACAAGAAATGCTGGAAATACTCAACAGGTCTGTCAGCATCTTTGGAGACAGTAGAGTTAATGTTTCAGGTCAGTGACCCTTCATCATTGTTTCCTATGTATTCTTGTGTCCTTTGATATGCAGGCATTAGTTTTTGAGGTTTGGAATTTTGTTTTCATCAACACCTAAGAAAACTTAAGGAAATAGAGGTTCTGCTTTGTGTGCATTTTGAGAAGGGTTCTTTTCCCTTCAAGTTTCCTCTTAATCTCATTTGCATATCACCAAGGGGGGGGGGGGGGGGAATCTGTCATGAACCTATACAAACAGGCAACACTTTAGAATATAATTTTTAATTTTTTTAAATATTCCTTTATATATTTAAGAGTGGTAACTTGGTGCTGTTCGATTAGTGCAGCTGAAAATGGGTTTATCACGAGAAATAAGCATTTTTAGTCAAAGTGTCTGGTGTGTAATCATCTATGTGTAATCCAATTTTAAATAACAGAAAGTGACTTTAAAAACCTTTACAGAACCATTTGTTAATTATAAAGGTGTATAGTAATCAGTAAATTAAAAAAATAAAATTCAAAAACTTTGGGCTCTTAAGAGAACCCGCTTAATTTTAAGAGCCTCCTTGAAGTCCCACAAACGAGTACAATTAGCGGAAATCTGTAATGGTGATTAATTCCATCTTGGGGAGAGTGGCCCATTTTGAGGGCCAGCTTCTAACGTGATAGTTTTAAACTAGTGCCAAAGATCGCAGGAATTTGATTTGCACTGTATGTAATTTGCGTTTGAAATTCCGCGATCTTTTGCTCTGGTTTGGCCAATTTCGGGTGAATTGTGCTGCGAGGAAAAAGCGCAACCTAGCCTAAACTCCAGGGGCACGATCTCATGCCACGATCCCACATACCTTTCACTTCATCTGGGCCCTATCAGGTTTTGAAAGTGGCAAATCATTACATGCTTAAGAAAAAGCCAGTTGCTAAAACTGGAAACGATATGGAGGGGAGGACTTATATCCATTCCACACTAGGTATAGCAAAATCGTAAGCACATTTGTAAGTAATGGATTTACAATTTTGCTGCACCCAGCATACAGAGGAAATCTTCGCCAAGGGAAGTTTATGGAGTGTACCTGAATGACCAACCTATTCCCCAGAACTTTCTTTAGGGTCCTGTGAATAGTACAGATCTCATTTGTCCTGTTTAAAAAGCAGCGTGGTAAAGACAGCTCCTTCACTTGTATTCTAACTTCTTTTAATAATAAAAGTTCAGTAAATTGGCAATATTTAGGCATCCAGAGTATGAATGTTCTAATTCCATACAATCATACAGCACAGAAGGAGGACCTTCGGCCCATCATGCCTATGCCAGATCTTAGCAAGAGTTATCCTGTTAGTCCCTGATCTTTCCCCATAAACCCGCATTTTTTTCCCCTTTCAAGTAATAATCCAATTCCCGTTTCAAAGCTAATATTGAATCTACTTCCTCCATGCTTTCAGCCAATGCATTCTAGATCATAATAACTTGCTGCATAAAAAAATTCTCATCTTTTGCCACTTATCTTAAAGCTGTGTCCTCTGGTTACTCACCCAACTGCCAGTTCAAACAATTTCTCCCTATTTACTATATCAAAACCCCACAGGATTTTGAACATGTCTATCAAATCTCCCCTTAACTTTCTTTGCTCCAACTTCTATAGTCACTCCATGTTACTGAAGTCCGTCATCCCTGGTACCATGCTAGCAATTCTTTTCTGCACCCTCTCCAAGGACTTGACATGCTTCTTAAAGTGTGGTATCCGGAATTGGACTCAGTACTCCAGCTGAGCCCTAACCAATGATTTATAAAGTTTAGTTTAGTTTAGAGATACAGCACTGAAACAGGCCCTTCAGCCCACCGAGTCTGTGCCGACCATCAACCACCCACTTATACTAATCCTACACTAATTCCATATTCCTACCACATCCCCACCTATCCCTATATTTCCCTACCACCTACCTATACTAGGGGCAATTTATAATGGCCAATTAACCTATCAACCAGCAAGTCTTTGGCATGTGAGAGGAAACCGGAGCACCCGGAGGAAACCCACGCAGACACAGGGAGAACTTGCAAACTCCACACAGGCAGTACCCGGAATTGAACCCGGGTCGCTGGAGCTGTGAGGCTGCGGTGCTAACCACTGCGCCACTGTGCCGCCCAAGGTTTAGCAGAACGTCCTTGCTTTTGTACTGTATGCCTCTATTTATAAAGCCACGGATCCCATATGCTTTTCTGAATAGCCTTATCAACTTGTCCTGCCACCTTCAAAGATTTGTGTATGTACATCCCCAAGTCTATCTGTTCCTGCACTTTCTTTAAAATTATACCATCTTGTTTGTATTGCCTTAATGTGAAGACTAAAACATCCAAATTCAGGGACTGCATTAATAGATTGGAAACAGATAAATTGAACCTTTGAAAACAGACAGCAGCAGGTAGAATTGCTCTGCATTTTGTAACTGTTCTTAATCCATTAGCAACAGATGACAGTAGGCACACTACTCACTTTTAATGGCAGAGTAAGAACATGAGATAGATGCTTGTGCTCCTGTATATGTTTCTTTCTGTATTAGCGCATGGATAAATTGTAGTGGCATTGCTTGTCATGAATGTTGTAAGATATATTGATGATGGCTGACTGTGATGGTAGGAACAAATAAATATTTTTGTGTCTGTCTTGATGGTGCTACTTCCGAATTTGTCATTTGAACCTTAATAATAATGTCATGAGTCTCTTTGTGGTATCTTAAGCATGTGAATTCCAGTTCCTTGAAGATCTCTAGAAGGTTTATTAACAGCTAAACTGGTCTATACAATACAGAGCAAACTATATGCAGAACCTTTTTCTAGGGTGTTACAGTGCAGAGAGACGATGGCTTCTAGTCACATGACTACATCCCGGTACTTAGCTCATGAGTTCTTAAAGGGACATCACTCTTAAAGTGATCATACAACATCCCCTTTTTTTTCAAAGATAAGTCTATATGCTACAAGTAAAATTGGATATCAAAATTAGTTATACAGGGATAGAGACTATAAAATTTAGAAATATAAAGGTAAGAACTGTGAAATTTACGAGTGCAGAAGCTTAAGAGTCCATATATCGTTTCAGTGGTTTTAGAACTCTTCCAGATCTTGTTATGGTATAACCTTCTAGGGATGTGGATTTCACCCTTGACTGGTTTTGGCTTGCATACATGTTGTCAATGTGTTGGTTGTTGGCCTGTTGTTCTGTCACACCCTCATCGTTGGAGTGTGTTCTTTTGAGTCTACTGTGCGCAATTGGAGTATTGCACACTTCTCTTAATTGGCTTTGGTTCCTCCTCAACCCTGTTCCTTCAGATGTTGCATGCACTGCATGCTTTGGATACCTCTGCAGGTAAACATGTTCTCACTGTGGGGTGTATGACCCTGACCTTTTGTCTTACGTGTAGTTGAGGTGGTTCCATCCCTGCATGTCGGTCATGCACCATCGTCATTCTCCCTTGTTTATCGAGCAGTGTCTCCTGCATCTCAGAGAATTTGGACAGATGATGGCTTGGCAGAATCGTTCTCACTTGTCTGCCAAACATGATCTCTGCTGGTGACAGTAAGCCCATATCCATAGGTGTAGCTCTGAGGTGTAACATGGCAACATGAAAACCTTGTTTTGTTGTCCTACACTTCAGGGGAAGCGATTTAACTGTGCAAACCATTCGCTCCACAAGACTGTTCGATCTAGGGAAGGGTGGTGAGGAGGTCACATGGTTTATGTCCCATTTGGCACACATGTCCTTGAAAGGTTTTCCTGTATACTGTGGCCCATTGTCAGAAATAATTTCATCAGGTGCACCGAACAGACTGAACATGGCACTCAATGTGTCTGCGAGAACTGCGCTTCAAGTGTCTTTTACCTGTCTGACAATTGGAAATTTGGAGAAATAATTGGTGACTAAGATAGAGTCGTCTCCATTAACAGAAAATAGGTCAGCGGCAATTTTGGACCAGGGACTGACAGAATCCCGTGAGGGTGTAGAGGTTCTTTACATTGTTGTGGCTGGTGGCTTTGGCATGCCTTGCACATCGTCACTAACCTTTCGATGTCACCGTTGATCCCTGGCCAATAAACAGTGCCTCATGCCAGTCATCTCGTTCGCTCTATACCCATATGGCCTTGGTGAAGTTGTGACAAGATGTCCTGTCAGGGAGCTTTGGGCACAATCACTTGGTGTTATGACCAGGTGAGAAAGGTGTCTAGGGTTCCCTCTCAGGCTCCACCTGGTCTTTCCGTTACAGGGTTTAATTTTAAACACACCGTATTTTTAGCTCCCCCTTGGTGAATCCTTGTTCACCGCTTTTCAATTATAAGGCAAAGAACCCAGCACAAACAGATTTTCTTAGGTTTAGAGAAGAAAAGTTTAAATTTATTAAACTTGAACTTAAACTCTAATTCGGGTGACGCCACGGATACATGACGCGCCGATGCTAGCATGCATACGCGATACACACATGCAAATAGAGACAGAAAAGAGCAGAAGGAAAAAAAGTGGAAACATTTCAGGCAATATCTGAAGAGTTTTTGTTATGGTTCTTTGAGCTCACTGTAGAGTCCTTGACTGTAGGTAGTTCTTGCTTGTCGTTGGGGCCCAGTATTCTTCTTAAACCTTGTTCGCTATAGGAGATTTTTCTGTCTTGGGGTTTATGTGTCCTCAGTGGATGCAAAGGCTTGTGAGAAAGAAATGGGAGCAGACAGGAGAGATCTTCTCAGTCTAGGAGCAAACAGTCTTTCTGAGTTCAAACTCTCTGTGGCCAGTTCAAAAGAAAACCCTGGAACAGCCAGTTAGACATGTGACCAGCTGGTCTAACCAGTCCTGGCCCTTGTGGATTGTATCCACCTTAGCAAGTCCTGGAATGTGCTTCCTCACCCTCAATGTCTGTTAGTATGTAAATGTTTTTTTCCAGCCATGGTTGATCTGTTTAACAAGTGATTCCCTCACCCCAACAACAGTTAAAAATCAATGTTCATGACAAAATTGATGTGCCTCATTCTTGGCAGGTGGGGGCCCAGCATGACACTTGGTTTCCTTTGAAGGTTATGCCTCTCGAGATTCCGATTTCATCTCTATGAGACCAAAAGCATCTGAGGGTTTCTGGCACCTTTTTATCATATCAGGTCATCCTCCTATGATGACTCTTCACAGTGCCTTCAGTTGTGGGTCATTGGCTGTTTCTGATTGCAGTTGGTCACATTTGTGCTGACTAAAATGCAGTAAATTGATTTTGAGCAGATCTTCCACCTCAATGTCCATGTAGATCCAGTGGGACTTCTTCATTCTTATACAGATTTGGCAATCTGCTTAGCGTATCCAAGGTGACCATTTTGGTACCCAGTTTGTAGCAGACAGCGAAGTCTGTACTTTCACTAAACGTCACTGTAGTCGAGGTGGTGCGCTTGTCAATGGTTTCGCCAGATCATTTCCAGTGGTTTGTGGTCAGTTTCTACAGTGAACTGCTTACCAAACAGGTAGGTGTGGAACCTTGCGAACCCAAACACCAGAGCAAGTGTTTCACGCTCTATGTTTGAATAATTGGATTGTGCTCAGGATAAACTTTTGGATCTGAATGCAATTGGTTTGCCATCCTGCAGAATGCACACTCCTAGCCCTTTCTGTGAGGCATCGACTTCCAGGATTGTCTTCTTCCTTGGGTCATAGTACTGCGGGGTACAGGTTTCTGCTGCCAATGCTTGTTTGAGTGACGCAAACAAATGCTGATGGTCCTCCTGCCATACATATGGTACGTCTTTCTTTAAGAGCTCTTTCAGTGATCATGCTTTGTCAGAAAAATTTGGAATGTATGATGCCAAGAAGTTGAAAAATCCAAGGCATATCTGTAGATCTTCTTTATATAATAAAAATAAAAATAAAATACTGCAGATGCTGGAAATCTGAAATAAAAACAAGAAATGCTGGAAATACTCAGCAGGTCTGGCAGAATCTGTGGAGAGAGAAGCAGAGTTAACGTTTCAGGTCAGTGACCCTTCTTCAGAACTGCTTTGTCTTGTGAAATCGGCAGATGCCTTACATCTTCAACTTTGCCTGTGTCAGAACAGATTCTGCAACATGAATAGATGGAGCCAAAATAATTGATACGACTTACATTCACCTGGCACTTCTTGCTGTTAAAAAAGAGCCCTTCATGATGAGCTGTGCCATCAGTGAATGGAAATTTCAATCATGCTCATCTTTGGTTTTGCCCATTACCACACTGTCATCGGCAATACATATACATCTAGGCACATTTTCTATAATTCTGTCCATATGCTGCTGAAACAGATCTTGACTGACAGATAAGATGAAGCGCAGTCTCTGGAAGCAATATCTTCCAAATAATGTTCTGAACGTGGTGACTTCCTGAGATTCCTTAGCTAGGTGTTCCGACCAATATTCATGTTTAGCATCCAAATTGGAGAAGAATTTGGCTCCTGTGAACTTGGGATTCAATTCCTCTAGTGTTGGAATATTGTGGGGGCATCTCTTTAGGGAGAGGTTTAGACACCTCGGATCTAGACATACCCTGATTGCTACATCCTTCTTTAGTACACACGTAATTGAGCTGCACCAGCCTGTGTGATGATGCACACGATGGATGATGCCATTGCATTCCATGTCATCCAACTTGCATTTAAGCTTTTCTTGTACGTGCACACTGCACTTTCTGAGAGTGGCAGAATTGCATCCTCTCTGAGGTGCAGTACGGCATCGCCTTTGAAACCTCCTATAGTATCAAACTTCTCTGGGTACAATTGTTTTAAGTCCTGGGCTAACTCAATGCAGCATCCTTGGTCTCTTCTTTTGTAATGGGTACCTTGGTGTTCTCGTGGATAGTCAAGATGTTGAGGTCCTTACACGCAGGTAGTCCTGCCACTGCTGGTCCACTTGTGCCTACCCGGTAAAATATTTGTGGTTTCCATGCTGACTTGCCATAGCTGAATTGCATTGTTAGTGTGCCACTGCAAGGGAAGGGTGACCCATTGTATGCAGTTAACTTTGCAGTTGTTGGTTGTATCATTAATTTCCAATGACCACGGTACATATCCTTCAGGATTCAGACTGGTAGGATATTTGCACTAGTTCCTGTGTCAATCCTAGTCCTGAGTGTGTGTTTGCCAACTTTCTTTGGGCACGTGAAATTGATAGTCGCAAAAGCTTCCAGTTGTTTGATTTCATCAACACCATGTGTCATGTTCACAATGTGAAACCCCTGCTCATCTTCCGGCTGAGAATCACTCCAATCTGAGTATTGTGTCAGGTCTATTTCACTGTGGACTTTGTGTATCGGCTTGTGTTTACGCAGGTCTCTGGCGCTTTCCTTGCTGCTGTTGCCTTGTTGCTGCACCTGTCGTCTGTTTGTTTTTGTCCTACTGTCACTTCTGGCTGCGCTTTTGGGGCCAGATTTGTTGCAAAGGTGGGCCCAGTGTCCTTTTGCACCGCACGCCTTGCACGGGTCTTGAAATGCAGGACCGCTTCACGGTGAGTGGGACAAACCACACTTACCACACTGCTTGCTTGCTTTTTGTGACCAGGTTACTGTGCTGATATTGTTGGCTGCTGCTAGTGCTTGCAGATGCTGCTACAATGGCTTCATATTTTCTGCCATCTTCCAGCAGCACACCAATGCTGTGACCTTTCTTTTTCCCCAAGAAATCTTTTTGAAATGCTTCAATTTGTGTTGAGACTATCGCCAGCTCCATTATTTACTCCAACAGCTCAGTTTCTGAAAAATCACATTCATTGCCCTTACTGATGAATTGACCTATTGATTCCTGAGGCTGTTGCCTGTAGGACATCAATTCCAGGCGATGAATTCTAAAATTCACTCTTACCCAAAGCTGATCTTCTAGCACTTTCTATATCTTTGCGCGATCTTTCTGTCCTCTTGAAATAAATCAGAGTTATTGATTTGGTATAAACCCTCATTTCTAACTGATATCAATATTTTCACAACCTGCTTCTCTGGTTCTGCAACTGCTTGGTCTATGAAGTATAACTGCATTCTTTGTTTAAAAAGTTTGAAATAGGATGCAATATCAATGGCCTTCCAGTTCATGCTGGGAAATTTTATATCCATCCTTCTGCTGTTCTTTTGCTTTCGGCTCTATATTTGACGTTGTTCAGCTCTCTGTGTACTTTCAGCATTGTATTTATTATGACTTTTCTATTTGTGGCTTAAAACTGGTTTTAAAATGTGTTCTATTAACCCTGTGCTATTCCCCCATTAAGAAATTCTTTTTTACAGGCTAGCTGCTTTGATAGAGTGTAACAGGTGCTTGACAATGTTTTTCTCTTTCTATACTTTGCTTGTATATTTAGACAGCTGTTTGATAGGCAGTTCAAGGGTTTTCCCCTTTGCTTTTTCTTTGCTAGAGTTTATTTATTTTCTTCACGCTTGACTGCTTCAATTATTTTTTTCTGCTTGACTGCTTTAATGGATACTCTGCTATGCTTGGGGGTTTCTCGCACTTTTATTTACTATCGAACTTAAGTTTTTTTTTAGTTTGCACGTTTTCAGGGCTTTTCTCTTTTTTTCTCACTCACGTGGAGCCATTAGAAAATGAATTTTTTAAAACTCTTCAAAGGCTTTTCATTTAGACCGGGATGTCTCGATCGTTGGCCTATTGACTTACCTGATTGCATTTCTGTATTGCTTTTAAATTTTGTTTGCTGCTTTGCCCACGGTCTTCAAGCTTATACCTTGTCTTTTCACTACTGCTGCCACCATAGTCTTTTAAGCAACCGAATGAGGTATGTGGATTCCAGTTCCTTGAAGATCTCTAGAAGGTTTATTAACAGCTAAACTAGCATATACAATACAAACTATGAACAGAACCTTTGTCCAGGGTGTTATAGTGCAGAGAGATGATGGCTTCTAGTCACATGAGTATATCCTGGTACTTAGCTTATTAGTATACTGAGTTCTTAAAGGTACATCACTCTTAAAGCGACATCACGGTTAAAGCGATCATACAACAGGTAACACTGTCCTTGCAAAGCTATGATAGCCAGAGGGTCACTGTGTTACATTTATATCTTTAAGCAACAGAAGGTTACTATCTTGCATTGTGATGTCACTTAATTTCCAGAAATTCATTGTCTTAATAATCATTTGCCTCTTGCATTGAAAAAAAATGCAATCTGGGAAAATTAGGATTATATGATTGAATTGAAAATTAGTGTGCAGATACTATAAAAGTCCAGTTTGAAAATGTTTCATGAATTCAAATGCACCTTTTAAAACTATATTGTGCTGAAAGTACATTAAGCAGCTCAGTCTTTCCTATGTGTTCATTAGTTTACCAACTCACACACCTCTGCAACAGTAAGAATGCCAAAAGTTCTTTCTTTAAATTATACTCACTGGTCTCATTTACATTACAGAATCAGAGGGTGCCTAATCTACTATCTTCTAATTTTCCTGGCACCTGAATCACAACTGCAAAATTGTCCTGAAGATAAATATTTTGGTTCAGTGATTTCTTTGAAAAAGCTAACAGTATTTTTTGTTTCTCTCTTCCAATGATAAACTGACATTTAAAGGGGCACTGTCATCTTGTAAAATATCTTACTAAACTTTTGGTCAGGTTTGTGAATAAGTTGTGTTTCAATGTGAAACATTGATCTGTTCTATTTCAATTTCTAAAATTTCTACCTCTCCACTCAAACTTTATCAAAACTAGGGTTTGGGGATCACAGGATGTTGCAGTGAAGAAACAGGTCATTCAGCCTATCAAGTTTCCACTGGTGTTCTTTTCCACATCAGCCACTTGGTCTAATCCCACAGGGCTGAATTTTATGCCGTCCCAGCGAGTCGAACAGTAGCGTGGAGGCAGATGGGGGCAGCATAAAATTGAGCCGGAGGCTCCGGGAGGCCTTCCTGCTCCAGGCCCGCCTCCAGCCAACTTTACGGCAGTCGGGCGGGGGGAGGGGGAAACGGCCTGCCTGCCTGAAGCCAATCACTTAAGGGCCCTCACCCTCCTCCATGGGTATTTTACCCATGGCAAGCGGGCGGGCTGGGGACGTGAAAGGCCGCCCAGCAATAGCTGCCAGCCTTTCAGTGCGCCGGGGGGTTGCCATGGCAGTAGGGCACAGGGTGCCCGATTGAGGGCCGTCCCCACCTCCCAACCCACTTCCGGGACCCAAGATGCCCCCCCTCCCCCCAAACAACCACCCTAGTCTCACCAGGGCTCGACCAATACCCCTGGCGAGGCATGCCCAACTTACCTTCACTCCTGGCTCCATGTCGGCGGCTGGGCTGCAGTTCCAGCAGTGGCTACTGCTCCCGGTGGCGGTGCTGGGACTAAGAGCTGCCGGCCCACTCATTGGCCGGCAGCTCACTGAGACGAACTTCCTCCCTCAAGCAGGTGGAAGTTCCGCCTCAGGACAATTAAAGCCCGGGGACCCGTAAAATGCAGGACGGATCCCTGGGCTAGGCGGAAGCAGGTTCGCCACCGACTTTTATGTCAGTGGTGAATTCCCGTCCGCCTAAGGTAAAATCCAGCCCACAGTCTTTTCTAACATGGAAGCTATGGCCACTTTCCTGGTTGTAGGTTCTGATGAAGAGTCATCGACCTGAAAACTTAACTCTATTTCTCTCTCCACAGTTCCCAGACCTACTATTTCCAGCACTTTCTGTTTTTATTTCAGATTACCGGTATCTGCAGGATTTTGCTTTTGTACTTTTGAAGTGCAGTCACTATTGCAATGTAGAAAATGTGGCAGCCAATCTGCACATGACAAGCTCCCACAAACAGCAGGGTGATCATTTTTTTATTCGTTCATGGTATGTGGACATTGCTGGCTAGGACAGCATTTAATACCCATCCCTAATTGCCCTTGAGAAGATGGTGGTGAGCTGCCTTCTTGAACTGCAGCAGTCTGTGTGGGGTAAGTGCTGTTAGGAAGGAGGTTCCAGCATTTTGAGCCAGCGACAGTGAAGGAACGGCGATATAGTTCCAAGTCAGGATAGTGTGTGGCTTGGAGGGGAGCTGATGGTGTTCCCATGCATTTGCTGCCCTTGTCCTTCTAGGTGGTAGAGGTCGCAGATTTGGAAGGTATTGTCTAAGGAGCCTTGCTCTGTTGCTGTAGTGCATCTTGTAGATGGTACACACTGCTGCCACTGTGTGTCAGTGATGGAGGGAGTGAATGTTTGTGGATGGGGTGCCAATCAAGCGGGCTGCTTTGTCCTGGATGGGATCAAACCTCTTGAGCATTGTTGGAGCTGCATCCATCCAGGCAAGTGGAGAGTATTCCATCACACTCCTGACTTGTGCCTTGTAGATGGTGGACAGGCTTTGGGGAATCAGAAGGTGAGTTACTCGCCGCATGATTCCTAGCCTCTGACCTGCTCTTGTAGCCATGGTATTTATATGGCTTCTCCAGTTCAGTTTCTGGTCAATGGTAACCCCCAGCATGTTGATAGTGGGGGATTCGTAATGCCATTGAATGTCAAGGGGAGATGGTTAGATTCTCTCTTGTTGGAGATGGTCATTGCCTGGCACTTGTGTGGAGCGAATGTTACTTGCAATGACCAGATTATCTGTTTTTTGAGCACGAGGAATAAATATTAGCCAGGACACCAGGGACAACCTATCTGCTCTTCTTCAAAACAGTGCCGTTTAACCTCTTACATCCACCTGAGAAGGCAGGTAAGGCCTCCGTTTAACATCTCATCCAAAGACAGCACCTCAGACTGTGTAGCATTCCTGCAGTATCCCACTGCAGTATTAGCTTTGGTTTATGTGCTTAAGGCTCAGGCTGGGATTTGACCCCACAACTGTCTGACTGAGAGGGGAGCATGCTACCAACTGAGCCACAGCTAAAATGGCACAACCCAGTATGATTGTGCCAGTTCTTTGAAAGAGCCATCAATTAGTCCCACTCCCTTGTCCCTTGCGTGAGCGAGGTGAATTAACACAAATTTTACTTGTGGTTTAGGACTCCAGCATCCTGTGAACTCTTCCAACTAAGTTAGGGACCCTTTATAAGACAATGGATCTTTTATTTTGTAGACTCATTCAGAGAGGTTTCAAAGAATTCTGATTATTGGCCTTTATCTCTCATAACTGGATCATCAAAAGAACAATCTTTGTTATATCGAACAAATCAAAATGAATTGCCTGGTAATTAAGAAGATGTGAGGGGAGGGCGAGAAGTTCATGTTGCAGCCTGCAAGAACAACAACTTATATTTATATAGCACCTTTAACATAATAAAATGTCCCAAGTCACTTCACAGGAACATTATAAAACAAAGTATGACACCAAGGCACAAAAGGAAATATCGGGTCAGATGACCAACAACTTGGTCAAAGAAGTAGCTTTTAAGGAGTGTCTTAAAGGAGGAAAGCGAGTTGGGGAGGCGGAGAGGTGTAGGGAGGGAATTCAGAGCTTAGGGCCGAGGCAACTGAAGGTGCGACCACCTATATTGGAGTGATTAAAATCAGGGATGCACAAGAGGCCAGAATTAGAGAAGTGCACATACGCCGGAGGATTGTGGGTCTGGAGGAGATTAGGGCGGGCGAGGCCTTGGAGGGGTTTGAAAACAATGAACAGAATTTTAAAATCAAGACATTGTTTTACCGGGAGCCAATGTAGGTCAGTGAGTACAGGGATGATAGGGGAACGGGACTTGGTGCGAGTTAAGACACGGGCAGCAGAGTTTTGGATGACCTCAAAGTAGAATGGGGGAGACCAGCCAGGAGTGCATTGGAATAGTCAAATCTAGAGGTAACAAAGGCGCAAATGAGGGCTTCAGCAGCAGATGAGCTGAGACAAGGAGGAAGTCGCGAAATATTATGGAGCTGGAAAAAGTGGTCTTAGTGATGGCGTGAATATGAAGTCGGAAGCTCATACGAACATGCATACCAACATACCAACTAGGAGCAGGAGTAGGTATTTGGCCCCTCAAGCCTGCTGTGCCATTCTATAAGATCATGATTGATCTTCTTGTGGACTCAACTCCACTCTCCTGCCTACCCCTGATATCTTTTGACTCCCTTGTTGGTCAAGAATCTGTCTACCTCTGCCTTAAAAACATTCAATGACCCTGCCTCCACTGCTCTCTGGGTCATCTCAGGGTCAAATGTGACACCAAGGTTGCAAGGTCTGGCTTAATCTCAGATTGTTGCCAGCGTGAGGGATGGAGTCAGTAGCTGGGGAACAGAGTTTGGAACGGGGAGTGAAAACAGTCTTTCCAATATTTAGTTGGGGGAAATTTATACTCATCCAGTACTGGATGTCACATAAGCAGTCTGACAATTTAGCAACAGTGGAGGAATCGAAAGAAGTGATGGTGAGGCAGAGCTGAGAGTCATCGGCGTACATGTGGAAGATATAACTGTAGTTACCTATCTATTGAGAAAGATTCTGGAGCTTCTTCATAGAAATTTGTGATATTTTCATTCTGAGGTGGGAAAAGCTGTCACATCTGGGCAGAAGCCTTAAACTCTTCAGTTTACTCACATTGACCATTCTTTCAGGTCACAGTGGCGAGACAGAACTCTTTGAGCATCATGTCAAGTGTTAAATATAAAACTGAACATAAAAAGACTGTAATGTCATAAAGATTTTCTAAGGTTTCGGAAAAGGGTCCAGTTATCCAAGTTACTATTTAATCTTCTGATTTAACTTACTTTCTCATAAAAATTAGCAAGTTAGCCTGAAATAAACATTCTGTGGCATGATTTTCCACCAATCAGAGAAATTAGAGGTATACTGTGGGGATCCCGTACATTTAGCTCTTGTGACCCACATTGTTTTTCCCCAAGATACACTGCATCCCATTCAGAACCTGCATACCATTAGATTTTGGTTTATATGAGATGCGCGACCAATTATGGAAGGTGGCTTCAGCAGTGAGCAGAACTGGAGTGTTGTGAGATGTCCCAAAGCATAGTAAAAGGGTCACTGATTGGCAGTCCATGAACATATCTGTTTACTTTTATTGTAAACATTTTCTATTAATTAGCTCTGTCATGCACATGTTCTCTAAGCAATTGGACAGCAGACGAAGGGAACATTTCAGGGCCAAATGTATAACTGAAATTGGCGAAGTCACACATGTAGGTAATCCCATCTGATCTGAAGAATCACTAGGGTTCTGATTTGCCACATTTTTTGATGAGCCAGCTTGGAGGAATGAAATCTGAAAGCCAGTGTTCTTTGGCACTTATCAGAGTTTATAGGCACTGATATTAATTCTTGGCAGAAACTGGGTGGGGAGATTAGTTAAAATGAGCACAGTGACTTATAAGCTCTGATTCCACTGCCTTCCCACCCTATCCCAATGTGTTATGCCAATGTGTTTTGTTGAATGATAATTTTCTTTGGTCAACTGACTGGAGACCTCAATTTTTTTTTGAATAAATTTAAAAGGAACATTTAAAACAGGATGACTGCTGACAGCTTAAGACGATCACCTAGTTTGCTACACTGTATCCTACATTGCAAAGAACTGTGAGGAGGGAGACAAAATGTCTGTGTTAACTCCCCAGCAAGAACCAAGACCCAGGATGTTTAAAGGAACTGCTTATTCTTTTTTGCAAGAGAGAAATACTGCTAACTGCTATGTTTTGAATCACTGAGTGACTGTCATGTGTCAAGCCCCTCCCCATCTCTGGTTTTAAGCTGGTGTTTTCTCTGAAGCAGAGGAGAAGCTTTTCAATTCTGACATGTGCAGACCCTAAGTGGGAGTCCCCCTCTCTCTCTCTCTCTTTCCATTCCAGCTCAAAAGTTTTCAAATCCTGCCTGTTGACTGACCACCTTTGCATACTCCAGCTATAATTAGAAACCCCGTTGGAGGAAAGCATCCACATTGCTATCTCCAAGGGACCCACCGAATCCATCATCTATCTTTTCAAACTAAAGTTCTCAGAACCATGGAATTCAGCTAGAAGCCAGCCGAATCACCAAACTCCACAGACTGTATACCTTTTTTATGCACTCCAACTCAACCAACCTACCTTTCCCCACTCTGTAACCTATTTGTGTATGTGTACACCTCCAGTATGTATGAGAGTGAAAGTTAGCACATTGTTTATTATTTTTATTAGTTTGGTTTAGGTACAATAAAGTTAACCTCTTTCTTTGTTAACTCAAGAAAACCTGTCCAATTGGTTCTTGTTATGATCAAAGCAAGTAAGTAATCAAACACCTACTGAATTGGCCAGTACATCCACTTTAATAAAGAATTAAACCTGTTGTGGTCAAACTAGGAGGTAAAAGAAGGAAGCCCTTCGACCCCTCCTCACTTGACCGTAACTCAATGTTAACCTGCTCTTTTCAGCAGGTGAACGGGATACGCATAGGACGGCAGCAGGGTCCTACTGAAAAGGGAGGCCTGAATGGGGCAGCAGTGATAACTTTTCATCAGGCCATACCAGGATCATGAGCCAGAAGAGGCCCAGCAAGGTAAGTTTTAAATTTTTATTTAAGGTTTCCTTGTGTTCCAGGAACCAGGAATTCTCCTCCGAGCCTTTTCAAGGGAGTCTTCAGGCCAGGCTCCACCCCTCCCCTGATTATGTACTTGGGCTTCCTCACCACTGAAGTGACTTCCGGGATGTGCCCACCGGATTCCTGCTGCCACCAGATCGTGGATCTGATCGGGACTGTGTGGATCTCAGGGAATATTTATGGAAATGAGGTCGGGCTATTCAGCTTGCTGGGTCTCCAAATCCTCACACCCTCCAGATGGACAGCCCGATTCAGGGATCACACGAACTGTACCCGCCCTCCCTTTAAAATTAGGGCCTATGAATCTACATACTAATGGTATAGGATTGCTTGAGACCATATTAGGACCTGCAGAGGGAGCAAAACAAGTATCAACAAGCCACAGGACTGACTGCAAAAACAACAAATAAATTAATCCTGCGTAGCAGCTGTCCAGCTGTTCCTACTCAAGCACATAGCGAGTCCAGATTGGGCTGTAACTATGATTCTTGTTTCATTTTGTGCAGACAGTTGGCATGCATTACATATCACCTAAATTCTCACTGACAGCAAATCTCTCAGTTTCTGAAATTAGCAACATTGAATGCAAATAATTGGTTGGACAGATAAAGCTGAAAACGCAAATGGTACTGAGCAAAACAGCTTCCGTAAAGAAGATCTGCTTTATTTTCATTTGTTCCCAGTGTGTCAATGGAAAGCTGATGCGGCAGCACATTCTCCTGGGAAATATACTGGACTGCATTTTAAGATTCCGCCGCCAAAATAGGCGGCAGCCGTAAAAAAATGGAGCCTGCGTGCACGGGGACTACGATTTCAAATGCAGCGGCTCATTTGCATGCCCCCCCGCAATGACGTGGGCAGGCGAGTTGTCGCTGGTAACCACATCCAGCACCAATGCCCAGGCACAGCCACCATTTTTAAAGGGCTTACAGCCCTCAATGTACATTTAAAATTTAAAGGGCCATTTAATGTAGTGTTACAAAAATGAATGAAATGACCTTACCATGCATTCTCCCACCCCACCGATGGCATATCACAACATTCCTGTCCTTTTCCGCCCCAGAATACTAATATTGAAAATGTGACCTTCCCCGCTCCCCCACCCCCCCCCCCCCCCCACCAAAGCTTGGCACGTTTGTCCTTTACCCCTTCCCATCACCCCTCCCTGACCAATCAGAGGTGTTCTAACCCCCATTCCCCCCTCCCACACAGAGAAAAAACCTCCTCCACCCTCCCCACAGGTGTCGCACCACAGTTCCCCAAACAGGGATTCAAAGGCGCAGCAATTTCGGCCGCCATAATAAAGACTGAAACATGGTGGCTGAATCGCTGTGGCCTACATGGTAAGTAGGCATCAGCATATTTTGATGCGGGTCCCGTCGCCGAGTGGCAAGACAGTTGCCACGAGGCCTCACTGCCCTGCCGCTGAGATCCATATGGGACCTGCTGTCATCGGGGTCGGTGGCGGGCCTCTGCCGTACCGATCTTCATTGCCCTCCCGCCACCATTCCCAGCGGTGGAGGGGCTTTAAAATCCAGCCCATTATGTATGAACCAAAAATGACAGAGAAAAACCATCCAGTTGATCAAGTTCATGTTGTCCAGAATCACTTGAACTAAATGTACTGCTGAGATTGGCTAAGTCAACACATGTAAGTAATGCCATCACATCCACAAATCATAGAAAACCATAGACATTTATAGCACAGAAGAGGCCATTCAGCCCATCGTGTCCGCATCAGCCAGCATGCAGCCATCCAACCTAATCCCACTTTCCAGCTCTTAGTCTGTAGCCTTGCATTTTACAGCACTTCAAGTGCATATCCAAGTACTTTTTAAATGTTATGTAGATTTCCAGCTCTAATACCCTTTCAGGCAGTGAGTTCAAGATCCCCACCACGCTCCAAGTGAAAACATTTCCCCTCGAATCCCATCTAAACCTCCTACCACTTACCTCCAGCAAGCAATTAGGAAGGCTAATGGTATGTTAGCCTTTATCGCAAGATGATTTGAGTACAGGAGTAGTGCAGTCTTGCTTCAATTGTATAGAACTTTGGTTAGACTCCACCTGGAGTACTGTGTGCAGTTTTGGTCCCTTTACCCTAGGAAGGATATTATTGCGATAGATGGAATACAACGAAGGTTCACCAGACTTATTCCCGGGATGGCGGCCCTGTTCTATGAAGAGAGATTGGGGAAACTGGGCTTGTATTCTCTAGAGTTTCGAAGAATGAGCGGTGATCTCATTGAAACCCACAAAATACTTAAAGGGATAGACAGGGTAGATACAGGTAAGATGTTTCCCCTGGTTGGGGAGTGTAGAACCAGGGGACACAATTTCAAAATAAGAGGGAAGCCACTTTGTATAGCGATGAGAAGAAATTTCTTGACTCAGAGGGTTGTGAATCTTTGGAATTCTCTAACCCAGAGGGTAGTGGAAGCTCAGTCATTGAGTATGTTTAAAGTAGAGATTGACAGATTTCTAAATACCCAATGAGATTAAAGGATATGGGAATAGTGTGGGAAAAAGGCATTGAAGTGCCTTCAGCCATGATCATATTGAATGGCGGAGCAGGCTCAATGGGCTGAGAGGCCTATTCCTGCTCCTATGTTTCTATGTACCCTAAATGTATGCCGCCTGGTTACGAACCCCTCAGCAAAGAGGAATAGAGCCTTCTTATCTACACTATCTATAACCCTCATAATGTTATACACTTCAATTAGCTCGCCCCTCAATCTCCTCTGTTTCAAAGAAAGTAACCCTAGTCTATCCAACTTTCCTCATATCTGAAATTCTGCAGTCCAGGAAACATCCTCGTAAATGTCCTCAGCATCCTCACTGATGCAATCCATCTTTCCTGTGCAGAGACCAGAACTGTATGCAGTACTCCAACTGTGGCCTAAACTGTGTTTAACACAGTTCTAGCATAACTCTAAAATAAAAGCAAAATACTGCTGATGCTGGAAATCTGAAATAAAAACAGGAAGTGCAGTAATCAGGTCAGGCAGCATCTGTGGAAACAGAAACAGAGTTAACGTTTCAGGTCTGTGACCTTTCATCAGATGATGAAAGGCTTCTCTCTCCACTGATGCTGCCTGACCTGCTGAGTATTTCCAGCACTTTCTGTTTTTATTCCAGCATAACCTCCCTGCTCTTATATTTTATGCCTTGGTTAATAAAGACAAATATCCCGTATGCCTTCTTGACCACCTTAACTACCTGTCCAGCCACCTTCAGGGATCTGTGGACATGCATTTCAAGACCCCTCTGGTCCTCTATACTTCTCAGTATCCTACCATTTATTGTGTATTCCCTTGCCTTGTTCACCTTCCCCAAATGCATTACTTTACAATTCTCCAGACTGAACTCCATTTGCCACTGTTCCACCCAACTCACTAGCCCATTGATATCTTCCTGCAATTTGCAGCTTTCTTCTTCATTATGATCCACACAGCCAATTTCTGTATCATCTACAAACTTCTTAATCATACCCCCTGCATTCAAGTCCAAATCATTGATATATACCACAAAAAGCAAGGGACCTAATACTGAGCCCTGCAGAATCCCACTGGAAACAGCCTTCCAATCACAAAAACACCTATCAAACATTACCCTTTGCTTCTTGCCTCTGAGTCAATTTTGGATCCAACTTGCCACTTTGCCTTGGATCCCATGGGCATTTATTTTTGTGACCTGTCTGCCGTGTAGGACCTTATTAAAAGCAATACAGACTACATCAAATGCACTTTTTTCATTGACCCTCCTTGTTACTTCCTCAAAAAATTCAATTAATCAATCTTTGGCTTTCTAAATGAAGATTTATCCAGTCTGTTACGCCACTATGTTTTGTTAAATGATAATTTTCTTTGGTCCACAGACTGGAGATGACCTTTCTTTTGAAGAAATTTAAAAAGAACTATTTTAAAAAGACAAGATGCCAGCAAAGTCATTCTTTCAGCTTAAGATAATCACCTAGTTTGCAGCACTGTATCCTGCATTGCAAAGGACTGTGTTGAGGGAGACAACATTTCTGTGCATTTCCCAGCAAGAACCCAGATGCAGGAAGTTTAGAGGAACTACCTGACCCCGCCTCAGGGGGCCTGTAAAATCCCGTCCCACACTCCTGCTGCACCCTTCCTCGGTCACTTCTATCCATGTCTGCTTGGTTGAGAGCCTTACATCTTCCTCCCACCCATGGGAAACATCACCTCACTTCAGTCCCTCAGATTTCGCAGCAGGATCTTCAGCTAATAGTCTGAGACTCAGATAGCAGCCTTCCCAGATCTCCTTTCTATTCCTGTGATTGATGAAGCCTTCCTTTGACAGATTTGGTGCATCATCCCGCCTGCCCCTCTAATTAATCAGGAAACCGGAAGTAGAATGTGAAGTCCCTGGCTGAGTCCAAGAGCCTCAGCAAAGCCCACTTCAATTTCAAACGGGTTCCAGACCTGCTATGATCCTTTCTCCTAATCCCCGCTGCATGCACGTCTGTTTGGAGAAAGTTCTGCCCATAATTTTATTTTAAGAACTGATACCTTTTACTAAACATGTGCAAAGATCCCAACCAGCAATGCATTCTACATTCAGAATACAAAATTGTTTCACTGTTACATATGCCACTGTCCTGGAATCCATGGCAGCTCAGAGTCAAGTGAGGATTTCTTGGATTGAGGGGATGCCAATTTAATTATTATAAATATTTTAAGTAGTTTCAAGAGAGATAAAGGCAAGTCAATGTCATCAAAATCAAAATATTATGTGTGAGATGAAGAATCTGCCTTCCTCTGTGATGTGCATTTCAAACAGAAAGCGAGGCTGGAAATTGTTAACAATAATAGTGGACAAGCACATGATAAGTATAAATGGCAGTTCTCTGTTATTTTAATGGAGATGTTAACAAAATGCTGCTATTGAACTGTCTGGCGAACCCATTAGTGTTTGTCTGCTACTATTGCCCACAGTAATTACTAGGCTACTGTCAAAAAGGTTTGCATTTTCTACTGAAATTAAGTCATTGTACACTGCAACCATTAACAAATAAAATAAAGTATATGAAAGGAATGGTTTACAAGAACAAGCTGGGGGAGCTGAATCTTGCAGTCTCAGGTAAAGCTGGCTAACCAACTGCCTCCAGTCTAAAGTTTGCAATCTAAAATACTCATTGATTATTACTGTCACCTCCTTCATTTGCCTGTGGGTGTTGACTGGTCAAAGTGATGTGGGCTTGTGCACCATTTACTGTACAATAACAATTGCTCCTTCATCATCACTGCATAAAAAAACTGAAAATAGCTTTCAGAGTAACGACAAAATCAGGAACTACAATTTGCCCATAAATAATGCAGTACAATTCTAATTATGCCAATCTCAATGTAATATTTTAAATTAGGTAACATTCACAGCACTCCAATCCTACTTTAAATTTTATTTCCAAACCCTGTCAATTAAACAAATGTCTATTGACAGGAATGTTTGGATCGAGCTAGTTACTGTACTCACATTAGGGAATATCTTGCTTACCTCAAAATCAGTCGAGTAAAATAAATCTTCATACAAAACATGACCCAGAAAATCCTAAAGATCTAAAAATTCAATCTCACATCCTAACCTTTCAATATTTTGGGAAGGAAGTGCATACTTATCATGAATCAATAGTGAACTGCCCACCTTAATAGCACAAGCAACTCCTTTGGCATCAGGAGCACACGTTGGAATTAGCGCTATTTAAAGAGATCATGCAGAAGCTGCAGGTTAGTTGCTTGTTTGTCATTTCAGGCTATTGGTTAACTTCTGGGCATTTTCTGGTGTGTTTTATTCACTCAGCAAAGTTCACTTGGTCTGCAAAGAAAAAAAGATTTTGCTGCCCTTTCCTTTTTTCTAGGCTGTCTCATAGATGGTTTGACTGCAGTCATAGGTGGTCTGGTAGGTCTGCCTTTGGGCTTGAGGATGAGGGTGAGTTATGAGGAAGACAGCTGAGAGCAGGGGAAACTGCCATCAGAGGGAGGATGAGGAGGAGACTGTGCAGAAGGTTATACACACAGTGGATATCTAGCAAGCACTTCTATATTACTGAAGAGACTGAAGTGCCTTTGTTTCTCCAAGGAGATGCGTGGAGCTCCATCACCTGCTGCAGCCACAACTTAAGCTTCACACCAGGTCATGAACAACACTGTCCATGACTGTCAAGGTCATTGTGGCTCTTACCTTAGAGAGATAGAATGATATAGTACAGAGAAGGCCTATTCAGCCTGTGCTGGCTCTTTGAAAGAGCCACCCAATTAGTCCCATTCCCCTGCTCTTTCCCCATGGCTCTGAAAAACTTTCCTTTTCAAGTATTTATCCAATTCCCTTTTGAAAGTTATTATTGAATCTACTTCCACCACTCTTTCATGCAGTGCATTCCAGATCATCACAACTCACTGCATAATACATTTTTTCCTCATGTCGCCCCTGATTCTTTTGCCAATTACCTTTCATCTGTGTCCGTTAATTAGTGACTCTTCTGCCACAGGAAACAGTTTCTCATTATTTACTCTATCAAAGCCCTTCATGATTTTGAACACTTCTATCAAATCTCCCCTTAACTTTCTCTGTTCTAAGGAGAACAAATCCACTTTCTCTAATCACTCCATGTAACTGAATCTTTCATCCCTGATACCATTCTGGTAAATCTCCTCTAATGGCTCTCTAAGGCTTTGGTACCCTTCCTAAAGTGTAATGCCCAACATCAAACACAATACTACAGTTATGGCCTAACTAGTGTTTCTTCGCTGGGACGAGGGAGCAGTACCCCAGGACATGCGCGATGCCAACATCATCACCCTCTATAAAAACAAAGGTGACCGCGGTGACTGCAACAACTACCGTGGAATCTCCCTGCTCAGCATAGTGGGGAAAGTCTTTGCTCGAGTCGCTCTGAACAGGCTCCAGAAGCTGGCCGAGCGCGTCTACCCTGAGGCACAGTGTGGCTTTCGTGCAGAGAGATCGACTATTGACATGCTGTTCTCCCTTCGTCAGATACAGGAGAAATGCCGTGAACAACAGATGTCCCTCTACATTGCTTTCATTGATCTCACCAAAGCCTTTGACCTCGTCAGCAGACGTGGTCTCTTCAGACTACTAGAAAAGATCGGATGTCCACCAAAGCTACTATGTATCATCACCTCATTCCATGACAATATGAAAGGCACAATTCAACATGGTGGCTCCTCATCAGAGCCCTTTCCTATCCTGAGTGGTGTGAAACAGGGCTGTGTTCTCGCACCCACACTTTTTGGGATTTTCTTCTCCCTGCTGCTTTCACATGCGTTCAAATCCTCTGAAGAAGGAATTTTCCTCCACACAAGATCAGGGGGCAGGTTGTTCAACCTTGCCCGTCTAAGAGCGAAGTCCAAAGTACGGAAAGTCCTCATCAGAGAACTCCTCTTTGCTGACGATGCTGCTTTAACATCTCACACTGAAGAATGCCTGCAGAGTCTCATCGACAGGTTTGCGTCTGCCTGCAATGAATTTGGCCTAACCATCAGCCTCAAGAAAACGAACATCATGGGGCAGGATGTCAGAAATGCTCCATCCATCAATATTGGCGACCACGCTCTGGAAGTGGTTCAAGAGTTCACCTACCTAGGCTCAACTATCACCAGTAACCTGTCTCTAGATGCAGAAATCAACAAGCGCATGGGTAAGGCTTCCACTGCTATGTCCAGACTGGCCAAGAGAGTGTGGGAAAATGGCGCACTGACACGGAACACAAAAGTCCGAGTGTTTCAGGCCTGTGTCCTCAGTACCTTGCTCTACGGCAGCGAGGCCTGGACAACATATGCCAGCCAAGAGCGACGTCTCAATTCATTCCATCTTCGCTGCCTTCGGAGAATACTTGGCATCAGGTGGCAGGACTATATCTCCAACACAGAAGTCCTTGAAGCGGCCAACACCCCCAGCTTATACACACTACTGAGTCAGCGGCGCTTGAGATGGCTTGGCCATGTGAGCCGCATGGAAGATGGCAGGATCCCCAAAGACACATTGTACAGCGAGCTCGCCACTGGTATCAGACCCACCGGCCGTCCATGTCTCCGTTATAAAGACGTCTGCAAACGCGACATGAAATCGTGTGACATTGATCACAAGTCGTGGGAGTCAGTTGCCAGCATTCGCCAGAGCTGGCGGGCAGCCATAAAGACAGGGCTAAATTGTGGCGAGTCGAAGAGACTTAGTAGTTGGCAGGAAAAAAGACAGAGGCGCAAGGGGAGAGCCAACTGTGCAACAGCCCCAACAAACAAATTTCTCTGCAGCACCTGTGGAAGAGCCTGTCATTCCAGAATTGGCCTTTATAGCCACTCCAGGCGCTGCTTCACAAACCACTGACCACCTCCAGGCGCGTATCCATTGTCTCTCGAGATAAGGAGGCCCAAAAGAAAAAAAAAAGAAAGAAGAAGTGTTTCATTAAGGTTTAGCAAAACTTCCATGCTTTTGTAATCTTTGGGGGTAATTGTAACCCCCATCCCACTGCCCCAGGAGGGGCAGAACAGTGTTGGGGTGGGGTTAAATTGTAAAAAATGCAAACCCCAGTCCCCAACCCACTGCAAACATACCAACTTCCAGTTGAACTGGGACAGGTTTGGAATCAGACAAGTAAAACATCCCTGCAAGGTGGGTCCGTCATTATATTATTTACATGAGGCTTCATGCCTCAGATTTTATCAGGCCAAGTTCCCAAGGTTCAGGAAATCTGGCAATTGAAGGAAGACAGGAGCTCCTAGATCCAGCAGGTGATTGCTTTACCAGCACTGATTGTGGGCCAGAAGGAGCAGGAACGCTTCCCCATGGCAACCCCCCAGCAAACCTACCACAATCTGTTCCTTCCCTGCGATCTTCAGACCCAGCCGCCCTTCGATTGGCTGGCGGCCCCAAAAGCTCTCCCTCCCTCTCCACAATCTCTCCCCACAATCTCTCCCCCCTCAATCTCCCCCTCCTTCTCCGCGATCTCTCTCTCCCTCTCTTCGATCTTTCCCTCAATCTCCTCAACCTCTCTCCTTCTCCACAATCTCCCTTTCCTCAATCTCCCTCTACTTGATCTCTCCCTCCCTTTCCTCAATCTCCCCACAATCTCTCATCCCTCAATCTCTCTCTCCCTCTCCGCGATCTGTCCGTGCTTCCCCAATATCTCTCCCTCCCCCTGTGATCTCTCACCCCAGGATCCCTCCCTGCAATCGCACCACCCCCCCCCACCCCACCCCACCCTCTGTGCTAACTCTCACTCCATGATCTCTCCCTCCCTCTACACAGTTTGTCCTTCTCACTCTGCCGCACTCTGAGACCCCACCACCAAGCCACAATCTTCTTCACTGCCTGGGACCATCACCAATGGTTTCCCAGCTGCTGCCTTGAAGCAAAGGCTTTCCTGCCAGACAGTCTGCCAGCCTTCAATCTGGCTGGTTGCTGGGCAAGAAACAGAGTAAAACAAATTCTAATCATGCCTTGCCATTAAATTCAGCATTTCCAGGTTTTGCAATCACAGACACACGCCCCCACTACCTACACACTAATTTCAGTGCCTGATTAATAAAGCCAAGGATCCCGTCTGTCTTTTCAACAGCCTTCTCATCTTGTTCTGCCACCTTCAAAGATTTGTGTGCATCAACCCTCTGATCTCACTGTTCCTGTACCCTCTTTAATACTGTATGGTTGTCAAGGTCACCGTACTCATTAACTCCTTCCAAGATGCAACAGGCGACCAAGTGACATCAGCGACAGCTCTCAGTTCACAGTCCACTGGTGTATCAGGGAAGCTTCTATACCAGGAGGAACACATGCATCTCCTTCTCTGTGAATAGAGCAAAGCAAGGTAAGGAAGCACTAGGCTTTGCATGCATGGCAGAATTTTCCAGGGTGTAAGGTGCCATAGGTGCCTTGTATACTCCTTATCACCAGCCTTGCATCCTTATAAATCATAATGAATTCCACACTCGTGACATACAGCTGGTTTGGAACCACAGGCAACAGACTTGACTCACACTTTTAAACTGCCTCCTGTTCTAAAAATAAACCTATTATTGAAGTAGAACTATGGACAGAGCCCGACAGGTGACCATAATGGGTACCTCCTACTGCCTCCATCTGTGTTTCCAGTAGCGTCAGAACACTTTCCACAATATGCGGTATTTATTTTGTTTTGAGGTTGGTCTTTCTCTGAAAGCTTTCTCGCCATTTCGACACCATGCGAAAAATAGTGTAAACTAATGAGAAATGATTATCAAATGGATTTCTACAGAATAGAACACAGAAGACATTTCCACTGAGAATTCAACTTATTACTTAAAGATGAAAATTTAATCTCAAGAAAAGTCATCGGTCTAGAAAAAGACGCCCAGAAAATTACGTTTTTTTTCATTCATTCGGGGTATGTGGGCATTGCTGCCTAGGACAGCATTTTTTGCCCTTGAGAAGGAAGTGGTGAGCTGCTTTCTTGAACGGCTGAAGTCCATGGGGTGTAGGTACACCCACAGTGCTGTTAAGAAGGGAGTTCCAGGATCTTGACCCAGCGACAGTGAAGGAACAGCGATATAGTTCCGAATCAGGATGGTGTGTGGCTTGGAGGAGAACTTGCAGCTGGTGCTGTTTCCATGCATCTGCTGCCCTTGTCCTTCTAGGCGGTAGAGGTCGTGGGTTTGGAAGGTGCTGTCGAAGGAGCCTTGGTGCGTTGCTGCAGTGCATCATGTAGATGGTACACATTGCTGCAACTGTGTGTCTGTGGTGGAGGGAGTGAATGTTGAAGGTGGTGGATGGGGTGCCAATCAATATGACTGTTTTATCCTGGATGGTGTCAAGCTTCTTGGAGCTGCACCCATCCAGGCAAGTGGAGAGTATTCCATCACACTCCTGACTTGTGCCTTGTAAATGGTGAACAGGCATTGGGGAGACAGGAGGCGAGTTACTCGCTGCAGAATTCCCAACCTCTGACCTGCTCTTGTAGCCACAACATTTATGTGGCTGGTCCAGTTCAGTTTCTGGTCAATGGTGACCCCCAGGATGTTGATAGTGGGGGATTCAGTGATGGTAATGCCATTGAACAGCAAGGGGAGATGCTTAGATTCTCTCTTGTTTGAGATGGTCATTTCCTGGCACTTGTGTGGCACGAATATTATTTGCCACTTATCAGTCCAAGCCTGGATGTTGTCCAGGATTTGCTGCATATGGACATGGGCTGCTCCAGTATCTAAGGGGTCGCAAATAGTGCTGAACATTGTGCAATCATCAGCGAACATCCCCACATCTGACTTTATGTTGGAGGGAAGGTCATTGATGAAGCAGCTGAAGATGGTTGAGCCCAGGACATTACCCTGAGGAACTCCTGCAGTGATGTCCTAGGACTGAGATGATTGACCTCCAACAACCACAACTATCTTCCTTTGTGCTAGGTATGACTCCAACCAGCAGAGAGTTTTCCCCCATGATTCCCATTGACTCCAGTTTTGCTGGGGCTCCTTGATGCCATCAAATGCTGCCTTGATGTGAAGGGCAATTACTCTCACCTCACCTCTGGAGTTCAGCTCTTTTGTCCATGTTTGGACCAAGGCTGTAATGAGGTAAGGGGCTGAGTGGCCCTGGCAGAACCCAAACTGAGCATCACTGAGCAGGTTATTGCTGAGCAACTGCCGCTTGATAGCACTGTTGAGAACCCCTTCCATCACTTTGCTGATGGTCGGGAGTAGACTGACGAGGCGGTAAATTGGCCAGGTTGGATTTGTCCTGCTTTTTGTGCACAGGACATACCTGGGTAATATTCCACATTGCCGGGTAGATGCCAGTATTGTAACTGTACTGGAACAGCTTTGCTAGATGCGCGGCTGATTCTGGAGCACAAGTCTTCAGTACTATTGCCAGAATGTTGTCAGGGCACACAGTCTTTGCAGTATCCAGTGCCTTCAGCCAATTCTTGATATCACATGGAGTGAATCCAATTAGCTGTGAACTGGCATCTCTGATGCTGGGGACCTCAGAAGGAGGCCAAGATGGATCATCCACTTAGCACTTTTGACTGAAAATGGATGCAAATGCTTTGTCTTTTGCATTGATGTGCTGGGCTCCCCCATCGTAGAGAATGAGGATGTTTGTGGAGCCTCCTCCTCCTGTCAGTTATTTAATTGTCCACCACCACTCATGACTGGATGTGGCAGGACTGCAGAGCTTAGATCTGATCCGTTGGTTGTGGAATCACTTAGCCCTGCCTATTGCATGTTTCTGTTTGGCATGTAAGTAATCCTATGTTGTAGCTTCACCAGGCTGACACCTCATTTTTAGCTATTCCTGGTGCTGCTCCTGGCATGCCCTCCTGCACTCTTTATTGAACCAGGGTTAGTCATTTGGCTTGACGGTAATGGTAGAGTGGGGGATATGCCAGGCCATGAGGTTACAGATTGTGGTTGAATACAGTTCTGCTGCTGCTGATGGCCCACAGCGCCTCAAGGATGCCCAGTTTTGAATTGCTAGATCTGTTCGAAATCTAAGCCCTTTATCATGGTGGTAGTGCCACACAACACGATAGTGGGTACCCTAAGTGTGAAGACAGGACTTTGTCTCCACAAGGACTGTGCAGTGGTCACTCCTACCAATACTGTCATGGACAGATTGGTGAGAACGAGGTCAAGTAGGTTTTTCCCTCTTGTTGGTTCCCTCACCACCTGCTGCAGTCCTAGTCTAGCAGCTATGTCCTTTAGGACCAGCCAGCTCGGTCAGTAGTGGTGCTACCCAGCCATTCTTGGTGGTGGACATTGCAGTTCCCCACCCAGAGTACATTCTGTGCCCTTGCTACCCTCAGTGCTTCTTTCAATTGGTGTTCAACATGGAGAAGCACTGATTCATCAGCCAAGGAGTGTTGGCGGGGGGGTTGCGGGGGAGGCAGTAATCAGCAGTAGGTTTCCTTGCCCATGTTTGACCTGATGCTATGAAATTTCATAGGTTCGGAGTCAATGTTGAGGACTCACAGGGCAACTTCCTCATGAATGTATACCGCAGTGCCACCACCTCTGGTGGGTCTGTCCTACCGGTGGGACAGGACATATCCGGGAATGGTGATGGTGGTGTCTGGGACATTGTTCATGGAATCATACCTTGAAGACAAAGAACAAAGAACAGTACAGCACAGGAACAGGCCATTCGGCCCTCCAAGCCTGCACCGATCTTGATGCCTGCCTAAACTAAAACCTTCTGCATTTCCGGGGACCGTATCCCTCTATTCCCATCCTATTCATATATTTGTCAAGATGCCTCTTAAACGTCATTATCGTACCTGCTTCCACCACCTCCCCCGGCAGCAATTTCCAGGCACTCACCACCCTCTGTGTAAAGAACTTGCCTTGCACATCCCCTCTAAACTTTGCCCCTCGCACCTTAAACCTATGTCCCCTAGTAACTGACTCTTGACACTGTGGGACAGCTCTCCCAATTTTAGCGCAAGCCCCCAGATGTTAATAAGGAGGACTTTGCAAGGTTGACAGGGCTGGGTTTGCTGTTGTCGTTTCCGATGCATAGGTCTATGCCAGGTGGTCTATCTGGTTTCATTCCTTCTATTAGACTTCGTAACAAAGGGCATTTAAGAGTCAACCACATTGCTGTGGGTCTGGATCACATGTAGGCCAGACCAGGTAAGGATGGCAGATTTCCTTCCCTAAAGGACATTAGTGAACCTAATGGTTTTTTACAACAATTGACCATAGTTTCATGATCACCACGAGACTAGCTTTTTAATTCCAGATTTTATTAATTGAATTCAAATTCTACCATCTGCCATGGTGGGATTCGAACCCATGTCCCCAGAGCATTTGCCTAGTGCTCTGGGTTACTAGTCTAGTGACATTACCCTTAAGTATAAAACAAACTCCAACAAAATGACTGGAAAATAGAAGTTCGATTTTTTTTTAAATAGCTTCTGTTTTTAGGAGTCTCCACAATGTTGAAACACAGTAAGTGTCCTGTCTTTTTGAACTTAATCTACAAGTTCTTTAAATGTCATAAAATGAAGTCATTTGACCTATCATGCCTGTCGTGGCTCTTTGAAATAGCTATCTAATTAGTCCCACTCCACTGCCCTTTCCTACAACCCTGTAAATTTTCCCTTTTGAGTACTTAACCAATTCCCATTTAAAAGTTATTATTGGATCTGCTTCCACCACCCTTGCAGGCAGTGAATTCCAGATCATCACAATTCATTACATAAAAAAACTTTCTCCTCATCTCGCCTTTGGTTCTTTTGCCCATTACCTTAAATCTGTGTCCTCTGGTTACCAAACATTCTGCCATGGGAAACAGTGGTCTTGCTTTCCTTGTGGGATGTGAGGAGAAGGAGTTCTCTTCAGACCCCACAAGGAAATCTTGGGCCACCCCTGCCCTGGGCTTAGTTTAAGACAACAGGCATCTGACAGTGGCAGGCTGCCTCTGGATTGCCCAATTTTCCTTCCTTTGCTGTTCTTCAAATCTTTTAGGTCCACTTAAAAGGGCAGGGAGATGGGATCTCAGTTTTACACTTCATCCAAAGGATGGATATGTTGATACTCAGAGCCATATATAACTATTACTTTGACGTAATGTATGAAAGGCAAGATACAAGAGAAATCTGCAACAGCGTACAGAATAACAAGGATAGCGATGAGTTAATTTCAGTTACACATAGCAGCAGAGAAAAATTATTTTCAGGTTATGTTGATTTCATTTGCTGTCCTTACAGATTAACTGGTCAGTCATCTGATTTGCTGTTTATAAAACTTTGCTGTGTGTGAAAATGACAATCATACTTGCCCTATAACAATGACTACTCTCGAAAGTAATTCATTCATACTGAAGCATCTTGCACCATCCTGAGTTGTGATAAGGCACTATATAACTTCAAGTTTTTTCATTCTTTTGATTTTACAGTAACCACTTCATGACAGCAAATGAACAAGTAGTATGCATCTTTCCCAATAACAACATTGTAAAATAATTCAGAAATATTCATGTAACAACCTTGATAATTGTGAAGAACGTCCTTTGAATTTGTACTACAAAGAAATTGGTTTGTGAAGCAGCTTTGTAGTTTAAACACGTTGTGGTATGGGTGAGAGCGATAAGGGCAGGCTGTTCCTAATTCCAGTACAATTCTATTTTTCATAGGTCTAGTTCAGTGATGTGCATACTGCAGAGCATGGTTAATTTTTCACATAGGCTTTCAGAGACTTGTAAGAATTGTGGTGCACCGAATGCTGTTCTGTTATTAGGGAGTATTATAGTGAGGACTGTTGTAATTGGAAATGTAGTGCATGGCTTGAAGATGGAAATGGGTTTGAGCAATCAATTCAGCAACAAACATTGGAATCAATGGGCTGAATTTTACCAACCCTCTGGGGACTGGCTAGGAGGCGAGGGGGTGTGGGGGGTGGGGGTGTGTGCGGGGGTGGTGCCCATAAAATGTTAAGGCCAAGTGAGGCCTGTCACCTTCAGCCACCATGCCATCTTGCCAGCAGTGGGGAAGGTGGTAGATGGCCTTCCTGCCAGTTGGCTCGGGGGCCGGGGGGGGGGGGTGGTGCCCTCCTATTCGGGCACTATTTGGTTCATGGAGGTAATGGCACCCTGCGGCACCGCCAGCCCTCACCAACCCTCCCTCACTTACCTGGTTGTGAGGGTGCTGTCCATCATTGCAGTCCCAGGAGTGGCCACTGCTCCTAGTGGCTCTGTTGAGGCTGCTGAGCTGCTGGCCCTCCGATTGGCTGGCAGTTCCTGGGGGCAGGCGGCCATCCTTAATAGGGACAGCCACCACTAACAAGATACAGCCCTGGGTCCTGCAGACCTCCAAAGTGGGAGTGCCCCTATTTATGGGCCCATTGGTGGGACCCCCAGCGCAATAACAAAGTGCAGCCTCAAAAATATGTTGATAACAAGAATAAAAGGAAATCTGAAACCCATGTTGTAGGTTATTCAGTCCTTTAAACCAAGCCCAATACTGCAGAAAACATTATTTTATTGGAATTTTGAGGTTTGTTGTTCTCCCATTTTCAATAGATTTTATTTTCTTTATGTGTTGCTCATCATATATAGCAGTAAAGTGCTGAAAGAGATTGCAATGTTTCTACCATAAATATCCTGACCCATTGAAACAAAACTAAAACCCCCATAGCAGCCAAATGGTTATGTTGCTGGATAACAACATGAACTGGCAGCCTGAAATGCCGAGTTATTCAATAAAACAGGTAATTTGTGGGCTAACAATGCCCATTTATCACTGCTGGAAAGCATAACTGGTAAATTACCATTTTTCAGAGAAGGGAATCTGTCACCCCCTACTTGGCCTGGCCCACATGTGACTCCGGTCCCACATGATATGGTTGATTCATTGCCCTCAGGGCAACTAGAGATGAGCATTAAATACTACCTTGCCAATGCCACCTATATCCCAGGAATAAATACAAGCAACTGTAAAGCCTTAGGAAATAAAGTGTCATAGAACAAGAACAAGTTCTTACTGAGCAGATAGTCATTTACACTCTCTTATTGCATCAAATCTTGCCTGATCTCAAACAAAGCAATAATTTTCATAATAAAGACTGCAGAGACTACATTGCTTCACAGCACTGAATGTACATAATCTAAAATTTAAAAATTCTTTAATGAAAAATATATTCACTTTTCATGTTAAAAAATGGAGTAACCCTACTTAAAATGAAAGTAGTAACTCTGCATTGAAAGGTCTGATTGTTTAATTGAGAAGCAGGGGAATTGATTTTGGGTTAAATATTTACAGGTCTCCTTAAGTACTTAAAACCACTGCCGTGAAATTCCTTTCTGCCACAGACATGAAATTAGCTCAAAATCAACAGCTTGCTTTGTACATTATCGGATTTTACTTTACATTGGCACCCTATTTGTTGGAAAAGAATATCGGGCACGGTGTTAAACAAGCTGTTGATTCACTATTAGCTCATTTCTTGCTACTGGCAAAGACTATTTTCACCCCCACATTTTTTCTCCCTCCCCTGCTCCACTACCATCCTCAGTTTCATATGTGGCTGACACATTGAAAAAGTGAAAGGTTAACATTTAAGTTGAAGTGTGATGCAAGAAACTGTCCAAAGCAGAAACTTTTTTTCTGAATGCACACAATAAAACATTAGTTTCACAACTGGAACTTGCCATGTTTCTGAGTTAATCAAAATATCAGTCAAGAATTGTCGAACAATTGGCTCCTGAAAGAGTTACTTCTTGCTACCTCTCGATCCTCCTCTAATACCTAAGATCCTTCAAACCTACCACTTTGACCAAGCTTTTGGTCAACTTTCTTAATACCTTCTTTTGTGGCTTGGTGTCAAATTTTGTTTCATATTGCTCCTGTATGTATGGAATGTATTATTTCATTAAAAGCACTATATAAGTGCAAGTTGTTGTTATGGAAAACATGTATTCACCTTCAATGAATGCAGCATTTGTAAGCTGCAAATACTGCATTAAAATATATTTCTACAAATGAGAGTGCTGTCATGTTCAGAACAGATCATTTAGATTTGGCTGCATGCAATCATATTTGAACTCCATTTCAAGAGCTGGAGGATTGTGCAGAACAAAAATTGTGCCAGCTGGTCCTGGACATTGTGCTGCCTACATCTCTTATGATAAGGCAGTCGTGAGTCATCACCTTCTTTCACAGTTTCTTAGTACCATTGAACAAGTTGCTGACAAAGTTTATTAAAAAGTAAAGCACTCAATAGGACACCATTCCCAAATACCAATCACAGGCTCCAAGGGTCAGGTTGAGAAATAAGAATGAATCCAACATAGATTTAAATAAAGTGCTGACTTCGATCTCAGTGTCAATAGATCATTCTACTATGAGGCAAGGATGTTCTATGTGACATCTTATCAGTATACCTGTGATAACTTCCCTTTCAAAGACAGTTCAGCTCCAAAGAAGAGTATTGATTTCCACTAATGAACCAACCAGGGTTGCAAGGAATTAAAGTAGTCAGCTGATTTTCTAGAAAGCACTGCTAATATAGACAAGTTCTCATAGAGTCATAGAGTTATACAGCACAGAAACAGGCCCTTCGGCCCATCGTGTCGATGACACAAAGATTGACCGAGTGGTTAACAGTGAGGTTGAGTGTCTTGGGTTACAGGAAGATATAGACGGGATGGTCAAATGGGCAGAAAAGTGGCAGATGGAATTTAACCCTGAAAAGTGTGAGGTGATACACTTTGGAAGGGGTCTGTGCCGGCCATCAAGCACCTATTCTAATCCTATTTTCCAGCACTTGGCCCATAGCCTTGTATGCGATGGCTTTTCAAGTGCTCATCTAAATACTTCTTAAATGTTGAGAGGGTTCATGCCTGTACAATCTCTTCAGGCAGTGCGTTCCAGATTCCAACCATCCTCTGGGTGAAACATTTTTTCCCCAAATCCCCTCTGAACCTCCTACCCCTTACCTTAAATCTTTGCCCCTGGTTATTGACACCTCTGCTAAGGGAAAAAGTTGCTTCCTATCTAACCTATCAATGCCCCTCATAATTTTGTGTACCTCAGTCAGGTCCCCCTCAGCTTTCTCTGTTCTAAGGAAAACAACCCTAGCCTTTTCAGTCTCGCTTCATAGCTGAAATGCTCCAGCCCAGGCAACATCCTGGTGAATCTCCTCTGCACCCTCTCCAGTGCAACCACATCCTTCCTATAGTGTGGTACCCAAAACTGTACACAGTATTCCAGCTGTGGCCTAAGTAGCATTTTATACAGCTCCATCATAACCTACCTGCTCTTATATTCTGTGCCTCGGCTAATAAGGCAAGTACGTCATATGCCTTCCTAACCACCTTATCTACCTGTGCTGCTGCCTTAAGTGATCAATGGACAAGTACACCAAGGTCCCTCTGACCCACTGTACTTCCTAGGATCCTATCATCCATTGTATATTCTCTTGCCTTGTTAGTCCTCCCAAAATGCATCACCTCACACTTCTCAGGATTAAATTCCATTTGCCACTACTCTGCCCATCTTACCAGCCCATCTATATCGTCCTGTAATCTAAGGCCTTCCTCCTCACTATTTACGACATGACCAATTTTCGTGTCATCTGCAAACTTACTCCTATATTCACGTCTAAATCATTAATATATGCTACAAAGAGCAAGGGTCCCAGCACCGATCCCTGTAGTACACCATTGATCACAGGCTTCCACTCGCAGAAACAACCCTCGACCATCACCATCTGCCTCCTGCCACTAAGCCAATTTTGGATCCAATTTGCCAAATTGCCCTGGATCCCATGGGTTCTTTCCTTCTTAACCAATCTCCCATGCGGGACCTTATCAAAAGCCTTACTAAGGTCCATGTAGACTACTTCAACTGCTTTACCCTCATCTACACATCTAGTCACCTCCTCGAAAAATTCAATCAAGTTAGTTAGACACGATCTCCCCCTGACAAAGCCATGCTGACTATCCCTGATTAATCCCTGCCTCTCCAAGTGGAGATTAATCCTGTCCCTCAGAGTTTTTTCCAATAGTTGCCCTACCACTGATGTTAGACTCACCGGCATGTTATTACCTGGTTTATACCTGCTACCCTTCTTGAATAATGGTACCACATTCACTGCCCTCCAATCCTCTGGTACCTCTCCTGTGGCCAGAGAGGATTTGAAAATTTGTGTCAACGTCCCTGCTATCTCCTCTCTTGCCTCATATAACAGCCTGGGATACATCTCATGTGGGTCTGGGGATTTATCCACTTTTAAGCCTGCTAAAACAGCTAATACTTCCTCCCTTTTAAAGCTAATTCATTCAAGTATATCACAATCCCCCTCCCTGATCTCTACACCTACATCATCCTTCTCCATAGTGAACACAGATGAAAAGTATTCATTTAAAACCTCACCTATGTCCTCCGGCTCCGTACACAGATTGACACTTTGGTGCTAATGGGCCCTACTCTTTCCCTGGTTATCCTCTTGCCCTTAATATACTTATAAAACACCTTAGGATTTTCCTTTATCTTGCCCACCAGTGTTTTTTCATGTCCCCTCTTCACTTTCCTAATTACTTTTTTAAGTACCCCCCCCCCCCCCACACTTTCTATACTTCTCTAGTGCCTCTGCTGTTTTCAGCGCTCTGAATCTGCCATAAGCCTCCTTTTTTTTCCTCATCCAATTCTCTATATCCCTTGACATCCAGGGTTCCCTGGACTTGTTGGTCCTACCCTTCACCTCAACGGGAACATGTTGGCTCTGAATTCTCGCTATTTCCTCTTTGAATGACTCCCACTGGTCTGATGTAAACTTTCCTACAAGTAGCTGCTCCCAGTCCACTTTGGCCAGATCCTCTTTTATCATATTGAAATCGGCCTTCCCCCATTTCTGTACCTTTATTTGTGGTCCATCTTTGTCCTTTTCCATAACCACCTTATATCTTACAGAGTTGTGGTCACTATCCCCGAAATGCTCCCCCACTGACACTTCTACCACTTGTCCAGCTTCATTCCTTAGGATTAGGTCCAGTACTGCCCTTTTCTTGTAGGTCTTGCAAACAAGTCAGCAGTCTCTAATATGACGGGGTAGATTTCCATGGGGATTCTCCAAGTAGTCCACTAGTAACTTTGCCAGATGAGTCATGGAAACCCCAGAAAATCAATGTTAACAGCATTTGTAATGTTTTTACAGGATTTCCATAGCTCTTCTGCCAAACTTATGGTGAGAAAGCAGGAGAACCCCCATGGAAATTCATCCTCTGCAGGTTGACCCAGGTGCTAACTGACAAAAAGCAAAGAATGCCATGATGGGCAGCAAATGCATGAATCCATAATTGTGATTGCTTGTACAATTGGAGGCCAAATTAACAAGCATTTAGAGATTTAGAGAATCAAGGACAGCCAGCATTGATTTGTTAAAGGTATGTCATGTAACATAGGAATTGTTGGATGAAAAAGACCATTCTGGTAGTCACACAGCACAATGATAATGGAGTAATTAAATAATCATAGCAATCAATCTTTATCAATCAGCCTAAAGCAGACCACTTAAGGGCCTCAATTGGCCTCTGGGTGGGCAGGCCATCCTCGACCTTTCCCGCCCTTGACAAAATCAATGGCGTGGGAAGGCAATGGGCACTCCACCCAACCCCATCCCCTCCAGCTTCCCTCACTATTTTATGGGGCCTGCCCGCCTCCCTGCCCATCCCTAAAGGGCTGATAAAATTCAGTCCTGGAAGTCATGAACATCCTGCAAAAGTATTTGTAGCTCAATGGGTTCCAGCATAAGGCAATGCAAACCAGTTCTCAACAAGGTGTAAAAACACAATTAAGTAGTGAAAAAGGATTTTGCTATTTTTAATTACATTCATATTTTTCACGTTACATTTAAAACTCTAATGTGAGTTCTAAACCAACAACTAAAAGTAAAGAAAGCAGCATGCACCATAGCTGAGCTAAGGAAGGGAAGTGATTTAACTCTTACCTGAACTAATGAAATAAAGGAAACTCACTGGTATATTTCGTACATCAGCTAAATGTGCAAACATTCAAAACTCATTTCTCATGAGAATTTGAGAAATGTTGGAAGCACTTTAACTGTTCCTTGGAGGAAAATCCTGTATAATAACCATAGGCTTAATATAACTATTGAAAGTGCTTGCATTATGAATTTCCCATCCAATAAAGCATCATTAGCAAGATAGTTTTTAAAAAACTGTAGGTGTGCATCAAAACTACTCAACACAATCATCAAGAAATGCTAAGTGATCTTTCAGCTTATTTATGAGTAAATGTTTGGTCACCCATTCAGGTCCAAACCATAGATGCACTTAGGAACATAAGAACATAGGAAATAGGAGTAGAAGTAGGCCATTCGGCCCATCAAGCCTGCTGTGTCATTCAAACAGACCATGGCTGATCATCTACCTCCAGGCCATTTTACCCCACTATCCCCATGTCCCTTGATGTCATTAGCATCCAGAAATCTATTGATTTCTGTCTTGGACATGCTCAATGATTGAGCTTCCACAGCCCTCGGGTATAGAATTCCAAAGATACTCCACCCTCTGAGTAAAGAAATTCCTCCTCATCTCAGTCTTAAATGGCCTGCCCTTTGTTTTGAGACTGTGTCCCCTGGTTCTAGACTCACCAGCCAGAGGAAACATCCTATCCACATCTACCCTGTCAGGCCCTGTAAGAACTTTCTAAATTTCAATGAGATCACTTCTCAATCTTCGAAACTCTAGAGAATGTAGGACCAGTTTCTGCAATCTCTCCTCATAAAAAGACAATCCCGCCATCCCAGGGATTAGTCTGGTGAACCTCCATTGCACTCCCTCTATGGCAAGTATGTACTTCCTTAGATAAGGAGACCAAAACTGTACACAGTACTCCAGGTACAGTCTCACCAAGGCTCTATACAATTGCAGCAAGACATCTTTACTCCTGTACTCAAATCCCATGAAATGAAGTCCAACATACCATTTGCCTTCTTAATTGCTTGCTGCACCTGCATACTAGCTTTAGGTGACTCATGAACAAGGACACCCAGGTCCCTTTGGACATCAACACTTCCCAACCTCTCACCATTTAAGAAATACTCTGCCTTTCTGTTTTTTCTACCAAAATGGATCACTTCACATTTATTTGCATTATATTCCATCTGCCATGCTCTTGCCCATTCACTTGGCCTGTCCAAATCCTCTTGAAGCCTCCTTGCATCCTCCTTACACTTACTTTCCCACCTAGTTTTGTCATCTGCAAATTTAGAAATATTACATTTGCTCCCCACATCCAAATCATTTATATAGATTTTGAACAGCTGCGACCCAAGTACTGATCCTTGCGGTACCCCACCAGTAACAGCCTGTCATCCTGAAAATGGCTCAATTATTCCTACTCTTTTTTTCTGTCTGTCAACCAATTCTCAATCCATAGCAGTATATTACCCCCAATCCCATGTGCTCTAATTTTGTTTACTAACCTCCTGTGTGGGACCTTATCAAAAGCCTTCTAAAAATCCAAATACACCACATCCACTGGTTCTCATTTATGTATGCTACAAATAACATCCTCAAAAAACTCCAACAGGTTTGTCAAACATGATTTCCCTTTCATAAATCCATGTTGGCTCTGCCCATTCATATCATTATTTTCTAAGTGTCCAGTTATCACATTCTTTATAATAGATTCTAACATTTTCCCTACTACTGACATCAAAATAACAGGTCTGTAGTTCTCCATTTTCTTTCTTGCTCCCTTCTTAAATAGTGGAGTTACGTTTGTTACTTACCAGTCAGCAGGAACCCTTCCAGAATCTTTAGTATTTTGAAAGATAATCACCAGTGCATCTGTTATCTCTATAACCACCTCGTTCAACACTCTGGGATATAGCTCATTTGGTCCAGGGGATTTAATAACTTTCAATCCAATTAATTTTTCAAGTACTACCTCTTTATTGATACTAATTTCGTTTAGTTCCTCATTTTTACAAGTCCCTCAATTCCCTAGTATTTCTGGGTGATTTTCTGTATCTTCCTCTGTGAAGACAGACACAAAGTAATTGTTTAGTCTCTCCACAGAAGCTTTTACAGTTTGTTTCCCGCGAGCTTGTATTCATATTCTCTTTTCCCTTTCTTTATCAGTTTCTTGGTCCTCCTTTGCTGAATTCTAAATTGCTCCCAATCCTCCTGCTTACCACTTTTTCTGGTAACCTTATAAGCCACTTCCTTTGATCCAATTGCAATCTTTAACTTCTTTTGTTAGCCACGGTTGATTCAACTTTCCTGTTGGGTTTTTGTGTCTTCGAGGAATGTATGTTGTAGACCATGTAATACTTCTTTAAATACTAGGTATAGCCTGTCTACTGTCAAATCTTTTAGAGTATTTTCCTAATCCACCATAGCCAACTTGCCCCTCATCCCTTCATAGTTTCCTTTGTTCAGATTTAAGACCCTAGTTTCAGAATGAACTGTATCTCTTTCAAACTTAATATAAAATTCTACCATATTGTGGTCTCTATTTCCTAATGGCTCCTTTACAGCAAGGTTATTAATTAGCCCTTCCTCGTTACATAATACTAAATCTAAAATAGCCCAATCCCTAGTTGGTTCCTCAATATACTGCCCAGAAACCCATCACATAAACACTCCAGAAATACATTACCCACTGCATTAGTGATAATTAGGTTTACCCAGTCTATATGTAAATTGAAGTCCCCCATTATTACTGTATTGCCCATGCTACAAGCAGCTCTAATTTCCTGACTTATTCCATGCCCAACATTACCACTACAGTTTGGTGGCCTATAAACAACTCCCAACAATGTTTGCTGCCCCTTGCTGTTTCTTAACTCCACCCAAACTGATACTACATCTTGCTCCTTTGATCTAAGATCCTCTCTCACTAATGTACTGATCTCATCCCTTATTAACAGCACTACCCCACCTCCTTTTCCCCTCCGCCTATCCTTCCTAAATGACGAATATCCCTGAACATTCAGTTCCCAGTCCTGATCAACCTGTAGCCATATCTCCGTAATGGCAATTAAATCATATCCATTTACCTCTATCTATGCTATCAAATCATCTACCTTGCTTTGCATGCTGCTTGCATTCAGATAGAGCGCCTTTAACTTTATCTTCACATTGTTCCTCATTCTGATCCTATTTGATGTTTGCCTTCATTTCGTCTGCCTCTAATTTTGCTTGCTAATTTTCTACTTCCTGTTACCAGTTTTGCTTCCCTCCAATCTGAGCTCCCTCTCAGGTTCCCAACTCCCTGCCAATCTAGTTTAAATTCTCCCCAACAGCACTAGCAAATCTCTCTGCTAGGATGTTAGTCTCAGTCCTGCTAAGGTGCAACCCATCCATCTTGTACAGGTCCCACCTACCCCAGAACATGTCCCAGTGCCTTAGAAATTTGATGTCCTCCCCGCTGCACCAATTCTCCAGCCATGTGTTCAATCGCTCAATCCTCCTATTCCTATGCTCACTAGCACATGGCACTGGGAATAATCCTGAGGTACTGCTTTTGAGGTCCTGCTTTTTAATTTCTTTCCTAACTCCCTAAACTCTGCTTTCAGAACCTCATCCCTCTTCCTAATATGTCATTGTTACCAATGTGGACCATGACCTCTCGTTGTTCACCTTCCCCCAGAAGAATGTTTTGCAGCCGCTCTGTGATATCCTTGACCCTGGAACTAAGGAGGCAACATACCATCTTGGAGTCAAGTCTAAGGCCACAGAAACGCCTGTCCGTTCCCCTAACTAATGAATCCCCTGTCACTATTGCCCTTTCATTCTTCTTTCTCCCCTCCTGTGCAGCTGAGCCACCCGTGATGCCATGGACATGGCTCTTGCTGTACTCCTCAGAGGAACCATCATCCTCACCAGTATCCAAAATAGAAAACCAGTTAGCAAGCGAGATCGACTCAGGGACCTCCTGCACTACCTGCCTGATTCTCTTAGACTGCCTGACAGTGACCCATTCCTTCTCTGCCTGCACACTCTTAACCTGCGGTGTGACTACCTCCCTAAACATGCTATCCACGTGAGTCTCTGCCTCGCAGATGCACCACAGCGTCTCCAGCTGCCGCTCGGGTTCCGCAACCCGGAGCTCAAGCTTCTGCAGCCAGTGACACCTCCTGCAGATGGGTTTGTCAAGGACACATGGTGCATCCACGACTTCCCACATAGCACAGAAGACACATTCCACTCATCCAAGCTGCCCTGTCATACCTTAACTTTACAAAGTAATTATTGTTAGTGGAATAAGTAGAATAACTTACCAGTTACTCACCAATCTGCTTTTTATCCTGTACCAAAGTAATAACCAAATACAGGAGGCTGAAAAGGCAGAAAAAGTAAAGAAAGAGACAAAGGACCACCTCCTTCCCCTCGTCAGCAAACTCCCTCACTCACCAAACTCACAGCTTCAAACTCTGTCCAAACAGTACTTTCTAATTAGTAATTACTAACAAACTACCCTCACTTAAACCTTAGTAATGCTAATAAATCTTGCCACTTATAAGGTAACTGCTTAAGAGCTATTTAAAAAAAGAGAACTACTTTTTCCTAATTTTCCAGCTATTTACAGACACTCAAACAGCACTTACTTACCAACCAATTATGGCTTTCCTTTGATGTCACTGTGAGATTTTTTTTTCACTTTTTCTTCAAACCCAGTGTGCGCTGACATTTAGCCAGCCTGCCTCTGCAGTCTCTCAGGTAAATGTAGGCCCCGAGCCTCCGTCTGGATTTATAGCTCCCTTTCCATTGTGATTTCTCATAGGTCCACTGCCTCTGCAGTCTCTCAGGTAAGTGTAGGTCTTGAGCCTCAGTCTGGATTTATAGCTCCCTGTTCGCTGCAATTTCTCACAGGTCCGCTGCCTATTTGGTCTCCCAGGTGATAATAAATATATATGATTATGCTGTTCAACCCTCACTATTTTGAAATTGTGTCTGACCACCTTTAAATAAAAGCTTTAAAAATAATAAACTAAACCAGACTAGAAAACAGAGCTTTCAAACTATTGCACACTTTAGATACTTTTTCCAAAAAGTAGAAATGATTAAGCATGAATTGTAATATAGTTTTAGCTAGTCTAAATCAAGATCAAACTGCAATATCTGATTCCCTTTTACTATTTAACATTTAAATGGTAGCTGGATAACTGTCTGTCATTAAAACAAATGTATAGGATAGCAGACCCAGTGAACAACACCCAAGGCAGTTTAATCAAAATGAGTAGGTCATACTACATTCCAGACTGATCCATTTATCAGCGGCTAACATGAGGCTCTGAGTATTGTTCTCAGTCCTTGCCTATAGATAATATCCAATATGCATATCGTTTAAAGATTATTGTCAGCAACATTCCACCTTCCAATGACTTAGGTTAATAAGTTTGCCTTTATCTTTCTACTGTCGTGCTTCACCTTGGAGAATATAATGTGATATAAATAGATTAGTGTTATTATTCAAAGGTAAGTATTTGTTCAGAGTTTCTCCAGCAACTACAAGAGAAAATGCCAGTAAATTATCAAAAAATGATAATAAAATTGTATTTTTATATGTAAGCACAGTATATAGGCTTGAAACAAAGATAATTGTTATGGTTCAGGCTTCCTGCGAACTCGTTTATCTTGTGTCCACAGCAATTTGCAAAAGTAGACTGAGTTTCCTATGAATAAACCATCATCCTTATGCAGCTGTGTCCAAGATAACATGCACAGAATTAATAATTACACTTATATTGGTCACCAAAGATTGCTTGAATTGTCCCATGCTTTCCCTTGTCTTTGGCAAAAGCCACACAGACAGACCAATGCATATAGGATAAAATGGATAGACTTGCTTACAAATAGAATAACACACTGCAAGCAACAAGACACAGAAAAATACTCAATGAATAATATTTTACAATAATTAAGATAGAACCAGTCCATAAATCAAACTACCCTTTTTTAGAATGGTCTTTTTGTAGATCTTCATGATGCAAAGTTTTAAACAGATGGTGCAAATGATTAATCCAGACTCCAGGGGCTGGATTTTCAATCTAGGGTCGAGAACCCGGCGCCCAGATCATTACCGGCACCACGTCTGCATCACTGATGCAATGCTATTTTAATATGCAATGCCCTTACTTGGGCCAGAGGCGAGCTCAGTGCCCAATTAGTAGTGCCGGATGCTACCTGGAGTTGGGAACTGGATCTGGAATGCAATGCTCAAGGCAGACGGCAGCCCTGACCAGACTTGCTGCTGCCTTGCAGATTGGAGCTGGCAGGAGAACAGAGGGCCAGCAGTCTAATGGTGCATGCAAGTGGCCAAATGGTTAATCACAAAGTACTTGACCTGCTTTGCTCAAACGATGGCAACCTTGTGCCACCTCAATTTGAATAATTTTTTTCTCACCACTTTAAGTCAGCAGCAACATTATGACGCCCCGCATTGCTCCCGACATGTGTGCATGAATGTGCCCCAGACCGTTCGCTCTTCCTGTTTGCAGCTTTGAAAATTTCTTTCTGAACCTCTCCAGCCCGTTAATTAGCTCTTCAATGAGCTTAACGGGCAGTTAATTGGAGGTGAGCAGGTTGCCAGCTCCCTCCGACCCCACCTCCCACCCTCACTTTGAAAACTGCAACGCATTCCAGAGGCAATGGAAGACTGACACACCATCTGGGAGCACTATTTTTCACAGGGCACCCACACCTGACCTCGCCCCTTTTACACCTTTTTATGCACCTTTGAAAATAGGGCAAGGTGTATAACATGTGGCTGATCCAATTTTGCCCATTTTACACAATCACCAAGAATTAACATTACCCTCATGTCTGTTTATTGCAGGGCACATTTTTTTTTAACTTAGCAGAACTAAATTGACACCTAAAACAAAGCCTCTGAAACCTAAGAAATTTACAAATCAAACAACCTTGCCTGGCCCCACAGCAGAAAGGGATCTGAAGTTTCCAACCGTCATTTCAAATTAGCCCCTCCACCTTGAAAAGACCATCTCGAAGCATCTACCTTGCATTAGTAATTAAATTTCTATTCAATATGTTAACCAGACAATTATGTAGTTAGCAACATGTCATTAAACTAGACACATATAATCAATAATCAAGAATGTAGTTTGAATATGCTTTTAGTTTAATAGCATAATATGTTTCTTTTAAAAAGAGTTTTGATGCTCGAGAAAAGGACAAGGAGACTAGATAGACAGCATCTTCCCAGGAAGAGATAAGCGCATGGCTGTGAAGTATGGCCTTGGAGACAACAATGTTTCACTGAAACTCATGTCTGAGATCAGACATGGGTACATGCTTTAACAGTTTGTCAAAAAAGAACAGGGGTTGGCAAAAGAGCCTAAAAAAGACTTGCAACTTGCACTGAGATAACATTTGGGCGCATGAATGTCACCTGCCCTAGGTCCCACTAACGGTAACGTTCTATTGGCCCCTTCTAGTTAAGAGGTACGGGCAAGCAGCTAATATGGGTTAATGCTCGCCAATCGTCAGGCATCATTTTCTATTGTAAAAATAAGCCTAAAGCTCATGCTAGGTGCAAGAGGAATAGAATAATGAAGGAACACCAACCTAGCATAACTGCGCAGATGCCAGAATACAACTCGACAGTGAACACAACCCATGTGAGACTTGTCTTTGCTTCTTAGGGATAGTTTGTTGTTTTGTGTACTGTTTTTTTGGTCCATATAAAGTGCTCAACTGATACTAAATGGTTCATGTCAGACTTTCCTAGAGGCACAAAAGCCCCTTTGGGTCATTTAAATACAGCAAGCTGTGTGTACCAGTTTCCACAGACCATTTTTGCTGAATTTAGGTCATGCTGTTTCCATGGCCTCCATAGGAGAACATGAATAACCAATTGGGTCTCTATTTTGCAGTCAGATGAGAAAGGTATCTTCCAACCCAACTCGAGTTAATTCAAAGAAATAAAATAAAATACTGAAAAACATCTTCCATGTCACACTGATAGCACAAAGCAATCAATACATTCATGGCAATTTTTCAAATTAGAAAACCAAGTAAAAGACTGAGGACCATAGTTCAGGAAACTATCAAGGCAAAGAAAAACAGGACATAAGACAATATAAACCAAAAACTGATGTTGAGTATGGTTTAAAAGTCCCTACTCTGCTAGAGGAAGGGATGACTGAGTAAGGCAAAAAGTTTCACAACTTGAAGTCCTGGAACAAAATGAAAGTAGTAAACTTTGTGCAGTGAATCTTGTTTTGAACACAATGAGAATGCAAGGATTACACTTATATTGCAATGAGTCTTTTCATCCTAAACACATACCTGGGAATATGTTTCTTGATAATAGGTGAACTGTGAAAGATTGGGGTTGATTTTAACTCAAGGCATGATCAGTGCGTGGGGCCCGAAGCAAACCACACACCCGGAAGCGAGGCCCGAACAATTTTAACATCTGGGCCACATTTAAATTTTTCAAACCTATCTCCCACCCGGGCATAACGTCACGGTCAGCAGGTGTGAGCGGAACTTGGGGTGGGAGGCAGATGCTGCCCAGTACCTAACGGAATGGTCCCTAGCATAAGTGCAAGGTGGTGGGGGTGTGCGTGGGATCAGGGTCATACACATATGCCAGTGTGGAAAAAGAGAGAAAGCGGGGGCAGAGAAGCCCAAAAGATTCCTTCTTCTGCTCCTCCTGTCCTCCAAGGATTCCTCCTAAAAACAGTAAAAAGCAACTTACTTTGGCCTCTTTTGGCTATTCTGCTGCCTCCCACCAGGTGGGTCTCCCCCGAGTTGTAGTAAAAGTAGTCTCATGATGCCAATGAAGCCATCAGGCTGCAATTGTTATATTTTAATTAGGCTCCTGCCTGCCTGTAGCAGCAGCCTCAGAAGATTTAAAAGTCGGCAAAGATGAAATGGCAGCAAGGAGCATGGAGCAACCTTGGGCCTAAGGGACCGTGGCTAATTTTAACCCCTTCACGTACCATTACTGCCTGGTGGTAGTGGTGGTGGAGGGTGGGGGGATGAAAACCAACCCCTCTATCCAAATTCACTCTTTCTTTTCGTAAATTAATTTAATTCTGAATCCAAATTTAGGAATAATCTCTGGTTCTAGGTAACTCTCTAATTACTCCAGTATTAGCTTTAGAGGTTTGCAGAAAATCGCTACTGAAGGATCCTGACAGATAACATACCCATCTTAAATATTGTAAAGGGGAATCAATACTGAATGAAAGCCCAAACAAAGCAAACGGAAGAAGAGAGAAAGCTTTTGCAGTTATCACATTATCACATCTTATGACATCCCAAAGAATGCTTCATTATATTGATAGGTGAGTTGAGGATAAGGACAACCGCATTTGGGTTTTGTAAATAAGGGTGTTACAAATTCAGGTCTGCGGAAGGCATTTATTTAGTTTGTTAACCTCAGTCATTTTCCTAAGTGGTCTGGTTCCCTGCTTTTCAAAGGAACTTGACTCCCACAGCCCTGTATCGGTAGTGGGGCCTGGGAGTCCAATAATGAAGCTCCCTGGTAATCTAAATCAGATCTCCATGTTGTAAGCACATGTACTCCTTTTAATTTCACTGAAGATGGATGGAGATCACACTAGGTAAGACAATGCTTGGTTCAGTTAACAGATTCCTTTATTCCACAATAGTCAAAGCAGAGAACAGTAAGTGTGATAAAAATGATTGGGCCAATCAGTTCAAGTTATGTTCACATACCATTAAAAAAAAGTAAAGAGCACAAGTACATTGGCTTGTGAAGGAGTCTAACCCTGAGGACACAAAGGGTTAAAGACCCCATATTCCTAAGTAAAGGGACTCTACTGCTTTCTAAGTAAAGAGGGCCTACTGCTTACCTCATCATTCTAAGGGCACCAAACTGTGTGACAACCACACGCCCTAAGCAAAGGTGCTCAAAACATGCTAACTGATTGATAAGGTGTTCTTTTTGCTAAAAGCTCAACAATATCTAATCTATTCTAAGACGCACATTAAAGAGTACCAGCTGAATAACAATCATACCTCCTAAACAGAGAGGGCCCACCATATGCTAACCGATTGATAAGGTGGTTTTTTTTGCTGAAAACCCAACAATATCTGAATATATGTTGAAACTACAGTTAGCTGAATCAAGACCAATTGATCAACAAGAGTGTTTAAGGCTAAGCAAGGTACTGCACCCCACATCGCCTCTTCTCCGGCAGGCTCGCCGAATCTAGTGTCAATCAAGCACTTCACCTAAAGTCCCGCTCTTTCTAGCCAGCAGCTGTGGCGTAACTGCAGAAGCAGTGACTGCTGCTGGAGGAGCACCTACCAGAGGCCGAGGAGCGTCACTGGACCCAGGCCTCATGCAGATCAGGGCGTGAGGGGTCTCTGGGGTGGGGGGTCACATGGGAGGGGGAGGCGGGTTCGGCAGCAAGGGCAGGGGTGTGGCTCTCAGCAGGCACCCCCCCCCCCACCCCCACCACCTTCCTGATGCCGGGTCTCTCATTCAGCCACTAAGCGCCTTTAAACGAGGATCCCCCCCCCCCGCCCCATCCCCAGAGCCGGGAAGCAGCCTGCTTCGACAGGGCCACCCACTGCACAAGTAATTGTGGCTGCAGCGGAAAGAGGCCCTTAATTGGAGGTTAATTGCCCAGTTAAGGGCCTCAATTGGTGGCAGGGCAGGAAGGCCATTCACAGGACTAATTTTTGGGACCGCACCCCACCACCTTCCCACCCTATTTTATGCTCTCCTGCCTCCAAACCAGCCACGATAGAGAGGATTAAATTCCCCCCACCCACACATCACCGTACACTCTTTGATGAAGAGGTACATTACTGAGGAGAGACCCCTGGACCCTTACAATATCTGGGACATTATTATCTGGTTGGAACTTGCTGAAAAGAGCTTTCTGGAGGATTGTAATATACTTGTTTTGTTCCTTTCCTTTGTAGAGACTATGGCAGACCTTTAGACCCATTCAAGTGTCTTTAGAATTTGGCTACCTGAGCCTCAAGTTGAGACTGAACATCTGAGAAGTATGCCTGATCCAGGATAGTCCCAAAGGGGCTGGGATTATAATCCACCACAGGCTCACTTGTGGGAATTTTTACTTCAAGTAGAAAGAAGAATTTGATCAGTCCTACTGAGAAGGTGGAGGTTACGATTCCCTTCATATCCTTTCTGCTGCTTTACTGATTTTGCAGCCTTTCTGCTACTTCGGCTGTTTTGTGATGCCTGTATTGGTTCTTAAATAGCCTCCCTTCAAAGACTGTAAGATAACAAAGAAATCTGTCGATGCTGAGGTGGCAGATGTTGCCTGAATGACCAGATATTACTAATTAATGTGCCATTGTTTGGAATCTGTAAAGAAAATCCTGCATTTCAATGAATCTCTTGTCTGCCCATCCATGGGGCTGTGTGAATAAACTATTTCCAAACCATGACAAAGAGCACAGAATGTAAATATAGTGCCCTTGTTATATAGTATCAGTGGGACAGTCAGACTTCCAATCATGCCAGGTTTTCCTGCTGGGTTCCAAGTTGGGCAGACTCCCATTTCAGTGGGTTAAAATTGCATTAATAATGTCAATAAGCCACAACTTTTCCATTAAAGTAGGCTTCACCTGGCTGGGGTGGGCTCTCCTCCCAGTTCTGTTTTCAGGTAAGTTAAATTGTGGGGGGCTGGATCCCCTGTCCTGCCATTTTGACCACCCACCCAATCTGCTCGTGCCAGTCGAGCTGGGATAAAATTGGGGCTACAAAATTATTTAACAGAAGACTTTTACCAGCAGAGAGAGGAAAATTGTAACTTAATAGTTTAGGCAAGATTACAATTATAACACTGTAATCCAAGCACTTTGAGATGTTTTTGATAAAGATAATAAGGTTCTGTATAAATGCAAATCGTTTTTCTTTTACATTTTACTTTGCATATAGGTGGAAAAGAAATTCCCAGAAGAGTCATCTCTCAAGAACTTAATCTCTTAGTATGACTTAAATATTTATTATGAACACTGGAATTTGTAGCATGATTATGTTTTAAAAGCTATGATTTTTAATGCAGTTTAAGATGGAGTCAGAAAAGGCAGGTGACCTCACATCAACTCTGCTTAAAGACGAGACAGGGGTCTTGGATACCAGGACAACAAAGAATCTAGATCAAACACCCTTTTGAAAAGCAGAAGGCAAGCATATAACACCTGAACAACAGTGGGTTTCGCTCTCCCAGGCTTTGAGATCATAAACAAGGAGTCTGTGGTTCTGAAAATGTAAATACAAATTGCAATTGTTAACATCTGTAAACAATGGAAATCCCGAGTAGCTCTGCTGTAGCCAGACTTGTCGACTTTGCATATTGGAAAAGACAAATGGCTATTGACTTTTGATTCCAGATTAATTCAACAGATTTTCAGCAGGCAGGCAGGCTATAAGGGAGACAATGACCAGTGATGGCAGTCTCGAGGGAGAAAGAGAGGCAACACCTCCTCTCAGAAGATTGATACAGCGAAAGGCTGCGATGACTTGAACTTGTTTTGAAACTTGCAAAGAACTAAAAGACCAACAGGGTCACCAGAGTTCGCCTTATTCACAAAAGGCCAGGTCGAAAGTGATCGGAGGAAGTGAGCAAAGAGGACATTGACCTTGGGAAGGTCTGGGAGATCCAACCCATTGCAACTGGGAGGACTTTGGTACTTTTAGCTGCAAAGATTTCACCATCAAGGAGGATTGTGTAACTATAAATGTGGTATGAGGTTTTCAAGTGTTTGAATAAGTGAAGAAATTACCTTTCTCTGTAATTTAGGGCGTCAGCTACTCACAAAGTACAATATAGTTTATAGGGATCTTTAGTTGTTATAATAAAAGTTTAAAAACGTGAAATCTTGTGTAATTCTTTAAATTGTGCTGGGGAGTTCACATCTTGTGTTTTAATGCTAATGGTCTCACTGAGATCATAACAGTATTCATGAATTTTAAACCTGGCCAAACTCTTAAGCATTTTAGAACATAGAACATAGAACAGCACAGCACAGGCCCTTCGGCCCACGATGTTGTGCCGAACCTTTAACCTACTCTAGGATCAAACTACCTACATACCCTTCATACTACTATCATCCATGTACCTATCCAAGAGTCGCTTAAATGTCCCTAATGTATCTGCTTCTACTACCACCGCTGGCAGTGCATTCCACGCACCCACCACTCTCTGTGTAAAGAACCTACCTCTGACATCTCCCCAAAACCTTCCTCCAATCACCTTAAAATTATGCCCCCTGGTGATAGCCCTTTCCGCCCTGGGAAAAAGTCTCTGGCTATCCACTCTATCTATGCCTCTCATCATCTTGTACCCCTCTATCAAGTCACCGCTCATCCTTCTTCGCTCCAATGAGAAAAGCCCTAGCTCCCTCAATCTTTCTTCGTAAGACATGCCCTACAATCCAGGCAGCATCCTGGTAAATCTCCTCTGCACCCTCTCTAAAGCTTCCACATCCTTCCTATAATGAGGCGACCAGAACTGAACACAATATTCCAAGCGTGGTCTAACCAGGGCTTTATAGAGCTGCAGCATAACCTCGCGGCTCTTAAACTCAATCCCCCTGTTAATGAAAGCCAACACACCATACGCTTTCTTAACAACCCTATCAACTTGGGTGGCAACTTTGAGCGATCTATGGACATGGACCCCAAGATCCCTCTGTTCCTCCACACTACCAAGAATCCTGTGCCGTTTAATTTATATGCCATTTAATTCACAGCCCTGCACCAGACTTTGGTAGTGTTAGAGTAGGTATAAAATGTGTTAACTGAAAATGACTGCCACTGTTTCACTGCCTTACAACTGTATTTTATGTTTTGCTTCTTTTGAAACAAGGCACAAGTACGCTGTCACCCTGAAAGCCATCTGCTTCGATATTCAGTTTTGCAGATTAAATAGCTTATCTTGAGTTTGGATAAAGTCAACAAATGATTGCTTCAGAATGCAAAGTGCAGACATTGCATTTCACAGGACAATCTTTTACATTTCAAAGGCCGTGTTCCACTAAATATGCTTGCAGAATGTTTACTGAAATTTCATGCCATTTAATTATCACTGTCTCAGAATAGAAAGAGATTTATCAGTTAGTAGTGCACATGCCTGGATGGTAAATTGGACCCAAATTCACAACAATTGGTTGTTTTGCAAGAGTTTCACCACAAAATAATTTATTTGGTTACTATTAGCTTTAAATCACTTTTTATAGTGTTTAAGCAATTCTAAATTCTTCTTGACACCAGCATAAAGACTTGATATTTTAATGACTTCAATACACTGGCACCCCTTCTACAGTTAGACTTTTTGTGCTATTTCCAGAGGTTATAGGCACAACACCCTGAAAACTGTGCAATACTAGAGTACTAAAAACTCTGGATGCTTATATGAACAAGGCATTCTCACAGAAACTAGAGAAGCATCAGGACCATAGGCTCAGAGATAGCTCCATAGGAGAGATAAGCATGCACCTTCGTAACTTTGTAATAAGAGACTTAGAACTTATGGGAGTGAATTTGCCACCTGTCACGTCTGGATTCTATACTTTAGTACAATATCAGGAGTACTAAACAGGGCGTTTGAGGTGAATGACACCAAAGGAAGTGAACTCTTCCTTAATAAACACCAATACAAAGTACTCATTAAGTATTCTAACCTTTTCCTGCGCCTATAAGCATATATTACCCTTTTTAATCCCAAATAGAACCCATCCAGCCTCTTACTATCCGCTTACTATTTACATTCCGGGAGAAGATTTTTGGGTTCCCTTTTATATTAACTGCCATTCTATTCTTATATTCTCTCTTCACCAGTCTCATTTGCCTCTTCAATTCCCTCTCAACTTATTGTATTTGGCCTGGTTCTCACTTGAAGAATTCCAATTGGTCCATCAAATAGGTGGGTGTTTCATTTGAAAACCAAAGATATATAAGAGGGTGTTTTTGAAACCAAAACAAATAAAGTTCGGTTTTTAGCTTTTTTAAAAAGCAAATTCTCGTTATTTAGTTTTTATTGAGTGTATATAGATGGGTCTCTGTAAAAGGCAGAAACTGCCTCTCTGATAGAGAAAGGTTATTGAAGTAAGATTGTAAAGCCGTATCAGCCAAATATAAGCGTGTCATTTAGATGTTTCTTGAGTTGAAGGAAGGTTAAATTTAAACCAGCTAGTCCAAATGTGGTTACCACTACGTCAGGTGGATATTGCCAAAGGATCCACAAGAAATAGTTAACACCTCTACAGAAGGAGGTTCATCACCCCAAGATCCCAGAATCCAGCACTATTGTTCCAGGGCAGGTGAGCCAATCAGTTCAAGATCATAGCTCCTAAGGATGAGGTTATATAAATTCTGGAAGATTGCTAACTATAACAACTTGTATTTATATAGTGCCTTTAACATACTAAAACATCCCAAGGCGGTTCATGGATGCATTATAAAACAAACGATGGCATCAAGCCACGTAAGGAGATATTAAGGCAGATGACAGAAGACTTGGTCACAGAGGTAGGTTTTAATAAGTGCCTTAAAGGAGAAATAAAAGAACATAAGAAATAGGAGCAGGATTAGACCATACAGCCTCTCAAACCTGCTCCCCCATTCAATACGATCATGACTGATCTTCTGCCTCAACTCCACTCTTCTGCCCGCTTCCATATGCCTTGATTCCCTGAAAGACCAAAGATCTGTCTAAGTCAGCCTTAAATATACTCAACAATGCAGCATCCAGAACCCTCTGGAGTAGAGAATTTCAAAGATTCACAACACTGAGTGAAGATGTTTCTCCTCATCTCAATCTTAAATGATCGACCCTTATCCTGAGGCTCTGCCCTCATGATGTAGATTCCCCAGCCAGGGGATATAACCTCTCTGTGTCGACCCTGTCAAGCCCATTCAGAATCTTGTATTTTTCAGTGAGATCACTTCGCATTCTTCTAAATTCTAGAGAGTATAGGCCTAATTTATTCAGCCTCTCATCACAGGACAACTGTCTCAGCCCAGGAACCAATCTAGTGAACATTCGCTATACCACCTCCAAGGAATGCGAGGTAGAGAGGCAGAGAGGTTTAGGGAGGGAATTCCAGAGCTTACGGCCTAAGCATTTGAAGGCATGGCCACCAATGGTCGAGCAATTAAAATCAGGGAAGCCCATGGGGCCAGAATTAGAAAGGCGCAGATATCTCAGAGGGTTGTAGGTCTGGAGGAGATTACAGAGATAGGGAGGGCAAAGCCATGGAGGGATATGAAGACAAGAATGAGAATCTTAAAATCAAGGCGTTATTTAACCAGAAGCCAGTGTTGATCAACAAGCATAGGGGTGTGATGAGTGAAAGGGAGTTGGTGCAAATTGGAACATGGGCAGCAAAATTTTGGATGCCCTCAAGTTTATGGAGGGTAGAATTTGGGAGGCTGGCCAGGAGCACATTGTAACAGTCAAGTCTAGAGCTAACAAAGACATGGATGAGAGTTTCAGCAGCAGAAGAGCTGAAGCAGGGGTGGAGGTAGGCAAGATTATGAACAGTCTGGTTCAGCCTCAGATAGTTGCCAGAGAGAGAGATGCAGTTGGTGGTGAGGGAGTGGAGTTTGTTGTGGGAACTAAAGACAATAGGGGAATTTTACACTTAGAATATTGCGTGCAATTCTGGTCGCCACACTACCAGAAGGATGTGGAGGCTTTGGAGAGGGTACAGAGGAGGTTTACCAGAATGTTGCCTGGTCTGGGGGGCATTAGCTATGAGGAGAGGTTGGAAAAACTCAGATTGTTTTCACTGGAACGACGGAGGTGGAGGGGCAACATGATAGAGGTTTACAAAGTTATGAGCGGCATGGACAGAGTGGATAGTCAGAAGCTTTTTCCCAGGGTGGAAGAGTCAGTTACTAGGGGACATAGGTTTAAGGTGAGAGGAGCAAAGTTTAGAGGGGATGTGCGAGGCAGGTTTTTTACACAGAGGGTGGTGAGTGCCTGGAACTTGCTGCCAGGGGAGGTGGTGGAAGCAGATATGATAGCGACGTTTAAGAGACATCTTGACAAATATATGAATAGGAAGGGAATAGAGAGCTATGGGCCCCGGAAGTGCAGAAGGTGTTAGTTTCGGCAGGCATCAAGATCGGCGGAGGCTTGGAGGGCCGAATGGCCTGTTCCTGTGCTGTACTGTTCTTTGTTCTTTGTTCTTCGCTGTTGTGGGGAAAATAACCACTCTCGAGTCCACGGGATTAAAGTCCATAAAGGTTTATTCAATCTCGGTGCAAGGGAGAAGCTCTCTGGTCACCCAAATAGCCTCTCAGTGAAATAGAATTTAAAACATAGATTTATAGGATACAATGGGTGGCACAGTGGCGCAGTGGTTAGCACTGCAGCCTCTCACAGCTCCAGCGACCCGGGTTCAATTCTGGGTACTGCCTGTGTGGAGTTTGCAAGTTCCCCCTGTGTCTGCGTGGGTTTCCTCCGGGTGCTCCGGTTTCCTCCCACAGCCAAAAAGACTTGCAGGTTGATAGGTAAATTGGCCATTATAAATTGCCCCTGGTATAGGTAGGTGGTAGGAGAATATAGGGACAGGCGAGGATGTGGTAGGAATATGGGATTAGTGTAGGATTAGTATAAATGGGTGGTTAATGGTCGGCACAGACTCGGTAGGCCGAAGGGCCTGTTTCAGTGCTGTATCTCTAAATCTAAATCTAAAAATCACTATTACTCATTTGTTCACACTACCCCCAACACATTCCAAGTCTGCAGCTTGATCAATAAACTGGATTGTATTGCCCCACTAATCATTCCCCTGCCGTCTCCCCCCCAGCCTTGAAGCTGGCATCTCCCATAGTTTATGGCATCCTAACCCTCCTGCAGTCACACCCTTATCTCTTTGATTAATGAAGCAAGGACAGCATATTTACACAGATGTAGAGGCAATTAGGCTCTGGATTGTACAACTTTTCCCATGACCATTGCCATGCATCCCATCATGCACTGGTTCCCACAACTACAGTGCTTCCATATTCCCTCTAAGACTGTTAACGTATCCTAATGCTAAATAATCTACTAATGTTGCCCTACTGGTCCCATTTCAAGGCCCTTCAAAGTGGGTTTGGAGGCCAGGGGACTGGGAATATTAGAAAAAATGACACTGGACAGGAATGTTGATGTGCTCCCACCTCCTGCTGTTTTTCCTGGAGGCAGCATTAGTGTGTGACTGGAAACCAATTTTGCTTGTTATTAAATCAATTAGCAACCATTTTGCCAGGAAAATGGAGTTTTACCAGCGGTGCGCGGGACCCCCACCGTGTCTGCAGCTTGTCAACTTACAGGAGGCGAGTGCACAGTGGGAGGTCAAAGCATGAAAATAACATGCAATCTGAGCATTAAAGGTGCAAATTGGCAACCCAGTGGTCATCCACAGGCAGAGGCTTTCCATCGCAAAAGTAGCACCTGAACTGCGGTCACGGACATTTCTCAGGGTACAGAGATGGCTGCTGTCACATCCATCTTACTCCGCCCTGCTTTTGTGCCATTCACCTCAGCAGCAGTCTGACTGCAACCACAGTGAAGGCTGCCAACTGCCCTTTAATTGGAATTTGGGCAGGAGGAGGCGGTGATGTAGTGGTAGTGCCACTGGACTAGTAATTCAGAGGCCTGGGCTAATGCCCTGGGAACATGGGTTCAAACCCCACCCTGGCAGCTGGTGGAGTTTAAATTTAATTAATAAACTCAATTAATTAATAAAAATATGGAATTGAAAGCTAGTCTCAGGAATGGTGCCATGAAACAATCATGTCCTTTCGGGAAGGAAATCTACCGTCCTTACCTGGTCTGGCCTACATGTGACTCCAGACCCACAGCAATGTGGTTGACTTTTAAACTGCCCTCTGAAATGACGAGTAAGTCACTTAGCTTTCAAGGGCAATTAGGAATGGGCAACAGATACCGGCCTTGCCAGCAACAACCACATCCCATGAAAGAATTTTAAAAACAGGCAAGCTGATAAGCCCTACCATCTCCTCAACCTGCCTGCAGCCCCAATTGGATGCCGATTCCCGGAAGATTGAGTTGGCAGGTTTGCAAACCAAAAATGGTCCTGACGTCCAAAAATAACTAAGGTGGAAAAGTTCAGCCCAATGGCTTCAGTCTTCCCAATATTTAATTGAAGGACATTTCTACTCATCCATTATGTTGGATAAGCAATCTGACAATTTAGAGACAAGGTAGAGAGGCAGTGGTGAGGTAAAGCTGGGTGTCGTCAGTGTGAAATACCAGCATATATACACTAATCTATCTAAGAGGTTGACTTTCTAAACTGTTAAATTGGCAACTATCTGAGAAGTCTAATCCTTAATTAGTCTCACCAATTTATTTCAATCTCAAACACAGATCTCGACTATAAATTGATAAATAATAAATACAAAACAATGACAATTGATAATAAACTTGTTTGTGCTGAATTATTGTGGTATCACTGGACTGCTTTTGTAGATGCTATTATTCATTTCATTAGCTAACCTTATCTAATTATTTGCATACTCAGTGTTTAAGTCAGGTGTTGCTAGTTACAATTCTGAAGTAAATAAACAATTGCTAGTGCATGACTTGTTTTCTGACTCTTGATTTGGCAAGAAAGTGTTTTTTCATTCACTGAACAGTTTGCGCGTGTGTATTATAATTGGAGTTTAGTAAGGTAAATGTGAATATAATCTGAAATGTTTAATGTAAGGCAATTTGGCAAACCAACTACTCGTATGATGCACTCCTAGACATGGACTGGCTTTTAAACCTCAAACAGTTCTTGGATGAGTGATCAAGCTGAACGGTTTAAAGATTTGTCTGCTACTTTGATAAATATTTATCAGAGTACCAATTCAAGTGTTCTTGCTCATTCTGATGAATTAAATACAGGACTTCCTCAGAGAAGGTAAAAGCAAGTTATGATAAATGATCATCCCTTCTTATTACATTACCTGGAGAAGCATGCCTGTCCCAATTTTTGTTTCTTGCCTTCATCAGGTGCCTAGTATATGTCATAAAAAAGAATATTGTTCTCCTTGCTGATATCACCACCATCTGTGAAATGCTTAACTCCCCATCTGGAAAACAGCCATAAATCAAATCACTCAAGGCATATTTGGACAGTAATTGGACAAGTAGTTATCTTCAGTACTATAAAAAAACAAAGTTAATAACCATCAATAAAGATTATTCATGATGTTGCCCACCCAGCTCGTGAAGGTTGCAAACTTTCTTCAATCACTTATATTCAACACTTTGCCATGGTAATCATATTTAATCTATCTTTGTCCAAATATGGCTGGAGAAATAAATAAAGGAATCGGAATCCTCAAGAAAGCTTGGCTTTACTTGTCACCATTTTAATTTTCCATAAAGCCTATGTCTTCAAAAAGTTCCAATATCATGAGTTTGTTCAGAAAAGCTGTCTCTTATTCCCAGACACAGTATCGATCAAAAGCCATGGCAGACCAGTGAATTTGATGATAACCCATATCATTCCGGGTACTGCCTGTGTGGAGTTTGCAAGTTCTCCCTGTGTCTGCGTGGGTTTTCTCCGGGTGCTCCGGTTTCCTCCCACAAGCCAAAAGACTTGCAGGTTGATAGGTAAATTGGCCATTATAAATTGTCACTAGTATAAGTAGGTGGTAGGGAAATATAGGGACAGGTGGGGATGTTTGGTAGGAATATGGGATTAGTGTAGGATTAGTATAAATGGGTGGTTGATGTTCGGCACAGACTCGGTGGGCCGAAGGGCCTGTTTCAGTGCTGTATCTCTAATTGTCAGAGTACATCTTCCACAACCTCAGAGATGAATGGAGTAGCATCACACGAGTGGCTAGTGCTTAGGTTGGACTGAAATATTCATGTCGGAAACACAGGTTGCTGTGCTGCAACATCCAAAATGTCAGCACAGAATACTAATGGCAAAGCTTTAGGAATTGCCGCTCCTAATTCTTCCACAGACAATGTTGCACCCAATACTCTTCTCATTAGCAGTTGGGTAATATTCAATTTTCAGGAGCTATGGCAGAGACCCAGTCTATCAAGTATCAATTCACCTTGTTAGTAGCAGAAAAGGAGAATATTTTTTAAAAGACATGAAACTTCTAAATATTGATGTTCAGAGATACTTGGTGTACTCATACAAGAAACACAGAAAGTTAGCATGCAGGTACAACAAGCAATTCAGAAAGCGAATGGCATGTTGGCCTTTATTGCAGGGGATTGAAGTACAAGAATAAGGCAGTCTTGCTACAATTGTACAGGGCTTTGATGAGACTACACCTGGAATACTGGGCTGAATTTAGTTGCGCCAGCAAGGCTCCCAGCACTGCGCTGAAAAGGTGGGGGTATCCCGCCTCGGCCATTTGGAGCTGCTCCCCTCCCCCCCACCACAGTTTGATTCTACGGCGCTGGACCAATTTACAGCCCGGTGCTGCAATTCCCATCCCATTAAGGACAGGGATCCTGCCTCCAAGAGCTGCCAGCCAATCAGAGGGCTGGCAGCTCAGTAGTGTCAGCAGCTCCACTGGGAGCAGTGGCCACTGCCGGTACTACAAGAGGCCTTGGATCCAGGCCCAGTGCTGGAGACCTGGACCTGAGCAAGGAAGGACATATTTATATTGGAGGTAGTACAGCAACGATTGACTAGATTGGTTCCTAGGATGAGAAGGTTCTACTATGATGAGAAGTTGAGTAAATTGGGCATATAGTCTCTGGAGAAGAAGAATGAATGGTGACCTCATTGAAACACACAAGGTTCTGAAGGGGCTTGACAGGGTAGACACCAAGAAATTGTTTCCCTTGGCTGAGGAATCTAGAACATGGGGGCACAGTCTCAGGATAAGGGGTCAATCATTTAGGACTGAGATGAAGAGAAACTTCTTCACTCAAAGGGTTGTGAATCTTTGAAATTCTCTACTCCAGAGGGTTGTGCATGTTCCATCTTTGAGTATATTCAAGGCTGGGATAGACAGACTCTTGGTCTCTCAGGGAATCAAGGGATATGGGAAGTGAGTGTGAAAGTGGAGTTGAGGCAGAAGATCAGCCATGATCCTATTAAATGACAGAGCAGACACGGGGGGAGGGTGGGGAGGGAGTTGTATTATCTAGTCCTGCTCTGATTTTGTTTGTTCTATGTTCTTATGTGTCCTTTTCATGCTGTCACATTTTATCAGAGGCTTCACAGATGGTGGAGCTCAGCCTGCAACTAAAACAGACAAAGGCAGCCATGGAATTGAAGTGGCACTGGGCGTTTCTGCCCCAGACTGCGTTTCCTCTCCTTTTATTTGAAGAGCACCCATTTTTGAAGGGTTCCCAAAGAAAGTTCACATTAGGCTTCCAACTGAAGCCCTCTCAGATTGGAAGGCCTCAGGGTGCTTGGAAGCAAGCTATGAAGGCAAAAGAAGCCCTACCTTCTTTTGCAGCCTTCCCTATGAATTTGTGCCCATGGGCCATCTGGCAATGAAAGTAACCTGAGTTTGTCAACCAGTACTGAAACTCTATTCTCACCTCATTTCCTAGCACAAAGACACACAAATGACCCAGTCCACCAAATTCGAGGGTTCTGAGGCCTGGATGGGCACAACACACTTATACCAGGCCACACCTGTTGGGTGCACAGGAATAAAGGAGTTGAAATATCAGGGCTCTTGACGATGGAAATCACTACAGACATTCAAAGACAGAATCAACCATTACTTGCTGAATTGTTATTTGCCACTGTATCATGTATTATAGTTGAGCAACATTACAGTTACTCTTCTCCAGGTGTTATGGCCAGGTGATAAGAGGTGTGGGTGGTTCCCACTGTCCACCTTCTAACTGACTGCAATCGTGTTTTGTTTAAAATGATGAGTTAACCCATAATTGTTTTACTTGCCAAATAAACAGACAGTGACGGTTTTCTTGTAGGTTTAAAACAGAAGATTAACTATTTATTGAACAATATTCATTCCCCCAAAGTGTCCGCAACTCCATTCACACATGCATTCACTCTCACATGCAGTCTCAAGAGAAAATAGATAGAAGGTAAAGGGTAAGAGTTCAAGGTGTGACAAGTGTTTGTGGTAAACCTGTTGAATCTTCAAAGTAGAACAGTCTTTTTTAAAGATGCAGGCCTGGGTTGTTTGTAGTCTTGACTTGTTGAGGTGTTGTAGATTTCTGGTAGTTAAGATTTCAGAGTAGAGGTGGTGGGTCACTTTCAGTTTTCTGCTGCACCAAGTTGAAGTATAGAATTCACAGCAGGGCTCCTTCCTTGTTTTGGCTGGAACTTTCCACAGCCTCTCGCTACACTGCTTTTATGTGATGTTGCTGTGATTTCCTCTCTCTCTCTCTCTCTCTCTCTCCAGACAGCTACCTTTTAAGGTAAAAGATCCCTCACATTAGCTTGTTGGGAGACACATGGCCCTTTACCCTGTTATGAGAACACAATGGACCAGGATGTGGTATCCATGGCCATCTATTAATGTCTGGATGAGTATAGTCCAGTTATGGTGCGGCTATTTCACACCTTCTTTGTTTCAGAAGAAATCATTCAATTCAGGAATGTCTCTTGATGTTTTCAGGATGGGTGCAATTGACACCACTTAGCCTGGAATATATCCTTTTTTCATTAACAGACAGTGAAACAATGTTTGAACACACAGGCCAAGTCGTCTGACCTTTGGCAGCCATTTTTTGGAGCATTGTCCACCTTTTTTTAAAAGGTCAAGTCAGTTTTAAAGAGTCAACTTTGAATACAGTTCGTATCTTAAAAGTAGGAATATGATATGTCTTTACTGGGCATGACACAAGCAACTATCAAGGTCAAATTTATGAGGTGTCTGTGTTCATATTCTATTGAAGTGACACTGATAAGGTAACAGCCATGGCTCAGCAGTATCATTAACACCTCTGAGTCAGAAGGTCGTGGATCAGTTCCCACTCCAGAGATTTCAGTGCATCATCTGGACTGTCACTTTGGTGAATGTACTGAGGGAGTGCTGCCCTGTTGGAGGTGCCACCTTTCAGGTGTGACATTATACCAAGCTCCTGTCTACTATCTTAGGTGGATGTAAAAGATCCCATGACACTATTTTGAAGAGAATGGGACTTCTCCCAGGTGTCCTGGCCAATATTTATCCCTCAACCAACATCATTAAAAATAAATATCTGGTTATTATCATATTGCTGTTTGTGGGAACTAGCTGTATGCACATTAGCTGCTACATTTCCTATGTTACAACAATAACTACACTTCAAACGTGCTTAATTGGCTGTGAAGCAGTTTGGGATGCCCTGAGGTTGGATTCAACTCATTCTCAAATGAAGTTTTGACAAGTTTAATAACATCATAATGATCTGAACAGAAACCATTCTATCTGCTCTTGACCACTGGCAGGTCAACTCAGCGTGAAGAAGAATTTTTTTTCATGATGTTTACTCTATGAGGTATACTTTCCATGAAAGAATGGGGAATCCCTGATCTTCCATTGTAACTTTGCTGGAAGTCCTGCTGAAATTCTACCCCATAGGATCCTTGGATGAAATATACATTTCATTTTAATTAATAGTAGAAGAAGCAGAATCTGAAAAAAATAATAATTTGGCTCTGCACAAAATGTCAACGCTCATCAGGGCTAGTAGTATTTCTAATGACTGCTCGATTATGGTCAACGAACTTTTGCTACAGATCTGTCCTTGATATAATATGATTTTTGGTTTCCTTCCATATAGCACATTATGATGAAGATACACAGAGTGCATTAGCTGGTTCAAAGTAGCATTTCTAATGCATTGATTGCCATAAAAATATCTTAAACTTTTTAATGTATAAAAAATACTAATAAATATATTTGTGACTCTTCCAAAACAAAATGAAAAGCAGAACATTAACACGGAAGCATTTGTATTTCTGTATATGTCTGCACTGGCTGTTGAATTGACTGCACATATAAGTCTACTATGACTTTCCTTTGACATTTGGCCTATTTGCAAATCTATCTAACCCAGGCCTCAGGCCCGAATTGGCCTCGGGCAGGACTTCTGCCCCTCTGAGGCAGGATGTTTCGCCTCCAAGAGCTGCCAGTCAATTAGCGGGCCTTCAGTTCTCAGTCCCAGCAGCACCACCATCAGCGATGGTCACTGTTGGTCTGCAGCCAGCTTCAGCAGCAAGAGGGATGCTGGCCCCAGAAACAAGGTAAGTGTCTGGGGCCTCACCGGGGACAATTGGCCGGGCCCCTACTATCTAACCCAACTGACTATCTTATATTTATTATATAAATTCAAGCCTTCAGAAAGCTTGCAGATTCTGCACAGCCATTACACAATATTGATTCCCATCTATTGTATAAGACGTAACTTTCTACCCCCTTGACAGGTTACTCCTCTGTTCAGTCCAAGAATTACGAGAAATAATAAGACAACAGCCAAAGCCCAAATTAAACACTAATGCCTTTGCTAGGTTTGTTAGGAATACCAGTTAACAATACAATACACCCGTTAACAATTCACCCATTAGTCACAAATATGTTGCAAGTAGTTATACTTACGATCACTTTGTGAGCAGTCAAATCCATTGATCGTACTCTCCAGCAACTGACCAAGTTAGTGGGCGGCACAGTGGTGCAGTGGTTAGCACCGCAGCCTCACAGCTCCAGCGACCCAGGTTCGATTCTGGGTACTGCCCGTGTGGAGTTTGCAAGTTCTCCCTGTGTCTGCATGGGTTTTCTCCGGGTGCTCCGGTTTCCTCCCACATGCCAAAAGACTTGCAGGTTGATAGGTTAATTGGCCATTATAAATTGCCCCTAGTATAGGTAGGTGGTAGGGAAATATAGGGACAGGTGGGGATGTGGTAGGAATATGGAATTAGTGTAGGATTAGTATAAATGGGTCGTTGATGGTCGGCACAGACTCGGTGGGCCGAAGGGCCTGTTTCAGTGCTGTATCTCTAAACTAAACTAAGTTGCTTGGCTTAAGCACTGAATCACTCTTGGCAAGGTGGGCAGGATGTTCTGTTGACAACTTCATACTGTCCTATCAAAATCCACCTGAAGCTACAATTGTCCAATGAGGCATCTAATTCTTTGTTCAAACCATGATATTAGAGACTGTCTTGATGATGAGCATGTGTTTACATTTCCTTCAGTGAGATCATCACCTCTTGTGGATGTTAGATACTTTCAAGATCTTTATCAGTAAACACATTAGCACCTTCCTTTTCTGGTCACACACAAATACAACTACACGATAATTAAGAGTCCCTTAAATGACTGACTTCTTACAAACTAAGTAAAACCTGGTGGCCTCCTTGCAGGCTGGGGGTGGCTCTCCTGATCAGGCGCCTTATGCCCCACGGAGGGGCCCCACCCCATGGCCCAACCGCCCCCACTACACAATACTCCCTCCACCACAGACCCCCCCCCCCCCCAATGCCTCACTGGGGCCCGGCCAATTGTCCCTGGTGAGGCCCCAGACACTTCCCTTGTTTTCAAAGCCAGCGTCCATCTTACTGCTGAAGCTGGCTGTAGACCAGCAGTAGCCACCACTCTTGGTGGCGCTGCTGGGACCAAGAGCTGCTGGCCCGCTAATTGACCGGTAGCTCTTGGAGACAAAACTTCCTGCCTCAGAGGGGCAGAAGTCCCACCCGACGCCAATTAAGGGCCTGGGGAGCGGAAAATCCTGGCATGGCTCCCCAGGCCCGGCAGAGGCAGCCTCGCCCCCGACATTTTAGCTAGTGGGCGAGCCTATGGCTCATGTGTTTGTGTATGTGAAGTTTCTCCAAAGTCCTAACTCAGCATTAAAACAAAACATAACTTTGAAATATGTCAGTTTATTGGTTTCAACTCAATTTTTATGAATTTTCTGCTTTTTGCTCAACTTTCCATTGCCTTAAAATGTTTTTTTTTCACCAGTGACTGTTTATCTGTAATGAAATCAGCTTGCAGCTGATAACAGGTTACTTTATCTCAAAAAAGCCCTTTTGGCCTTCGCAAAGCATGCTGGTCAGACTTGATCAGGCTTCTGTACACCTTATACAGCATAGTTTCCTGTATTTCATTTAAACTATCAATTCTCCTGGGTTGGATAGCCTCACAAGTCTCAACCACAAATTTCAGTTAAAGATAATATTACTGTCTCTTACAATTGTCACAATTTTTCAAAATATACTATTCAGTTCATGGACTGAATAAATATTATGCTGTTACAATATTACATTTATTATTAATAAGGAATTTTGGATTAATCTGTATTGTTCAAAAATTATGAACACCATTCTGATGGTCAATGACAGTCAGCTCATATGGTAGCTAAAATGATTGCAGGAGGTAATGAGTACACATACTGTTTTGAAAGCACGCTTTTCCAATGAAGTCCAGAACCTTGGGTTTTACAATTCTTGTATCCCCATTGCTCAAAAACATCAGCTCACATTTTCCTCCTTTTGCAATGACTTGACAAAACAATAAAACATTTCTACTTGAGGAAATTAACAAGGTGCTGTATTTGCAGAATATGTTGCTCTAAGGTAACTATTATTTTCACATTAAAGTTGGGGGTGGAGCAAAAATTGGTTTTGACCAAAAAGTGACTTGTGTTGAAAAAAGGCACTGGTGGCATATTGTAGTCACTTGAACAAATCGCTTGCAAATTAAGTATCAATGCAATCTCTCAATGCCAAATTAATTCATCTGAAAGACAAATATATTCCTCTATAGACTGCAGTGGAATTTATTGTCAAAACATTATTAAACCTCAGAGCCAGCTACAATGATTGACCTCCTGTTCTTCAAAGGGATTATTGACTACTTTAGGATGACTTGGTGTAGAAGGCACATGTCTTCAACAAGTTCAACAGATATTTAAGACAGGTAGATTACATTCTGAGCTTTCTAATGCTTCAAGGTCATCATTTGGCCAGTCCATTATGGAAAGATCAGATGACAATATCAGCAGTGCAGTTAATGCTGCACATTTAGATTCAACACAATCTCCAATAGTGGTGACAAACTTAAGAACCATCACAGTAGGAAAGATATTCATCTGTTATCCAAAAATATTGAATGGCCACCCACCAACATATCCACCCTCCATGCCCACCACCTCCACATTAGATTCCTCACAACCTAAAAAGCTAACAGTTACTCAGATGCCTATCAAGTACCTGCTGTGCCCTCTATTAACATTCCTTCATAGTATACATTTAATATTGTGTCATTGAACTGCAGAGAATATGTGCACAGCAGCATGTTGTGGAACTCATGCTCATCAAAATCAAATTACAATTGTTCCACAATGATTATGAGGTGACGATGCTATGGAAGAGCAGAGAAAATGGGTTGGGTTGTAAGAGACAAAATAAGCAACTCAACATTGTGATGCATAACCACACTGTGCCATTGACAGAGCAGGTGAGCACATGTTTTGCTCTCGTAAAATAAGAATTAACAAATGTTTGGAGGCTTATTCTCTCACTACACTCTAGCCTCTGAATCAAAGGTAAATAAAACACAAGTTTGTTTTACATGCCATGCTGATACAATACACTGGACCGATGCCAATTAAAATTTTCTGGGCTGGGTCCCCAACACTACAATCTATTTTTCACACTGCCCCCAACCAAAAGTCCCCAAATCCTCCCATGCTCCTCAAGGTAAGAATACCGATACTGGCAAGTCTGCAAAAAAAAAGTCTTGTTTTGTCCTTCATTCTGACTCACTCTCACACTTCTTGGTAACATCCGTTTCTCTTTCTCCCATCCTTTTTCACTTCAATGTCACACTGTCTCCCCCTTGCCTTCTGTATCCCTCCCAAATGACTATATATTGACAGGAAATGGTGTCTTGCACTTTGGGAAAGTTAGTGATTCAGTTAATCACTGCAGTTAAACTGAGCTGGCTCTTCAGCTATTGCTGAGGGTGCTTGCTGAATTGTATTATCTGACAGCTTGCAAAAAAGGGCTTCTGTGCCTACCCTAAAGCAGCAACGGACAGTATACAACTGACTTCCACGACATAATTTACTCTTGTAATTGCCATGGTAAGTGCCCAGAAGCACTGGTATCATAAAGGTGATGACAGTGGTTATCTTCATTGCCAAACTGATGGTGGACAGGCCTAACATGTCCTCGCTGAGCAAATGGAAGGACGTGAGCTCGTGTCAGCTTCAGGAGTGAGAGCTCTTCCGAAATGCTCACGTAACTGTATCTGGGGCATTAAATCTGCTCTCCAGAGTGGTTGGTTCCAACTGTAGTACGCCTCCCATGGCTTAGCAGTCAGTGGCTGCCCTATCCTCCATTTCTTGTTGCACCATCTAATAAAAAGTAATAGTGTCACAGAACCATACTTTTTTCTCCTTTGTTTGAGACAGTGTGCCTTTAAGACTCTGTTAAAAACAGTGTACCTTTAAGACAGAGAGAAGTTAGAGTTCTGAAAACAGTGTGCCACAGCTGCATTTTGTTACCTAGGCGATAGCAGGAGAGAGAGAGGTCACATGGTATAATGTTTCAACTTAACTGTGTGTAAAAACCAGCTGAAACCAGTTTTGAGAGACTCATCAGCGAAGCATGCTACTGAAGAAAAGAACTGGCTATTTCTCTCAGCAAAAACTCCACAAGGAGCTACAGGCCAAGTTAATTGCCTAAGGAGGAAATAAACCTTTGAAGAGACCATTTGTATTACTGAAGTAAAGTTTCAACTGAGAGACTGTCAGTTTTAAAATTCAAGTAGACCTATTGATATGTTCATCGTTGAAAGAATTGTTTGATGCTTGCTGCAGTCGAAGTGTTTTTGAATGTCTATCTCCTAAGAGATTATTTCATCAAATCCGCGTGGAGACTTTGAGTGGAATTTGATTATTTTTACATTAGAATACCTCACCCATCAGGAACGTAACCCACAAAGACTTATTAACCCAGTTATTTATTTATTCTTAAGAAACAGCTAATTTTTAAAACATTTTTAAAAAGAAACTGGTTAACTGTGATTTTTGAGTATATGTGTATGAATTAGGTTAGTTAGGTGAGTTAGGTTGAAATAAGAAGTTATAAGGTATTTGGACATAGGTTTATCTTAATAGTGTTTAAGATTTAGTTTTGAATAAATAGTTAATTTGTTGTTGTCTAAAGATATCTTGCTTGGTCTGTTTTATTCTGGGGGTTACGAGAGGGTTTAATTTTGCTGTTTTCCGGTTGGGTGGGAAAACTTTAATAATATGCTGCAACCTGTGGAGCGATGGGACTGCATTGCTCCCGCCTTGCTCATAACAATAGGCACTGCATTCATCTCGTGGGAATAAAAATTAGACTGAAATAATTTATCTTAAAGCTGTGAATATGAAAATCTTTCCCTTCTTTGCTCTGATTAATGGCATCACAGATTAGTGGTATTGGATACAATTGCTATACGTATTCCCCTGGATATTTCTCTTGCCAGTGAAAATAAACATTCTTTAACAAAGATTTCTGGAAAAAAAATGAGCCATTCAACAATTGGATAAAAGCAAAGAGTGAGACTATTTTGAATTCAATTGGCACTTATTAAATGTTTTGCTGTAGGTCATCAGACTATAGGGATTGAAATTCATCTTGGATGGTACTGAAAAAAGGCAATAGCAAATTGCTAGACAGTTTTACATTCCACATGATTTTCTTTCCCATTGACTTTTAAATGTTTATAGCACAGGAGGCCATTTGTCCCATTGAGGGAGGAGGAATCATTTTTATTTTTATCGCTGGATGAAAAACAGTTGGAAGAGAATCAGCAGCCTAGTTTTTTGCACCTTGCTTGATTTTCTTTTCCATTCTTCAATGGATTTGTATTTACTATTTGCCAACTCAGTGGATACAGTGCAACAGGGGAGCAGTCAACTACGTGATAATGTTAGAGCAACAGTTTATGAGAAGGAAACTCTGAGTCTAAGGTGAGCCACCTACACCAGTGAACCATCTGCCATGCACTCCCAGTGGCAGTGAAGATCACCGGTGTGCTCAGCTTCAGTGTCGCAGGTTGTTTCCCAGAGTCCACAAGAGATATATTAGGACTCAGCCAACTGCCTACATTTTTTTCACCATGAAAGGCTGACAAGTAGCAAAGGTAGTGTACACATTATTTTTATAGGTTGGTGCATGTGGTACATGTATTTAAGGTGTCCTCACATGTCCTTACATGTTCTCCTTCTTTGATTGTTGATGCTCTTTTATGATATGCTTCTCTGATGAGTTGGTGGAACGGTCCAGATATAGGGTCCTTGCTGTTTCTGCCATGCTTCCACCGATAAAAGGAGCAAAAGTGTTAACAGCAAGTCCTCCTAACAACTTACTGACTAACAGCCTTTGCATACTAACTGGCACAGAGCTGCTCATACTTGCAAGCTTGCATCCCAGTGGTATTGTGCCTGAATAGGATGGAGTATAAAAGAAGAATAAATGTGTCAACCCTCAGGGGAATGCATCGTCCTTCTGCATCACTTCGTCCTCTGCTCAATCCCAGGCATGAAGTTAGTGGGCTCACTTTTCAGTCAGAAATGCAAGGTTGCTGCTCCTCTTCTGGTTGTAGGCATCTGCTCTAAGTTATGCAGTGCCTTCTCCCACTGAATGCAAATGGCCTGAACCTGGAAATACAAGTTCTGGTCTGTTTAATTCAAGTGCATATGGTTAGCACCCACCCAATTGCACTTGGCAGTAAGAAGGGGGCAAAAGAAATTGGTCCCAATCTATTTGATGGTGTTGCATTATTGCCAACCTCACCATCTCATAATTCAAGAGTTAAACTCTTAAAAATCAAGAAATTTGGTATTTTAATGTTGAGTTGCTATTTTTTCTGACATAAATCAATACAGGTTAACAGTTGGTTTATAAAACTCATTAGTGTTCTGACAGGTCAGACCTCTTTATAAAAACTATATTACTGCATCTGAAAATGCTTTACAAAAAACTTCTTTAAAAATTCTACTCACTTTCACCACATTGCATCTCAGTTCAAGGTTTCGATGACAGTGATTGGGGTGGCATCTGCTGGAGTGTTGTATATGTAGCAATCTCCAGCAGTTGTTGGAAAGGTTTCGAGTTCGGATCATTTGTTTTTGTGACAAGTACAGCAGATAAAACTTCGCTGCACATTCTTGATCAGAAAACGGTTTTTTTTTCTCCGCATTAGGGAGAAAACACATTCCACGCTGGCCTGATCAGGGAGAATCAGAAGTGTAGCAATTTCCAGAGATGCTGGATACCACTTTTCTTGTGTCTTCATTTTGTTAAGATCCAGCACTTTCTCCCACTAACTATTCAGTCTTGTAACTCCTGGTTGGAAATCAGGCAGTTCAGAATCTACTTGATACTGGTTTCACACTCTTCTCCCACAGGAAAATTCTTCTGCAATGTTTGAATCAGGAAGCATCAACTTTACAAGTTTTGTGAAATGATCTTCAAATGTATTAGTAATCCATGTTCTGCAATGGCTTGGTTAAAAAAAGTTCTTCTGCATTTGTAACCTTCTGACCGAAGGTCTGCTGAGCTAGGCTAAAAAAAAGCCTGTTATTGACTTGTGTTTTCGGGGCCGCAGCTTGACTTGCATGCTTGTAAGTTTCCAAGTGCTTTTTGAGATTGTTTACTCCAGAATTCCCAATGCTAATGTCCTCAGAACAAACAATACTAAATAAGCATTCAGCTAAAAGTCTGCTCTTTCGAATGATAGAAACTGCTCCTGTCTGCATTGTATTTACACCTGTAGTGACACCACTTACTTTGATTTTGCGTTTTTGACATGACTAATGAGATGCGTCGTGCAAATTACACTGGTAGAAAAGCAAAATCCTGAGATTTGAGAGTTCTATCACAAGATCAGGTGTAAGGTTTAATTTTACTTAGAAATCTCATCTCTCGATAAATTGACAAGAGTTGACATAGCTAGTGTTGCTTGAAGGAAATAGGTTGGCCAGGATAACTCCATACTCCTCTCCAAATAGTGCCATGGGTCATTAATATCGAATGAAGTGCCGGATGGAGCCCTGATTTAACAGTGATAACTCTTCCTAGTCGTGTGCATACTCTACTGCAGTTATCAGAGGTTATTTCACATGACACCATGCGGACAAAAAGGTTGAGATCTCTAGGTACCTATGCAAATATTCACCCCCTACATACACCACTCAAATAGTTTAACTGTTCATTTAACTCATTTGTTATTTGTGGGACCTTGCTGGACATAAATTGGCTGCCACGCAGCCTATATAACAGTGGCTAAACTTCTTTATTTCTTATTGTAATGGCTTCATGGCTTTCATGCATAACGCTTGGAACTCATGGGAAGCCTAGCAGGAGGTAAATGTTTTGAGCCTTCTCCAGTCGGTGCTTCCTTTCCAGTTCCCCTGGCAGATATAGTATCAATCACCTTTCTTTGTAGGTATGAACTGAAGAGGTAACAGAGAGGATTGATGAGTGCAATGCAGTTGATGTGGTGTACGTGGACTTACACAAGGCGTTTGATACAGTGCCGTACAACAGACTGGTGAGCAAAGTTATAGCTCATGGAATAAACAGGACAGTAGCAACATGGATACGGAATTGGCTGAGTGACAGGAAACAAAGAGCAGTTGTTAATGAATGTTTTTTGGTTTGGAGGAAGGTTTGTAGTGGAGTTCCCCAGGGGTCAGTGTTGGGACCCTTGCTTTTCCTGAAATATATATTGTTACAACCGGGTGAGGAAGGGGTCTCAGGCTCACCTCTTGCCCATTCCTGGTTTGGTCGTAACAGGGTTTACGTTTTAAAACATAATGATTTTAGCTTACCCCCTCAGTGAGCCCTTTGCTCACTTTATTCTAATTGTAATTGCAAGTGAACCAATCAGACAGGTTTCCTTAGGTTTAAACAAGAAAAATGTAAGTTTATTAGCCTTATCAGTCTAACACAATTAAAATTACAAAAATACACAATGCAACCATGCTAGCATGCATACAAGAGAAACTCACACAAATAGATACAGAGGGGAGGAAAGAATTGGGGAGGTGGGGTTGAAGTAGAATTCGTAACAAAGGAAATTCAGTTACTCGGTGGAAGCTGCTACTGTAGGTCCCTGGGACTTTGCTGGAGAGAGAGACAGAGAGAGACCTTCCTTCTCTTTTGTCTTCAAATTACAGTCTATTACCTTTCTGTGGGGCACAATTCAAACTGGCCCCGGTTTGGCCAGCAAGTAAGTCATGTGATCATCTCTTAGTTTGAAATAGCAACTTCTTGGAGGGTTGCTGGACTTCAGAGTCCCCCAGAAACTCGGTGGGGGGAGGGGGAGGTTGTTGGTTGTTGGTTCTTACACAGACAAGATGTGGATCATCACTGTTGCCCAGACCAATCTTGCTAATTGAATCAGTGAACACTTCCATTGCCTCTCTATTCAACTGTCTCTCAGAATACAGATGTGCAACCGTGTTTTCAGCTGCTCAGTTCTTTTTTTTTAAACAAGTTCTGTGCAATATCCAGTTAAAAGAAAAGTCCCGTATGACAAAATTAATATGTTTCCATTTGGCAAGTGTGATTTGCGTCACAATATTAATGAACTAGACTTTAGTGTACAGGGCACAATTTCAAAGTTTGCAGATGACATGAAACTTGGAAGCATTGTGAGCCATGAGGAGGTTAGTGTAGAACTCCAAAAGGACATAGACAAATTGGTGGAATGGGCAGACAGATGAAGTTCAATGTGGAGAAATGTGAAGTGATACATTTTGGTAGGAAGAACGTGGTGAGGCAATATAAAACAAAGGGTACAATTCTAAAGGGGGTGCAGGAGCATAGGGACCCGGATGTATATGCACATAAGTCATTGAAGGTGGCAGGACAGCTTGAGGGCACAGTTAATAAAGCATACAGTATCCTGGGCTTTATTAATAGAGTACAAGAGCAAGGAGGTTATGTTGAACTTGTATAAGACACTAGTTCAGCCTCAGCTGGAGTATTGCATCCAGTGCTGGGTGCCACGCTTTAGGAAGGATGTGAAGGCATTCGAGAGGATGCAGAAAAGATTCACGAGAATGGTTCCAGGGATGAGGAATTTTAGTTATGAAGATAGATTGGAGAAGTTAGGACTGTTTTCCTTGGAGAAGAGAAGGCTGAGAGGTGATTTGATAGAGGTATTCCAGATCAAGATAGGGAGAAACTGTTTCCACTCATGAAAGAATCGAGAACGAGAGGGCACAGATTTAATGTAATTGGTAAAAGAAGCAAAAGCAACATGAGGAAAAACTTTTTCACACAGTGAGTGGTTAAGGTCTGGAATGCATTGCCTGAAAATGTGGTAGGTTAGGTTCAATCAAGGCCTTCAAAAGGGAATTAGACTGTTATATGAAAAGGAAGAATGTGAAGGGCTACAGGGAGAAGGCAGGGGAGTGACATTACATGAATTGCTCATTCAGAGAGCAGGTGCAGACATGATGGGCCAAATGGCCTCCCTCTGCTCTGTAACAATTCTGTGTTTCTGTGATAACTGAGAATGTCAGGCAGAGGACCACTAGACATCAAGGTGTTAACATCTCATGAAGAAGAGGCCACAGAGGTCCTGGGGATCAAAGTCTCAGCACAGTAGAAGACAGGAAAATAAACCCCAAAAGTAGAGGCAGTCGACCGTGGCTCACCAAGGAGGTTAAGGATTATATAAGATTAAAAGAAAAGGCCTATATCGTTGCCAGAAATAGTAGTAAACCTGAGGATTGGGAGGATTTTAGAATAGAGCAAAGGAGGACCAAGAAACTGATAAAGAAAGGGAGCATAGAATATGAACGTAAACTAGCAAAAAACATAAAAATGGACTGTAAAAGCTTCTATAGGTATGTAAAAAGGAAACGTTTGGCTAAGACAAATGTGGGTCCAATACAGGAAGAGTCAGGAGAGGTTGTAATAGAGAAATGGCAGAGAAGCTAAATGGTTACTTTGTGTCTGTCTTCACTGAGGAAGATACAAGAAATCTCCCAGAATTAGAGATCTAAGAGACTAGGGAGAATGAGGAATTGAAGGAAATTAATATTAATAAGAAGGTTGTATTGGAGAAATTAATGGGGCTGAAGGTAGATAAGTCCCCAGGACCTGATATTCTACATCCCAGAGTGTTGAAAGAGGTAGCTATGGAGGTAATGGATGCATTGGTGATCATCTTTCAAAATTCTATAGATTTTGGAACAGTTCCTGCAGATTGGAAGGTAGCAGGGAGGAAGAGAGAAAACAGGGAACTACAGACCTGCTAGCCTGACATCAGTAGTAGGGAAAATGTTAGAATCTATTCTAAAGGATGTGATAAATGGACACTTGGATAATAATGATCTGATTGGGCATAGTCAACATGGATTTATGAATGGGAAATCATGTTTGCCGAACCTCTTGGAGTTTTTTGAGGATGTTACGAACAGAATCGATAAAGGAGAGTCACTGGACGTAGTATACTTGGATTTTCAGAAGGTTTTTGATAAAGTCCCCCACAGGAGGTTGGTGAGCAAAATTAAAGCACATGGGATAGGAGGTAATATATTGGCTTGGATTAAGGATTGGTTAACAGGCAGAAAACAGAGAGTAAGAATAAATGGGTCATTCTCGCGTTGGCAGGCTGTGACCAGTGGTGTACCGCAAGGATCAGTAAATGGGCCCCAGCTGTTCACAATATATATCAATGATTTGGATGTAGGGACCAAATCTAATATTTCCAAGTTCGCAGATGACACAAAACTAGGTGGGAATGTGTGTCGTGAGGAAGATGCAAAGCAGCTTTAAAGGGATTTGTTCAGACTTAGTACAAAGAACAAAGAACAGTACAGCACAGGAACAGGCCATTCGGCCCTCCAAGCCTGCGCCGATTTTGATGCCTGCCTAAACTAAAACCTTCTGCACTTCCGGGGACCGTATCCCTCTATTCACATCCTATTCATGTATTTGTCAAGATGCCTCTTAAATGTCATTATCGTACCTGCTTCCACCATCTCCCCCGGCAGCAAGTTCCAGGCACTCACCACCCTCTGTGTAAAGAACTTGCCTCGCACATCCCCTCTAAACTTTGCCCCTCTCACCTTAAACCTATGTCCACTAGTAACTGACTCTTCCACCCTGGGAAAAAGCTTCTGACTATCCACTCTGTCCATGCCGCTCATAACTTTGTAAACCTCTATCATGTCACCCCTCCACCTCCGTTGTTCCAGTGAAAACAATCCGAGTTTATCCAACCTCTCCTCATAGCTAATGCCCTCCAGACCAGGCAACATCCTGGTAAACCTCTTCTGTACCCACTCCAAAGCCTCCACGTCCTTCTGGTAGTGTGGCGACCAGAATTGCACGCAATATTCTAAGTGTGGCCTAACTAAGGTTCTGTGGAGCTGCAGCATGACTTGCCAATTTTTATATTCTATGCCCCGACCGATGAAGACAAGCATGCCGTATGCCTTCTTGACTACCTTATCCACCTGCGTTGCCAGTAAGTGGGCTAGAACATAGCAGATGGAATATAATGCGGAAAAATGTGAGGTGATCCATTGTGGTCGGAGCAATAGATGTGCAGAGTATTTCTTAAATGATAAGAGATTAGAAAGTGTAGATGTACAAAGGGACCTGGGTGTCCTCGTCAATAAGTCACTGAAAGCTAACATGCAGGTGCAGCAAGCAATTAAGAAGGCTAATGGTATGTTAGCCTTTATCACAAGAGGATTTGAGTACAGGAGTAGTGAAATCCTGCTTCAATTGTATAGAACCTTGGTTAGACCACACCTGGAGTACTGTGTGCAGTTTTGGTCCCCTTACCTTAGGACGGATATTATTGCGATAGAGGGAGTGCAACGAAGGTTCATCAGACTTGTTCCTGGGATGGCGGGACTGTCCTATGAAGAGAGATTGGGGAAACTGGGCCTTTATTCCGTAGAGTTTCAAAGAATGAGAGGTGATCTCATTGAAACCTGCAAAATACTTAAAGGGATAAACAGGGTAGATGCAGGTAAGAGGTTTCCCCCGGTTGGAGAACCAGGTCCAGGGGACACAATTTCAAAATAAGGGGGAAGCCACTTAGGACAGAGATGAGGAGAAAATTCTTCACTCAGAGGGTCATGAATCTTTGGTATTCTCTACTGCAGAGGACTGTGGAAGCTCAGTCATTATGTTTAAAGCAGAGAACAAAAAAGAACAAAGAACAGTACAGCACAGGAACAGGCCATTCGGCCCTCCAAGCCTGCGCCGATCTTGATGCCTGTCTAAACTAAAACCTTCTGCACTTCCAGGGTCCGTATCCCTCTATTCACATCCTATTCATGTATTTGTCAAGATGCCTCTTAAACGTCGCGATTGTACCTGCTTCCACCACCTCCCCCGGCAGCAAGTTCCAGGCACTCACCACCCTCTGTGTAAAGAACTTGCCTCGCACATCCCCTCTAAACCTTGCCCCTTGCACCTTAAACCTATGTCCCCTAGTAACTGACTCTTCCACCCTGGGAAAAAGCTTCTGACTATCCACTCTGTCCATGCCACTCATAACTTTGTAAACCTCTATCATGTCGCCCTCTACCTCTGTCGTTCCAGTGAAAACAATCCGAGTTTTTCCAACCTCTCCTCATAGCTAATGCCCTCCAGACAAGGCAACATCCTGGTAAACCTCTTCTGTACCCTTTCCAAAGCCGCCACATCCTTCTGGTAGTGTGGCGACCAGAATTGCACGCAATATTCCAAGTGTGGCCTAACTAAGGTTCTGTAGAGCTGCAGCATGACTTGCCAATTTTTATACTCTATGCCCCGACCAATAAAGGCAAGCAAGAGATTGACAGATTTCTAAATACCGATGACATAAAGGGATATGAAGATAGTGTGGGAAAAGGCATTGAAGTGGATGGTCAGCCATCATCATATTGAATGGCAGAGCAGGCTTGATGGACTGAATGGCCTACTCCTGCTTCTATGTTCCTATGTTCCTAAGTGCCCTGCAGCCCTGACAGGTTTTAGTAGACCAGCTGAATGTTCGTAAATTTAAGGAAATTTGTATGTATCCTGTCAGTAACTATTATTGCATAGAAACCCCTAATGAAGCAGAAAAGGGATTGCTAACACTCACTTATATATCCAAAGCTCTTTGTTATTATTTTTATTTCTGCCGAAGCAAGCAGCCAAAATTCATTGGAAGATGGCATTGCAGAAGTGATACACCACAGAAAATTTCCCCATTTGTTCACTCCAGCACTAGCACTCACCAGCCTAAAAACAGACATTAAAAGTCAAATTGATGATGTAGATGAAGAATTGCCATTGGTGAGTCACAGTTCACAAGAAAGCCAGAGGATGTGGAAGAGGAGCTTGTTGTTCTTCAGTAGAGGCTCAGGAAATATCAATCCCTAGCTCCAGAACAGACAGACGATGATCTCAGGAGTCCTTCCATGAAGAGAAATACTTATGGAGACTCTGAATACAATCTCAGACAATATATGGCAGATAGCTGTGACTGTAGCATTGTCTAATACCACCCTCTATGGTACCAGCAGAGAGGGATATTTATTTGTGCAGTGAGTCTGCAAATCTCCTGAAAAACAGGGAGGCTTCCAGGCTACTGAGTGCCTCTGATGAAAAAACATTTACTAATGGCCTGTAGGCCTTGGAAACATCAGATGAAGAGATTGATATGTATCAGGTTCAGATTGCCCCAGAAAATATGTGGGAAAAGGGTGGAGGAGGCAGAGTGTGCTGTGAATTAAAGACACCCTGCAGTTAAAGGCAAATATCAGTCGCTAGGAAGTAGAGATAGCACCAGCAAATGGGAGAAAAAGAAAAGCAGGCAATTGGAGTTGGAGCATCTCTCTCCAGTTCTCTGGCATCTCAGAGGACTTGGACAGTATATGGTACACTCTTCCTCAGGAGTTTAGGGATCTTCACAATCCTATTAAGTATGTTCGCCCACAAATCAGCAGCCACTAATATCCTGATCCTGCTTTCAATGGAGCAGCAAGAGAATGCTCCAAGGAACCTGCTCTCCCTCATGACAGTGATACAGGAGAGCTATCAGGACTGTCCCTTCAAATGCTTCCACAAACAGGAATTAGTCTACAGACCCAGGCTGCTGAGGATCCAAATTCAGAGAAGCAGTCTGTCACTGGTCCACTGCAGGACTCACTGACTCTGAGAGAAGAGGAACCTCCGTTCCAAGAAGCTTGTACATCCATTACAGACCCTTAACCATCAGGTGGCACTTAGAATTATAAGAATAGGGCACAGGAGTATTGTAAAGGCAAGAAATGTAAGCATGATCATGATTCTTGGTTTATCGGTAAGAGATTTCTGCAAGATCCGTAATGAAATGTTGGGAATGCAGTTCTTCAAACATTGTAAACTAGAACTAATTAATATGAATTTTATTCTTCCAGACTTTGGTACATGTTAATATAAGTGACTCCTCTGAAAAGAAATCACTGGGCAGTTGTTGCCAGTAGCTCTCGGAGCAGACAGCAAGTTGGGGAAAAAAAAGAATTCTGCGAGAGTTTTTGAAAACAGACAGGGAGGTACCAGGGAAGATGGAAGTAGGCAGAGAATTCAGAGACAAGAGTACATTACCTGAGTGGACAATCACCAATGGTGCTGCAGGAGCAGTGGGAGACAAGGAGGAACCTGTAATATTACTTGTTCCTTTGGTATGTGATCAACTGTAAGACTCACAGGACTGCAAGTAATATTCAAAGAATACAAAGGTTTTTGTTATACTTCAACTAGAACATATATATACATATATATACATATACATATATCTGTTATTGCACAAGCCAAATCTAAACATAACTCACTCTGTCGGACAACACCCACAACTCCCTGGTCATGTTTGTCGCAATATCATTTCCTCCGGTGACTTTCACTTAGAGCTTCTTCAGGTGGTCCGCTCTTAAGGTCGTCCCACAACATCTCTCTTTTTTCCAAAGATAAAAACATATGCACAATATACAGTGATGTTGCAGTTCAAACTATACATGATTAAAACAAAAGGTTATTTACAAGTAACTAAGTTTAACACTCTCTAAAAAGTAGAGGAGGTTTGCTTATTCATCCTGATTTTGTTATTGTAAACCCCTTCCCTGAGCTGAGCTCCTCTTGACGACTCCTCTGAGACTCTGGTGACTCGGAACACTGATTAGTATGTTCTTACTCTGTGTTTGTAGCCTCTGTACATTCATCTTCAGTCTTTGTCTTTGCTCATGTCCGCGATACCACAGGGTTGCCACGTGTAGCATTGTCATACAACTCTCGGAGTTAACTCCGGTTCAGTCTCAGAATCGCACCATTGGGTATCTGGACCACTTACAATCTGGCTGGTCGCATACCCTAACCCTCGAAACCTCTGCAGGATACCAAGTTCCTGATGCACAATTGAGGACTCTGACCTTCTGTCCTACTCTCAATCGAGTTAATTCTGGTCCTTCTTGCCTGTCATACGATACCTTCATCTTCCCTTGTTTAGAAAGCTTAGAAAAATGATGACTGGCAACATCACCAATCACTGACAATCCCTCTGGCCATCGGGTACTTGCTACAATGAACTGAAGCCCGAGGAGAGATTCCCAGTCATATTACCTCTTCGTGTCATGATTCTCAGCCTTTGTTTCGTCCTTTACATGGACCTACCCGATACACTCGACCTGGATATTTTCTACCATCCTCAGTGTGTTACTGACTTCCATGCAATGTGACGATTCATAAATCTTGGCATACTGGAAGACCTGCAACAGCTGGTCCAATTATGTGTACAATATAAAACATTTGAGGTAGCCATTTGGAGTTCCCATAGCTGCACTGCAAGGTTATCGCTCCAATGCACTTGATTGGAGAACCATTGTATGTCAGCCTAGCTGTGGTGGGTCAGACTTTAGATTCCCATTTCTTTAAGTAAATGTCCTTCAGTATACAGGTGAGTAAAATATTTGCACTTGCTCTGGTCAATTTTTACTCTGAGTTTATGCTTGTCACTCTTCTGTGGACGCATAATCCCCATCATGGCAAATGCTTCAGATTGCGTAATCGCATTGACATGTTGATCCATATAACTATGTGAAATGCTTTCTTGCTGTTTGCAGGAATGCATTCTTCATCCATGTCCTCCTGGCAATCTGTCCCTCTGCTGACCTGATGTGCCTGCTTGGGCTTTTGTTGTGTGTTGGCATACCTTTTGTTGCATTTGCCATCCTGTCTTGCAGACGTTCTCTCTGCATGTAATCTGCCACCACTCCTGTATGCAGTACCTGAACTCAGCCTTCTGCACTGCCTTGCACAATGTCCTCTCATGGCACAAGCTTTGCACAGGTCCTGGTATGCCAGACAACTGTGAATTGGGTGAGTCAGGCCACATTTACCACAAGGCTTAGCAGACTTCTGAGCCATGGTTACAATACCAATTATTGTAGCCACCCAGCCATGATGGCTTCAAATTTCCTTCCATCATTAAGTAATGCATCGATGCTGTGCCCTTTCTTCTTTTCCAGCAGGTCTTTTTGAAAGGCTTCTATTGAGCGAGACTTGATTACTAGCTCTATAACCCATTCTGACAATTCAATATCTACAAAGTCACAATATTGAGCTTTGTCTCAGCACCTTGCAACAAACTGGTCAATGGACTCATCTTGCCTTTGCCAGTGGGTCATATGCTGAAGCCTATGTACTTGGAAATTTACCTTCACTTTCAGTTGCTGCTCCTGGAATGTCCATAGCTTGCTGTGGTCCTTTTGATCCTCAGTTGACAATCCTGATGTATTGATCCGTTGCAGGCCCTTGTTGCCCAGTGCGATCTTAATCTTGATAGCTTGTTTCTCTGGTTCGCTTACTTCTTGATCGAGGAAATACAGTTCCATTCACTGCCAAAACAGTTTAAATTCAGAAACTTCGTCCAATGCCTTCCAATCAATAACTGGATATCTGAAAGCCATTGTCTTAATGATCCTGCCTTTTTGTTATAAATATAGGACTTTTTACAGGTTTTCTTTTTCACAGGCACACCTTTTCTCTTGTTTAGACAGATTCATTTTCTGCAAGCCTGTCCTTTTAAGAGTGAGACTACATCTTTTTTAAACAGAGAGAGCTGCTCTTTGTTTACACAGCTTGTCCATTTTTGAAAACTGTGAGTTTTTCTTTAAAACTGAGAAGTTTCTTTAACAGACCTGTAGCTTGAAGTACTAGCAGCTGCCACAGCCAGTCTTCTGCTTTGTGATGGGCCTTCAGTGGCGCTGTTGGGTTCTTTCCACTCCTTTTGGCTTAGGCGCCACCTATGAAGCAAAAAAGGGAAAACTAAAACAGTAATGGCTTCAGCTACTGCTTATCAATTTTTTTGATCCATTGCCAGATTAGCTGAAAACTCTGATCCCTTGGCAAATTTTCTACTGTACTCAAAGGGTATCAACACCTCCGGGGGTCCTGTCTGTGGTCCTAGCTCACTGCACTGTGTGGGATCTCCTGTCAGCTACTCTCCAGGATCTTCAGCCACTCCAAGTAGGCATTCAGCTGTTTCTTGTTCTCTCTTAGTGTGCTGTTCAGAAAAGTATCAAACGTTGCCACAATGTAATATTTGGTGCTCTTCAGAAAAAATATATTCCATATATTGCCATCATGTAACATTACTTGCTCCTATGGTGTGTGATCTATTGTAAGACTCACAGGACTTCAAGTAAACAAAGAAAACATGGAATTTTATTATACTTTAATTAGTACATATATACAGATAGTTACTGCATGAGCCACATCTAAACAGATCTCACTCTGCTGGCTGCACTCACAAGGGGTGGCACAGTGGCGCAGTGGTTAGCACCACAGCCTCACAGCTCCAGGGACCCGGGTTCGATTCCGGGTACTGCCTGTGCGGAGTTTGCAAGTTCTCCCTGTGACCGTGTGGGTTTTCGCTGGGTGCTCTGGTTTCCTCCCACAGCCAAAGACTTGCAGGTTGATAGGTAAATTGGCCATTGTAAATTGCCCCTAGTATAGGTAGGTGGTAGGGAATATGGGATTACTGTAGGGTTAGTATAAATGGGTGGTTGTTGGTCGGCATAGACTCGGTGGGCCGAAGGGCCTGTTTCAGTGCTGTATCTCTAAAAAAAAACTCCCTGGTCATGTGTGACATGATATCACTTCCTCTAGTGAACTTCACTTATAGCTTCTTAAGTTGGTCCGCTCTTAAGGTCATCCTTAAGAATGATGTAGGAAGTAAAGAGATACAGACCCTTAGAAAATAGGCGACAGATTTAGATAGAGGATTTGGATCGGCGTAGGCTTGGAGGGCCGAAGGGCCTGTTCCTGTGCTGTAATTTTCTTTGTTCTTTGTTCTTGTTCTTTGTTCTATCCCAGACCGGAACCCAATGTCAGTAGATTGAGTGCATGTTTGCAATCATGCAAGATTGGAGAACAGTAAGATAAGGTGGTACCAAACCATGGAGAGATTTGAAAGTGAGGAAGAGAACTCCAGTCAACTCACTATTGTGCCAGGAGCCACTGCAGCATTGAAAGAATTGGAATGATGGTAGTGCAGGTGTGTGTGTATGCGCGCTTTTGTGTTTTCGGAAAGATTGAGGTGAGGATGTTAGTTAGGCTACCCTTACAGAAATCGGACCTCTTGGTGATGAAGGCATGGACCTGTGTTTCAACAGCAGTGGGTGATGATGTGGGGTAGAGGTGAGCATGAAGGTGCATAAAAGCAATCCTGGTAATGGAGCAAATATGAAGAAGCAAACTGAGCTTAGGAACAAACAAAATGATAAGGTTCCACACTCCTGGCTTAGACTAAGGCAACAGTCAGGGAGTTTGATGGACTTGAGGCCTGGGGCATGAAAATGCTGGCAAAAGATAAAGGGGACATCTTCATCTTTGCTGACATTTAGCTGGAGGCAGTATTTTGTCAGCCAGACATTTGGAGAGCGTAGCACAGCCTTTGGATTGCGAAAGGAAAGAAAGAGGTGTTGTGGAAGTGGACGCAAAGCTTCTGAATAAAATCTTTAAGGACAGGATGTAAATACCAAAGAAATCAAAGATGGAGTTGGCTGTGTAGGCAGAGGAGAAACATTTGGAAGCAAGATAAAGGATTTTGCACTATGAACGGTAAACCAAAACCTGTCCTGGACTAAAATATTTCAAGATACAATAGCTGTGTGGCAATTATTACTCATATTTTTATTTCAACTATAATTTATTATACTGCAACAGAAGATATGATTTTACTTGTCCAGTGTAGCAACCTGGGCTACTGAGAAAGTAGATTTTTCACAAAGGTTATGCAAAATGCAATACATTTTTTTAAATGATTAAGTGAAATGAACTAGGTTTTGATTTTCACAATTGATTTTAGATCATAATTGTTATTTTAATCACAGCCTTTTGAACGTTTTTGCAACATAAATGATTCATTTTAAGGGAATGTCATTTGTTTTTACAGCCCATCTGAATGGCACATTTTAAGCTACTGCAGACCTTATGAATATTTCAGGCACACAAGATTTTTAGGCTGTTGCAGTAATCTTGTGAATCATTGTGCCTTCGGAGAAGTAGAATTCTGAAGAGGCCAGCAGTTGCAACTAATATATTCATTTCAGGTGCTGAATACTAAACAGGATCATATTTAAAAATGGATACTTATCATTGCCTGCTCCCAAGAAGCATATATCATCGACTCAATGCCGCTATTTAATTAAAAAAGAAATATAGGGAAAAATATGCTTGATTGGCTTCCAAAGAAAATTAAGTGGTATAACATGGAAATCAATGACACTTCTCTCTCAGCACTAGGAGGGTGGATGTTGCTGTAGGTCAAAACATATACTTAAAAAAACTCTCACACTGGATAGATCAAATTGTGTCCTCCAGATATAATTTCATAGCTTTCTAGATCATGCTTTTCCACCCAGCCAACAACTACAGAAACACAGTTGAAAACCAGCAGTTCAAATGATCAAAATACATTGGAAATCTCTTGTTAACTACTATGCTCACAGCAATGTGACCACAGAAGGCAACCAAGCCTCCTACAAAACTGCACTTGATTGAGTATTAGAATACATTCATTTTCAATGCCTTATTTTGTGGGCTGGGGCAGTTTGAGCAACTCATTTATTTTTGTGAAGGTATTACTTCCCTCTATTTCCCTCACAGTTCTCCTGGTCTCTTAGCCTCTACACCTTCTAAAGCCAAGATAGGAAAGCAAGCTGCTTCCAGGAAGCTACCATTGCTACTTTCAACTAGCCACCAGGAGCTGTAGGACGGTGCCATAATGATAATCCATCTTCCAACTTTCCTTTCCTTTCCTCTCTGTTTGGAAATATCTGACCTCTGCTCAATACTTCCTGTAGTATAAGGGCTTGAAAGGGTTAATGTTTGGGACAGTGTGAACAACACTTCCCACTATGATGATGTAAGAGATCACATAAGAGAGAGAGATGTGAAGGAGAAACAGCATGGCATCAGTGGAGTTACACATACATATGTAACACTGTATATAGTCCCTTAATATGTAATAAACTAGTTATTGTTAAAACTTACCAACGACTCAGTAATCTCTCCTAGCTAGACTAACCAAAACATATAACCTGGTGAACAGTGATGGTTCTTACCATACACACCCAGAAAAATTTGAAAAGGTTGGAAATTCAGACCTGAAAAAAGTGGTGCCAGAACTGCAGAACACGAGAAGAGGTGGTCAGGAGCTCCAGAGCTGCTCCGTGGACAAAGTGGAGGCACAGAGAGTCAGGGCGTTGGCTTGCAGAGGCATTCAAGCTGCACCACAGAGGCATGCTGGTCTGTTTAAAAAAATCCCAGGCCAGCGATCGCAGGCTTTGAGTCGGAGAACTAAGCAACGGTCAGGGATCTGGTGAGCAACTCTTAAAAAAAGGTAGAAAATTGTCCTTAATGGCGCACTAGGCAGGCAGCACTGGGCAAAACCAAATCCCTATCAAGGGCGCATCCAAGGTCGCGCTATAACATGTGGCGACCGCAAGGCAGAGAAAACGTCTTTAAAAAGCGGCTGAAAATACTCGATACTCCAGAAGAAGGGAGTGAAGAGATTATTGAAATAATGCTGCAAAGCTACGTTCAAGAAATAAATATCTACTAGCAGAGATTTCCCAGGGAAAGACAGTGACCGCAGCAGGAGTCAGTGTGAGGCTGAGCAGTGCGGGAAAACGTACTATAATGAAAGGAAAATTTAAAACAAGTAAGCTACCTAGAAAGCTTAGAAAAGCCATGGATCTTAAATTTATGCTACAAGAGAGGTTTGGACACATGAAAGGACCAAATCAAACTCAAAAATGGTCACTTTGGAGAAAAAGATTTTTGAGGTACAGAATTGCTTCAAAATTATACAGCAAATCTGAAGCAGAACAAGTCAACACATTACTTTATGCCATAGGAGCAATAGCAGATGATGTTATTGCAAGACAAGGCATTAATGAGACATCAGATAAATTTGAAGAAGTCTTAAAAGCCTTTGATAATTATTTCAGCCTGAGAAGCAACAAAATTCTAGAAAGGGCCAAATTCAACAGAAGGGTCCAGAAACCAAGTGAACCGGTAGATGCTTTTATTAATAATCTTTACAGGCTAGTTGAAGGATGTGAATATGGAGGCCTAAAAGCAGAATTAATATGAGACCACATTGTAGTAGGTATTGCTGATGAATCCCTATCAGATTTATTGCAGTCTAAGAAAGACCTCACCCTGGACAAAGCAATACAGCTGGTAAGACAAGCAGAGGTCTGTAAGCAGAACAGAGCAATCCTGAGAGGTGAAGAAAAACCTTGGTTCAGGAAGCCTCCAGCAACCATACAGTTCCTTAAGCACAGGACTGTAAAAGAAGCACCAGAAAAGAAGGTACACTTGGGAGGGAAAGTGCAAGACACCATGAAACCCTTCCAGCAAAAAGACTCACAGATGCGAAGAGTGTCCTGCAAACAAAGCAGAATGCTTTCACAGCAAGAAAGTTGGCCATTTTTGGAACATGTGCCAAAGTAAAACCTTTACTTTCACAGGTTCGAAAGGAAAAGTCTTCACACATAGAGCTATTAATGAAGTTGAACAATCTCCATCAGAAGAGAAATCAGAAAACTTCCTTGGTGAGATCAATGATCCTAATCGTGCATTCTGCACTGCAGGTATATATTTCAATGGACATACCACCAACTTTAAATTAGACACTAGAGCAAGTGTAACAGTTTTATCAGACAACGAATTATGATTATCAACGCATTGCCTGCAACCAACAGAATCTCAGTTACATGGTCCAGGAGGAATTAAACTGGTCCACAATTTGCAAACAATTACTTTATGCACTTTGCGGAAAATTGTGGATTTGTACATCTTTCAAGTTACCCTAGATATCCTCAATCTAATGGTGAAGCTGAAAGAGGAGTCAGAACTATCAAAGCACTGTGAAAGAAGAATGAAAATTTTCAAACAGCACTCCTAAACTACAGATCTATTCCATTGCAACGTGGATTAGCACCATCAGAATTGTTAATGGGAAGGAAGCTTAGAATACAACTTTCCGTCATACCCAAAAAATTACTTCCAGGGCGAGAAGTCCAGACAGAGAAAAGTCTTATCAAAAACAACAAGCTTATAGCTATAACAGGAGATATTGTGTCAGGAACCTACTCAAGTTGATGGAAGGAGAAAAGGTATGGATACGAGACCAAGGCAGAGAAGGAGTAATCGTTCAGAGAAATGATAATCAACAGAGACCTTATTTAGTATATACTTCAGAAGGTACTATATGAAGATACAGGAGAAATCTTATTTCTCTTCATCAAAGACATCAATCAGTCATATGTTTGGATGAACTAGATGTTGAATCTGAAATTCAGAAAGCACTGGATACTACAAATCTTAATGAACGCCATCCAAGTCAAGACACAAGAGTTCAGAGAAAGACGACTGGTCTTCCGAGTCTGACAACAACATGATCAGGGAGAGTTGTGAAGCCTCCTGACAGATTGAATCTGTGATATCAGAGACTTTGGGGGAAATGGGGTAGTATGCAAAATGAATGTACAAAAATATATGGACAAAGACTTTGGAGAAGATGTAGTATAAGGGTTTGAAAGGGTTAATGTTTGGGACAGTGTGAGTAACACCTCCCACTATGATGATGTAAGAGATCACATGAGAGAGAGACTTGAAGGAGAAGCAGCATGGCTTACACTTCAGCACAGTACTGGGGAGTGCTGCGCTGCTAGAGTTGCAGCCTTTCAGATGAGATGTGAAACTGATCCATGTGCCCTCTCAGGTGGTTGCAAGTTAGACATACTTAAGTAAAGCTGTATATCGTCCCATAATATGTAATAAACTAGTTATTGGTAAAACTTACCGAAGACTCAATAATCTCTCCTAACTCGGAGAATAAATAACAAAATATACAACACCTCCCTTCAGCAGTATAGCTTAGATTAGGAACACACTGCTGTGGGAGTAGGGGAAGGTGGGGTTCTACCCTAAACAGCCATATAAATGCCTTTAGACAAATGTGTGAAACTGAATTCAGCAGAGAATTTTTTTTCAAAATTTTTGGGGACCTTGCAACAAGCATGCGAGAGCTTTATTGCAGCTCCTAATTTCAGTCAACCTCAGGCATCTTAGTCCCCGATTTTATTTTACATTGGCACTAAGTGTCCATATAAAACAAGCACTGATGGGAATTTCTGCTCTGGCCTTTAAGAGTTCCTTAGATGTTTGTTTAACTGTTTACTATTGCATTTGAAATACTGGGAATAGATGTATCAACATTATCGTTGTTGCTTTATTGTCTACTGGTGTCAGTCTTGGTTCAGTGGTAGTAATTGGAATCAGGAGGTTGTGAGTTCAAGCCCCACTCTAGAAATGTAAGCATGTATTCTCAGCTTACACTTCAGCACAGTATTGGGGAGTGCTGCACTGTCGGAGATGCAGTCTTTCAGATGAGACGTGAAACTTATCCATGTGCTCTCTCAGGTGGTTGCGAAAGATCCCATGACACTATTTGAAAAAGAACAGAGAGACCTGGACAATATTTATCCCTCAACAAACATCACTAAAACAGATTATCTCGTTATTATCCCACTGCTGTTTTGTGTGATCTTGCTGTGCTCAAATATGTTGCCATGTTTCCTCTTTGCATTAGAATGTTTTATTATGTTAAAGGCATTACATAAATGAAAGTTTTTTGGGGGGGTTTGACGATATTTGTTTTGCAGAGAAAGATGTTTTTCTGCAAACCTTTTTCCACATCAGCCTTGCTAACAGTTGCTGTTTCACTTACATCAAGTAAATTGTTCAGTGTGGTAATTCCTTTCAGTATTTCTGTGACCAACATAGAATTTGGAGGAGGAAGAAGAGTTTCTGTGAAACAAAGAACAATGGGTACAAGTTCACTCGACTCGTTTGGTGCCCACTTGCCCTTATCCCACAAGCCACATGTTTAGACCTAATCGGCATACTGAATATGTCAGAAGAGAGCTGCCTTCTTAGTTTACACTTCACAAGTGAAGTCTTACTAAGTTAGACTCTGTACTTGAGCACAAACTCTAGGTAAGTTCCACTGCCAGTGGTTGTGAAGATGATGACAGCATTATGTTTTAACATCACCAGATCCTTCCAATTTATCACTGATGGCACTTGTTAGATCAGTTGGGTATAATGACTTAGGGCAAAAGCAAAATACTGCATATGGTGGAAATCTGAAATAAAAACAGAAAATGCTGGAAATACTCAGCAGGTCTGGCAGCGAGAAACAGAGTTAACTGATGTTCTGATGAAAGGTCATAGACCTCAAATGTTGGGCTGAATTTTCCGGCTAGGCCCGAGGTCCCCCGTTGGGACCGGAAATGGGATCCTCAGCCGCTTGGGTGGGGAGCAACCGGGCACAAGCAATTTTCTGGCAGCTGGCCAATTAACAGCTGGCCGGCGGGGGTGGGCCAACCAGTAAGGGAGCGGAGGCTGAGTGAGGTCGTACTTAAAGGGCTGCCAGCACTCACTAACATTGGGACTCCCAGGACATCTACAAGAATTGAAGGCCTGTGGAAGAATTCAGCTGAGACAATGGCAAAAGGAAAATCCCAGGCAGCCCCACAATTCAGCAATGCCTCCCTGCAGGCTCTCCTTCAAGCTCTCAGGCAAGGCAGGAGGTCCTCCTCCCCAGGGACGGGAGGAGGAGACTGGCCGGCCTGACCAAGCAGGACCTGAACAAAGATTACAGAGGAGGTCAGCAGCTGAGCAGTCATCCCTAGAACCTGGCTGCAGTGCCGCAAGTTGGCAAATGACATTATTTGTACCGCCAAGGTGAGTACTCTTGTCAAAAAAACTGCTTTATGTCAAATGATAATTTTTAATCCAAACTGAATTTTAATAAATACAGAGACTAAAGGTGACTTGAGCTGGCAGCTAAAGATGGCTACCCCAAATTGCATCACTGTAGCTTCCACATTCCAATACATTGAGATTGAGACACCGTGTCTGCAAAGACCCATCAAGGACAATGAGCTGGGGAATCTGAGTGAACCACATATACTGTCCCCATTAGCAAGGCATCAAAGCAATCTCCTAAGGTAGTCAACTGGTGAAGATGAGCCACTAAACCTAATCACTTGAACAATGGGACCTTAGCTGTGAGAGGAGGTTACCCAGACATGAACTGATTAAGTTGCAAAGGGGAATACATGAATAATGACCATGTTTGAATCACTGGGAGACAATCATGTCACACGCCCATCCTTCGTGTGTTTAAGCTTCTGCTTTCTCTCCGGAATAGGGAGCTGAGAAGAGTAGACTCAAGTGGGGTCCCTCCTTCCTCCCTCTCTCCAACACACTTTGCAAGTTTTGAACCCTGTTTTCTGACCATGACCACCCAGCAATGCCCCTGCTGCTGGCAGAGACTCCTTGAAGGAAATCAACCCCACACTACTGTCTCCAGGAGAACAGCCAAATCAGCCATCTACATCTTTAACTCAGAAGCATCAGGACCACTGAGGGAAAGTAACACAACCACCAATTTCAGCCTGAAGCCAGCCAAGTCACCAACCTCCACAGGCTGTATATCCCTTTTATTTCTCTGGATTCTAATTTGATCAATCTATCCTTTCCCACTCTATCAGGTGTGTGTGTGTGTGTGTGTGTGTGAAAGTCGGAGCGTATTTTAATTTTTTACTTAGATCAGTTTAAATACAATAAAGCTAACCTCTTTCTTTGTTAAACTCAAGAAAACCTAACTGATTGGTTCTTTTATGATCCCATCATATAAACAGTTAAATACTCACTGAATTGGCAAGTATATCCTTATCAAAAAAGAAGTAAACTTGTTGTGGTCAAACAATGAGAGGGAAAAGAGGGGTACCATTCAACCCCTCTTCATCTGATCATAACAACTCCACAATTCGCTTCCCTTTGGGGCTTACATATGGCAACACATGACAGTGAATTTGGTGGAGAGGGAATGCCCACCCAGTGGTGGCAATGGGATAAGGCAGCAGCATGTCCTGTCAGAGGCATGGCTGCATCTCGGTCAATGGCACCTGCCTGTCAATGTTGACTCTAGCAAGGTCGTTTCACAATGGCTGCATGCAGGAGGCATTCATGCGCCCCCATCATGGACAGTTAGGCTGCTAGCAGCTTAGGCATTGTGCTTGTCTTTGTCAGGTGACTAATATTTTTGTGCTTGCAAGAGAAGACAGCCCACAGTGTCAAGAAAAGTTCCAAGACCGGCTGTGGGGTCCCCGACCTGACCATCCTGACCCCCATGGAGGAGAATGAAGCACTGGAACTGGTAGGACAGCATGGGGGCGGCAGGTGCTAAGACAGGAGTGCAGACACAAGAGAGTGAGTGGCCTAATGGATAGGCACAAGGAGGCCTCTGGCCAGCACAAGGCATGGTGCTTATGTGTCCTCCACTGGACATATGGAGCTTCACACTAGGAGTAGTTAGAAGGATATGATGGGAAGTGCATAACCCTTTCATCTATCTTTTATCTTACACAGGTCAGCTACAAGAACAGGGCATTGGTCATCATCTTGATGCATTAATTACCCACAGACTGGGAAATCTCATACATATCTCCAGTGGATCCCTGGAATGAACCTGAGGCATAGAAGTTCAGCACCATGGTGATCTTCAATGCCACTGGCATTGGTGGCCACCACCCCAATGGGCTCAGCTCATCCTCCATCAGGGCACAAAGATCTGTGACAGCTTCCCAGGAGAGGCGCAGTTTTCAGCAACACTGCCACTTGGACATTTGAAAATAACTGAGCCTCTGATGGTACACCCTCGCTGGAGGGTACTCGCATGCCTCTCTGCACCCTTCTCCTGTATCCCCAGGGCTGAGGCTGACATCCTCTTCTTCCTGAGGTTGTTGCTGTCACACTGCCTGTGCCTGCAGCTCTCTCCCTCTCTTCTGCTCTTCCTCACTAGAGATTCTGAAGCCTGAGTGAATGAGGCCCATGGCAGGTGGCCTCTCTCAGTTTCCAGGGTCTCTTATCCAGATGCCTTCCCCTCCCCACCTTCCTCCCCATCTGATTAACACAAGTGCCAGTTCCCAGATGGCAGTGTGACATCACACCCCTGCACTGCTGGCACCTTTTCCCCCACTCCTGTCTGCAAATGCTGATGCCCATGCTGCTCCACCCTCTCTGCCAAGCCACACTGCTCTCACAATGGCTGCCAATTGAAACCAGCACTGACCTCCCACTTGCTTGCTTCCTCTTTATACCTGGTGAGGCTCTGAAGCCCCATAGTTCCTGTGCACTCTTTGGAAAATCTAAAAACCCTGGTAAAGTTGCTGTCAATTGGCTAATTAATTGGCTTAATTACCTTCCCGCTGTGTTGTCATCTGAGGTACTCCTGCCATGATGGTCTCTCTTCGGAGTATCCAGTTGTGATGTGATAGCATTGGGCTTCCCTCCCGACGTCTTCTATCCCAATATTCCATCCCCAAAGGGCCTGGAAAATCCAGCCCATTAACTTTTTCTCTCTCCACAGATGCTGCCAGACCTGCTGAGTATTTTCAGCATTATCTGTTTTTACAATGATTTAGGAGCAATGTTATTGGACTAGTAATCTGAAGGCTTGAACTAATGATCTGGTCACGTGAATTCAAATCCCACCACAGCAATTGGAAAGTTTAAATTCAGCAAATTAAATAAATCTAGAATAGAAAGCTAGCATCATTAATAGTAACCATGAAACTACCTGATTGTCGTAAAAACCCACCCGCTTCACTAATGTCCTTTAAGGAAGGAAATCTGCTGTCCTTACCAGGTCTGGCCTATATGCAACTATAGAACAACAGCAATGTTGTTGACTCTTAACTGGCATCTGAAATGGATTAGCAAGCCACTCTGTTGTATAAAACAGCTACAAAAAAGCATGGCCCAGCATATCCCTCAGTCTACCATTACTATCAAGCCAGGGGACCAAACCTGGTTCAGTATGAAATGTAGTCAAGCTTGTCAGGTGTAGCACCAGGGATACCTAAAATGAGGTGCAAACCTGGTTAAGCTACAACACAGGACTACATGCATGCTAAATAGTGGAAGCAGCATGTTATAGACAGAGCTAAGCAATCCCACAACCAATGGATCAGATCAAAGCTCTGCAGTCCTGCCACATCATGACACCCTCCTGCCACCATCCCATCTGATTTTATGCTCTCCCTGCCTCCAAACCTGCTGCGTTTGTGGAATGTGGGCGTCACTGGCTAGGCCAGCATTTATTGCCCATCCCTAATTGCCCTTGAACTGAGTGAATTGCTAGGCCATTTCAGAGGGCATTTTAGAGTCAACCACATTGCTGTGGGTCTGGAGTCACATGTAGGCCAGACCAGGTAAGGGCGGCAGATTTCCTTCTCTAAAGGACATTAGTGAACCAGATGGGTTTTTACAACAATCAACAATGGCTTCATGGTCACCATTAGACTAACTTCTAATTCCAAATTTGATAATTGAATTCAAATTTCACCATCTGCCGTGGTGGGATTCAAACCCATGTCTCCAGAGCATTAACGTGGGCTCTGGATTACTAGTCCAGTGACATTACCACTACGCCACTGCCTCCCCCATATCAGTGTAAGCGTGGTTCTACCTGGCTTGTAGCAAATGTCATGGTCATAAACTTGAATTTTAACAAACAGGCATTGTAGTCGAGGTGGTGCTTGTCACCAGTTTCCACCAAGTCATCTCAAAGGGTTTGTGATCCATTTCGGTGAAGAATCTTTTTCCAAAGAGATATGTAAGGAAATGCTGAATCCCAAAGACTAGGGCTAAAGTTTCCTTGTCAGTGTTGGATTCATTTGTTTGGACATTCAAAGGACTCTTGAGATGAATTCAATTGGCTTCCCTTTCTGAAGAATGCAAGCTCCAAGGCCCTTTTGAGACACATTGACTTCTAATGTGGTCTCCACTGCTGGATCATAGATTTGGAGTGCCAACGGTCCCTCAGTTAGTGTTTTTTGAGGTCACCAAAATATGTGCTGATGATCTTCGTGCCACACAAATGGAACTTCCTTCTTCAGGAGATATCGAAGAGATGAAGATTTTTGAGTGAAGTTTGGAATATATGATGATATGAAGTTAAATAAGCCTAGGCAACGTTACAAATCTAGCTCGTCTTTCAGCTTTGACATTGCAGTGATGTCTTCCAGCTTGGAAGGGTCAGGACAGATACATGCATCTGAGTAGATGGACCCAGAGAAATTAATCTACTTTGCATTGATGTTGCACTTCTGGCTGTTAAAAACAAGTCCCTCTTGGCATGCTTCTTCTATGAGGAGATGTAGGTTACAATCGTGCTCCTGCTGTGTTCTACCAACAACACCATTGTCATCTGCTATACAGAAGCATCCTGGGACCTTGCATATGATGCAGTCTATATGTTGCTGGAAAAGGTTCTGGCTAATGGACAACTCAAATGGTAACCATGTATCTTCCGAATGGAATGCAAAATGTAGTTAGTTCTTGAGATGAATTCGCCAAATGGACTGATCAGTACTCACTTTTGGCAACCAGTTTGGAAAAGAATTTTGCATTCGCAAGCTTAGGGTTTAATTCCTCCAGGATTGGGATCTTATGTAGGCATCGTTTCATTTTGCCGCATTTAGATGTCTTGGGTCAAGACTTACTCGAATGGATCCACCTTTCTTTGCCATACATGTAATGGAAATACTCCAATCAGTGTGGTGCTGTACTTTTCATATGTTGCAGTTTTTCTCCACCTTAACCAATTCAGTCTTTGGTTTGGCTTGAACATGGATGCTGCATTTGCGCGGAGGATCGATTAAAGGGATGGCATTGGCGCATATGTGCAAAACTGCATCGCCCTTAAAACTGCCAATCTTGTTGAATTTGCCTGGGTGGAGTGAGATTAAGTCAGTCCAAGAGGTGATTGGCTTGTCCTTCTGGTCAGTAGGCTTAGCATTCATGTTGATGCTGTGGATTGTCACCAATGTGAGGTCTTTACATGCCAGTAGGCCTGCAGTTGAATGACCTGTGGTATCCACAATGTAAAACGTTTGGGTGACTAGGGTGAGTTATATCTGCACTTGAGCATTATAGATCCCAAAGATGGAATCAGTGAACCATTGTACACTGTGAGCTTGGCGGTGGTCGGTTGAGACATAGTTTGCCATTTCTATGGATACATATTCTTCAGGATACAGAGCAATAGAATATTGCACGCACCTGTGTCAGTCTTGGTCCAGAATGTTTTTGTGGGTGAATAATCTGGATGGTAGCAAAGGCTTCTGAAGGTACCACCATGTCAATACACTCCCTGAGGTCGATTGTATGAAACGCCTGCTCACTTTGTGTGTCAATGCTTTGGTCATGCTCACCTTCCAACCTTTCGGTTTGGCTGGTCATCTCATGTATTTTTTGCCTTGGACTGTTCCCTCTGTCTGTTGGGTGCTGTCCTTGACATGCATCCAACTGTGGCTTGTCTTGTTGTGACTTAGGTTTCTTTCATTGGCATTTCCAGTGCCCTCTATTGCCACAGGCTTTGCAAATATCATGGAAGGCAGGACAATTTCTTGGAGAACGTACAAGGCCACATTGCCTACATGGCTTGCCAAGTTTGGCTGTGTTGGCAACTGTGCCAATAGTAGATGAAGTGCACAGGGTTTGTAGACTGCTTTTCAGCAAGGTGTCTAAACTGTAGCCCTTAAAGTAATACCACAACTTAAACTTGAACGTGCTACCACGTGTGTCCCATGTTTTCACAGAAGGCATATTGAGAAATTCTATAACAAGATGAGGCACAATTGTAAACTAATGAACTAGCTTATTTTACATAAATTATATGAATGAACAAAATATAGTTTTTTTTGGTGAGAACTGACAATTTCCTACAAGTACTCATTCCATTAAAGTGACAAAAAAATCACCAACTCCACTGATAGCTCTAGGAAAAGCCCACTTTCAAGCTAATTAATGTCAGGCTAACTGGCAGTGTCTTAGGTTATAAACAGCACGGGTTCAGTCTATTATTCTGGTGTCTCTCAGCAAGACATTTAATTTGTCCTCCTGCCTTACGTCTATGTGTCTGATACGTCTTTTCTGATTTAATTAACCCACAATGGGTATTCTGACAACACTGGCTGAGGCAACAGAAAGTATCCTTATTAATGGCCCAAGGTGCTACCTAATGATGTTATCGAACTGGTACCTAAGGTCTTTCCATTCTTTCAACACTATAGAAAATGCCAGCTGTTCATCCATAACAGCCAGATTACCCAAATAGATTGCATGATGCTCACTGACACACTTCCCTCTCTCGTGGAGACAAGCTGGCATACAACCAGAGGCAGCAGAAGCTAACCAGAGGGGGACAGATGTGGCTACATGTCCTGAACCCCATGGAGGAGATAGTGCCGGCCATTATTAGGATGCCCATTGCTGAGGCCTGCACCGACACTGAAACCATTGAAAATGACGGTCTGCTCATACCCAATCCTCCTTCTCACATCTCACCTTTCCCCCTTATGCTGCAATCTCTTCTGATTTACTAGTTGCATGTGGTGTAAGCATGTACCTCCTACTTCCCCCTCCTCCCCACACCACAACCTTACCTTCTCCTATACTATCAGAGAAAAGGCACCTGCATGAATCAAAGCCTTGGCATTTAGGGTTAAGGCACATCAGCATAAAGTTGTTGATTTATTCTGATTTCTGTTGGGGAATAGAGAAATGGAGTTGCGGTTACTGGTATTGCACGGGAGTGAGTTCTTCACGGCAGCACGGCCAGAAAGGGGCTGTCTAGGTTGCCTCCACTCATCCTCTTCCTCATCCTCCTCAGCTCCTGCATTTCAGCTAACTGTGTAGCTGGTGGTAAGGGCTGTCCCCTGATGATGGTGAGGTTGTGCAGCATGCAGCAGACCATGATGAATCTTGACACCCTCTCTGCCAAGTACTGCAAGGCTCCTCCAGAGTGGTTCAGACCGTGGAAGTGTTGTTTCAGCACTCCAATGGTTTGCTCTACAACATTTTGTTTAACAGCCTGGCTTTCATTGTATGAATGCTATGCACATATGCATGGGTTGATCAGCCATGTTGTCAGCTGATAGACCTTGTTGGCCAGTCGCTACCTTTTGGTTTGCTGTGGTGGCTCAAATGCAGCTGGGACAGTGGACTACCACAGAATGAAGGTATCATGACTGCTGCCAGGATACTGCCATTCACCTGCCTGATTCTCTGCCTTTGGTCACACACCAGCTGGGGGTTGAACGAGTGAAATCCGTTTTGGTTCTGGTATTTGGCAGAGTTGACACGCGGCACCTGCAAAGCGATGTGCGTGCAGTTAATGGCACCCTTGTACCAGAGGGAAACCCGCAATCCTCGCAAAGCCGTGTGATCACTCTGTCTGCTTCTCTCTGGCAAGAGAGGGAATGAAATGTAGTTAGTTTTCTTTGAACAAGGAGCCTCAGTGATTTCCCTTACACAACAGTGGATGGCAAACTGGGAGATGTTACAAATATCTCCAGCTTCAGCCTGGAAGGAGCCAGATGCATAAAAGTTCATTGTTAAGGTCACTGGCAATGGCGCCCTTCCCCTGCTCTGAGGTTGCAATTGTGGCTGCAGCAGGTGGCAGAGTTCAGTGAAAACATCCTTATTGAAGCGCAGATGTTGTACACATTGCACCTCACTGAGGTTCAGTCGGGGAATTGCTCTCTGAGCTCTGAGAGCCCTTATCCTCCTCCTCCCTCTTCCAGCAGCTCATCCTGTCTCCATAGCCTCTGTTCATTCTCCAAGTTATGATGTAATCCAAGGGAAATAGTTTCTCATGGACTCATGTCTGGAGCAATTGGAAGTCAAGAAAAATTCCTTGAGCGCCTGCCACGCCACTCCCTGTGGACTTCTGCAACTTTAAGCACCACACACTTGTAGAATCCAAGCCACAGCCAGGAGACAATCAGCCAGTAACTAACCTGTAGCATTTGAAGATCACTTTAAATACTGCGGGTAGGGGTGCCTTCCTGCTGCTGAATGTGTATTCAGCTGTGTGAGCTTAGGAGAGAGTATTGAGCACCAAAATGCCACAAAACCCCCCACACGGCCCCGCCAACCCGCTCCCCCCACCACTCCGGCAGCTCTAGATCAGCATGTGAGATCTGCCTGCTCTGCATATTTCCAGCAACCGTCCAATGCTTGCACATTAACACTGCCACCAATATGGTGTCCAAAACGGCACTCGCTACCAATCCCAAATTCGCACTATATACAACTTTTCCCTGAATATTTGTATTTTGATTGATTCTCTTTCAATTTATTTTTAAACTTTCTTCTTTCTGTTTTAGCATCAGGCTTGGCATTTCGCATTCAATGCAAATATCCTTCTTCCATCATTCCTTTCATAATTTGTGATACAAATTCCCATGTGTGCATCTTGCTGTCAAGATAAATGCACTTTGGGAGACTCTGCAGACTTTCAGCAGACAGCCATTGCCAGCTTTGAACTGATTGACTTTGTTGTGTTGAGCTTTTGCCCACACTGTAGACAGCCTGTCTGAGCACACGCAGCTGTCAGGCATTTTCAATTGCAGCTGCAGTTATGTAAAGAGCCTCATTCTCTGCTGACCAGTTAGATGAATGAGTGTAGTGAAATGGTGGGGGGGGGTGGGGGTCGCTTCTGGCAGTCACACTCTTAGATTCACTGAAGAAGCACTTGAGTTCACACTTTGTGAAGTAAGGCGTGACATCAAGATCATCTCAGGAACAATCAGATGGAGGTACAAAACCACTTGTATTCAGGCAGTAACCCAGTGGCCAGCCCAATTCACGTAATCCCTCCACTGGAAGGTCACTTATAAGAGGTTATACAACAGATGTTGGAAGTGACACAATATGACAGCAGTAGGAAAAACACTTGGGGAAAACAGTAAAATCACTAAATGGGCTTTAATCTGTAGGGAAAGTTTGAACATTATGGCAGTGCAAGCAGTCTGGAATAGCACAACATGCAGTAATAAAAGAAAGAACTTGTATTTATATAGCACCTTTCACGCCTCAGGATGTTCCAAAGGACTTTACAGTCAATGAAGTACTTTTGAAGTGCAGTCACTGTTGTAATGTAGGAAAACACAGCAGTTAATTTGTACCCAGGAAGGACCCAAAAACAGCAATGAGATAAATGGTCAAAGAGCCTGCTTTAGTGGTGTTGGTTGAGGGATAAATATTGGCAAGGACACTGGAAGAACTGTGGGGGTATATCAGTCTCATGTTGTAACTCCATTGGGAGAATTACGGAAGCCCCAGGGAAACAGAGGCTGAATATGCTTGCTAGTGCCTTTTCGCTGGGGATTACGCTAGTCTCCCATTAGAGTTATGGTAGGAGACTGGTAGGCCCTGCAGATTTTCAAGGCCAAATTTCTGCTGTGTACAAAGTAGTGGAAATGCTTTTACAGTTCCCATACATCTTTTGGTGTTTTCTATACTCATGTGCAGAAGGGAAGCCAACACCCAAAGATACAGGGAAAATACAGGAAGAAAAATATGTTATATAATAAACAACTGATCCTGATGTAAGAGAACTAAAACTGCTAAGTATATTTGGAGGCAGGCAAAGTGGAAAGTTGTACAATAGCTAGAGTGGAATTACAAAGATGCTTCTACAGTGTTTCATTCACACTCAGGACTAGTGTTTAAAGCAGGTGCAGAATTAGAAGATTTAACAAGTGTTGCGTGCACCATATGACAGCATGTTAAGTCATAAAGGTCATGACAATGGCCTGTGTGAGTGAGACAGGAACAAATAACCAAATCTTTGAATGTCCCTGTTATCAGTGACAGTTGGTGGATGTACGCTTCAATGGCTTTACAGTTCAGACATTAAACCTTCATCACAAGTGTCATTTGGTCCTAAATTCCAGGAAAGTAATTATGGAACTGTGTTTATTTTACATGGATTCAATCAACATCTGACTTTGACTGATACTGGTTTTAGCTGCAATCTGACAGTGAAGCACGAGAACCCAGAAAATAGGGACTCACTCGTGCAGTGCAATATATATGTCCAGATTTTGCTGGAGTGGGGCATCTCACTGCATGTCACGTTAGTTAGACTTTCTCCCTCACCCTTCAGCTCGAAAAATATTTGCACTGCAAGCTGCTGGAAGTGTGAGCTGATAACAGCGTGGTGAGATCAACGGGCCCCTTGGTGAATGATGAATCCATTGGCCTAACTCCTTAACCAATGAGATTTAAGAAACAAGAGAAAGAAACAGAGGAATAACAGAGGAGAAAATAGGGTGAATTAGAGTCAAGTTAGCTACAGAAAGAGAAATAAAGAGGAATAACGTTTGGATTAAGAAAGAAATAAAAAGTTGGAAAAATATTGACATTTTAAAAAACTCTAGGAACAATTTGCTATGGGCAGGAGTGAGATTTCGCAGTTTCAATTGTTTACAAGGTTGCAGGAACATAAATCTCACCATAAAAGATCCTTGCATTGTTAAACAGCAGGCTAATTTTCTGTGGTGAGTTTAATTTGTTTTAACAGTGCAAATGCCACAGTTTATTGAAACTCATGGGGAGTTTGATGTCAAGTTCTGTCTTTTGCGAGGCTAAAGGCAGGGCAGTGCAAATCGTCCAGCAATTTGTAGCAATCCACAACCCACAGGGTGTCTGTCCCTCGCAACAAGTTGCAGGGCTGTTTACACACTAATAACGTGATGCAGATTTAATTCACCATTATTTTCCTAGCAAATTTCCAGTAATGTTCTTGATGATTTTTATTTTAGGGAAAGCATATGCGAAACATCAGTATAGTTCCCATTGCTTACGTGTTAGGTGCTTAGGTGTTAACGTGATCCATCTGCCATTAGCGTTGCTCAGTAAAGCTATAATCGGCTATAAGAAAGAAATATTAGCCCCAGGTACCCTCCAGAGGATTCTGAGTGTAAACTGGTGGTTCGATTTTGTGCACGTGAAGATGCCATCAGCATGAGGCAGGCAGGCACCCTGATGCATCTTAGTGGCACAGGAAACCACCACAGAAAATACTGGGGGAGATAGATAGCATGAGAGTAGGGAGTAGTAAGTTATTAGGTGGGGTCAGAGTAAGGGAGGAAGTAATAAAGTCTGAATCAGAGTTAATGTGCATCTATGTGAATGCACGGAGTGTGGTTAATAAGATTGGTGAGGTACAGGTGCAGATTACCATGTGGAAATATGATGTTGTGGCTATAACAGAGACTTGGCTCAAAAAGGGCAGGACTGGGTGTTAGATATTCCTGAATGCAAGGTGTTCAGGAAAGATAGGAAAGGGAAAAAAGGGGGAGGGTGGCAGTATTCACTAAGGAGAGCATTGCAGTGCTGGAGAAAAAGGATGTCCCAGAGGGGTCAAGGACAGAATCAATTTGGCTAGTGTTGAGGAACAAAAAAGGTGCAGTTACATTGCTCAATGTTGTCTATAGGCCACCAGCTAGTGGGAAGGATTTGGAGGAACAAATTTGCAAGGAAATTACAGAAAGATACAAAAATTATAGGGTAGTTATGATGGGGGACTTTAATTATCCAAACATAGACTGGGATAATAGTAGTGTAAAGGGCACTGAAGAGCAAGGGTTCCTAGAATGTGTTCAGGAAAATTTTCTACAACTGTATGTTCCTAGTCCAATGAGAAAGGAGGCACTGCTAGACCCAGTTGTTGGGGATGAGGTGGACAAGTGGATAAAGTATCAGTAGAGGAGCATTTAGGGGATAGTGATCATTTTATCATAAGGTTTAGGCTGACTATGGAAAAGGACAAAGAGCAATCTAGGGTAAGAATAATTAACTGAGGGTAGGCAAACTTCAATGGGGGAAGAATGGAGCTGGGAGCAAATAAACTGGAGTCAAAAGCTGGCAGGAAAACTGGTAGATGAACAATGGGCTACCTTCAAAGAAGAGATAGTTCAGGCACAATCAAGGTATGTTCCCTCAAAGGGGAAAAGTAGGGCAAACAAATTCAGAGCTCCCTGGATGACAAAAGAGGTAGAGATAAAGATAAAGAAGAAAAAGTGTGCTTATGACAAATGCCAGGTAGAAAATACAATTGAGAGCCAGGCTGAATATAGAAGGTCCAGAGGAAAAGTGAAAAAGCAATTAACAGAAGCAAAGAGAGAGCATGAAAAGAGACTGGCAGCTAGCAATTAAGGAAATCCCAACATTTTCTATAGGCAAATAAATAGTAAAAGGGTGGTAAAAGGAGGAGTGGGGCCAATTATGGACCTGAAAGGGGATTTACACATGAATGCAGAGGGCATAGCTGACATATTAAATGAATATTTTGCATCTGACTTTACCAAGGAAGAAGATGCAACAAAGGTAAGGTTGAAAGAGGAGGTAAGTTAGACAATAGAGGGGTTTAAAATTGATAAACTTGAAGTATTAGATAGGTTGTCTGTACTTAAAGTCAAAAGACTTGCAGGTTGGTAGGTAAATTGGCCATTATAAATTGTCACTTTAGAAAGAAAGCCCCCAGCGATTTAACATCCGCAGCACTTAAAGCAGCCAGAAGTACTGCACAAAGAACAGCTAGGCGTTGCGCAAACGACTACTGGCAACACCTATGCAGTCATATTCAGCTGGCCTCAGACACCGGAAACATCAGAGGAATGTATGATGGCATGAAGAGAGCTCTTGGGCCAACCATCAAGAAGATCACCCCCCTCAAATCTAAATCGGGGGACATAATCACTGACCAACGCAAACAGATGGACCGCTGGGTTGAGCACTACCTAGAACTGTACTCCAGGGAGAATGCTGTCACTGAGACTGCCCTCAATGCAGCCCAGCCTCTACCAGTCATGGATGAGCTGGACATACAGCCAACCAAATCGGAACTCAGTGATGCCATTGATTCCCTAGCCAGCGGAAAAGCCCCTGGGAAGGACAGCATTACCCCTGAAATAATCAAGAGTGCCAAGCCTGCTATACTCTCAGCACTACATGAACTGCTATGCCTGTGCTGGGACGAGGGAGCAGTACCCCAGGACATGCGCGATGCCAACATCATCACCCTCTATAAAAACAAAGGTGACCGCGGTGACTGCAACAACTACCGTGGAATCTCCCTGCTCAGCATAGTGGGGAAAGTCTTTGCTCGAGTCGCTCTGAACAGGCTCCAGAAGCTGGCCGAGCGCGTCTACCCTGAGGCACAGTGTGGCTTTCGTGCAGAGAGATCGACTATTGACATGCTGTTCTCCCTTCGTCAGATACAGGAGAAATGCCGTGAACAACAGATGCCCCTCTACATTGCTTTCATTGATCTCACCAAAGCCTTTGACCTCGTCAGCAGACGTGGTCTCTTCAGACTACTAGAAAAGATCGGATGTCCACCAAAGCTACTAAGTATCATCACCTCATTCCATGACAATATGAAAGGCACAATTCAACATGGTGGCTCCTCATCAGAGCCCTTTCCTATCCTAAGTGGTGTGAAACAGGGCTGTGTTCTCGCACCCACACTTTTTGGGATTTTCTTCTCCCTGCTGCTTTCACATGCGTTCAAATCCTCTGAAGAAGGAATTTTCCTCCACACAAGATCAGGGGGCAGGTTGTTCAACCTTGCCCGTCTAAGAGCGAAGTCCAAAGTACGGAAAGTCCTCATCAGAGAACTCCTCTTTGCTGACGATGCTGCTTTAACATTGCACACTGAAGAATGCCTGCAGAGTCTCATCGACAGGTTTGCGTCTGCCTGCAATGAATTTGGCCTAACCATCAGCCTCAAGAAAACGAACATCATGGGGCAGGATGTCAGAAATGCTCCATCCATCAATATTGGCGACCACGCTCTGGAAGTGGTTCAAGAGTTCACCTACCTAGGCTCAACTATCACCAGTAGCCTGTCTCTAGATGCAGAAATCAACAAGCGCATGGGTAAGGCTTCCACTGCTATGTTCAGACTGGCCAAGAGAGTGTGGGAAAATGGCGCACTGACACGGAACACAAAAGTCCGAGTGTATCAGGCCTGTGTCCTCAGTACCTTGCTCTACGGCAGCGAGGCCTGGACAACGTATGCCAGCCAAGAGCGACGTCTCAATTCATTCCATCTTCGCTGCCTTCGGAGAATACTTGGCATCAGGTGGCAGGACTATATCTCCAACACAGAAGTCCTTGAAGCGGCCAACATCCCCAGCTTATACACACTACTGAGTCAGCGGCGCTTGAGATGGCTTGGCCATGTGAGCCGCATGGAAGATGGCAGGATCCCCAAAGACACATTGTACAGCGAGCTCGCCACTGGTATCAGACCCACCGGCCGTCCATGTCTCCGTTATAAAGACGTCTGCAAACGCGACATGAAATCGTGTGACATTGATCACAAGTCGTGGGAGTCAGTTGCCAGCATTCGCCAGAGCTGGCGGGCAGCCATAAAGACAGGGCTAAAGTGTGGCGAGTCAAAGAGACTTAGTAGTTGGCAGGAAAAAAGACAGAGGCGCAAGGGGAGAGCCAACTGTGCAACAGCCCCAACAAACAAATTTCTCTGCAGCACCTGTGGAAGAGCCTGTCACTCCAGAATTGGCCTTTATAGCCACTCCAGGCGCTGCTTCACAAACCACTGACCACCTCCAGGCGCGTATCCATTGTCTCTCGAGATAAGGAGGCCCAAAAGAATAAATTGTCACTAGTATAGGTAGGTGGTAGGGAAATATAGGGACAGATGGGGATGTTTGGTAGGAATATGGGATTAGTGTAGGATTAGTATAAATGGGTGGTTGCTGGTCGGCACAGACTCGGTGGGCCGAAGGGCCTGTTTCAGTGCTGTATCTCTAATCAAATCTAATCTAAAGTGGATAAAACATCAGGACCAGATGAGATGCATCCAAGGATACTGAGGGAAGTGAGGGTGGAAATCGTGGAGGCACTGGCCATAATTTTTCAGTCTTCCTTAGACTCGGGATGGTGCCAGAGATCTGGAGAATTGCAAACGTTACACTCTTGTTCAAAAAAGGGTGTAAAGATAAGCCCAGCAACTACAGGCCAATCAGTTTAACTTTGGTGCTGGGAAAACTTCTAGAAAAAATAATTAGGGACAAAATCAATAGTCACATAGACAAATGCAAGTTAATTAAGGAAAGCCAGCATGGATTTCTTCAGGGAAAATCATGTTTAACTAACTTACTGAAGTTTTTTGAGGAGGTAACAAATAGGAGTGATGAGGGCAGTGCTGTTGATGTGGTGTACATGGACTTTCAAAAGGCATTTGATACAATGCCACACAACAGACTTGTGACCAAACTTGTAGCTCATGGAATAAAAGGGACAGTAGCAACATGGATATGAAATTGGCTGAGTGACAGGAAACAAAGAGAAGTGGTTACTGGATGTTTTTCGGGAGGAAGATTTGTAGTGGAGTTCCCCAGGGATCAATGTTGGGACCCTTGCTTTTCCTCATATATATTAATGACCTAGACCTTGGTGTACAGGGCACAATTTCAAAGTTTGCAGATGATACAAAACTTGGAAGCATTGTGAACTGTGAGTGTAGAACTTCAAAAGGACATAGACAAGTTGGTGGAATGGGCAGACAGGTGGCAGATGAAGTTCAATGCGGAGAAATGTGAAGTGATTAATTTTGGTAGGAAGAACATGGAGAAACAATATAAAATAAAGGGTACACTTCTAAAGGGGGTGCAGGAGCAGACGGGCCTAGGTGTATACGTGCATAAGTCATTGAAAGTGACAGGACAGCTTGAGAGAGCGGTCCTGGGCTTTATTACTAGGGGCATAGAGTACAAGAGCATGGAGGTTATGTTGAACTTGCATAAGACACTTGTTCAGCCTCAGCTGAAGTATTGCGTCCAGTTCTGGGCACCGCACTTTAGGAAAGATGTGAGGGCATTGGAGACAGTACAGAAAAGATTCACGAGAATAGTTCCAGGGATGAGGAATTACATTTATGAAGATAGATTGGAGAAGTTAAGAATGTTTTCCTTGGAGAAGAGAAGGCTGAGAGGTGATTTGATAGAGATATTCGAAATCATGAGAGGTCTGGACAGAGTAGATAGAGAGAAACTGTTCCCACTGTGAAAGGATCAAGAACAAGAGGGCACAGATTTAAAGTATTTGGAAAGAGAAACAAAAGTGACATGAGGAAAACCTTTTTCACGCAGTGAGTGGTTAAGGCCTGAGAGTGTGGTGGAGGTAGGTTCAACTGAAGCATTCAAAAGGGAATTAGACAGTTATATGAAAAGGAAGAATGTTCAGGATTATGGGGAGAAGGCAGGGGAATGGAACCGAGGGAGTTGCTCTTTCGGAGAGCCATGGCAGACACGATCGCCGAATGGTCTCCTTCTGCACTGTAACAATTCTGTGATTCGGTGATTCAAATGACATCCCCAACGTTTGGCCCGAATATCTCCAGCAGGGTCATCACTGTATCTCTGCTCGGTTCACTGACCATACATTTTTGGGGCCTTTGTGTTTAGTGTTACAATGCATTACATCTAGGATAATGATGGTCTGAGTGAACTGCAGGTATGTAACCATGCCCTTAGTTTCAATTTAATAGTGTCAACCCCAAAACTAACAAGGAACCCTTGTGCGTATCTCTATTTTCCTTATGCCTGCTCTTGAAAGCTCATGTAGATTTGGCTGTAATGTGAAGAGATAATTGAAGCATTTCTGGATGTTTAACTTTGTTAAAAACGCTACATAAATGTATGTTGTTGTTCAAGACATTTAATGAGTGCAATATTACAAGTAGCACTTTTTTTTCTTCTTCTTCTTTGGCCTCCTTGTCTCGAGAGACAATGGGTAAGCGCCTGGAGGTGGTCAGTGGTTTGTGCAGCAACGCCTGGAGTGGCTATAAAGGCCAATACTAGAGTGACAGACTCTTCCACAGGTGCTGCAGATAAAATTGGTTGTCGGGGCTGTTACACAGTTGGCTCTCTCCTTGTGCTTCTGTCTTTTTTCCTGCCAACTGCTAAGTCTCTTTGACTCGCCACACTTTAGCCCCACCTTTATGGCTGCCCGCCAGCTCTGGCGATCACTGGCAACTGACTCCCACGACTTGTGATCAATGTTACAGGACTTCATGTCGCGTTTTCAGACGTGTTTAAAGCGGAGACATGGACGACCGGTAGGTCTGATACCAGTGGCGAGATCGCTGTACAATGTGTCCTTGGGGATCCTGCCATCTTCCATGCGGCTCACATGGCCAAGCCATCTCAAGCGCTGCTGACTCAGTAGGGTGTATAAGCTGGGGATATTGGCCGCCTCGAGGACTACTGTGTTGGAGATACGGTCCTGCCACCTGATGCCAAGGATTCTCCGGAGGCAGCTAAGATGGAATGAATTGAGACGTCGCTCTTGGCTGACATACGTTGTCCAGGCCTCGCTGCCGTAGAGCAAGGTACTGAGGACACAGGCTTGATACACTCGGACTTTTGTGTTCCATGTCAGTGCGCCATTTTCCCACACTCTCTTGGCCAGTCTGGACATAGCAATGGAAGCCTTTCCCATGCGCTTGTTGATTTCTGCATCGAGAGACAGGTTACTGGTGATAGTTGAGCCTCGGTAGGTGAACTCTTGAACCACTTCAAGAGCGTGGTCACCGATATTGATGGATGGAGCATTTCTGACGTCCTGTCCCATGATGTTCGTTTTCTTGAGGCTGATGGTTAGGCCAAATTTGTTGCAGGCAGCCGCAAACCTGTCAATGAGACTCTGCAGACACTCTTCAGTGTGAGATGTCAATGCAGCATCGTCAGCAAAGAGGAGTTCCCTGATGAGGACTTTCCGTACTTTGGTCTTCGCTCTTAGGCGGGCAAGGTTGAACAACCTGCCACCTGATCTTGTGTAGAGGAAAATTCCTTCTTCTGAAGACTTGAACGCGTGTGAGAGCAGCAGGGAGAAGAAAATCCCAAACAGTGTAGGTGCGAGAACACAGTCCTGTTTCACGCCACTCAGGATAGGAAAGGGGTCTGATGAGGCGCCGCTATGCTGAATTGTGCCTTTCATATTGTCATGGAATGAGGTGATGATACTTAGTAGCTTCCGATCTTTTCTAGTAGTCTGAAGAGATCACGTCTGCTGACGAGGTCAAAGGCTTTGGTGAGATCAATGAAAGCAACGTAGAGGGGCATCTGTTGTTCGCGGCATTTCTCCTGTAGCTGACGAAGGGAGACCAGCATGTCAATGGTCGATCTCTCTGTTCAAAAGCCACACTGTGCCTCAGGGTAGACGCGCTCGGCCAGCTTCTGGAGCCTGTTTGAAGCAACTCAAGCGAAGACTTTTCCCACTATGCTGAGCAGGGAGATTCCATGGTAGTTGTTACAGTCACCGCAGTCACCTTTGTTTTTATAGAGGGTGATGATATTGGCATCGCGCATGTCCTGTGGTACTGCTCCCTCGTCCCAGCACAGGCAAAGCAGTTCGTAGAGTGCTGAGAGTATAGCAGGCTTAGCACTCTTGATTATTTCAGGGGTAATGCCGTCCTTCCCAGGGTCTTTTCCGCTGGCTAGAGAATCAATGGCATTACTGAGTTCTGATTTTGTTGGCTGTACGTCCAGCTCATCCATGACTGGCAGAGACTGGGCTGCATTGAGGGCAGTCTCAGTGACAACATTCTCCCTGGAGTACAGTTCTAGGTAGTGCTCAACCCAGCGGTCCATTTGCTTGCGTTGGTCAGTGATTGTGTCCCCTGATTCAGATTTGAGGGGGGCGATCTTCTTGATGGTTGGCCTAAAAGCTCTGTTAATGCCATCATACATTCCTCTGATGTTTCCAGTGTCTGAGGCCAGCTGAATATGACTGCATAGGTGTTGCCAGTAGTCATTTGCGCAGCGCCTGGCTATAGCACAAAGTAAGCAATATTACAGGAAAGTATTTTGTATGTTCTACAAATATTGGGGGGAATTTTATACTCTCCCCTGCGGTGAATTTGAAAGCAGGGAAAGCATAAAATTGGGCAGGATGGTGACAGTGGGGTGAAGGGGGGTAACCCGGCCTCCACCCAAATTAAGTCTAGGGCGGGAAGGCCTGTCAATGGCTTACCCACCCCACTGCCATTTGAGGCCCTTAAGTGAGCAATTAATACCCAATTATGGGCCTCATCCTGCAACCACCAGAATTAGCCCAGCAGACCTGTCACAACATGGGGAGCATGCCAACCAAATCCATGCAGGTTACTTTCCAGCTCTTGGGGTGGGGGGGTGGGTTGCGGGGGTGAAGATTCCTCGTTAAAAGGCACCTAGTGCGTGATCAAGGGACCCAGCATCGGGAAGGAGGAGATCTCTGACAGCTACCCCGTGCCCTTGCTGCTGACCCCGCCCCCCACCCCCATACATCCATCCTCCACCACCCCCCCACCCCGCGAAACCCCTCCCCCTCCCAATCTGACTTACCTGTAGTCTGGTTCCAGCGCCTCATGTGAGTCTGTTACCAGCAGCAGCCACCGCCTCCATGATGGTGCTACTCAGTTAAAGAGCAGCTGGCCTCTGATTGGCCGACAGCTCTCAGCAGGCGGGACTTCCATCACAGGCATCCTTGATCCCTGGGAAGGCCTGCCGCTGTCCACTTAAGTGCCTAATTGGCACTTGATTTGTGGGGCCTTCCCCAGAGCAGACAATGCGGGGTTCTCGCTGGAGCTTTAGCCAGTCACTGGGACCCCCATCACCCAAATAAAATCACAGCTATTGTGTGTAGTTCACAGAGATTCAATTTTGCGAAAATATAAGGAGGTAAAGAACCTTCAATATACATTGCAAAGAAATTAAAGGGGGCCAATTTGCCAGGCTTTATTCTGCCAGGTGTTGGATAGGAGCAGCACACCCAAAGTGTACTATGTCTGCCCAGATCAGGGTGCATTTGCATCTCCTGTCCAGGGATATGAACATGACCTGTGGCGCTGTCTCCCCTCGCCATTACACAAAACCATCTCACTGGTAGATAGCAGCAATCAGAAGATCCCAAGTCTCCAACGAGCTGGTCAAAAGAGTGTTTAAAATTCGTTCATTATTGTGGTGGGCCTCTTAAACTTTTTGCCAGGACCCCTCAAGCCCTCTCGTCTAATGGGGGAATGTTATCGATGGAAATTGGTGGGATGTCATTGCATCCAGGAAAATAATTACTGTGATAGCAAAGAATGTCACCTTCTGCCTCATTTACATTTCACTAATGTGCCTTTGCGTATTGCAGCTGCTGGCACCGTATTGTGCCTTATGCATACATATTTTTCCTGTCATCATAGTTCTATCAGTGGAAAGGTCTTAGTACCAGAATTTCTGAAGTCCCTGCTGTACTGCTGGTAGGGTGACAGTGTGAGACTCCAAACCACCTGCTGGGAAAGAGATGGGTCCAGCCTCAGATGCCAAGGATGGCGTCACTTTTTTTTTTATTCATTCCTGGAATGTGGGCATCACTGGCAAGGCCAACATTTATTGCCCATCCCTAGTTGCCCTTGAGAAACAGGAGCCACCTTCTTGAACCACTGGAGTCTCTGTGGTGCTGTTGGGGAGGGACTTCCAAGACTTTGACCCAGCAACAAAGAAGGAACAGTGATATATTTCAAATTTTGGATGATGTGTGACTTGGAGGGAAACTTGCAGATGGTGGTGTTCCCACACGCCAGCTGCCCTTGTTCTTCTATGTGATACAGGTTGCAGGTTTGGAAGTTGCTGTCAAAGGAGCCTTAACGAATTGCTGCCGTGCAACTAAGGTGGTGGATGAGGTGCTAATCCAGCGGGCTACTTTGCCTGGATGCTGTTGAGCATTCTGAGTGTTGTTGGAGCTGCACTAATCCAGAGTCGTGAGGTGTATTCCATCACATGCCTGACTTGTGCCTTGTTGATGGTGGAAAGGTTTTGGAGAGTCAGGAGGTGAGCTACTCACTGCAGAATTTCCAGCTTCTGACCTACTCTTGAAGCCACAGTATTCAGCCCTTCAATATGGTCCAGCGAGGGTCTTGCATTTTGTGGTGGTCTGCTGTGCTCTGCACAATCAAGCACTGCAGAGATGGGTGCCCAAAATATCGAGGGACATCATCGATTGCCACTCCTCATCCATTAGTTTAGCTGTTAATAAACCCTCTGGAGATCTTCAAGGAACTGGAATCCACAGATCTCATTATGTTGCTTAAGACAACACAAAGAGACTCATGATATGATGGCAGTGGTGGTGAAAAGACAAGATACAAGCTTGAAGACCACAGGTAAAACAGCAAACAAAATGTAAAAGCAGTAGAGAAAACATAAGGGAAAATGTGAAGCAACAAGTGAAGAAACTTTAAAACAAGTATCTGAAAAGAGTGAAAGAAAGCTACATACCTTAGAAGATTGAGAAAAGCTCCATAGAACGGAAGTGTGGCTGAAAAGCAAGCCATCAGGTGAGTCATTGTGCCGACGATTGAAAAATCCTGGTTAAAAAGAAAGTCCTTGCAGAGTTTTTTAAAAATTCATCTTCTAAAGGCTCCGTTTGAGTGAGAAGAAAAAGGGGAAAACACCGAAAAGCGCGTGAACTAAAAAAAAAGTCCAATAGTCAATAAAGCACAGAAAACCCCCAACACAGCAGAGTCTCCATTGAAGTAGCCAAGCTGAAAAAAAAATCACTAAACCATTCAAGCGGGAAAAAAATAAATAAACTTTATCAAATAAAGGGGAAAACTCCTGAACTGCCTATTGAACAGCTGTGTAAACATACAAGCAAAGTGATGAAAGAGAAAAAACAAAGAACACTGTCCAGCACCTGTTACACTCCACCAAGGCAGCTAGCCTGAAAAAAATAATTTCTTAAAGGGAAAACAGTGCAGAGTTAATAGAAGTTTTAAAACAGGTTTGAAGCCACAAATCGAAAAGTCATAATAAGTACAGTGCTGAAGGCACATATAGAACTGAACAAAGATAAATTTTGAGCAGAAAGCAAAATAACAGCAAAAGGATGGATATCAAATTTCCCAGCAAGAATTGGAAGGCCATGATAGCCCATCCAAGTTCAAACGTTTTAAAACAAAGAATGCAGTTAAGCTTCATAGACCAAGCAGAACCAGAGAAGCAGGCAGTGAAAATACTGATAGCAGTTCGAAATGAGGGTTTATACAGAATCAATACCTCTGGCTTATCTGAAGAGGATCAGAAAGATTGCACAAAGATATGGAAAGTGCTGGATGATCAGCTTCGAGTAAGAGTGAATTTTTGAATTCATCGCCTGGAATTGATGCCACAGGAATCAATATTTCAATTTGTCAGTAGATGCCGTAGTAAGGGCAATGAATGCGACTTTCAGAAACAGAGCTATCGGAGCGAATAATGGAGCTGGCGATTGTCTCAACACTTATTGAAGCGTTTCAAAAAGACCTCCTGGGGGAAAAAGAAAAGTCACAGCATTGATGTGCTGCTAGAAGATGGCAGGAAATATAAGGCCATTGTAGCTGGACAACAGCACCTGCAAGCACTAGATGCAGCTGACAGTATTGGCATGGTAGCCAGATCACAAAAAGCAAGCAAGCTGTGTGGTAAGTGTGGTTTGACCCACTCACTGCGATGTTGTCCTGCATTTCAAGAACTGTACAAGGCGTGCGGTGGAAAAGGACACTGGGGCCGCCTATGCAAGAAACCTGGCTCCAAAGACACAGCCGGAAGTCACAATAGGGCACAAATAAACAGAAAACAGGTGCAGCATCGTGGCAACAGCAGCAAGGAGAGCATAAGAGACCTGTGTAAATGCAAGCCAATACACGAAGTCCACAGTGAAATAGACCTGAGACAAGACTCAGACTGGAGCAATTCTCAGCCAGAAGATGAGCAGGCATTTCACATTGTGAACCTGACACATTGTGTTGATGAAGTCAAACAACTGGAAGCTTTTGCTACTATTAACATCATGATCCCAAAGAAAGTTAGCAAACACACACTCGGAACTAAAACTGACGTGGGAGCTAGTGCAAATATCCTACCAGTCCGAATCCTGAAGGATATGTACCGGGGTCATTCGAAATTAATGATACAACTGACAACTGCAAGGTTAACTACATACAATGGGTCACCCATCCCTTGCAGTGGCACACTAACAATGCGATGCAGCTATGGCAAGTCGGCATGGAAACCACAAATATTTTACCTTGTAGACACGAGCGGACCAGCAGTGGCAAGACTACCAGCATGTAAGGACCTCAACATCTTAACTATCCACAAAGTCACCAAGGTATCCATTACAGCAAAAGAGACCAAGGGTACTGCATTGAGTCAGTCCATGATCTACAACAAATGTACCTGGACAGGTTCGACGCCATAGGAGATTTCAAAGCCGATGCTGTATTGCACCTCAGAGAGGATGCACTCCCTGTGTCCAGCCCCCTGATGTCTGAGATTAAGTCACAGTTCTTCCAGGATCTCATTGGTTGTGGTTTGAAGAGTATCAGCCCCTGCTCAGAGATGCCACACCAAGAGACGGAAGATCCAAATTCAGCTGGTGAAAGTTCCTTGTCAGCAGGCAGTGTTTCTTCGCGATTCAGTGACTCAGAAGAGATTGGCATTGTAACCATTGAGAAGCAAAGGGTGGCAGTGGGGAGCATTGCCAAGGAGAAATCCCCAAGACTGAAACCTGCTCGCAGACACTGGCCAGCATCAAACGGTGCAGTCTGGAAATCCAGCAATAGCACAACTATGTCGTGCCCTTACCTCTGCTCTAGAGAACTGGCAGCACCAAAATGAGCCAGAACGGACAGGTACCTCCATTAGGCCAAGCACTCCTTCCCCAACAAGTCCTCGACTTTGAGCCCTCAGATGCAGAGGATGAGGAGAGGTGAAGGACACGCAATCTCCTGGAGAGGCAAAGGAGGAATGAGTTGAAGCATTGTCTGTTGGCTCTTCGTGATGAGGTGCCATAACTTTCCAAGAATGACAAGGCCTTAAAAGTGGTCATCCTGAGAAAAGCAACTAATTATCTTTGCAGGCTGAAGGCAGAGCAACAGAAACTGAACGCAGAGAGGGAGAAACTTCAAAAAAAAACAGCAACAGCTTAGTCGCAAATTCTCCAAGATGCAGGAGACACTGCAGTGACAGAACAACAGCACAACAACCAACACATTGACAACATGTCTGCAAACCAAAAACAGCCAAGGGTGAAATTCACATCCCCAGAAGGTTATAACATAACAAGAAATGGAAGAGTTGTCAAACCACCGAAACGATATATGGACTCTTAATCTTCTGGACTCATAAATTTCACAATCCTTATTCTTATACTTGTAAATTTTATAATCAAATATCCCTGTATAAATAATTTTGATATTATCCAATTTTATGTGTTTTTACTTGTAGTGTACGAGACTTTGGAAAGAAGGAGGATGTCGTACGATTACTTTAAGAGTGATGTCCCTTTAAGAACTTAGCATGCTAACAAGCTAAGTACCAGGATGTAGTTATGTTACTAGAAGCCATAGTCACTCTGCACAGCAATACCATGAACAAAAGTTCTATATATAGTTTGCTGTGCATTGTATGTACTAGTGTAGCTGTTAATAAACCTTCTGGAGATCTTCAAGGAACAGGAATCCACGTACCTCATTGTGTTGCTTAAGATAACACAAAGAAACTCATGACAGCATGGAGCTCATGAATAAGGCAATGGCATGCAGGTCTGTGTGCACCTCTGGCATCCACTGAGAGGTTTGCTGGATCTGGCTCTCCCGGAGGATCGCCAGCCTCTCGATGGAGGATGCCATGTGCACACAAGCCTGTGACATAGCAGCACTCTTTGCCTCCATCATCCAAGCATGGGTATGCCCAGCCTCTGGCAGCTCTGCCAGATGTTCCAATACCTCTCACTGCAGATGGTATGTTGCCGATGATTCCAGAGGCACATCATAACATTCAAGGCTATGGGCCAAGTGCTGGCAAATGGGATTAGGTAGACAGGTCAGGTGTTTTAATGCATCGGTGCAGACTCGATGGGCAGAAGGGCCTCTTCTGCACTGTATTTATTCTGTGATTCTGTGATCTCCTCATCCCAATCATGCCTGATGTGGAGATCCATGTGTTCAGTGGTGGCCAAATAAGCATTGTTCCTCACATGTGGGCTAGATGCACCCTCGTGCCCCTCCACTTGTTCACACTCTCCTGTGAGGGCACTCCTGTTTCACCATCAGCAGTTGCATGGCCGCCATGGGACCCAGCCAGTTCCAGGGTCTCCTCCTCTGCCGGGGTCAGGATACACAGATCTGGGAGGCCTCCACCGGTCTTGGCCATCTCTTTATTATTGTGAGCCCATTGCTCCTGCAAGTAGAAGAGGAACAGTTAGTTTCCCCACGAAAATTAGCACAACACATATGCTGGTGTACATACCCTTTGATCCATGTGTTGGGCTCATGAATGTCTCCTCCATACGTCCACTCGAGAGACCTTGTGGGGATCAGCAGAAATGGACGGTCACCTCCTGCCGAGATGCAGCCATGGATCGGACATTATCTGCTGCTGCCTCACCCCCTTGCCACCAGCTGACTGTCACTCCCTCCCCATCTCACATTGCCCCACTGCTGCTGACCTCCTCTGCAATCTCCATCCAGGCTTGCTTGGTCAGGCAGGCAGGTCTCTTCTTCCCATCCCTTAGGAAGAGGATCTCCCGCAGTGCTCTTGCTGCCTGGAGGAGAACCTACAGGGAGGCATTGCTAAACCATGGGGCTATCCAGTGTCTTCCCTCTGCCATGTTTGCAGCAGGTTCCTCATCAGCTCCTTTGGGGTCTGCTGCACTGTAGATCGGGAGAGGGGTCTGCTGCATTGTAGGTCACGGGGAGAGGTCTGCTACACTGTCGGGGAAAGGGGTCTGCTACACTGTAGATCGGGGGAGGGGTTTGCTGCACTGTACATCAGGCAAGCATTTCAAACAAGGCATCAGTACATGCAGGGCTGACATCCTTTAAATATGGCGCTCAGTCAGTTTACGCCATCATTGGTACCTCGTCACGCACTTCCGCGTTTTAATTGGACAGGACCCATGCCTCCCCTAAGTTATTTGACTGGCCACTGCGGAGACTTTAAGCACTGTCATATAAAAATGCCCTTTCTTATTTGCCAAGACTAATTTGCATGCTAATGGCGGGCAGCCTGCACACTTTCACCACAGATAGGTAGCTCACCAGTTAAAAGATGGTGGAATATCCCACAGCCCTGACGTGTATATAAGGCAAGATTACATCTCTTAATGAAGCACCAGCACTATTGGGCAGCCAGCTGCCTCAAAAGACCATGTTGATTTCCCCTCAAATTTGCGTGTGGTTTTCGGGCTGCTGACACCCTATTGTCCTAAGGGAAGGCCTGGTCCACTTTGAGGATGTGGCCTAATTCACACAGGACTGGCATGGCTGCGGATGGAAAATTACTGCTCCAGGTCAACCTGCCAGTTCCGGGATCGGAAAAAGATCAGTCCAGCAGTTTGTTCTTGGGAGGGATGGGGATCTGGTACAGCAGGAGCCCAGGTTATTTTTTTATATTTTGTGGAGCCAGGAACATTTTTTCTCCTTCAGGCCACACATAAATAAATTAAAACTTACTTTCTGGCCTCTTCTTTGGCTGGATCACCAGCTGAAATTGGGAGGAGGTGCACAGAGCATGTTTTGCCCAGCTGGCACCTAAAGTTGTAATGGGATCTTATATACATCATAGGAACCCCATTGGTGTACAAAAACAGCCTGACTGAAATGAGTGCTCGAACTACCCAGCAGTAGGACCTCAGGAAAATGGGGCTGGCCACACAGTTGATGGGACTGTGGAGTAAGGCATACCCCACTATTTTCAAGGTGCCATTGTCCTGTTTCCAACCAACAGGTGGCCTGAAAAATCTACCCCTCAGTTGCTTATTCAAAATATGGAGAAGACCCAGTCAAAAGTATAAAGTGCTTTTGATGCAGCTCAGGCACCATTTAAATTGGTGGTCTAAACTAATGTACCTAAAACAGTAGCTGAAGACCAAAGACACACCCTCATTTATATTAACCTAATATAAATGTGCCACTCAAGGTGTTGCAGTTGGACATGTGACATTGCATTAACGCCAGTGAAGAGATCCAGCCTAAAGGGCTGGATTTTATGGACACCCCAACGTCGGATTTCATGGTGGGGGGGGTGGGGGGTGGGGGGCGCTGGAAAATGCCTCCGGGAGTGGGCTGCCACACACCCTGATGCCAGGAGGGCTCGGCCCAATATTACTGGCGGCAGCAAGGCCTCATGGCGGCACCCCCCCCCGCCACTCACCGATTGGACCCCAATTTAAAGATTTAAATGAATTAAAATGATTGATTTATTTAACTCATTACGCCACCTGATGTCCTGCCCCGATCTTCGGCCGGTGGCCAGCACTCCCACGCCTTCGGATCCCCGTCCAGGGAAACCAGGTGCAACACTGTTGGGGAGAGGGGAGGTAAGTTTATCAACACAGGGGGTGGGGAACGGGGTCAAATTAACATCATGGGTGGTGGGAAGGGTTGTCATTGAAAGTTTGTGCAATTTGGTGGGGGAAGGTCAGATGATAAAGGTAAGTGTTTTGGGGGCGAAACAGTAAATAATTAATTTAATTGCTATGGGGGGGGGTGGTGGGAAGAGAGGTAAAAGAGATGTATTTATTTATTTGAATTCAATTTACCTTTAAATATTTAAATTAGCCAGTAGGGCTGACAACTCTTTATAAATGGCATCAGCACCTGCACATAGGCAGCTGTCGCCATTGCCGGCGATGGACAGCCCACCCCCTCCAAGTGATCGGGGGGCCAGCCCACCCTGGGAATGCAAATTAGCCGCCACATGGAAGATTGCAGCGGCTCTAAGGCATGCAGCCTACGCGGGAGGGCCGCTGTTTTTTCATCTCGCCGCCAAGATTATAAAATCCAGCCCAATATGTGACGCAATAGTGACAACAATAACAAGAAAACGCCCAGAAAGAAGATTAAGCATCTATCTGAGTAAATTGTCATGGAAAATTATCAGTTTTCTTCTTCTCACATTTATATATTGCTCATATTATGTGCACCCTGCCTTCAAAAGATAACTGGCCAGGATTCAGAAAAGAGTAACAAGGATGATTATAGGTTTTAAGACTTTGAAAAGAAACTCTCAGAGCTGAACTTTTTATCGGAAAACGACATATAAGAAGGGTTAAGATCTAGCTCTTTAAAATATTTAGAGGCATGGATAATGTAGATGTAAAGCAGGCTATTTAACTTGGACTGCAAGAGCAGAAGTGGAGGGCATGAGTACAAATTTTCTCGCATCAAGTCAGACTAGCGATAAGAAGAAATGAGTTTTCCCAGTGTAGTGGATATGTGGAGCAAACGTGTGACCAAAGCTGTTAATACCGTGTCGATTAACTCATTTAAAAAATTGTCTAAGTATCTGATTAGCAATGGGACTGAAGGGTTTGGGAATAAGTATAGATAAAAATGATGAAATATTCTTTGGAAACAATTAAACCATGGAAATCTCATATGCAAGGAAAGAAATCAATCAAAAATGAAATAATGTAGGTTGCAAGGTTAAATTGAGATTTCCAGAGTTTTGCTCAATTACCTTTGGGGCCAGAGAGAAACTTTGCAGACTTTCACTCAGGAGATTAAACAGTCTGTCGAATCCATAATAGGTTAGCATATACTTCCTGCCATTAGTTTTACAGTCTCTTGCTGATGGTTTAGTTTTCTCCTGGTAATACTCCCCTTCCTAGCACTAGCTTTATGGTGCACATTCCAACAGTTTCACTCCCCAAAAAAATCACTGTATAGCATTGTCAAAGTCACTGGCTTTTATCATAAATAGAATGCTAACTCTTCTCCATTAAACTCATAAACATTTTTGAATTGGATGCTCTTTTCACATTGTGTAATCATTCTTATTTATTTGGAGTACTTTGCCACCATTGAACGAATGGACCATTTGTGAAAGAACCTGTCCAATTTCAATTTCCATTCAAGGCAATGGAAATGCAGGTCAGGTGGGTACTAAAATGGCAGGGCTATTTGCCCCAATAGTTTACTACCCAAGTAGTGAAGGTGAAAATTGCCCCCACAGTTACAAAATTATAAAACAGTTTTGTAGATGTTACCATGGTACAAGTTAGTGGATACTCAATGGGACGAATGGGCATTTGAAGAGTTACATTAACAATGTGTATATCATTCAATGCCAATCACCAGAAACTAGAAACTATCCAGCAAACCACTGTTGCCAAGATTGTCATGTAGCATCATGAACTCTGAATAATTGGTCATCTGACACAAGAGGAAGACACACCAGTCTTCTCAAAATTCTCAAGGAACGATTTTTACTCCCTCCACCTGGCAAAATCCGGACAGGAAGAGAAGTAAAATCAAAGCAGAGACTCAACACTGGTATTCTGCCCCAGCAACATCTCGTCATTGGTTTAATGGGTGGCTCAGGTGCTCATTTGACTCATAAATACCCTTAACTCGGTCCAATTATATGTCTAGGACACCAAAGCCTTTTTTAAAGGCTACTGATATGGTGCTCCACTCCATAGAAGCTGTCAGCCAAAAAGCGGAAGATATCAAAAGTATCACAGAATCATTGCAGCGCAGAAGGAAGCCATTCAACCCATCCCGTCTGCACCGGCTCTCCAAATGAGCAATTCACACAGTGCCATTCCCCCACCTTCTCCCCATAATCCTGCACATTCTTCCTTTTCAGATAACAGTCTAATTCCCTTTTGAAAGCCTTGATTGAGCCTGCCTCCACCACACTCTCAGGCAGTGCATTCCAGACCTTAACCACGCGCTGTGTGAAAAAGTATTTCTTCATGTTGCTTTTGCTTCTTTTGCCAATCACATTAAATCTGAGCCCTCTCATTCTTGACCCCTTCATGAGTGGGAACAGTTTTTTCCCTACCTACTCTGTCCAGACCCCTCATGACCTTGAAAATCATCATAGATGAAAAAATATTTGTGTGGGGCCAGGGGAGCAGGACCTGAGCTCAGATTCACAACATGCTCCCACCCCACCAATTGCTAAGTGACAACCAGACTGCCTAAATTTGGACCAGCCTGAATCCAGATACCGACTGGGGCAGGAAGCTTGTTGGTTCCATCTAAGTGAGGCCCTGCCTTCAATATGATCCAAGCTTCACCCTGCACCTCTTGGGCAGTCCCATCAGTCGCCTGCACAAATGATAATATTCCCCCTTTAAAAATAACACTTTTCTTCAATAAATAATCATGATATAAACCAGTTCTAAATGTTTACATATTTCCATTTAATAATTCAATGCCTTACAGCACAAAATTGTAACATGGACGACAGAACAGAAAAAAGCAAAATCCACAGAATAAGGTGGCACAAGAATCAAAAAAATCCAAATCTGCTCCTCTTAATTTTTCTGATGTCAAAAAATTAAATTGGGCCAATTGAAAAGGAGTATTTATATAGTTCTAATATAATGGGTTGAATTTTACAGACCCCTCACATCAGGGGTCATGGGGGGAGGGGCTGAAGAATGCCTTCGGGAGAGGCCCACAACGGAAGGCCTGGCCCAATATTGCCTGCAGTAGAGAGGACTTGTGGCGGCACCCCCCGCCGCTCGGCACTTCCATGCCTTCAGATCCCCCCCCCCCCCCACAATAACGATTACAATTGCTCTTTCCCCTTCAAAACACTTACCTTTTACATCTGACCTTTCCCCACTATACTGCACAAAGTTTAAGATTCAACCCTTCCCACCATCTCCTACACTCATTATGTGCATTTTATCCCGTTCCGCACCCCCCCCCACCCCACACTGATAAACATACCTCCTTGCCCCTCCACATCAGTGTGGTGACCCGTTTCCCCAGATGGGGACCTGAAGGCACGGGAGTGCCGGCTGCCATGCCGAAGATCGTAACGCAACAGGCCCTCAAGATCGCAGTAAAGTCTACATAAATGTATTAATTTTATTCATTTGAATATTTAATTTGTGGTCCCACCGCCACAGAGCTTCGCTGTCGCCGGGAGGATTGGGCCGGGTCCTCCCGGCATCGAGGTCCATGGAGGGCCTCATCCGGAGCCATCTTCAGGTGCTCCCCGCCACGGATCAAACGTCAAGAGCTTGGTAAAATCCAATCCAAAGTGTGATGAATAAGGTTGGTGAGCTACAAGTAGCAGTATGGGAATATGATGTCATGGCAATAACGGAAACATGCTTAAAATGGCGAGGACTAGGCACTTAATATACATGGATATAAAGTGTTCAGAAAAGATAGAGAAGGCAAAAAGGGAGGGGGGTGGTGGCAGTACTGATTAGGGAAGACATTTCAGTGTTGGAAAGAGTGGATGTCCTTGAAGGGGCAAGAACATTCGGTTAGGGTTGAGAAGCAAAAAGGATATGATCACGCTACTGGGGGTATTCTATAGGTCTCCAAATACTGAAAGAGAAATAGAGGAGTTAATCTGCATGGAAATCATAGAAATCTGCAAGAACTAAACAGTGGTAATACTGGGGGACTTTACCCAAATATCAATTGGGAAAATTTTAGAGTAAATGGAAAGGAGGGGGAGCAATTTCTGGATAGTGTTCAGGAGAATTTCCTTGATCAGTATGTTCTTGGACCGACTAGAAGGAGTCATTGCTGGATCTGGTGCTGGGAAATGAGGTGGGCCAACTGGACCAAGTGTCTGTGGGGTGGCACTTGGTAAGAGTGATCATTGCATCATAAGGTTTAGACTAGTAATTTAGAAGAGCAAAGAAAGGTATAGGATAAATGGCTAGATTGGAAGAGGGATAATTAATGCAATGAGAAGAGATCTAGCCAGTATAAAATGAACCAAAGACTGATAGGAAAAATTGTAATGGGGCAATGGGTTATCATTAAGGAAGTGATGTTTCAGGAACAGGCTAGGTACGTACGAACAAGGGCAAAAGGTAGGGGAACCAAAAACAGGGCTCCTTGGAAGACGAGGGAGGTAGAGATTATGATGAAACAAAAAAAGAGGGTGTCTGATGCAATTCTTCAAGTGAAGACCAGACCGTTGTTATGCTTACGCAAGGAACAGTTATGAACTTAAGTGAACTGGAGTAATTATGAACTGTAAAAATGAACTGATGAACTAAACTCCAATAAAATGGACACACTTTTGCTGCAGACAAGATGAAGTAAGAGGTCAGGTGACCTCTCCTGTACTGCAAATATACATAGTGACTGTTGGAGACTAAACCCATCATCACATCTGGACTAGCCCTGGGGAAGGCATATTAAAATGCTACACAACCCAGTCAATGATAAATAGCTCCTATCTTCAAGATTTGGGTTGACAAAGGCCTTCTCAGACAGGGAGACTCCAGATTCAAAGCCAAGATAATAGGTGGGACATAACACCAGTTTATCAAGATAAGCCACGTTCAAACCCCATTGTGTAGCAATGACCACACGTTCAAAGGCATCATACGAACACACCAGGGGAGAGCATCCATGATCACCTGACCGAAACCAAACCTGCTGAGGCTTTTTCTTTAAAAAAAGCTCTCTGAAAGACAGAGACAGAAAGCCAGCCAGCCAAGAAGCTGAGAAATCCATTCCAGCCACCTGAGCAATTATAATAGCACTCTCACCACCAACTTTGACTGAATTGTAACCAGAGGAGTCTGCAATACTTTAGTGAACCAAAAAAAGGAATACCAGGCCTGCACCGCTGTTTAAAAAAAAACTCACAAAAAATAAGGTTTCAAAGTGAACTCTTTTACAACAATCGGACTTAAGTGCATGCTATCCTCTAATCTCTATCTCTTCTTGTGTGTGTGCATGTACGTGTGGGTGAGGTTACGAATATTTTCGGGTACTGTTTAATAAATAATTTATCTTTAATCCTACAACAACACCTGTCATTTGTCTGTTTATTTGACCATTAAAACAATCAGGTACTAAAACAATATTATCTTTAAAAAGCACTGGGGGGAATTTTATGCTCTCCCCACTGCGGCAGGTTTGAAGACAGGGAGTGCATAAAATTGTGTGGGATGGTGGCAATGAGGGGAACCCACCACCTTCCTGCCTCTGCCAAAATTAAGTCCAGGGTGGGAAGGCCTGTGAATGACTTTCCTGCCCCATCGCCAATTGAAGCCCTGGGCAATTAATGCCCAATTAAGGGTCTCATCCCGCCGCAACAACAATTAGCCATGCGGCAGTGGCCCTGTCACCATACAAAAGCACGACATGAAAAACTATGCAGGATGCTTACTGGCTCTGGGTGTGGGGGGATGGGGAGAGGTGGCCCTCATTAAAAGGCACAGTGCCTGAACGAGGGACGCGGCATCCAGAAGTGGGGAGGGCGGCACAGTGGCGCTGTGGTTAGCACCGCAGCCTCACAGCTCCAGCGACCTGGGTTCAATTCTGGGTACTGCCTGTGCGGAGTTTGCAAGTTCTCCCTGTGTCTGCGTGGGTTTTCTCCGGGTGCTCCAGTTCCCTCCCACAAGCCAAAAGACTTGCAGGTTGGTAGGTAAATTGGCCATTATAAATTGCCCCTAGTATAGGTAGGTAGTAGGGAAAATATAGAGACAGGTGGGGATGTGGTAGGAATATGGGATTAGTGGAGGATTAGTATATATGGGTGGTTGATGGTCGGCACAGACTCGGTGGGCTGAAGGGCCTGTTTCAGTGCTGTATCTCTAAACTAAACTAAAGCCCACTGAGAGACGCCCCCCTGCCCTTGCTACTGACCCCTGTACACTCCCTGACCCGCCACCTGCACCACATGAGACCCCTCCTACCCTGACCTAACTATGGTCTGGGTCCAGCGCCACTCCTAGGCCTCGGTTAGGTGCTCCACCGGCAGCAGCCACCGCCTTTCCTGTGGCGCTGCTCAGTTGAAGAGCTGCCGGCCGCTGATTGGCTGGAAGCTCTCAGAGGGCAGAAGTTCCATCACTGGGGTTTTTGATCCCATGGAAGGTTCACCACTGTCCACTTAAGTGCCTAATTGGCACTAGATTCGGCAGACCTCCCACAGATGAGGCAATGCGGGTTCTCAGCATCACATTTTCCAAATGTCATGACCCCAGTCACCCACATAAAATCCCAGCCACTGTCTACAGTCAGTTGAGGGGTGAAAAATGGATGCCATCCACCCCCATCTCCCCCCTGTCCATAACACCATATACAATAAATTGAGAGAGCAGGTGAAGAGGAATATAAGACTGGCAAAGAGGGAATATGACAACAAAATAGCAGTCAACACAAAAGGGAACGCAAAAATCTTCTACCAACATGTAAATAGTAAGCGGGTAGTAAGAGGTGGACTGGGGCCTATTATGGACAAAGAGGGTGATATATGCTTCGAGGCACAGGGCAAGGATAGAATACTTTATGAGTACTTTGTATCGGTGTTTAATTAGGAAGAGGAATCTGAAAAAATATCAATAGAAGTGGAGAGAGTAAAGATAATGGAAAGGGTTAACATTTAGAGGGAGCTGGTACTGGAAAGGTTGGCTATGCTTAGGGTAGATAAGTCACCTGGCTTGCATCCCAGGTTGCCAAAGGAAGTGGGGGTGGAGATAGCAGAAGGACTTGCCACAATCTTCCAATCTTCCCTGGATATGGGGGAAGTGCCTGAGGATTGGAGACTGGCAAATGTGACACCATTATTCAAGAATGGGTGTATGGATAGTCCGAGCACCTACAGGCAAGTTAGTTTAACATCAGTTGTGGGTAGGGCTTCAGAAACAATAATCAGGAAAAAAAATCAACAGACACTTGGAGAGATTTGAGTTAACGAAGGATACCCAGAACGGATTTGTTAAAGGGTAATCATCCCTGACTAATCTAATTGAATATTTTGGTGAAGTAACAGAGAAGGGTACAAGGTTTTCAGACATGATAGAGAGGGAGGTAGGAAAGGAGGGGGAGTGGCAATTTTGTTCAAAGAAACTATTACAGCTGTGAGGAGGGATGATATGTTGGAAGGTTCATCAAATGAGGCCATATGGACTGAGCTAAGGAACAAACAAGGGGCAATCACACTGCTGCGAGTGTACTATAGACCCCCAAACAGTCAGAGGGGGATAGAAGTGCAGATCTGTAGGCAAATCTCTGAGAAGTGCAAGAGAAATAAGGCAGTAATAGTAGGGGGTTTTAACTACCTCAAGATTAACTGGGATAGTTTTAGTGTGAAAGGAATTGAGGAAGTGGAATTCTTGAAGTGCATTTAGGAGGACTTTTTTGCCCAGTATGCAGCAGGTTCAACAAGAGAGGGCACAGTTTTAGACTTACTTTTAGGAAATGAAGATGGGCAGGTGGAAGGAGTGGCAGTGGAAGAGCATTTTGGTGGTAGTGATCATAATTCAATCACTTTTAGCATAATTATGGAAAAGGACAGAGTTAGAGAGGAGTTAGAGTTCTCAACTGAGGCAAGGCCAATTTTACTAAATTGAGGAGTAATTTAGCAAAAGTGGACTGGAAACAGCTACTTGAAGGTAAATCAGTGTCAGAACAGTGGGAGGCATTCAAAGGGGAGATTCAAGGGGTTCAGGGTAAACATGTTCCCACAAAGAAAAAGGGTGAGACGGCCAAATCTAGAGCCCCATGGATGTCGAGGAGCTTACAGAGTAAGATAAGGCAGAAAAGGAAAGCTTACATAAAAGCAAAATACTGCAGATGCTGGAAATCTGAAATAAAAACAAGAAATGCTGCAAATACTCAGCAGGTCTGGCAGCATCTGTGGAGAGAGAAGCAGAGTTAACGTTTCAGGTCAGTGACCCTTCTTCAGAACTGGCAGATAGATCACTGACCTGAAACGTTAACTCTGCTTCTCTCTCCACAGATGCTGCCAGACCTGCTGAGTATTTCCAGCATTTCTTGTTTTTATTAAAGGAAAGCTTATGTCTGACACCAAGAACTCAATACTACAGAAAGCCCAGAGGAGTATAGGAAGTGGAGAGGTGAAATCAAAAAGGAAATTAGGGAAGCAAAGAGAGAGCATGAAAGAATATTGGCAAGCAAAATCAAGGTGAACCCAAAGATGTTTTATCAATACATTGAAAGTAAGAGGATAACTAAGGAGAGAGTAGGGCCCATAAAAGACCAAAAAGGTAACCTATGTGTTGGGAGATGTTGGTATTGTTCTTAATGCGTCTGTCTTCACAAAAGAGGGGGACGATGCAGATCTTGTAGTTAAGGGGGAGGAGTGTGAAGTATTGGATGTCATAAACATAGGGAGAGGGTTGTATTAATGGGATTAGCATCCTTGAAAGTTGATGAATCACCAGGGTCAGATGAAATGTACCTCAGGCTGTTAAAAGAAGCAAAAGAGGAAATAGCGGAAGGTCTAACCATCATTTTCCAGTCCTCACTGGATACAGGTGTGGTGCCGGAGGATTGGAGAACTGCTAATGTTGTACGTCTGTTTAAACACGGAGCGAGGGACAGACCGAATAATTACAGGTCAGTCTAACCTCAGTAGTGGGCAAATTATTGAAATCTATTCTGAAAGACAGGATAAACTGTCACTTAGAAAGGCACAGGTTAATCAAGGATAGTCAGCATAGATGTGTTAAGGGAAGATCTTGTTTGACCAACTTGATCAAATTTTTTGAAGGCGTAACAAGGAAGATAGATGAGGGTAGTGCAGTTGATGTGGTCTACATGGATTTTAGCAAGGCTTTTGACAAGGTCTCACATGGCAGACTGGTTAAAAAAATAAAATCCCATGGGATTTGCAGCAAGGTGGATACAAAATTGGCTCAGTGACAGGAAACAAAGGGTAATTGTTGACAAGTGTTTTAGCGACTGGAGGGCTGTTTCGAGTGGTGTTCCACAGGGCTCAGTACAGGGTCCCCTGCTTTTTGTGGTATATATTAACGATTTGGACATAAATGTAAGGGGCATGATCAAGATGTCTGCAGATGACACAAAGATTGGCCATGTGGTAGATAGCAAGGAGGATAGCTGTAGGCTTCAGGAAGATATTGATGGTCTGGTCAGATGGACAGAAAAATGGCAAATGGAATTCAACCTGGAGAAGGGTGAAGTGATTGGGGAGGTCAAACAAGGCAAAGGAATACACAATTAATGGGAAAATACTAAGAAGTGTAGAGGAAGTGAGGGGCCTTTTGACTGAATGTCCACAGATCCCTGTAGGTAGTGGGACAGGGCGATAAGGTGGTTAAGAAGGCACATGGAATCCTTTCCTTTATTAGCCGAGGTATAGAATATAAGAGCAGCGAGGTTATGATGGAACTGTATAAATCATTGGTTAGGCCACAACTTGAGTACTGTGTGCCGTTCTGGTCACCTCATTACAGAAAGGATGTAATTGCACGCGAGAGGGTACAGAGGAGATTTACTAGGATGTTGCCGGGACTGGAAAAATGCAGCAATAAGGAAAGATTGGATAGGCTGGGTTGTTCTCCTTGGAACAGAGAAGGCCGAGGGGAGATCTGATTGAAATGGACAACATTTTTAGAGGCCTGAATAGAGTGGAGGTGAGGGCCTATTCTCCTTTGCAGGTGAATATCGGGAGTTGAGGACTATGAGGAGCTGGCACGAAAGAGGAGTTGAGGTCTGGGCAGATCAGCCATGATCTTATTGAATGGCGAGGCAGGCTAGAGGGGCCAAAAGGGCTACTCCTGCCCCTATTTCCTATGTTCGTAATCAGAGCATTTGCATTGTAAGATCACGTTGCAAGAGCGATGCTGCTTGTGTGGGGGGTCACGTTCCTGAAATGCTCTGGGCATCGGGTTTCCAAACCGAGAACGAAAATCCAGCTCAAGGCCTCTCCTCCTGTCAATCTCCTAGACTAAGGCCTCCAGCACCGTATCCAAGAATCTGGAAGCTCTCTCTGTTGCTCCATTCGGTGTCCTCCTCCTTATAGCTAATTGCACCACAGGCAGTCAACAGTAACTTCCTTTCAATGAGTACCGTTCCCCTTTCAGAGAGGAAAACTGCCTTTAAGAGATGTAGGCTAGCTGGAACACATGTTAGCCAGCTAATAGCGTGGGTCGTACTCGGCTGAATGCTACAATCATTCAAGTGAGGAGGCGGCACAAGGTTTGTGTGCTGCCTTTCTCAACATGACCTGGCGCAGGCTGATCACGAATCATGACACCCACACCCAAAACTGGGAGCAAACCAATTTTTAGCTCCATCAGTTTCTTGTGCCAAATCAGTCCGTCAACTGTCCACAGGTGGATCAAGTGAGAAGTTTTATTGGTAAGGGTCAACACATTTAGAGTTCACAGGAGTGTAGAATCTTCTCCACAGCCAACTCAGATAGCATTATGTCTATTTTTCCAACCATCAAACTGGGGGTCAAATGGTTCCTTGTTCCATCATTTGTCCAGAGATTTTGCCTCCACATTGTATCTTATGTCAGTTCATTTATGTCTGGCACTTCTTTTCCTCCATTGCTGCCCACTCCCAGCTCTGGCCAAAGCAGACAAATATTTCAAATGCACAAGCAATAATAACTTGCATTTATATAGTGCCTTTATTGTAATAGAGTGTCCCAAGGCACTTCACAGGAGAATTATTAGACAAAATTTGACATAAAGAGATATGAGGATCGGTGACCAAAAGCTTGGTCAAAGAGGTAAATTTTAAGGAGTGAATTAAATGAGTAGCGGGGGGTGGGGGGGGGATATAGAAACTGAGAGGTGTAGAGAGGGAATTCCAGAGCTTAGGACCTCGATAGCTGAAGACACAACCACCAATGGTGATGTGAAGGCAATCAAGGGTAAGCAAGAGGCCAGTATTGGAAGAGTGCAGAGAACCTTTCTGAAGGCTGAAACAAATTCTGCCTCCACATGTAACCATTTGCCCATCCAGAGGCACATTCCTTTATATGAGAGGCAGTTGAAGAATGTAAGATCATTTCCTGTGGAGAAGAGGAATCTCAGGAGAGATGTTATACAAGTGTCCAAGGTCATTAAAGCATTTGGTAATGTGACCCAATAACATATTTGACATTGTAACAAACTCTAGAACCAGGGGATGCAGGCCTAAGCTTTAGGAGGGTGTATAGACAATTTAAATTTAACGACTTTACGCAAAGGGCGATGAATATGTGGAGTGGGCTGCTCTGGAAGACAGACTGAATGGAAAGAATTAAGGGAGAATTGGTAGATATTTGAGGCAGTGAGAGTTGAGTTTTGGGGACTGGTCAGATCTACAGATGGGTCGTTCCCAGTCTTATACTTTCCTAAGTTTCTATCTAAATTTGACCTGCTAACCAGATTTTCCAACTGTCCCATTAGATTATCTGCTAGCACCAAGCCAAATGTGCGCTGGGACCTTATGTTATTTGAATAAGTAACATGGCCCAGTAAAATTGCACACAGACAGCTCAGTGTGCTGTGGGCTCGCTAACTTGGCCCAGGCAGCCAGTCATTCGTGGCACAGGACTTGCTCAGATCATAAAATAGATCCATGATGGAAAATACTGAAATTTATTTGTAAAATGCAAATATACTCATGGCATTCTAAATGGCATTTTCACACCTATTGAATATTTTCTACAGGTTCACTTCATTGTTAAAACATGCAGTAAAACGTGGCTTAGCAGATAATAATTAAATTGAATAAGAAGGAAGTAGCCAATAATGAGGAACCTTTACTGTGTTACCAAGGTATTGTCAGAATGTATAGATGCCACTTGCGACCGAGAAACTAGGATTCAATTTTCTTCTTCTTCTCTCTTCTCTTTGGCCTCCTTATCTCGAGAGACAATGGGTAAGCACCTGGAGGTGGTCAGTGGTTTGTGCAGCAGCGCCTGGAGTGGCTATAAAGGCCAATTCTAGAGCGACAGACTCTTCCACAGGTGCTGCAGATAAAATTGGCTGTCGGGGCTGTTACACAGTTGGCTCTCTCCTTGCGCTTCTGTCTTTTTTCCTGCCAACTGCTAAGTCTCTTCGACTCGCCATACTTTAGCCCCACCTTTATGGTTGCCCGCCAGCTCTGGCGATCGCTGGCAACTGACTCCCACGACTTGTGATCAATGTTACAGGACTTCATGTCGCGTTTGCGGACGTCTTTAAAGCGGAGCCATGGATGGCCGGTGGGTCTGGTACCAGTGACGAGTTCGCTGCAAAATGTGTCCTTGGGGATCCTGCCATCTTCCATGTGGCTCACATGGCCAAGCCATCTCAAGCGCCGCTGACTCGGTAGGGTGTATATGCTGGGGATGTTGGCCGCCTCGAGGACTACTGTGTTGGAGATATGGTCCTGCCACCTGATGCCAAGGATTCTCTGGAGGCAGCTAAGATGGAATGAATTGAGACGTCGCTCTTGGCTGACGTATGTTGTCCAGGCCTCGCTGCCGTAGAGCAAGGTACTGAGGACACAGGCTTGATACACTCGGACTTTTGTGTTCTGTGTCAGTGCGTCATTTTCCCACACTCTCTTGGCCAGTCTGGACATAGCAGAGGAAGCCTTTCCCACGCGCTTGTTTAATTCTTCATCGAGAGACAGGTTACTGGTGATAGTTGAGCCTAGGTAGGTGAACTCTTGAACCACTTCCAGAGTGTGGTCGCTGATATTGATAGATGGGGCATTTCTGACTCCCTGTCCCATGATGTTCGTTTTCTTGAGGCTGATGGTTAGGCCAAATTTGTTGCAGGCAGCCGCAAACCTGTCAATGAGTCTCTGCAGACATTCTTCAGTATGAGATGTTAATGCAGCATCGTCAGCACAGAGGAGTTCCCTGATGAGGACTTTCCGTACTTTGCTCTTCGCTTTTAGACGGGCAAGGTTGAACAACCTGCCAACTGATCTTGTGTGGAGGAAAATTCCTTCTTCTGAGGACTTGAATGCATGTGAGAGCAGCAGGGAGAAGAAGATCCCAAACAGTGTAGGTGCGAGAACACAGCCCTGTTTCACGCCACTCAGGATTGGAAAGGGGTCTGATGAGGCGCCGCTATGCTGAATTGAGCCTTTCATATTGTCATGGAATGAGGTGATGATACTTAGTAGCTTTGGTGGGCATCCAATCTTTTCTAGTAGTCTGAAGAGACCACGTCTGCTGACGAGGTCAAAGGCTTTGGTGAGATCAATGAAAGCAACATAGAGGGGCATCTGTTGTTCACGGCATTTCTCCTGTAGCTGGCGAAGGGAGAACAGCATGTCAACGGTCGATCTCTCTGCTCGAAAGCCACACTGTGCCTCAGGGTAGACACGCTCAGCCAGCTTCTGGAGCCTGTTTAAAGCGACACGAGCGAAGACTTTCCCCACTATGCTGAGCAGGGAGATTCCACGGTAGTTGTTGCAGTCACCGCGGTCATCCTTGTTCTTATAGAGGGTGATGATATTGGCATCGCGCATGTCCTGTGGTACTGCTCCCTCATCCCAGCACAGGCAAAGCAGTTCGTGCAGAGCTGAAAGTATAGCAGGCTTGGCACTCTTGATGATTTCAGGGGTAATGCCGTCCTTCCCAGGGGCTTTTCCGCTGGCTAGAGAATCAATGGCATCACTGAGTTCCGATTTTGTTGGCTGTACGTCCAGCCCATCCATGATTGGCAGAGACGGGGTTGCATTGAGTGCGGTCTCAGTGACAACATTTTCCCTGGAGTACAGTTGTGTTTACTACCTATAATATGAGGCAAACGTAATAAGAGAAAGCAGTCCTGTAAGAAAGCTAATTGAGGTGCTTTTACCATGTGCTGGTTTGACATTAAAAATTAAAGTTTGCGAAAGTTTTCCCAGGTGGACGGAACTGATTCTACAAAGCTTTACAATACAACATAGAAAAATTACACCTTCATCCATCGGGCAGTAAACTGATGGGGCAGATTATACACCCATTTTACAACCTGCACAATTCATCACTCAGGTAGTAATCTGATGGAGCAGATTATGCGCCCATTATACAACGCACACGATTCAGCCTTTGGGTAGTAAACTGGCAGTGCAAATCATACGCTCATTATATAACACACAAAAATGTCTTTATCATTGAAAACAACGGCAATGAAAATCAGGCAGGTTCAATAATGGGCAGGTGACCATGGGCAGGTGACCAGCTCCAGTTTATCAGGCAAGCAATGAAGCTGAAAATAACACCAAGCTATTTAAATATTTGATGTCTTTTCTCTTTGCAGCACCAGCGAAGCCAGATGGCCTCCACACTGCAGCAGTCCCAAAACCCCCCAGTGAATGAGGTACTTTTTGAAGTGTAATTACTGCTGTAATGTAAGAAAGCACAGCAATTTGCACACGGCAAGGTCCCAAGATCAGCAATGACATAACTGACCAGATAATCTGTTTTCTGTAATGTTGATTGAGGAATAAACATAGGCTGGGACATGGGAAAATTCCCCTGTTCTTCAAATTGTGACATGGGCTCTTTTACATCTACCTCAGAGGGTGATTAAACACCTCATCCAAAATATAAGGCTGCCAACAGCACAACACTGAAGTGTCAGCCTAGATTATATGTTGAGGTATCTGCAAGGAGATTGGAACCCATAAATTTCATGACTCAGAGGCAAGATAGCTGGCACTGAGCCAAGACTGACACTTGAATAAATAAGTCTGAAACTAGCAAAAACTGGGTCCGGTTTCCCTTCCGTACAGTCCAATTTACATTGCTGCCTAATGAGGTCATTATTCTAACTCCAGTATTTAGGCATAATTTAGATTCATTTGAATAGTAACATCTCACTGACCCTCAGTCTAACTGTATTAATATCTCAAATGAGCTACAAATCATAAAAGCTGTCATTCAGTGCAAGTATTTATACAAAGTATCTTCTCATCTTTAATTATTTATCATAGTAAAATGCAGACACAGATTTAGCAGTGAAGTAAACTGAAAAAATTCTTGCTATAATTTTTTGAAATGTTTCTTTGAGTTTAATCAAATGCATTCTGCTGCTAGCCAAACAGATTGAATATGAATATATACTGTCTTTGTAGAAAACTAACTAGAGATTATCTTTCAACTTTCAGCAAAACGTTCCTTAAAACTTCTGAGACATGCAAATGGTAGGAACGTGCCCAGGCAGACTCGACAGCAGCCCTGAAGGAAAGTGAGCTAAAATGTCAGGACCATCACTTCCAGGACATGGATTCAGTGCCACAGTAAGGGTGAGAATGCAATGCTGTTATTTCTATTTTTCTACATTAGTCTCGCCACAACCACTATTTCCCGCCATCCCAGTTCTCCAAACACTTCCCTCCCCTATTCCATAAGCTTCTCTTCCATTCACAACGGGGCTCTGCACCATCTCGCCATCTCATTCCAATCACACACTCACCTACTGCTGCCGTCCTCACAACAGAAACAAACAACATTCTGCTTTTACATGGAAGCAACTGGGAAGCTTTTTACACTTTTGCTCACTGCTTTCAATTTCAGGCTGTAGTCATTTTCTTGCACATGACCACTTCCCCTTGACTACACTTCAAAAGTACCACATTGGTTATGGAGTGTTTTGAGATATCTTGAAGTCATGAAAGGTGTTATGTAAATACAAGTCTTTCTTTTTCCTGCGCACAAACTGCTTCTCCCTCTCACCATGCACTGTATACAAAGCTAACCGGCACATCTGAATGAGCATTTCAAGAACTGTGCATTAACACCCACTCTTTTTGCAGCAGAAGCTGACTCAACACCAGGAGAGGAGCAAAATTGAGAAAGTGCCAGCCTCTATCTAGGCTCTCCCGCAGATGCAGAAGGATGCCTTGGAAACAATTGGGGCAGACAGCTCAAGGAGCATTGGTGATGGTGAGGTTGGAGGCCACGTTCAGCAGGACGTCTACTTATTACTCTTAGCTTTACTTTTACCTCAAGTAATCACATATACAGGAGCACGGTAACTTGGCGCTGCAGAGCGCTGCCAATCATCTGCTTTTGCCTAAACTTTCCATACCAACTAACCGTTGTCCCTCTTCCATTCTTCAAGGTCCATCTCGAATCCTACAGAAGAAGATCCAGAGGAAGTCAACCCTCCAGAAGAAGCAATGGCCCTCACTCCATACCTCCCAAGCACCAGCACAGAAATCGGCACTCCAGGTGGAATAGAAATCGAGTTAGAAAGATCCAGACAGGGTAAATTATACAGCACAACTGAGCAGGAGCAGGGACTAGTGGTAGGAACAATCCAGGAGATGGTTCGCTGGAGGGCAAGCTCAAATCCTAGACCTGGTGAAGAGGGCAGAGATGCTTTAGGGCCTCAGGCTTTGAAAGAAAACTCCCTTTTGTTCACCAGCAATTATCGGCATAATTGGACAGCCTGTGTAGGAGCTCCAGCACCATGTCTGAAAAGAGGAGTCAGCTTCCAACTTCCAGCTTAGGTGGCAATCCAGTGCAAGGCATCATGAATCTGCAGTCTACCATGAAGCCGATAATCACCTGCATGGATGCTGCAGCCCGACCCCCCTGCCAGCTCTTAAAACTTTGATTGAAGTTCAAACTGGTGCCATTCCACCGCCTTTGAAAGGCTACATTGATAGCAGCTTCAATCACATGATAGATCTTCTACAGTCTGGTCTCCTGCAGATCAGCAAGAGTTATGAGCCACAGCACATTTTGTCCTCTCTCAGGACGACAGCATGTTCACTTCCTCACCACCCCCTCAACTGATGCCTGCCATAATGCCAAAAGGTCAGCTGAATCAGACTGCCCAGGCAGCAACTGAGATGCTGCAGTTTGCAGCCTGGATCCTCTCAGCTCCAGGCTCCTAAAGATCACTGAATATGAGCATTTCATGGGCCCTCATCTGAGCATCTGCAGCCTTTCACCACCCATCCTGACGCCACTGGGGGAGCACATCATGGGAGCACAATTGGCCAAAAATCACTTAAGAAAAGCCCCAGTAGCATCACAATGTAATGTGAATGTCTGTGAAATATTCACGAGTTCTTCAGAAGCATCTCAATTGCATCACATCATCCTTTACATAGTATTGCATGAAAGAAGATATGCCAGGGTGATCAGGATCCCGCATTGCTCATTTGGCAGCAAATGACAAGTTGCTGCCAACTATTTCTACAGGCCCTGGGAAACCCAACTGGGAATGATAGTGGTAGCCTCCCTTCTCAGGGTCTGAATCAGCAGAAAGGTGTCATGTGTTTCCTTGTGATAGCTTAAGCAACACAATGAATTATGTGGATTTCAGTTCCTTGAGGACCTCTCGAGGGTTTATTCATGGTTAAACTGGTATAAACAATACAGAGCAAACTATATACAGAACCTTTGTTTAGGATGTTCCAGTGCCGAGTGAGTATGGCTTCTAGTCACATGACTACATCCTGGTACTTAGCTCATATGCATACTGAGTTCTTAAAGGGACATCATCCTTAAAGCAATCATCCCTTCTTCCCAAAGATAAGTCATATGCTCCATGTAAAAACACATAAAATTGGATATCAAAATTAGTTATACAGGGATATAGATTATAAAATTTACAAGTATGACAATAGGGATTGTGAAATTTACAAGTGCAGAAGCTTTAAGAGTCCATATATTGTTTTGGTGGTTTGACAACTCTTCCAGATCATGTTACGGTATAATCTTCGGGGGATGTGGATTTCACCCTTGACTGTTCTTGGTTTGCAGATGTGTTGTAAATGTGTTGATTGTTGTCCTGCTGTTCCGTCACACCCTCATCATCGGAGTGCATCTTTCGTGTTCGCTGTGCGCAATTGGAGCATTGCACACTTCTCTTAATTGGCTTCGATTCCTCCTCAACACTGCTCCATTAGATGTTGTAACCTCATACGACCTTGGCTTACTGCATACTTTGGATACCTCTGCAGGTGACCATGTTCTCATTGTTGGGTGTATGACCCTGACCTTTTTGTCCTATGTGTAGTTGAGGTAGTTCCGTTCCCGCGTGTCGGTCATGCACCATCTTCATTCTCCCCTGTTTTTCTAGCACTGTCTCCTGCATCTTGGAGAATTTGGACAGATGATGACTTGGCAGAGTCGTTCTCACCTGTCTGCCAAACATGACATCTGCTAGTGACAATAAGCCCATATCCATAGCTGTATATCTGAGGTGTAACATGGCAACACGAAAATCTTGTTTCATTGTCCTGCACTTCAGGCGAAGCAATTTATATGTGCAAACCATTCGCTCAGCAAGACCGTTAGATCTAGGGTAGTGTGATGAGGACGTCACATAGCTTATGCCCCATTTGGTACACATTCCTGAAAGTTTCGCCCTTATACTGTGGCCAATTGTCATAAATAATTTCTTCAGGTGCACCAAACAGATTGCATATGGCACTCAATGGGCTGGATTTTGTTTTCCCCAAGGCGGTAGATTCTGCAGTGGCGCGGCGGGGCCTGAAGATGCTTCATGGAGAGGGCCACCACGCAACCTGATGCCGGTAGGGCCCTGCCCAATATTACCAGCGAAAGCAAGGCCTTGTGATGGCCCTCCCCCCCCCCCCCCCCCCCGACACCGCCACTCAGCAACAGGACCTCCATTTGAATATTTAAACAAATTAAAATGAATGAGTAAATGATACACCGCCGCCTGATGTCCCGTGCCTTCAGATCTCCATTCAGGAAAATGATGCATCACCCAGGTGGGGAGTGGGGAGAAGGTAAGTTTATCAGTGCGGTGGGGGATGGGTGGTGGGAAGGGGTCAAAGTTACATCATAGCTGTAGGGGATGGTGGGAAGGGTTTGAGTTTATGCTGTTTGTTGTGGGGGAGAAGGTCAGATAGACAAGATATGTGTTTTTTGGGGGAGAGGGCAGATGATTAATTTAATTGTTATTGGTGTGGTGGGGTGGGAGAGGGTCAGAAGAAATGTCTTTATTTATTTTTATTTACTTTATCTTTAAATATTTAAATTTCCTGGCAGGGCTGACAGCCTTTTAAAGTGGCAACACGCCTGCGCACAGGCACCTGACACCATTGCCAGCAATAGACATCGGTGGCAGGCACAGAAGATACAGCCCAATGTGTCTGCGACAGCTGGGCTTGAAGTGTCTTTTACCTGTCTGACAATTGGAAATTTGGAGAAATAATTGATGACTAAGATAAAGTCGTCTCCATTCACAGTAACTGGATCAGTGGCAATTTTGGACCAAGGAACTGACAGATTCCCGTGACAGTGTAGAGCTTCTTTACATTGTTGTGGCTGATGGCTTTGGCATGCCTCGCACATCCTCACTAACCTTTCGATGTCACCGTTGATCCCTGGCCAATAAACAGCGTCTCGTGCCAGTCGTCTCATTTGCACTATACCCATGTGGCCTTGGGGAAGTTGTTACAAGATGTCCTGTCGGACAACTTTGGGCACAATCACTTGTTTTACTTTGGTTACATCTCTCGCGAAATAAAGCTCATCTCTATAAGGCCAAAAGCATCTTACAGTTTCCGGCACCTCTTTTATCGTATCAGGTCATCCTTCTATGATGACTCTCCACAGTGCCTTCATTTGTGGGTTGTTTCTGATTGTAGTTGGTCACATTTGTGCTGACTAAAATGCAGTAATTTTGAGCACATCTTCCACCTCGATGTCCATGCTGTCAACTTGTAGATCCAGTGGACTTCTTCATTCTTGTTCGGATTTGGCAATCTGCTCCGTGTATCTGAGGTGACAATTGTGCTACCCAGTTTGTGGCAGATGTTGAAGTTGTACCCTGTACTTTCACAAAAATTATGGTTGGCGCAGTGGTTAGCACCGCAGCCTCACAGCTCCAGGGACCTGGGTTTGATTCTGGGTACTACCTGTGCGGAGTTTGCAAGTTCTCCCTGTGACCGTGTGGGTTTTCGCCGGGTGCTCTGGTTTCCTCCCACAGCCAAAGACTTGCAGGTGATAGGTAAATTGGCTGTTGTAAATTGCCCCTAGTGTAGGTAGGTAGGTGGTAGGGAATATGGGATTACTGTAGGGTTAGCATAAATGGGTGGTTTTTGGTCGGCACTGACCTGGTGGGCCAAAGGGCCTGTTTCAGTGCTGTATCTCTAAATAAATAAATAAAAAGCTGCTGTAGTCGAGGTGGTGCGCTTGTCAATGGTTTGCGTCAGATTATCTCCAGTGGTTTGTGGTCAGTTTCTAGTGAACTGCTTACCGAACAGGTAGGTGTAGAACCTTGCGATCCCAAACACCAGAGCAAGTGTTTCACGCTCTATGTTTGAATATTGGATTGTGCTGAGGATGAACTTTTGGATCTGAATGCAATTGGTTTGCCATCCTGCAGGATGCACACTCCTAGCCCTTTCTGTGAGGTGTCAACTTCCAGGATTGTCTTCTTCCTTAGTACTGCAGAGTACAGGTTTCTGCTGACAATGTTTGTTTGAGTGACGCAAACAAATGCTGATGGTCCTCCTGCCATACATATGGTACATCTTTCTTTAAGAGCTCTCTTTGTCAGAAAAATTTGGAATGTATGGTGGCAAGAAGTTGAAAAATCCAAGACATCTCTGTAGATCTTCTTTGTCTTATGGGGTAGGCATATGCCTTACATCTTCGACTTTGCCTGGGTCAGGACGGATTCCACAACCTGAATGGAGCAAAAGAAATTGATCTGACTTACATTCACCTGGCACTTCTTGCTGTTAGGGGGAGGTGGTGGAAGCAGGTACCATAGAGACGTTTAAGAGGCATCTTGACAAATACATGAATAGGATGGGAATAGAGGGATACGGAATCCGGAAGTGCAGAAGGTTTAGGCAGGCATCAAGATCGGCGCAGGCTTGGAGGGCCGAATGGCCTGTTCCTGTGCTGTACTGTTCTTTGTTCTTTGTTAAAAACTTGCCCTTTGCAGTGAGCAACTGCCATCAGTGAATGAAGATTTCGATCATGCTCTTCTTTGGTTTTTCCCATTACTGCAATATCATCGGCAATGCATATACAGACGGGCATGTTTTCTGTAATTCTGTCCATATGCTGCTGAAACAGATCTTGACTGACAGATAAACTGAAGGGTAGTCTCTGGAAACAATATCTTCCAAATATTGTTCTGAAGGTGGTGACATCCTGAGATTCCTTAGCTCGGTGTACTGACCAATATCCATGTTTAACATCCGACTTGGAGAAGAATTTGGCTCCTGTGAACTTGGGATTCAATTCCTCTAGTGTTGGAATCTTGTGGGGGCATCTCTTTAGGGAGAGGTTTAGACACCTCGGATCTAGACATACCCTGATTGCTCCATCCTTCTTCAGTACACACTTAATTGAGCTGCACCAGTCTGTGTGATGATGCACACGTTGGATGATGCCATTGCGTTCCATGTCATCTGACTCGCGTTTAAGCTTTTCTTGTATGTGCACGCTGCACTTTCTGAGAGGGTTGATTGATGAAATTACATCCTCTCTGAGGTGTAGTACGACATCGCCTTTGAAAACTCCTTTAGCATTGTATCTGGCTGGGTACATATGTTGTAAGTCCTGGACTGACTCAATGCGAGTACCCTTGGTCTCTTCTGCTGTAATGGGTACGTTGGTGATTTCATGGATAGTCACAATGTTGAGGTCCTTATACGCTGGTAGTCCTGCCACTACTGGACAGCTTGTGTCTACCAGATAAAATATTTGTGGTTTCCATGCCGACTTGCCATAGCTGCATGGCATTGTCAGTGTGCCACTGCAAGGGATGGGTGACCCATTGTATGTAGTTAACCTTGCAGTTGTCAGTTGTATGATTAATTTCCAACGATCCCGGTACATATCCTTCAAGATTCAGACTGGTCGGATATTTGCACTAGCTCACATGTGAATCTGAGTCCTGAGAGTGCGTTTGCCAACTTTCTTTGGGCACATGATATTAATAGTAGCAAAAGCTTCCAATAGTTTGACTTCATCAACACAATGTGTCAGGTTCACAATGTGAAATGCCTGTTCATCTTCTGGCTGAGAATCGCTCCACTCTCAGTCCATAAACCCATATAACCATAGAAAAGTTATGGCACAGAAAGAGGCCATTCAGCCCATCATGTCTGCACCGGCTGATATAACTAGCCCCCCAATCTAATCCCACCTTCCAGGTCCGTAGCCTTGCAGGTTACAGCACTTCAGCTGCAGGCCCAGGTAACGTTTAGATGAGTTGAGGGTTTTTGCCTCCACCGCTGATCTGGGCAATGAATTCCAGACACCCACTACTCTCTGGGTGAAAACGTTTTCCTTATGTTCCCTCTAATCTTTCTAACAATCACCTTAAATCTGTGCCCCCGGTAACAGACCTCTCTGCTAAGGGAAACTGGTCCTTCCTGTCTACTCTATCTAGGCCCCTTGTAATTTTGTACACCTCAATTAAGTCACACCTCAGGAAAACTACTCTAGCTTTCCAATCTTTCCACATAGCTGCAATTTTCAAGCCCTGGCAACATTCTTGTAAATCTCCTCTGTACTCTCTCCAGAGCAATTATGTCCTTCCTGTAATATGGTGACCAGAACTGTATGCAATACTCCAGCTGTTGCCAGGTCTATTTTGCTGTGGACTTCATATATCAGCTTGAGTTTAAGCAGGTCTCTGGTGCTCTCCTTGCTGCTGTTGCCATGTTTCTGTGTCTGTCTTCTGTTTATTTGTGTCCTACTGTGACTTCTGGCTGCATCTTTGGAGCCAGATTTCTTGCATAGGCAGGCCCAGTGTTCTTTTGCATCACATGCCTTGCACAGATCTTGAAATGCAGGACAACTTCATGGTGAGTGCAACAAACTGCACTTACCACACAGCTTGCTTGCTTTTCATGACCTGGTTACCCTGCCGATACTGTCGGCTGCACCTAGTGCTTACAGATGCTATTGTCCATCTGCAATAGTTTCGTATTTCCTGCCATCTTCGAGCAGGATAGCAATGCTGTGATCTTTCTTTTTGCCCAAGAGGTCTTTTTGAAATGCTTCAATAGGTGTTGAGACAATCACCAGCTCCATTATTCGCTCTGAAAGCTAAGTTTATGAAAAATCACATTTGTTCCCCTTACTACGGCTACTACTGATGAACTGATCTATTGGTTCCTGTGCCTGTTGCTCCTTTAAGAAATTCTTTTTTTCTAGCTATCTGCTTTGACAGAGTGTAACAGGTGCTTAACAGTGTTCTCTATTTTTTTCTGTTTCAGCACTTTCCTTGTATGTTTAGACAGTTGTTCAATAGACGGTTCAAGGGTTTTCCCCTTTGCCTTTTCCCCTTTGCCTTTTCTTTGCTAGAGTTTATTTATCTTCTTCATGCTTGACTGGTTTAATACTTTTTTCAGCTTTGGTTGCATGAATGGAGACTCTGTCGTGTCTGGGGTTTCTCACACTTTTATTTTGGACACCTCCTGAACTGGCGCCGATCTCGATCAGCCTTTTTTTTCTCTCTCTCCCACGGAACCTTTAAAAAGTCAAACTTTTAAGCACTTGAAATCTTTTTTTAAAAACAGGATTCCTCCACCATCGGCACAATGACTCACCCAATCACTGGAATTTATTTGCAGCTTGTCATTCAGTGCTCTATCTCCCACAGCTGGAGGTAATTTTTTTCTTCTTTCCACGGTTTGGGCCAGTATTTCTTTTGAACTGTCTCTCTTTTAGCTGTGGGAAGGGTGGCTTTCACAGCTGTTTTACCCGTGGTCTTCAAGCTTATGTCTTATCTTTGACTCCAAGATAGGTGAGTGCAGCTTTCCATTACTTCAGCTTGAATTATTAACTAATTGACTATAAAAATATTGTACGAAGATGGCAGGGCCGGTGGTGTGCTGCAACTGCAGCATGTGGGAATCTGTGGAATGCGCTGCAATCCTAGAAAACCATGTCTGCAGTAAGTGTCTGCAGCTTGCATGACTTCAGCTCAGGATTGTTGAGCTGGAGACTGAGTTGCAGATATTGCAAAGCATCAGGGAGGGGGAGAGTTACCTGGACACTTTGTTCCAGGAGGCAGTCACACCCCTTAGGGAGAACACTAGAGATGGCCAATGGTCAGGGACAGGAGGGTGTGACTGCAAGTGAGGCAGGTAGGGGGAATCAACATCTAGTGATGGAGGAGCCTCAGCCCCTGACCTTGTCCAACAGGTATGAGGTCCTCGCTACCTGTGTGGATGAAGAGAAGGACCGCAAGGTGGATGAGCGGACTGACCGTGGCACCATGGTGAAAGATGCCATTCCAGTAGGGGGAGTGAAGAGGAATGTGGTAGTGATAGGAGACAGTATAGTCAGGGGGATATATACTGTTCTCTTTAGCTGCGACTGGGAGCACCGACGATTGTGTTGCCTGCCCGGTGCCAGGGTTAAGGACATCTCCTCGTGGCTGGAGAGGAACCTGGAGTGGGAATGGGAGAATCCAGTTGTCATGTGGGAACAAATGGAATGTAAAATTAAAGTGCATGGGATTGGGGGTAGTGTATTGCGATGGATAGAAAATTGGTTGGCAGACAGGAAACAAAGAATAGGGATAAATGGGTCTTTTTCCGAATGGCAGGCAGTGACTAGTGGGGTACTGCAGGGATCGGTGCCAGGACCCCAGCTATTCACAATATATATTAATGATTTAGATGAGGGAACTAAATGTAATATCTCCAAATTTGTAGATGTCACAAAACTGGGTGGGAGGATGAGTTGTGAGGAGGATGCAGAGAGGCTTCAGGGTGATTTGGACAAGTTGAGTGAGTGGGCTAATGCCAGGCAGATGCAGTATAATGTGGATAAATGTGAAGTTATCCACTTTGGTAGCAGAAACAGGAAGGCAGATTATCTGAACAGCTATAAACTGAGAAAGGGGAATATGCAGCGAGACCTGGGTATTCTCGTACACCAGTCACTGAAGGTAAGCATGCAGGTGCAACAGGCGGTAAAAAAGGCAAATGGTATGTTGGCCTTCATAGCGACAGGATTCAAGTACAGGAGCAGGGATGTCTTGCTGCAATTATACAGGGCCTTGGTGAGGCCACACCTGGAATATTGTGTACAGTTTTGGTCTCCTTATCTGAGGAAGGATGTTCTTGCTATAGAGGGAGTGCAGCGAAGGTTTACCAGACTGATTCCTGGGATGGTGGGACTGATGTTTGAGGAGAGATTGAGTCGGTTAGGATTAAATTTGCTGGAGTTCAGAAGAGTGAGGGGGGATCTCATAGAAACATAAAATTCTAACAGGACTTGACAGGGTATATGCAGGAAGGATGTTCCCGATGGTGGGGGAGTCCAGAACCAGGGGTCATAGTCTAAAGATACGGGGTAAACCTTTCAGGTCTGAGATGAGGAGAAATTTCTTCACCCAGAGAGTGGTGAGCCTGTGGAATTCACTACCACAGAAAGCAGTTGAGGCCAAAACATTGCATGTTTTCAAGAAGGAGTTAGATATTGCTCTTGGGGCGAAAGGGATCAAAGGGTATGGGGGAAAAGCAGGAACAGGTTACTGAGTTGGATGATCAGCCATGATCATAATGAATGGCGGAGCGGGCTCGAATGGCCAAAAGGCCTACTCCTGCTCCTATTTTCTATGTTTCTATGACATAGGTAGAACCAGAAATTATGTTTTGCTTAGAGAATTTGAGGAGTTGGGATCCAAACTAAAATGCAGAACATGAAAGGTAATCATCTCCAGATTGTTACCTGACCCACGCGCAAATTGACACAGGGTCAAGTAGATTAGAGAACTAAATGTGTGGCTCAAAGAGTGGTTTGGGAAGAAGGGGTTTCGATTCTTGGGGCACTGGCATAAGCACTCAGGGAAGAGGGAGCACTTCCGTTGGGATGGGCTTCATTTGAACCGGGTTGGAACCAGAGTCCTGGCCAATCACATAACTAGGGCTGTGGACAGGGCTTTAAACTAACGGGTGGGGGGCGGGGGTGGAGGGGATGGCAGGGAGGTTTAGATAAAGAGAAATTTAGAAATCCAAAGAGAGGGGTCAGGGCATCGGAGCAGGATAGTGATGTGGGTAACTCCCAACAGAATGGGATAGGAAGGGGCAGAGAGTTTCACAAAACATTTACATTGGCAAATAAGGTAATTGCAGGGAATAGAGGTTAAAAAATGAAATTAAAGTTCCTTTATCGGAATGCACGAAACATCTGTAATAAGATAGATGAACTAGTGGCACGAATAGAGGTAAATGATCTAGATCTAATTTCCATTACCGAGACATAGTTACAAGGAGATTAAGGTTGGGTAATGAATATTCCAGTCTACAGAATATTTCAAACAGATAGACAGAACGGCAAAGGAGGAGGGGTAGCCCTAATAGTAAAGCATAAGGACATTAATAAGAAGGAATCTGACCTCAGAAGATCATGAAGTAGAATCAATTTGGGTGGAAATTAGGAATAGCAGGATTCAGAAAACACTGGTGGGAGTAGTTTACAGGCTCCCTAACAGTAGTTATATTATTGGACAGAACAATAAATGGGAAATTATTGGAGCATGTAAAAAATGATGGGGGACTTCAATCTGCATATAGACTGGGACAATCAAATTGGCAACAGTGGTCTAGAAGATGAATTTGTAGAATGCTTTCCTGACAGTTTCTTGGAGCAATATGTTGTAGAACTGACTAGGGATAAAGCTATTTTAGATCACGTATTGTGTAATGAAGCAGGGTTAATAAGCAATGTCACAGTAAAAGATCCACTGGGAAATAGTGATCATAATGCCATTGAATTTCATGTTAAGTTTGAAAGTGACACATTTCAATCACAAACAAGAATTTTTAATTTAAACAAAGCCAATTACAAAGGTATGAGGGGAGAACTGGCTAAGGTTAAATGGGTAAATAGACTGGAAGGTATGGGAATAAATGAACAATGGGGAACATTTAGAGAAACAATTCAAAGGGTTCAACAAAAATACATTCCTTTCAAAAACAAAACTTGTCATGAAGGACCCAGCTCACTCAGGAAGTTAAGGAGAGGAGTATTAGACTAAAAGAGACATACAATGCAAAAAATAGTAGCAAGTCTGAGGATTGAGAGTGTTTTAGAAACCAGCAAAGGGCCACCAAAAAGTTGATAAAAAGGGGGGAAAATAGAATGAGAGTAAACTAGCAGTAGTATAAAAACAGATTGCAAGAGCTTTTATAAGTACATAAAAAGGGAGAGAGTAGCTAAAGTAGATGTTGGTCCCTTAGAGGCAGAGACAGGAGAAATCATCCTGGGGAATGAGGAAATGGCAGAGGCATTGAACAAATATTTTGTGTCTGTCTTCACAGTAGAAGACACAAGCTCCATACCAGAAATAGGCAGTAATCTAGGGGCTAAAAAGAGTGAGGAAATTAAGGATATTGATATCAGCCCAGAAAAAGTATTGGAGTAACTTGAGGGACTAAAATCTGACAAGTCCCCGGGACCAGATGGCCTACATCCTACGGTTCTAAAAGAGATAGCTGCAGAGATAGAGGATGCGCTGGCTGTGATTTTCCAGAATTCCTTAGATTCAGGAATGGTCCCGTCAGATTGGAAGTTGGCAAATGTTATGCCGCTTTTCAAGAAAGGAGGTAGAGAGAAAACAGGGAACTTCAGGCTAGTTAGCCTGACATCAGTTGTTGGGAAGATGCTGGAAACTATTATTAAAGAAATCTTAACATTGCATTTGGAAAAGCATAGTATGATTAGAACAAGTCAGCATGGTTTTACTAAAGGGAGATCCTGTTTGACAAATTTATTAGAGTTTTTTGAGGATGTAACTAGTAGGGTAGATAAAGGGAAACCAGTAGATGTAGTCTACCTGGATTTTCAAAAGGCATTCAATAAGGTGCCACATAAAAGATTAACAGGCAAGATAAGGGCTCATGGTGTTGGAGGTAATATATTAGCGGGGATAGAGGATTGGTTAATAGACAGGAAGCAGAGAGTGGACAAAATGGGGCATTTTCAAGTTGGAAAGCAGTGAATAGTGGGGCGCCACACGGATCAGTGCTGGGGCCTCAGCTATTTATACTCTATATTAATGACTTGGATGAAGAGACAGAGAGTAATGTATCTAAGTTTGCTGATGATACAAAGTTCGGTGGAAAGGTAAGCTGCAAGGAGGATGTAGAGAGGCTGCAAAGAGATATAGACAGGTTAAGTGAATGGGCAACAAGATGGCAAATAGAGTATAATGTAGGGAAGTGTGAAGTTGTTCACTTTGGTCGTAAAATTAGAAAAGCAGACTATTTTTTAAAAGGTGTGAAACTTGTAAGTGTTGATGTTCAGAGCGACTTGGGGGGAAATCATAAAAGGAATGTACAAAGTTAACATGCAGGTGCAGCAGGCTATCAGGAAGGCAAATGGCATATTGACCTTTATTGCAAGAGGATTAGAGTACAGGAATCAAGAAGTCTTACTTAAACTGTACAGGGCTTTGGTGAGACTGCACCTGGAATACTGTGTACAGTTTTGGTCTCCACATTTAAGAAAGGATATACTTGTGCTGGAGGCAGTGCAGTGAAGGTTTACTAAAATGGTCCCTGGGATGAGGGGGCTGGCCTATGATGAGAGGCTGAGTAAATTGGGTCTATATTCTCTGGAGTTTAGAAAAATAAGAGGCGATTTTATTGAGACATACAAGATTCAGAAAGGGCTCGATAGGGTAGAAGCTGAGAGATTGTTCCCACTGGTCAGGGAATCTAGAACACGGGGACTAAGTTGCAGGATAAGGGGTCAATCGTTCAGGACTGAGATGAGGAGAAATTACTACACTCAAATGGTGGGATAGATAGAGTTTTGGTCTCACAGGGAATCAAAGCATATGGGGAGCGGGCAGGAAAGTGGAATTGAAACCCAAGATCAACCATGATCGTATTGAATGGCGGAGCAGCATCGATGGGCCATATGGTCTACTTCTGTTCCTATTTCTTGTGTTCTTGTGTGTCTTTTCACCACCGCTGCCATCATATCATGAGTTTCTTTGTGTTATCTTAAGCAACACAATGAGATAAGTGGATTCCAGTTCTTTGATGATCTCTAGAGGGTTTATTCACAGTTAAATTAAACTAGTATATACATACAGCACAAACTATATACAGAACTTTTCTTTAGGGTGTTTCAGTGCAGAGTGAGTATGGCTTCTCGTCACATGACTACATTCTGGTACTTAGCTCATTAGCATCCTGAGTTCTTAAAGGGACACCACTATTAAAGCGATCATTTTTTTTTATTTTATTTTTTTTATTTAGAGATACAGCACTGAAACAGGTCCTTCGGCCATACAGAAAGGAAAGATGCCAAATTCTGCCACTTGCTGCAAGGATACCTGGTGCTATCTTGCAGTACAGACCTTGCACACCTGCAGTTGCTGATAATCAGCAAAGAACAAAGAACAAAGAAAATTACGGCACAGGAACAGGCCCTTCGGCCCTCCAAGCCTGCGCCGATCCAGATCCTCTATCTAAACATGTCGCCTATTTTCTAAGGGTCTGTATCTCTTTGCTTCCTGCACATTCATGTATCTGTCTAGATACATCTTAAAAGATGCTATCGTGCCCGCGTCTACCACCTCCGCTGGCAACACGTTCCAGGCACCCACCACCCTCTGCGTAAAGAACTTTCCACGCATATCCCCCCTAAACTTTTCCCCTCTCACTTTGAACTCGTGACCCCTAGTAATTGAATCCCCCACTCTGGGAAAAAGCTTCTTGCTATCCAACCTGTCTATACCTCTCATGATTTTGTACACCTCAATCAGGTCCCCCCTCAACCTCCGTCTTTCTAATGAAAATAATCCTAATCTACTCAACCTCTCTTCATAGCTAGCGCCCTCCATACTACGCAACATCCTGATGAACCTCCTCTGCACCCTCTCCAAAGTATCTACATCCTTTTGGTAATGTGGCGACCAGAACTGCAGGCAGTATTCCAAATGTGGCCGAACCAAAGTCTTATACAACTGTAACATGACCTGCCAACCCTTGTACTCAATACCCCGTCCGATGAAGGAAAGCATGCCGTATGCCTTCTTGACCACTCTATTGACCTGCGTTGCCACCTTCAGGGAACAATGGACCTGAACACCCAAATCTCTCTGTACATCAGCAGTGGCCTGAAACATGGCTGTACCTTCATGCAGGGCTGCTGCAGTGCTGTGGCCTATGGGACAGTGCTGTACAGTGGTACAGAAGGGAAACTTCCTCCCAAGAAACTCATGCAGCACCACCTTGACATCAGCAGCCATCAAGGGGGAAGCTAAATGCTGGGCTGGAGCATCACTTCTGCAGACTCATACCTATGGGTCCCTGGCCTGCCATACCTTAATCTGCTGCCCCTTCAACCTTGCTAAAGGTTGCTGATGGGTCCAGATCTCAGTTGAGCACTATAAATTGTAATTCCTCTCCTTGTGGTACTTAATTCCTTTAATTGTCCCCATCTCTCTAAATTTGAGAAATATTATCTTCCTCAATGATCAGCAGTGTTATCCCGAGACCTCTGAATGTGCACTGGGAGCTCTGAGTCATTATGCCTCAAAGAGGATAAAAAGACTTTCTTTCATCCATCAGTGCAATAGAGTAATATCTTTTTAGCAATCACTCCCTGCTCCTCCTTATTCTCTATATTTGCACAAAACATGTATTGTTCAGGGGAGAAAATACTTTTGCACTAAATGTACTTTGCCTTACAGTGTACGTGCTAGATCTATTTGGAAAGTTAAAGGCTGTTCTATAATGTCTTCAACTGTCAGCCACTTACTTCATTAATGAAATTCACAGAGATCATTCGGGGTTGTGCAGGTTGCAGCCTGCTGCCACACATTTAAATCCCGCTCCATACTCACTCACTCCAACAGTCACATGCCATCTAAACACAGAATGAAAACTTAGTCCAAAAAAAATTGTTTTTTTTATTTGTTCATGGGATGTGGGTGTCGCTGGCTAGGCCAACTTATATTGCGCATCCTTAATTGCCCTTGAGAAGGTGGTGGAGAGCTGCCTTCTTGAACCGCTGCAGTCCATGTCGGGGAGGCACACTCACAGTGCTGTTAGGAAGGGAGTTCCAGGATTTTGACCCAGCGACATTGAAGGAACGGCGACAGAGTTCCAAGTCTGGATGGTGTGTGGCTTGGGGGGAATTTGCAGGTGGTGGTGTTCCCATGCATCTGCAGCCCGTGTTCTTCTAGGTGGTAGAGGTCACGGGTTTGGAAGGTGCTGTCTAAGGAGCTTTGGTGTGTTGCTGCAGTGCATCTTGTAGATGGTACACACTGCTGCCATTATGCGTTGGCGGTGGAGGGAGGGAGTGTTTGTGCATGGGGTGCAAATCAAGCAGCTGCTTTGTCCTGGATGGTGTCGAGCTTCTTGAGTGTTGTTGGAGCTGCACTCATCCAGGCAAGTGGAGATTATTCCATCACAATCCTGACTTGTGCCTTGTAGATGGCTTTGGGGAGACAGGATGTGATTTACTTGCCACAGGATTCCTAACCCCTGACCTGCTCTTGTAGCCACAGTATTTATGTGGCTACTCCAGTTCAGTTTCTAGGAAATGGTAACCTCCAAGATGTTGATAGTGGGGGATTCAGCGATGGTAATGCTGTTGAATGACAAGGGGAGATGGTTAGATTCTCTTTTGTTGTAGATGGTTTTTGCCTGGCACTTGTGTTGCACAAATATTACTTGCCACTTATCAGCCCAATCCTGGATATTGTCCAAGTCTTGCTGTATTACTACACGGACTGCTTCAGTATCTGAGGAGTCACAAATGATGCTGAACATTGTGCAATCATCAGCGAACATCCCCACTTCTGACCTGATGACTGAAGGTCATTGATGAAATAGCTGAAGATGGTTGGGCCGAGGACACTACCCCGAGGAACTCCTGCAGTGATGTCCTGGAGCGGAGATGATTGACCTCAACTACCACAACCATCTTCCTTTGCGCTAGGTATGACTCCAACCACCGAAGAGTTTTCCCCCTGTTTCCCATTGACTCCAGTTTTGCTAGGGCTCCTTGATGCCATACTCGGTCAAATGCTGCCTTGATGTCAAGGGCAGTCACTCACACCTCACCTCGAGTTCAGCTCTTTTGTGCATGTTTGAACCAAGGCTGTAATGAGGTCAGGAACTGAGTGGCCCTGGTGGAACCCGAACTGTGTCTGTGTTAAAACAAGAAATGCTGGAAATACTCAACAGTTCTGGCAGCATCTGTGGAGAGAAGCAGAGTTAACATTTCAGGTCAGTGACCCTTCTTCAGAACTTTTTACTTGAAGGGAGTGAGTGGAGTTGAAGGAGAAGTTGTTTAATGTGAGAGCAAGTTCAGCCAGGCGGAGGAGGGTGGTGGTGGATGGGGACTGGTTGGGCCTCTGTTCAAGGAAGAAGTGGAGAGCCGTCAAGCTGTCCTGGTGGGGGATGGAGGTGCAGAGAGATTGGACGTCCATAGTGAAGAGGAAGCGGTTGGGGCCAGGAAACAGGAAATTGTCAAAATGACGTTGGGCGTCAGAAGAGTCACGGATGTAGGTGGGAAGAGACTGGACCAGCGGAGAAAAGATAGAGTCTAGATAGGAAGAAATAAGTTCAGTGGGGCAGGAGCAGGCTGGCACAATGGGTCTGTCGGGACAGTCCCGTTTGTGGATTTTGGGAAGGAGGTAGAAGCAGGCTGTCTGGGGTTGTGGGACTATGAGATTGGAAGCTGTAGAGGGAAAATCTCCAGAGGAGATGAGGTCAGTGACAGTCCTGTGGACAGTAGCTTGATGTTCAGTGGTGGGGTCATGGACCAGAGGGAGGTAGGAAGAAGTGTCTGAGAGTTGTTGCTGAGCCTCTGCAAGGTAGAGGTCGGTACACCATACAACAACAGCACCACCCTTGTCTGCAGGTTTGATGACCATGTCAGGGTTAGATCTGAGAGAACAGAGTGCCTCAAGTTCAGAGGGGGACAGGTTAGAGTGAGTGAGGGGGGCAGAGAAATTGAGATGACCAATGTCGCGCCGACAGTTTTCAATGGAAAGATCAAGAGCGGGTAAGAGGCCAGGGGGAGGGGTCCAGGTAGAGGGAGAATGCTGGAGGCGAATAAATGGATCTACTGATTGGGGAAAGGACTCCTGGTCAAAGAAGTGAGCCCGGAGGCGACAGAAGGAGAGCTAAATGTCATGCCTAGCGTGAAATTCATTGAGGTGGGGGCGTAAGGGGTTAAAACTGAGACCTTTGCTGAGTACAGAACATTCAGCGTCAGAGGGGGGAGGTCAGAAGGTGTAGTGAATACACGGCAAGGGGTCAGATCAGAAGGGGTGGGGTCAGAGGGAAGTGAAGGGGAAGTAGGATCTGGAGGGGCATTAGTCCCCATCAGCTGCTGGAGCATGCATTCCTTGACAGCTGAAAGGCAGAAAAAAAGTTTTTTGTTAATGCGTCGGGTGAGACGAAGGATGAAATGAAATTGCAAGTAGAACAGCTCTGAGATAAGGTGAGGAGGTACTGCTGTGTGTCTGTGAGCAGGTTATTGCTAAGAAAGTGCACTGTTGATGGCACTGTTGACGACACCTTCCATCACTTTACTGAGGATCAGCAGTAGACTGATAGGGCGGTAATTGGCCGGGTTGGACTTGTCCTGCTTTTGGTGTACAAGACATACTTGGACATATTCCATATTGCCGGGTAGATGCCAGTGTTGTAGCTGTACTGGAACAGCTTGGCTAGGGGCACGGCAAGCTCTGGAGCACAGGTCTTCAGTACTATTGCTGGAATGTTGTCAGGGCCCATTTTGCCGTATCCAGTGCCTTGATATCACACGGAGTGAATTGAATTGGCTGAAGTCTGGCATCTGTAATGCTGGGGACTTCAGGAGGAGGCCGAGATGAATCATCCACTTGGCACCTCTGGCTGAAGATTGTTACAAATGCTTCAGCTTTAGCTTTTGTACTGATGTGCTGGGCTCCCCTTTCATTGAGGATGGGGTTATTTGTGGAGCCACCTCCTACAGTTAGTTGTTTAATTGTCCACAACATTCATGACTGGATGTGGCAGGACTGCAGAACTTAGATCTGATCCGTTGGTTATGGGATCGCTTAGCTCTGTCTATCGCATGCTGCTTCCGCTGTTTGGCACGCAAGTAATCCTGGGTTGCAGATTCACCAGGATGACATCTTATTTTTATGTCTGACGCTGCTCCTGGCATGCCCTCCTGCACTCTTCATTGAACCAGGGTTGACCCCCAGATTGATGGTAATGGTAGAGTGGGGGATATGCCGGGCCATGAGGTTACAACCCCACTGCCTTGTGGACGTCTCGGGAGAGACCAAGGCTAAAGGGAGTAAGCCCTAACAGAAAATCTGGAGCGGAACCCCGAACGCGCTCATGTGTCACCTTTGGCATGTTTCCGGCAGTTCCTGCAGCCATACCGGTGCCAAACGTCATGCTCTGCACTCCTTTAGACCCCACCAGGAAGGCCGAGAGGGGGGTTTTGACGCTTGGGCAACTCACAACCTCCATACATCTGCCCAGGCATGCGCCATGGAGAGATCACTCTATAGTCGCCTCACAGCGACCAAAACAACACGGAAGGCGGCAGTTAGGGGTTATAAGTCCAGCTCAATTGGCGTAGAGATTGGGCGCCACGGATTGCCTTTGTCGGTGGGAGAGGTCATCGCATCTCACTGGACAGCTACCGCCCGCCTCAAACCGGGCAGCCCCCGGTCAGTAAGGTTCTGTCCCGCCACAATCCACCTGCTTCAATGGGTGCTTGGAGCTCAGGGTCATTGCATGAAAAGTGGACTGTAACACCGCACCAAACAGCATGATAAAAAAAGGAAAGGTACCAGTCCTTCATTTTGCAAGCTGGAACGTCAGAACTATGTGTCTTTACCTGTCGGAAGACCCCACAAAAATCGACGATTCTCGGAAGACCGCCATCATTAACAACGAGCTCAGTAGACTCAATGTGGACATTGCAGCACTTCAGGAGACACGCCTCCCTGCGAGTGGATCTCTAAGAGTGCAAGACTACACGTTCTTCTGGCAGGGTAGGAATCCTGAAGAACCAGGTCAGCATGGAGTGGGCTTCGCCATCAGAAAACTCTTTGCTTAGCATAATAGAGCCACCCTCAAATGGCTCGGAACGCATATGTCCATCCGACTGCTCAACATTTCTGGTCCAGTACACCTACGCAGCATCTATGCTCCAACACTCTGCTCCTCACATGAAGCTAAAGACCAGTTCTACGAGGAACTCCATAATATCATTAGTAGCATCCCCAATACCGAACATATGTTCCTGCTGGGGGACTTTAATGCCAGAGTTGGGGCCGACCATGACTCATGGCCCTCCTGCCTTGGGCACTATGGCTTTGGAAGGATGACTGAGTTTGGACAGACTGCTTGAGTTGTGTACCTATCATAACCTCTGCATCACCAACTCATTCTTTCATATGAAACCCTGTCACCAGGTTTCTTGGAGGCACCCAAGATCACACCGTTGGCACCAGCTGGACCTCATTGTCACAAATCGAGCCTCTTTAAACAGCGTTCAAATCACACGCAGCTTCCACAGTGCGGACTGCGACACCGACCACTCCCTGGTGTGCAGCAAGGTTAGACTCAAACCAAAGAAGCTGCATCACTCCAGGCAGAAGGGCCGCCCGTGCATCAACACTAGCAGAATTTCTTATCCACAGCTGTTACATAAGTTTCTAAATTCACTTGAAAAAGCCCTTCAAAACTCTCCTACAGGGGATGTAGAGACCAAGAGGGCCCACATCAAAGACGCCATCTATGAGTCAGCAATGACCACCTATGGCAAACGTGTGAAGCAGAATGCAGACTGGTTTCAATCTCACTTTGAACAGCTGGAACCTGTCATAGCCGCTAAGCGCATCGCACTGCTGAACTACAAGAAAGCCCCCAACGAGTTAACATCCGTAGCACTTAAAGCTGCCAGAAGCGCTGCACAAAGAACAGCCAGGCGCTGGGCAAATGACTACTGGCAACACCTATGCAGTCATATTCAACAGGCCTCCGACACCGGAAACATCAGAGGAATGTATGATGGCATTAAGACAGCTTTTGGGCCAACCATCAAGAAGATCGCCCCCCTCAAATCTAAATCGGGGACACAATCACTGACCAACGCAAGCAAATGGACCACTGGGTGGAGCACTACCTAGAACTGTACTCCAGGGAAAATTTTGTCACTGAGACTGCCCTCAATGCAGCCCAGTCTCTGCCAGTCATGGATGAGCTGGACGTACAGCCAACAAATCGGAACTCAGTGATGCCATTGATTCTCTAACCAGCGGAAAAGCCCCTGGGAAGGACAGCATTACCCCTGAAATAATCAAGAGTGCCAAGCCTGCTATACTCTCAGCACACTACAAACTGCTTTGCCTGTGTTGGGACAAGGGAACAGTACCACAGGACATGCGCGATGCCAATATCATCACCCTCTAGAAGAACAAGGGTGACCGCGGTGACTGTAACAACTACCATGGAATCTCCCTGCTCAGCATCGTGGGGAAAGTCTTCGCTCGAGTCGCTTTAAACAGGCTCCAGAAGCTGGCTGAGCGTGTCTACCCTGAGGCACAGTGTGGCTTTCGAGCAGAGAGATCCACCATTGACAAGCTGTTCTCCCTTCACCAGCTACAGGAGAAATGCCGTGAACAACAGATGCCTCTCTACATTGTTTTCATTGATCTCATCAAAGCCTTTGACCTCGTCAGCAGATGTGGTCTCTTCAGACTACTAGCAAAGATTGGTTGTCCACCAAAGCTACTAAGTATCATCACCTCATTCCATGACAATATGAAAGGCATAATTCAGCATAGCGGCACCTCATCAGACCCCTTTCCTATCCTGAGTGGTGTGAAACAGGCCTGTGTACTCGCACCTACACTGTTTGGGATCTTCTTCTCCCTGCTGCTCTCACATGCGTTCAAGGCTTCAGAAGAAGGAATTTTCCTCTACACAAGATCAGGTTGCAGGTTGTTCAACCTTGCCCGTCTAAGCGAAGACCAAAGTACGGAAAGTCCTCATCAGGGAACTCCTCTTTGCTGACGATGCTGCATTAACATCACACACTGAAGAGTGTCTGCAGAGACTCATTGACAGGATTGCAGCTGCCTGCATTGAATTTGGCCTAACCATCAGCCTCAAGAAAATGAACATCATGGGACAGGACATCAGAAATGCTCCATCCATCAATATCGGCGACCACGCTCTGGAAGTGGTTCAAGAATTCACCGACCTAGGCTCAACTATCACCTATAATCTGTCTCTCGATGCAGAAATCAACAAGCGCATGGGAAAAGCTTCCACTGCTATGTCCAGACTGGCCAAGAGAGTGTGGAAAAATGGCGCACTGACATGGAACACAAAAGTCCGAGTGTATCAAGCCTGTGTCCTCAGTACCTTGCTCTACGGCAGCGAGGCCTGGACAACGTATGTCAGCCAAGAGCGACGTCTCAATTCATTCAATCTTAGCTGCCTCCAGAGAATCCTTGGCATCAGGTGGCAGGACCGTATCTCCAACACAGAAGTCCTCGAGGCAGCCAACATCTCCAGCATATACACCCTACTGAGCCAGCGGCGCTTGAGATGGCTTGGCCACGTGAGCCGCATGGATGACAGAATCCCCAAGGACACATTGTACAGCGAGCTCTGGTATCAGACCCACCGGCCATCCATGTCTCCGCTTTAAAGACGTCTGCAAACGCGACATGAAGTCCTGTGACATTGATCACAAGTCGTGGGAGTCAGTTGCCAGTGATCGCCAGAGCTGGCGGGCAGCCATAAAGGTGGGGCTAAAGTGTGGCGAGTCGAAGAGACTTAGCAGTTGGCAGGAAAAAAGACAGAAGCGCAAGGAGAGAGCCAACTGTGTAACAGCCCCGACAACCAATTTTATCTGCAGCACCTGTGGAAGAGTCTGTCACTCTAGAATTGGCCTTTATAGTCACTCCAGGCGCTGCTTCACAAACCACTGACCACCTCCAGGCACTTACCCATTGTCTCTTGAGACAAGGAGGCCAAAGAAGAAGAAGGTTACAGATTGTGGTTGAGTACAATTCTGCTGCTGCTGATGGACTACAGCGTCTCATGGATGCCCAGTTTTGCACTGCTAAATCTTTTCGACCTCTATCGCATTTAGCATAGTGGTAGTGCCTTACAACACGATGGAGGGTATCCTCAATGTGAAGACAGGACTTTATCTCAACAAGAACTGTGCAGTGGTCACTCCGAGCAATACTGTCATGGACGGATGCATCTGTGGCAGGCATATTGGTGAGGATAAGGTCAAGTATATTTTTCCCTCTTGTTGGTTCTCTCACCACCTGCCGCAGACCCAGTCTAGCAACTGCCAGACTAACTGCCATTAATCAAATTGTTTGTCCTATCAATTCATAAACTGGAAGGTTCAGTTCCTAGATACATGTTCTATCGTGCTTGCGGCAACTGAGTTCCTGCAGTGATAATTCTTCCTGTCTGACCATATCAGTGATGCATGAAATTAATTGGGCAGTAAGACAACTTATCACAAAATATTAATGCAGCAGTACTAGTGTAATTGTGTCTTTGCTTCATGTGTACCTACCTTTTCACCCATGAGGAGCCCGTAAGAAAAAGTATTCGGAGCTGTAGTTCTTCGGTACCTGATTGTGCCAGTTGTGCCAGGATTGTGCTTGATGGTGCCCTCCGGCAATGATCCTGGTGGAGTTGTGGCGTGAGAGGGAAGACACCTAGTAGGCATGGGCAGAAGGTGCAAGTCTCAAGCGCCTCTCCAGGCCTTCCCTGCCAAATCCACCTGGATATCTCAGCTTCTGCCCATTGGTAGGGAGGAATGGGAGGGTCCACCTGACCCCCCCAGTCAACACCCTTGGTAAGTTGATTAAAATTTGTTTTTAAAAAATTATTTATTTCTGGAGTCCAGTCTGTTTACTTGGCCAAGGCCCACTTCTATCCTTATGGTAGACGAGTCACCAGAGCCAAAGCAAAAGGGTGAATAAGTAGGAAAAGAAAGCAAAATATCCATACCCTGGAAGATGACGATGAGTCTGAGAACACGATCGACATAGGAACCATGCAACTGCATGAAAAGTCTGGATGCAACAGTTCCCAAAAAAAAAATTCACACAACCATTCAGATCAAGAAGAGGGTGAGAAATAAACCCACAACGATAAATCTGAAGGTGAAGATTGATACTGGAGCAGAGTAACCTCATCCCGCTCAGACTACACCGGAAGATCTTTCCTGAAAATTTGTAAGAAAATGGTTATCCAAGGAAAGGTGCTCTGAATCCGAACAACAACATACCTACAGCATATGTGGGAACTGAGATTCAACAGCTGGGATCAACCCAAATCAGTGGGACACACAAAGGAAAAGATGGCAACTGAATGTTCTATGTCACTGAAACAGATGATCCCACTTTCCTGGGGTTGAACAGTTGCAAAGGGCTGCAGATTAGCTCAGTAAACCATGAGGTGAACGAGGTGACACTGAGGGTTGAAGACTGTACACCCATTGAAAAGCGCCATTGAATCAGAGGCAAAGAAGATCTGGTCCAAATGTACCCAGAGTGTTTTGATGAGACAATTGGATGCTTTGAAGATTTTGAGTATCACATCACTATCAAACCAGCATTGAAACCAGGGATTCATCCCCCACATAAAGTACCAACAGAACTAAAGGGAAAGCTTGAAAGAGTGCTCCAAGACATGGAAGAAAAGAAGGTGTTTGCCAAAGTCACAGAGCCTACAGACTGGATAAATTCCATCATAGTGAGAGAGAAGCCAAATGGACAGTTAAGAATTTGCCAGGACCCCAAAGATTAAATCAAGCAATAAAGAGGAATCACTCCCCTATTCCAACACTGGAAGAGATCACACCAGCACTGACAGGAGAGTTCACCCTCTTCCACCCCCCCCCCCCCCCGCCCCTACATAACAAATGCAGAGTTCACCCTCTTCCCGCCCACTACACAACAAATGCAGAGTTCACCCTTTCCCCACCCCCACTACACAACAAATGCAGAGTTCACCCTTTCCCCACCCCCACTACACAACAAATGCAGAGTTCACCCCTTCCTCCCCCCCCACTACACAACAAATGCAGAGTTCACCCCTTCCTCCCCCCCCCACTACACAACAAATGCAGAGTTCACCCCTTCCTCCCCCCCCCCCCCCACTACACAACAAATGCAGAGTTCACCCCTTCCTCCCCCCCCCCCCCACTACACAACAAATGCAGAGTTCACCCTTTCCCCACCCCCACTACACAACAAATGCAGAGTTCACCCTTTCCCCCCCCCCCCACTACACAACAAATGCAGAGTTCACCCTTTCCCCCCCCCCACTACACAACAAATGCAGAGTTCACCCCTTCCTCCCCCCCCCACTACACAACAAATGCAGAGTTCACCCCTTCCTCCTCCCCCCCCCCCCACTACACAACAAATGCAGAGTTCACCCCTTCCTCCCCCCCCCCCCCACTACACAACAAATGCAGAGTTCACCCCTTCCTCCCCCCCCCCCCCACTACACAACAAATGCAGAGTTCACCCTTTCCCCACCCCCACTACACAACAAATGCAGAGTTCACCCCTTCCTCCCCCCCCCACTACACAACAAATGCAGAGTTCACCCCTTCCTCCCCCCCCCACTACACAACAAATGCAGAGTTCACCCCTTCCTCCCCCCCCCCACTACACAACAAATGCAGAGTTCACCCCTTCCTCCCCCCCCCACTACACAACAAATGCAGAGTTCACCCCTTCCTCCCCCCCCCCCCACTACACAACAAATGCAGAGTTCACCCCTTCCTCCCCCCCCCCCCCCACTACACAACAAATGCAGAGTTCACCCCTTCTTCCCCCCCCCCCCCCCCTACACAACAAATGCTGAGTTCACCCCTTCCCCCACTCCACAACAAATGCAGAGTTCACCCCAACCCCCGCACAACAAATGCAGAGTTTTCCATTTCCCCACCTGGGTGGTGCATAGCTTTCCCTACACGGGAAAGTGAGGGCCGCACGTCGCGCTGAAGATCTGGAACTGCAGGTAAGATCGTTCTGGTTTTCATTTTAATTCACGCTAACAAGTAATTAAAATATGTAAATTCAGGTCCCTTCGCAGAGCGTTGGAGAGCCCACCACGGAGCTTCCATGCCTCAGGGAAGATCAGGCCTGGCAATCCCGGCGTCAGGTTGCGTGGCAGCCCACCCCCAGCCACTGAGCCCAACGTCAGGAGGAGAACAAGATCCCAGCCCTTGAGTGCTGTGTCCTGTCTTGGTCACTGAGATGCCAAGGAGGCATTCAGATCCTAGCAGCAGTTCAGAAAAGAGCTACAAATTGATCCCTAATATCAGGGGAATGAAGAAACCTGCGCTTTTCAACCTTGAAAGGAGGAACATGAGCCGTGTCCATACAAAGGTACATAAGATAGTAAATGGTACTGAGCAATAACTTCAGAATATCACTTCAAATTAAACCATATGGGGCATAGGTACAAAAAAGTGAGAGGTAAACAAAGAACCAATGTTAGAAAGTTCTTCATTCCACAAAGAATGATTAATACATCAGTGGAGCTGAAGCCCTGGAATCATTTAAGCCACAGTTAGCTGCCATATTGCTGGAGGTCTCCAAGGTAGGATGCTGAATGACATTACTCATCTGTATTCCTCATGTGATTTTCACATTAGAATAACACTAGGGCAAGATTCATTGAACATTTCTGGAAAACATTTCAGAAAATTTGGCAAATTTTAGAATTAATTATATCAGAAATATTAATAAGATCACGCTATTATTAAGATCACATCGCACAGCCCAAAACTTTCATTAAAATGCATTTTTAAAATTGCTCCCTATCCATTTACAGGGCCACATCTGAACAAGCCAACTCAAACAAAATTGCTGGAGCCTAACAGATTACAGTTTATTGCAACAAGTCACATTCTTTGCAATGTCACTACTGAACTGATGTTTGACCTATTGTTTGGCAGAAAGTCTGTAATCAAGTCATTTTGTTTAACTTTATTTTAGTTGATAGTAAATATTAAAAAGTGTTCTTCCAAGTGATTGTAAAAGCAAGTGTGTTTCATGAAATCTTTCCTCTCTGTGTCTGTGAAAGGACATTCTCAAAAGAGAGATCAAGTCTTCTCCTATTGAAAATTGTTGGATAATTAATAAATTTGCTCCAGCAGCTTCAATGTAAGATGCAAGAACAATGAGTGATTTCCATGAACTATGTTTTATTTATGATAAAAACAGCTTTGTGGGTAGACTGGAGAAACTGGGGTTACTCTCCTTAGAGCAAAGAAGGCAAAGAGGAGATTTGATAGAGATGTTGAAAATCATTAAGAGTTTAGAGAGAGTAAGTAAAGAGAAACTGTTTTCAATGGCGTAAGGATCAAGAACAAGAGGGCACAGATTTAAGGTGATTGGCAAAAGAACCACGGCAACATGAAGATAAACTTATTTATGCAACGAGTGGATTGGATGATGAAAGAAGATTCAATAGTAGCCTTCAAAAGGGAATTGGATAAATACTTGAAGCAGAAAAAATTGCAGGGATATGAAGAAAGAGCAGGGGAGTGGGTCCAACTCAAATGCTCTTCGCAAGAACCAGCGCAGAATCGATGGGCTGAATGGCCTCCTTCTGTGCTGTAATCGTCTATGATTTTATGATTTTATTTTATTTGCCATATAATTGATCAGCCATTATTCTGTTTGACAAGAGACTACAATTGTAATAAATTGAAAACCACATTGTTTGTGAAGAGAGGATTATTGTTACTGATACATAATCATACTTCCTGTCACCAATGTTCAATATTGTTAGTTATGATATCATGACTATTGCAAGCATAATTAAAAACTAGTGATCTTCCTTTCGTATATTTCATACATGTAGACTCTACAATTATATCAGATGGCATTTGCAACAAAGCCTCAAAAGAAAGCCTAGCGATAGGTGACATGAGGTAAGTTGATCAAAGATCATTGGAAATAGTGAGAACTTTGCTTGATAAGTAAAGATGAAAGTGTTTGTCATGTTGATCATTCCAATCTTCCCATATGGCTCAAAGGGATTAAATTTTATGCAAAGCAAGTAAGAACAGCTTGATGTATTTGAAACACATCTCCCGAGACAGCTTTTTAAGCCAAAAACCTGACAAATAATTGGCTGTGACTCAGTTTATGAGTGTGCTGAGTTAATAAGGCTCACCAGAAAAGCTCTGGTAAAGAGGGCAGAAGTCGATCAGCCGTCTGGAGTAATAGAAAATAACTAATAGGGAGGAAAAAAGCATACGTGAACAAAATTTAAAAAATGGAAAAACACCCTGATACAGACTAAGAACAATGGAAAATGTGCTAACCATAAATTTGAGATGATATGACAGCATGATTCACTATGAGAAGGAGCAGATACATGGGTAAACAGTCATTACAGTATGATTACACTTGAACTTTAGTATTGGTGTGAAATGTTTTTATTTCACACTGACTGCAAAGTTAGAGTGTAAATCCAGAACCAGGCCCAATCTGACTCAAGGAGGTAGTGGAATTAGATTCTCTGCATGTAGCTGTCTAATACCACTTCAGTCTGAACCCACAAAAAGAGTAACTCAAGCGCAGTGTCAATATGGATTTAAAAAGTACTTGAGACGATTTCCTTGTACCTGAAAGCTTTGTACATCTGCTATTAATATTTACAGAATATTTATTAATGTTTACAGCATGCCACCTACACCACCTAAAAAATGTAACTCAACTGCTGGAAAAGGACATAAAGCAGCAAAACTGACAGAAACTTGCTCTGTGCATTTTAACCAAGATCAAGGACTGGATTTTAAAGAACTCTCCGCCGTCGGGAATGGTGGCGGGGTGGGGGGGGGGTGCAATGAAGCTCGGTACGGCGGAGGCCCAACACCGACCCCGATGGCGGCAGGCCCTGTAGCGATCTTGGCGGTGGCACGGCTTCGTTGCGGCCTCCCCACCACTCGACGATAGGACCTGCATTAAAATATGCAAATGCCTACTTACTATTCATCCCACAGCGATTCCGCCATCATGTTGTCATCTTCATTCTTGCCGCCGACAATGCCGCACCTTCGAATCCCCATTCAGGGAAATGTGGCACAACACCTGTGGGGCGGGGGGAGGAGGTTATTTTCTCTGTGCAGGAGGGGAGGAGCAGGGTTACAAGGCCTCGGATTGGTCGGGTGGGTTGATGGGAAGGGGTAGAGGACAAAAGTGCTGAACTTTGGGCTGGGGGGGAGGAATATCAAAGTTTCAATATTGGAATTCCGGGTGGGGGAAAGGGCAGGAATGTTGTGCAATGCCATTGGGGGGATGGGAGAGTGCCTGGAAAGCTCACTGCATTTATTTGAGTAAAACTTTCACTTGACTTGCCCTTTAAATTTTAAATCCTCATCGAGGGCTGCCAACCCTTTAAAAATGGCGCCAGCGCCTGCGCATTGGCGCTGGGCGCCGTTGCCGGCAACAGCTCGCCTGCCCCCGCCACATCATCGTGGAGGACGTGCACCGTGACCATGCAAATGAGCCACTGCGTATGAAATCATGGAGGCTCCGTGACGTGGTGCCCATGCACGCGGGATGCATTTTTTTACGCCTGCCACCTACTTCGGCGGCGAAGTCTTAAAATGCAGCCCCAAGTCTCTGATATTCGCTCCAAGGCTGGGATTTTGCGATCTATAAGCAGACGATGATGGAGGCAAGGAGGACTGTAAAATTGTGCAGCATGGCGTCATGACAGAGCCCCAACGTCATCTCACCTCGGCTGCATTCTACGAGTGGCAGCCAGCGAGGCAGCTCCGTGACACGGTGCCTGTGCGTGTGAGGCGCATTTTTTTTACTTTGGCCTACTTTGGGCTCTTAAAATGCAGGCCCCCCCCCGTGTACCCCATGCACTTAATGTGAAATCTGGATGGGCCCATACAATCCCTTTCAATTGCCTTAATAAGTTACTTAACTGCTTCGCAATTGCTGTTTATTGAACGGTGAACGGTTACATTCTTCAGCACTGCCAGGTGCCACAGTTTTTTAACCAGCTCCCCACCCCGCCCCACCACCCCCCCCCCCCCACCCCACTCACGTGCCTTCAAGGATGACAAGGGATAACCACTGAAAAGATGGCTGCTGACACCTGTGAGGAACCCTATGACGGAGCCTGAGGAACACTACAGCATGAGCCATGCAGCGACCTGCGCCACAATCAAGCAGACCATAAGACTCCTCAAGATGAGATTCAGGTGCCTGGATTGTTCCAATGGGGCACGTCAATATGCCCCAGCAAGGATGTCCTGGACAGCGGTGTCTGCTGCACTTTACGCAACCTGGCACTGCAGAGGGGAGATGCCTTGGCTGATGAGGACTTAATGGAGCGCATGGAGTCCTCAGATGAGGAGGAAGATGACCTGCTGCAGCATTATAAAACATATGAGGGCCCGCATGGAGGGCGCAACGATGTAGGCAGATGGGAGCCTTGGAAGTTTCTTATACTCACTCATTTCGCCTGATTCCTACCACAGCAGTCAACCATTCAAATAAAGAACCACATTCCAGACACACTAATGGTACTTATCTCTGCTCTTAGTCTAGACCTCCTCAGACACTATAAACTGGTGCTTTAGCAATGTGCAAAGGATTAACACACAAGCCCCTGGTTGCTCCCACCCATCCCTTAGGTCAACTCATGCCACTCTTGCACTGACAGAGGGTCACCAACAATGAAGTCAAAGTTACATAATCCAAGTCCAACACTTATTACAAAAAAAATTGACACAAGCAGAATCTTTACCTCTCCATTCACCCATGAGGCCCAAGTGCATCTAGTGCTCTTATTTAATTCTTTTACGAGTGCTCCTTCGTGGTTCTCCCCCTTTGCTGCCAGGAGACAGGCTGCTGGCCTTGTTACCCCGAGGCCTGAGATGACCTTGACGGCTGTCCTCTGGCTGCCTGAGGCCTGGAGAGCTCTAGCATGCTGAGGAGCTGCTGTCATCTGTCTGGCTCCTCTGTCGTCACGGCAACCTGAGCCGCTGGTGTCACTGGCAGAGGGGCTGAGCAGCCGATTTCCAATCCAGGAGCACCCTGAGAAGAGCCCCCAGAAGCAGAAGGCAGCCACTCCTCCTCCCTTGTAAGGCACACTTGCACCTCCCTTCTGACCTGAGAGGGACGAGGACCTGGTGGAGACTCCAGGTGCCTCGTCCCTCTCTCACCATGCCACTGCTGGATAGAACTCATGGATGAGGTGATGGCATACAGGTTTGAACGCATCTCCAGCATCCACTGAATGGCCTTGCTGGTTGTGGCTCTCCATCAGAGTCACCAATCTCTGAATGGAGGAGACCACGCGCTCAGACGAGAGGGAGATTGCAGCACTCATGGCCTGGATGGTGTCCTGCACTGTCCCACCAGGTGCTCATACCCTCTGGAATCTCTGCCATATCTTCAAGGACGTCACGCTGGACTTCCAGCATCTGCCGCCTCACGGACGACTCCACAGGCACGTCATTAGCCATGGGCCTGGCCTCCCACACTCCTTCCCGTGTCACAGCCTCTGACAGCTGGTGCTCCCATCAGGTTGTGACCCCGAATCTACTTGCGAACACATACCCAACAAGGTGAAAGTATCTGCAGTGGTGGAAGGTGCGGGAGAATGTGGTGACGCTGCACCCTCTGAGTTTCCCTCCACCTTCTCAGAGGTGGACGCCTGTTCCCCGGAGACGGCAGCTATGTGTTCTTGTGGTTGACCTTCGAGACAGAACACAATGATCAGAACTTCTCATTTTCCAGACAGGAGCCCACAGATTCATTTGCATCTCACACTGATCTTTGTACATTGAAGGACACATGAACACCATCACTCATGCTCGTCTGAGACTTTACTTGTGCCCGCTGATGAGGTGACTCACCCTCCTGCGAATGAACTCTGGCCTCACCATCCGTGAAGGAGCAGCTGCCATTATCGGATGCCAGCTCCAGAGCCTCTTCCTCCATGGCCATCAGCATGGCAATCAATGGCAGTCCACTTCTGGTCTGGGCCCTCTCCTTCGCATTCTGGAAATTCTCCTTGAGCACAGAAGAAGAATGTTAGTTGCAATAATAGAGCAAAAACAATGTCTAACTGCCTTGCATGGTTGCTGCTGTGTCAGGGGCCAATGGCATGCATGTGCCATTGGATATATCTTGAGCCACCCGGCGAGGGTCGGTAGTGCGAGCCTCACGACCATAGACAGAGCTGCATCCGTTCCTTATGAAGGAAATGCAACAACCTCCACCCATTGCCAACAATATGGTGGCCTCTCCTTCCCAACCATCCATGCCCTCACACTTATCCCTTTGCTGGCCCTCAAATGGCACCGAGTGGATCTCTCACCCTTGCGCAGTGGAGAAGGTCATTGGCACGCTTGCAGACTGCAGCCAGGTTCTCTGGATGACCCCACAGCTACTGACCTCCTCTGTAACCTCCATCCAGGCTTGCTTGGTTAGGCAGGGAAGTCTCCCCTTTCTGCCCCTGGAGAAGTCGAACTCCCGCCTTGCATGGGTAGCCTGGAGAAGAATACGCAGGGAGTCATCACTGGACTGCGGAGCCACCCGGGATCTTGCTTCTGCCATGCCTACAAGTGCTTGTCTCCAGTGGATTCCTTTGGAGGCAGGTCAGAGGGTCTCTTGCTGTTGTCATGCCAACTTGCTTTGTTGAATGATAATTTTCTTCAATCCACTGACTAGAGATCTGAATTTGGTTTCCTGCTTCTAATTTCCCATTTAGCTTTGGGTTTGATCCCAGACATGAGCCCCCAAAATTCTGCTACGGTCAAGTGAAGAGTGGTTGAAGGGCTTTCCTCTTTTACCTCCTTGTTTGACCACAACAGGTTTAATTCTTTCTTAAAGTGGATGTACTGGTCAATTCAGTAAGTAGGTGGCTGATTATTTACTTGCTATGATCATGACAAGAACCAATCAGACAGGTTTTCTTGAATTCACAAAGAAAGAGGTTAACTTTATTGTGCCTAAACTGAACTAATAAAATAATAAAGTTTGTGCCAACTTTCACTCACACACACACTCTGGAGGTTTACACACACACATATAGATTACAGAGTGGGGAAAGGTGGATTGATTGAGTTAGAGTCCATCAAAAAAAAGGTATACAGTCTGTGGCACTTGGTGGTTCAGCTGGTTTCTAGCTGAATTTTGTGGCTCTGAGGCTTTTAGTTTGAAGAAGTAGATGACTGGATCAATGATGAAAATGATTTCCTCCAACGGGGTTTCTGATTGCAGCCAGAGTCTCCAGAAGAGGTCAGGCAACAAGTAGGATTTGAAAGCTTTCGAGCTGGAATGGAGAGGGAGAGAGAGAGACACCCACTTGAGTGTGTACGTATCAGAGTCCAGTTGCTTCTCCTCTCTCTGGTGCAGAAAGACACAAACTGAAAACTACAGATGGGGAGGGGCTTGTCACATGACAGTCACTCAGTCTTTCAAACATAGCAGTTAGCAGTATTTCTCTCTTGCTAAAAAGAACAGGTAGTTCCTTTAAACTTCCTGGGGCTTGGTCCTTGCTGGAGCATGAGCAGACATTTTGTCTCCCTCCTCACAAGCATTACAGCGTAGGATGCAGAGTTGCAAATTAGGTAGTCATCTTAAGCTGCCAGCAAAGTCATCCTTTCATCCTTTTAGCTCGTCTTTTTAAAAATGTCTTTAAAAAAAAATACATTCAGATTTTAGGGACGGCACAGTGGCGCAGTGGTTAGTACTGCAGCCTCACAGCTCCAGCGACCGGGTTCAATTCTGGGTACTGCCTGTGCGGAGTTTGCAAGTTCTCCCTGTGACCGTGTGGGTTTCTGCCAGGTGCTCCAGTTTCCTCCCACAGCCAAAGACTTGCAACTTGATAGGTAAATTGGCCATTGTAAATTTCCCCCAGTATAGGTAGGTGGTAGGGGAATTGAGGGAAGTTGGGGATGTGGTAGGAATATGGGATTAATGTAGAATTAGTATAAACGGGTTGTTGATGGTCGGCACAGACTCGGTGGGCCAAAGGGCCTGTTTCAGTGCTGTATCTCTAAATAAAAAAAAAGATCTCTAGTCAGTGGATTAAAGAAAATTATCATTCAACAAAGCACATTGGTGTAACACCTTCCCACCAAGCAAAATGAAATGTGACAACAGGAACATTTCATTATGAGGTCACAAATTAAAAAGAAACCGAACACACACACTCATCAGTCTCATTGTCATAGCCATGCTCTGGTTTTGTTTTGTTTTAATCCGGAGTTGGGCACGAGCACAACTGGAGAACTCAACTGCTTTGACTGGGCTCAATCAGCTTGTGCTTCAGCATACATGGAATTTCCTCATGTATTTATACAATACCTTCCTTTCCAGTTTCTCTATGTCAGTGAGCTCAACCCTGGATTCAAAGTTGTTCATACCTTTTGTGAAAATCATCTAGTGCTTTTTGTACAATTTTTTTTCTGTGCTCACCCAGCCATCCCACAATTCCTCCTCAGTTAGGATACTTGACTTTCAGTCACCACCACCATCACCACCCTCCAAATTTGCCACAAAAATGTTTTTGGTCTTAGAGTTTTCCTTTGGCTTCTGAGCTTTTCTGCTTCTCCCTTCAGAATTGAAATCTTTAATTTCTAGGTCTTCAGTCCAAATTTCCTCCCAAACTTGGGTCAGTTTGCTGGGACCTAGGCGATAGGGATTTTATTTTATGGGAAGGATCTCTCCTACATCAACAACGTGTAGAGTTAGGGTTGTGCACCCTGGTTTGTCCCTGCAGATCACTTTAAACGTTGTGAGCAGCCTTGTCAGGTCTCCTCTGTGTTCTGTGTTTAAAAAGGAGAGTACGGTATATAATTTTCCCTCACATTTCAGTGTTAGCTGACTGGACGGTAGGGGGTTCGATTTGGGAATCCTCCAGACCTCCCTCTAACTCGTCCTCACTGTCCCTTTCATCCTCCTCTTTCCTGACTACCTGACAGAGTTGTGCTTGTTTGTCCCCTTTCCAGCTGTGATACTGTTTTAACATATTGATGTGGCACAGCCTTTGCTTTTTCCTGCGATCTGGGGTGTCAATTATATCATTCACCTGCCTAATTCTATTTATTACTCTGTACAGCCCAGGCTTTCAATGGTTCCCCTTGTATTGGTAATAGCACTAACACATGGCCTACGGGCTGAAATGTTCTGGCCTTGGCATGTTTATCTGCCTGCCTTTTCATAGCTGTCTGGGAGGTTTTTAGATGTTCCTGAGCCACCGCACAGGCTCTCGTGAGCTGTTCTTGGAACATGGAGATGTAGTCTAACAGGGAAGATTCGTCCCTGGGTCCCAAAAACCTCTCCTTGATTAGTTTTAGAGGACCTCTCACTTAGTGTCCATAAACTAATTTAATGGGACTAAAGCCAGTAGACTCATTGGGTGAGTCCCTGGTAGCAAACAGAAGAAATCCCAGTCCTTTGTCCAAGTCATGAGGGGTACTCATAGCTGTATGTCCTGATCATTGTCTTTAGGGTCTGGTGGCACCACTCCAAAGCCCCTTGTGACTGTGGGTGGTAGGCTGAGGACTTTAGTTGGGTTATGCCCAAATTACCCATGAAACCTTTTGAAAAATACTGGACATATAATTTGTGCCTTGATCTAACTGGATCTCAGCAGCAGCCCATATCGGGTGAAGAATTGGGTTAGCCCCTCCACCACTATTCTGGCAGAGATAGTTCTTAGACCAATAGCCTCTGGAAGTCGAGTACCCACCATCCATAATGGTGAGAAGGTACTGGCAGCCCCCTTTTGTTTTCGGCAGGGGTCCCACACAATCCAACAGCACTCTGCTGAACAGTTCCCCAAAAGCCAGTATGGGAATTAGGGGTGCAGGTTTTATTGCAGGTTGAGGCTTTCCCACAACCTGGCATGTGTAGCAAGTCTTACAGAACTCCACTAGATCCTTGTGGAGTTGTGGCCAGTGAAAATGTTGTTGGATGCGGGCTTGGGTTTTTCTAATACCGACAAGTCCAGCCATTAGAATCTCATGGGCTATTCTCAATATTTCCCTGTGGTACCTCAGCGGCATCACTACCTGGTGAACTACTGTCCATTCTTTGCAGGTCTGTGAGGAGGTCTCCACTTCCTCATCAGCATCTCATCCTTTAAATAGTAGCACTCTGGAACTCCCTCTGCTTCAGCTTCAGTTTGGACAGTCTGTGCTAAATTTTTTAACCTTGGGTCGGCTTGCTGAGCCTCAACCAAGGAAGGCCTGTTTAACCCATCCTTTGGGTCCTCTAACTTCCCAAAGAAGGTTTCAGATAAGCAGACAGTAGGGTCATCTGTCTGCACTGCAGTACAGCCTACTCTGATGGAGCTTGTTTGGACCAGGTCACCACACAGGCAGGAAAAATGCTAGGGATCTTTTCCTGTAACTGCTCTGTCGCCTTGACTTCTTTTGGTCTTTCTAAAACCACTGGGAATTCCCTGCCAGATCATTACCCAGGAGCAAGTTGACCCCATCCACAGGTAAACTAGGGACAATCCCCACAGTTACCGGTCCTGAAACAAGGTCACACTCCAGGTGCACCCGGTATAAAGGTATGGGCAGATACCTTCCCCCAGTACATTTTACTCGCATTCTAGCATTGAGTGCACTCTCTGGGGGAAGGTCATGCCTTTTCCCAAACAGAAGGGATTGGGTAGTCCCTGTATCCCGAAGTATGACTATGCGCTTACTCACCTCACTTGAGGGGTATGAGGTCACTTTTCCACTGGACACAAAGTCCTGGTAATTCTCAGGGATTTTGTTACATTTTCCCACACTCTCAGTGGTAGGTTTACTGGGTATTACTGCCACAGTTAAAGCCACAGCCTGGTCTGCTGTGCTTTCCATCAGGGCCCCTTTTCCTCCAAATGATTTGGAGGAAAGTATAGGTGGTCTGATTAGCAAGTTTGCAGACGACACTAAGATTGGTGGAGTAGCAGATAGTGAAGGGGACTGTCAGAGAATACAGCAGAATATAGATAGATTGGGCAGAGAAATGGCAGATGGAGTTCAATCAGGGCAAATGCGAGGTGATGCATTTTGGAAGATCCAATTCAAGAGTGAACTATACTTCTTCTTTTGGGCCTCCTTATCTCGAGAGACAATGGATACGCGCCTGGAGGTGGTCAGTGGTTTGTGAAGCAGCGCCTGGAGTGGCTATAAAGGCCAATTCTGGAGTAACAGGCTCTTCCACAGGTGCTGCAGAGAAATTTGTTTGTTGGGGCTGTTGCACAGTTGGCTCTCCCCTTGCGCCTCTGTCTTTTTTCCTGCCAACTACTAAGTCTCTTCGACTCGCCACAATTTAGCCCTGTCTTTATGGCTGCCCGCCAGCTCTGGCGAATGCTGGCAACTGACTCCCACGACTTGTGATCAATGTCACACGATTTCATGTCGCGTTTGCAGACGTCTTTATAACGGAGACATGGACGGCCGGTGGGTCTGATACCAGTGGCGAGCTCGCTGTACAATGTGTCTTTGGGGATCCTGCCATCTTCCATGCGGCTCACATGGCCAAGCCATCTCAAGCGCCGCTGACTCAGTAGTGTGTATAAGCTGGGGATGTTGGCCGCTTCAAGGACTTCTGTGTTGGAGATATAGTCCTGCCACCTGATGCCAAGTATTCTCCGAAGGCAGCGAAGATGGAATGAATTGAGACGTCGCTCTTGGCTGGCATACGTTGTCCAGGCCTCGCTGCCGTAGAGCAAGGTACTGAGGACACAGGCCTGATACACTCGGACTTTTGTGTTCCGTGTCAGTGCGCCATTTTCCCACACTCTCTTGGCCAGTCTGAACATAGCAGTGGAAGCCTTACCCATGCGCTTGTTGATTTCTGCATCTAGAGACAGGCTACTGGTGATAGTTGAGCCTAGGTAGGTGAACTCTTGAACCACTTCCAGAGCGTGGTCGCCAATATTGATGGATGGAGCATTTCTGACATCCTGCCCCATGATGTTCGTTTTCTTGAGGCTGATGGTTAGGCCAAATTCATTGCAGGCAGACGCAAACCTGTCGATGAGACTCTGCAGGCATTCTTCAGTGTGAGATGTTAAAGCAGCATCGTCAGCAAAGAGGAGTTCTCTGATGAGGACTTTCCGTACTTTGGACTTCGCTCTTAGACGGGCAAGGTTGAACAACCTGCCCCCTGATCTTGTGTGGAGGAAAATTCCTTCTTCAGAGGATTTGAACGCATGTGAAAGCAGCAGGGAGAAGAAAATCCCAAAAAGTGTGGGTGCGAGAACACAGCCCTGTTTCACACCACTCAGGATAGGAAAGGGCTCTGATGAGGAGCCACCATGTTGAATTGTGCCTATCATATTGTCATGGAATGAGGTGATGATACTTAGTAGCTTTGGTGGACATCCGATCTTTTCTAGTAGTCTGAAGAGACCACGTCTGCTGACGAGGTCAAAGGCTTTGGTGAGATCAATGAAAGCAATGTAGAGGGGCATCTGCTGTTCACGGCATTTCTCCTGTATCTGACGAAGGGAGAACAGCATGTCAATAGTCGATCTCTCTGCACGAAAGCCACACTGTGCCTCAGGGTAGACGCGCTCGGCCAGCTTCTGGAGCCTGTTCAGAGCGACTCGAGCAAAGACTTTCCCCACTATGCTGAGCAGGGAGATTCCACGGTAGTTGTTGCAGTCACCGCGGTCACCTTTGTTTTTATAGAGGGTGATGATGTTGGCATCGCGCATGTCCTGGGGTACTGCTCCCTCGTCCCAGCACAGGCATAGCAGTTCATGTAGTGCTGAGAGTATAGCAGGCTTGGCACTCTTGATTATTTCAGGGGTAATGCTGTCCTTCCCAGGGGCTTTTCCGCTGGCTAGGGAATCAATGGCATCACTGAGTTCCGATTTGGTTGGCTGTATGTCCAGCTCATCCATGACTGGTAGAGGCTGGGCTGCATTGAGGGCAGTCTCAGTGACAGCATTCTCCCTGGAGTACAGTTCTAGGTAGTGCTCAACCCAGCGGTCCATCTGTTTGCGTTGGTCAGTGATTATGTCCCCCGATTTAGATTTGAGGGGGGTGATCTTCTTGATGGTTGGCCCAAGAGCTCTCTTCATGCCATCATACATTCCTCTGATGTTTCTGGCGTCTGAGGCCAGCTGAATATGACTGCATAGGTGTTGCCAGTAGTCGTTTGCGCAACGCCTAGCTGTTCTTTGTGCAGTACTTCTGGCTGCTTTAAGTGCTGCGGATGTTAAATCGCTGGGGGCTTTCTTGTAGTTCAAAAGTGCAATGCGCTTAGCGGCTATGACAGGTTCCAGCTCTTCATTATGAGATTGAAACCAGTCTGCATTTCTCTTCGCACTTTTGCCGTAGGTGGTCAAAGCTGACTCATAGATGGCGTCTCTGATGTGGGCCCACTTGGTCTCAGCATCCCCTGTGGGAGTGTTTTGAAGGGCTGTTACAAGTGAATTTAGAAATTTTTGTAACAGCTGTGGGTGAGAAATTCTGCTCGTGTTGATGCGCGGGTGGCCCTTCTGCTTGGAATGATGCAACTTCTTTGGTCTGAGTCTAACCTTGCTGCACACCAGGGAGTGGTCGGTGTCGCAGTCCGCACTGTGGAAGCTGCGTGTGATTTGAACACTGTTTAAGGCGGCTCGCCTTGTGACAATGAGGTCTAGCTGGTGCCAACGACGTGATCTTGGGTGCCTCCATGAAACCTGGTGACAGGGTTTAGTGTGAAAGAACGAGTTGATGATGCAGAGGTTATGATAGGTACACAACTCAAGCAGTCTCTGCCCGTTCTCATTCATCCTTCCAACGCCATAGCGCCCAAGGCAGGAGGGCCATGAGTCATGGTCGGCCCCAACCCTGGCATTAAAGTCCCCCAGCAGGAATAGGTGTTCGGTGTTGGGGATGCTGCTAATGATGTTATGGAGTTGTTCATAGAACTGGTCTTTAGCTTCAGGTGCGGAACAGAGTGTTGGAGCATAGATGCTGAGTAGGTGTACTGGACCAGACGTGGTGAGCAGTCGGATGGACAGTATGCGTTCCGAGCCATTTGAGGGAGGCTCTATCATGCTGAGCAAGGAGTTTCTGATGGCGAAGCCCACTCCATGCTGTCTTGGTTCTTCAGGATCCCTGCCCTGCCAGAAGAAGGTGTAGTCTTGCTCTGCTAGAGAGCCACTCGCGGGGAGGCGAGTCTCCGAGTGAACTATACAGTAAATGGAAAAGTCCTGGGAAAAATTGATGTACAGAGAGATTTGGGTGTTCAGGTCCATTGTTCCCTGAAGGTGGCAACGCAGGTCAATGGAGTGGTCAAGAAGGCATACGGCATACTTTCCTTCATCGGACGGGGTATTGAGTACAAGGGTTGGCAGGTCATGTTACAGTTGTATAAGACTTTGGTTCGGCCACATTTGGAATACTGCGTGCAGTTCTGGTCGCCACATTACCAAAAGGATGTAGATGCTTTGGAGAGGGTGCAGAGGAGGTTCACCAGGATGTTGCCTGGTATGGAGGGCGCTAGCTATGAAGAGAGGTTGAGCAGATTAGGATTATTTTCATTAGAAAGACCTGATTGAGGTGTACAAAATCATGAGAGGTATAGACAGGGTGGATAGCAAGAAGCTTTTTCCCAGAGTGAGGGATTCAATTACTAGGGGTCACAAGTTCAAAGTGAGAGGGGAAAAGTTTAGGGGGGATATGCGTGGAAATTTCTTTACGCAGAGGGTGGTGGGTGCCTGGAACGCGTTGCCAGCGGAGGTGGTAGACGCGGGCACGATAACGTCTTTTAAGATGTATCTAGACAGATACATGAATGGGCAGGAAGCAAAGAGATACAGACCCTTAGAAAATAGGCGACATGTTTAGATAGAGGATCTGGATTGGCGCAGGCTTGGAGGGCCGAAGGGCCTGTTCCTGTGCTGTAATTTTCTTTGTTCTTTGTTCCTGCATTGGTCTGGTGTACTCTGACTAAACCTATGGGTTTTCCCCGTAACTTCCAGCAGTCAGCTTGAAAGTGACCTGCCTTGTTACAATGGAAACATATAAGCGTTCAGGCATCACTCCTGTTCTCAGCACCTTCCTTTTTAGCCTGAGGAGGGCCCCCTGTGTTTCCAGCTCTCCCTTCCCCCCCCATGGCTGTTCATCCTCCTATCACCCTCCCACCTTCTATCCTTTTCAGGTTTTTGGAGGTGACTAGGGAACATAAGAACATCTGTAGAATTCACTACCCCAGAATGCGGTGGATGCCGGGACATTGAGTAAATTTAAGGAGGAGATAGACAGATTTTTAATTAGTAATGGGTTGAAGGAGAACAGGCAGGAAAGTGGAGTTGAGGCCGAGATGAGATCAGCCATGATCATATTGAATGGCAGAGCAGGCTCGAGGGGCTGAATTGTCTACTCCTGCTCCTAGTTCTTATGTTCTTATGAGAAGACTAAAAATGCTATCCTGGGCACAGATGAGCTCATACTGGAGGCGTACTACTAAAAATTCCAAAGTCTCTGAAAGCAGCCAGAATAAACCTACATCGAGTTCAAAAGGGTTAGGCAACTCGCATTCGACCAACTGATACGGTCACTTAAGATACAGTCCATCTATGAAAACCTCAGAGAGGTGATCCTCCTTTCCTTTCCTCACTTACCCTTTCCATAAGAAACCATGTAGAAGAACAAATGGTTCCAAGAGCCAGGCAGTCAGCAATCCTGGCTGATGATTATACACTTATTCACAAGCCCTTGCCCATAGCCTGCACTCTCATCAGGCAACAGTGAATGAGTTTTTCCTGTTAGTTTGCTTTGCAATAACAGTGTCCAGCTCTTAGTTGGCCACTTCAGCTGTTTTGCAAACTTTTCAAAAGAGACGAAAAATGCTTCCACATCCTCCTCATTGAACTTTGGTATCAGCTGGGAGAACTTTCTAAGAGCTCAGCACCCGGTCCTGAGCTAGGGGCAACTCCATCACTATTGGTGCCTTCATTGGTTGTATGGGGTCTTCTCCTAGTTAGTTCAAGCTGCCTAACTCCCTTTCCTCTTTCTCCTTCTGGAAAGCTCTTTTTCCCTTTCCTGGAAGTCTCTTGCTTTCTCTCTTTCCCGAAATTCTAATTCTAGTCTCCTCCTTGCCTGTCTCCAGTTCTTCAGTGTCAATTTTAAAATGGTTGGCCACAGCTTTAGGATTTTGGGTTTCCTAGCTTTTGGATGGATAATAATTTCTAAAGTCCCAGCTACATTCCTCAGCCCTTCTACAGATAGGGCTTTTAACCTGGCCCAGGTTACTTCACTCTGTCCTAGGAAGGTACTGTCCTCGAATGTGGACATTTTAGTACTCTACCACTGAAACCACAAGAAAACCTGTATTGAAGTTTTTAAATTATTGCTGGGGTTCAATTTGATTTCCTGCTTCTAATTTCCCATTTAGCTTTGGATTTGATCCCAGACGTGAGCCCCCAGAATTCTGCTACAGTCAAGTGAGGAGGGGTTAAAGGGCTTTCCTCTTTTACCTCTCCTTGTTTGACCACAACAAGTTTAATTCTTTCTTAAAGTGGATGTACTGGTCAATTCAGTAAGTAGGTGGCTGATTACTTACTTGCTATGATCATAACAAGAACCAATCAGACAGGTTTTCTTGAGTTAACAAAGAAAGGGGTTAACTTTATTGTACCTAAACCGAACTAATAAAAATAATAAACAACATGCCAACTTTCACTCTCTCACACACTAGAGATTTACACACACACACATAGGTTACAGAGTGGGGAAAAGTAGATTGGTTGAGAGTTCATATAAAAAAGGGTCTACAAGCTGTGGTGTTTGGTGATCCAGCTGGCTTCTAGCTGAATTTAGTGGCCCTGAGGCTTTTAGTCTGAAGAGGTAGATGACTGCTTCGGTGGGTCTATTGGAGACAACGATGCAGATGATTTCCTCCAACAGGGTTTCTGATTGTAGCTGGAGTATACAGAGGAGGTCAGTCAACAAGCAGGATTTGAAAGTTTTCAAGCTGGAATGGAGAGAGAGAGACCCCCCTACTTCAGTCAGCACTTGTCAGAGTCCAGTTGCTTCTCCTCTTGGTTGCAGAAAGACACAAGCTTAAAACCACAGATGGGGAGGGGCTTGTCACATGACAGTCACTCAGTCACTCAAACATAGCAGTTTGCTAAAAAGAACAGGTAGTTCCTTTAAACTTCCTGGGTCTTGGTTCTTACTGGGGCATGAGCAGACATTTTGTCTCCCTCCTCAACAAGCATTGCAGTGTAGGAAACAGTGTTGCAAATTAGGTAGCCATCTTAAGCTGCCAGCACAGTCATCCTTTTAGCTGGTCCTTTTAAAATGTCTTTAAAAAATAATAAATTCAGATCTCCATCACTGGATTGAAGATAATTATCATTCAACAAAGCGCAGTGTGTGTACAACACTGTATTGTAAAAGTTTATTTTCTCGTGTCCTTTTTCTCCTGCTCTTCTTGTTCTGTGGAAGTCTTTGAAATGCTTCAGTAGTCCAGTGGATTTCAACTGGTAGCACCAGCCTCTTACCTGAAAATGGCCCACCAGGAGAGCAAAATCTTGTGGGAACCTTTCCTGCCTCATTCAATTGTCAGGCAGACCTTTAAAGAGGTTTTCCACCCAAAGCTGTTTAAATATGAATATCTACTATGCCTGTTGCAGGAGCCCAATTGCAATTTTCATTGAGAAATGGGCGGAGCACGCACAGCACATGCCAGTGCCATTTTCTTCAGGAATTCAGGCCTAACTAATGGTCCGTAAAGGGACCACTGGAGGCCTCTCTAAAAAGGTACATTTTTAAAAATGAATTTGTAAGGCAAGCAGGAGTAAGTCTGGTCGTCCAAGCCCCATAGAAACTGTCCAGTCAGCTTCTGACCCATTCCCCCACACCAGCATCAACTCCGTCCTCACCTAGCAGGCCTTACCTGGTGTCCAGCTGCATGCTGCACAGCCAATTTTCCACAACAGGAAACCAGTGACACACAACAAAGTGCCCATTTGCTGCCTGCAGCTTGCCATAAGAATGTTAATAAGGCCCAAACCCGAAAACAGTCCGGGCTCCTAATTGCTGCTTTGGCCAGCTGCCTATGTGGTGCTCATTTGGCACCCATGTAGGAAATGTCCCCCGATGTTTCATTTCTTAATTCATAAATGTTACCTAGGACCCAAAATTCCGCAGGTAATTTGCAAGGAATTTAGTTAAATTGTGACTAATATAAAGCTCTATGGTGGGTGAAATTAGTTCTGGGCAGCAGCGCAAAGTGAATTGGCAGCTAAAGAAAAGAACAGCAAGCGATGTGGAAAACCAATTTCACACCCTAAGCATGCCTTTGATCTTCCCGTATCCCTGTGTGGGGAGATCAAGAGATTAATTAGGTCCCAACCAGCATAACCAGTGGTATTGTAACTTAGATGGCATTTTGTCAAAGATTCTCTTTATCAGGCTATTTCTTTTATATACCATCTTTTTACCAGCTAACAGATTTGATTGTCTAGTTCTTAATTGGGCTAATTTTTATTATTATTCTTGTCTCCTTCTCTTGGCTTGTGGATGGATATTCAGTTATACAGTGGAGTAAGATTCCATATCATTTACGTTATTATTGGCCTTTGGGACATTAATTTAGAAAGTTTGGAAAATCCTACTGCAGATCATCATGTATTTGATTGCTTTAACCTTTTCACAAGGTTCTATGAAAAAAAAATAAAGCAAACCATGTGCTTCCGTGTAAAATGATCAGCTGCTTACTAATTATACAGCTCCATAAAAATTATTTAGTACTAGTCAAACCTCATTTGGCAAGAAATCAATGTGGTTCCATTCTGGAAAGATAGAACAGATAAATATGTTTAACAGCTTTTTAATAGCAGGATGAATAACTCAGGCTCACAATGCCCAGAACAAGCAAAATCAGAGGCACATAAGAATTATGGGGCCATCAGGAGTAATATCAAAAATCTGAGCAACAGTAAGGGTGGCCACAACCCATACAAAAGAATGTGCGTGACGTGTCTGACAATGGCTCATCCACCCCTCCCCCCAACTCAATGCAAAAAGTCATATTTACAGTTTAACCTCAACTCTGACCTAAATCTATCACATCTGGTTACTCCTCTGTAGTTACATCTGCTTTTCAATTTTGCTCTCTGTGCCTCTTCAATACGTTCTATTCAAGTGTTATAGACATTCCATTTGAACACTAGTGCGTTAACATGGATTACTTAACAAAAGTTCCAGTAGTTTTATTTTGTTTGTGTTTTGTTTTGAGAGTTGAATTTCTCAACCCAAAATCTAATTTTCTTAAAAGAGATCCTCACTGTTTTTTGAGGAGGGAAAAGAATCTTAAAGAACTCAGCATCATTCTGATCCCATGACATTTATAGCTGGTACAATGGCTTGCTGTGATATATTTGTGTTACAAAAACAAAATATTATCATGTAACCTATTTACAGTTGAAAAGCTATTGCAGTAACTTTCCAAAGACACCAAAATCCCTTTAAGCTGCAATGTATTTATAAATCACGGTGACTTTGACCTTGGAATGTTAGCTGCTCCAGTTTCTCAATCAATCATGGGATCAGGGACTAATATTGTAACATTGATGACGCCAAGATTTATAAACACAGGTGCATGCGACAGGTAGAAAAATTCAGAAGTCTTCGAGAATTATATCTTTCAATTGTTACTTAAATTCACCTTCACCTCCTCTCATGAGAGACCTAAATCAGTCTCAGGGCCTGGGAGGTGCAATATTCAACAGCCAGCCGCCCAGTCACACCTGAAAAACAGACCTTCAGCAGTTGAAAATCAGGGGGATAACTCAGCCATTTTTTCGAGGCAAATTAGGCTCCTATGAAAGTTGGACTACTTATGCTTTTCAGGTACAAATGGGGGATACATAAGAACTAGGAGCAGCAGTAGGCAATTCAGCCCCTCGAGCCTGCTCCGCCATTCAATATGATCATGGCTGATCTCATCTCGGCCTCAACTCCACTTTCCTGCCCGTTCTCCATAACCCTTCAACCCATTACTAATTTAAAATTGGTCTATCTCCTTAAATTTACTCAATGTCCCAGCATCCACCGCACACTGGGGTAGTGAATTCCACAGACTCACGACCCTTTGAGAGAAGTAATTTCTCTTCATCTCTGTTTTAAATCTGCGACCTCTTATCCTAAAACTATGACCTAGATTGCCCCACCAGAGGAAACATCCTCTCTACATCTACTTTGTCAATCCCCTTAATCATTTTATATACCTCAGTTAGATCTCCTCTCATTCACAGAATCACAGAATAATACTGCGCAGAAGAGGCCCTTCGGCCCATCGAGTCTGCACCGATGCATTACAACACCTGACCTGTCTACCTAATCCCATTTGCCAGCACTTGGCCCATAGCCTTGAATGTTATGACGTGCCAAGTTCTCATCCAGGTACTTTTTAAAGGAGGTGAGGCAACCTGCCTCGACCACCATCCCAGGCAGGGCATTCCAGACCGTCACCACCCTCTGGGTAAAAAAGTTCTTCAGCAAATCCCCCTTAAACCTCCCGCCCATCACCTTAAACTTGTGACCCCTCGTAACTGATCCTTCAACTAAGGGGAACAGTTTCTCCCTATCCACCCTGCCCATGCCCCTCATAATCTTGTACACCTCGATCAGGTCACCCCTCAGTCTTCTCTGCTCCAGTGAAAACAACCCAAGCCTATCCAACCTCTCTTCATAGCTTAAATGTTCCATCCCAGGCAACATCCTGGTGAATTGCCTCTGCACCCCCTCCAATGCAATCACATCCTTCCTATAATGTGGCGACCAGAATTGCACACAGTACTCCAGCTGTGGCCTTACCAAAGTTCTGTACAATTCCAACATGACCTCCCTGCTTTTGTAATCTATGCCTCGATTGATAAAGGCAAGTGTCCCATATGCCTTTTTCACCACCCTATTAACCTGCCCTTCTGCCTTCAGAGATCTATGGACAAACACGCCAAAGTCCCTTTGTTCCTCGGAACTTCCCAGTGTCAGGCCATTAATTGAATACTTCCGTGTCACATTACTCCTTCCAAAGTGTATCACCTCACACTTTTCAGCGTTAAATTCCATCTGCCACTTTTCTGCCCATTTGGTCATCCCGTCTATATCTTCCTGTAACCCAAGACACTCCACCTCACTGTTAACCACTCGGCCAATTCTTCTAAACTCTGGAGAGTAAAGGCCTAAACTGCTCAATCTCTCTTCATAAGACAAACCCCTCATCTCTGGAATCAATCTAGTGAACCTTCTCTGAACTGCCTCCAATGCAACTACATCCCTCCTCAAGTAAGGGGACCAAAACTGTACGCAATACTCCAGGTGCGTTCTCACTAATGCCTTGTACAGTTGCAGCAACACTTCCCTACTTTTATACTCTATTCCTTTAGCAATAAATGCCAAAATTCCATTTGCCTTCCTTATTACCTGCTGTACCTGCATACTAGTTTTCTGCGATTCATGCACGAAGACACCAAAATCCCTCTGCACCGAAGCACTCTGAAGTTTCTCTCCATTTAGATAATAATTTGCCTTTCTATTCTTCCGACCAAAATGGATAACCTTACACTTATCCACGTTAAACTCCATCTGCCAAATTTTCGTCCATTCACCTAACTGTCTATATCCATTTGTAAATTTCTTATTTCTTTATTGCAACTTACCGTCCCACCTATTTTAGTGTCATCTGCAAATTTGGCTATAGTACCTTCTATCCCTGCATCCAAGTCATTAATATAGATTGTAAATAGTTGGGGCCCAAGGACCGAACCCTGTGGCACCCCACTAGTTACATCTTGCCAATCAGAAAAGGACCCATTTATCCCTACTCTCTGTTTTCTGTTGGTTAGCCAATCCTCTATCCAAGCTAATAAATTGCCCCTAACCCCATGTGATCTTACCTTGTGTATTAACCTTTTGTGCGGAACCTTATCAAATGCCTTCAGGAAGTCCAGATATACTACATCTACAGGATCCCCATTATCCACTTTACTTGTTACATCTTCGAAGAACTCTAGCAAATTAGTCAAACACGATTTACCCTTCATTAAACCATGCTGACTCTGATGGATTGCATTTTGGCTTTCTAAATGTCCTGTTATTACTTCCTTAATAATGGATTCTAACAATTTCCCAACGACGGATGTTGAACTAACAGGTCGATAGTTTCCTACTTCCTGCCTCCCTCCCTTTTTGAATAAGGGCGTCATATTAGCATTTTTGCAATCCACTGGAACCTTTCCCGCATCCAGGGAATTATGGAATATTATAACCAATGGATCCACTATCTCCACTGCCACTTCCTTTAAGACCCTAGGATGTAGGCCATCAGGCGCTGGGGACTTGGCTGCCTTTAATCCCAATAGTTTGTTCAGTACTTTTTTCCTAGTGTTGATGATTGTTCTAAGTTCCTCCCTTTCTATAACCTCTGCATTACCTGTTACTATTGGGATGGTACTAGTGTCCTCCACCATGAAAACTGAGGCAAAATACTGATTTATTGTCTCTGCCATTTCTTTGTTCCCCACTAAACTCCCCAGTCACATCCTCCAAGGGACCAACATTCATTTTAGCTACTCTCTTCATTTTTATATACTTATAGAAGCTTTTGCTATCCGTTTTTATATTTTGCGCTGGTTTTCTTTCATAATTTACCTTTGCTATTTTTATTACGTTTTTAGTAACCCTTTGTGGATATTTAAAAGTTTCCCAATCTTCTAGCCTGCCACTGGCCTTTGCAATATGGTATGCCTTAGTTTTTGTCTTTATGTTATCCTTAAGTTCCTTGCTTAGCCATGGATATTTTTCCCCCTCTTACAATCTTTCTTCCTCTCTGGAATATATTTCAGTTGGGAGGAATTGAATATCTCCTTAAACATCTGCCACTGCTCATCAACTGTCCTACCTTTTAGTCTTCCTGCCCAGTCCACTAGGGCCAAATCTGTCCTCATGTCGATGTAATTACCTTTGTTTAACTCCAGAACACTAGTATGAGACTCCAGTTTCTCACCCTCAAACTGAATTTGAAATTCTAGCATGCTATGATCACTCTTCCCTAGAGGATCCTTAACTATGAGATCATTAATTAATCCCACCTCATTATATAATACCAAATCTAGAATAGCCTGCTCCCTGGTTGGTTCCACAACATATTGCTCAAAAAACAATCTCTAACACATTCATTGAACTCTCCCTCGAGGCTACCCTTGCCAATTTGATTAATTTAGTCTATATGCATATTAAAATCACCCATGATTATTGCCGTACCTTTCTTACAAGCCCCCAGTATTTCCTGGTTTATAATGTGCCCCACAGCAGAACTACTGTTTGGGGACCTATAGATTACTCCCACCAGGGACTTCTTTCCCTTGCTATTTCTTATTTCCACTGGCCAAAGGGTCAGCAATAACCACACCAATGAAAGCAGCATTGTCTCCTCCATTGGGGTGAGGACCTGCATCCGTGCCTGACCCTCACCTGTTGGGTGCTGCAGCCTCTGGTTGTGTGCTACCTTGTACTACAAGAGAGAAGGAAGTGTGTCAGTGAGTGTGGTGCAACGTGTTTGGGTGTTGTGGCTGTCATGGTTGAATAGCTGGCAGTGCATGCAAGCTGTGATATGTGGGCGTGAGGCTTGCAGCAATGCTAATTGTGAGCATAAGATGAAGTTATGAATTTTAGGTATGAGTCGTGATTGATAGATTGTTGGTAGGTGCGTGATGGGGTGTGGTGCATGAAGCAGTGTGTGAGGCTAGTGTTTCAGTTAGTGGGATACGATATTTGGAGGTACATTTACTGATCTTGACCACTCATATGAGATCATTGAACTTTTTACAGGCTCTGCATCCAGATCCTCCGAGCTTGACTCCTGCAATTGACCGTGACGACTATCTGGTCCCACTGCCTTTCTCTCCACCTCCTTCATTAAGATGTCCAGTGCAGTGTCAGCACACTCTCCCATCTGTTGCACCATAATTCACTCTCCTTCCTGCTCAGACTCTCTTCCATAAACAGTTCCAGCACCTGCTCCAGCCAGAATGCACCTCCCCTTTAAGAGGTGCCAGCTGGATTTGAGTAGCGAGGCTCGTTTTAAATGGTGCCCACCTTGCACAAACTTGGACCCCCTCCTGAGGTATATAACCACTCAACAGCACACAGCAAATTAACAGGCAACATGACGTTGGCACACTGACTGCATCAGAAACAAGTATAGGTTAATCATGCTTAATGATCCACAAACACGCTTTTGGGGCCATCAAATTTGACCCCTTTGAGTCAGAAATATGGGTTACTACTGCCGGAAGAGTTTCCTAAGAACTTTAACATCTGAAACGCAGATCACTACCCCACCATCCTCCCCACCGCCACCCCTCCCCCACACCCCCACTATCCTCCCCATCTTTACAATATTATTTCTGATGCTACTGCATTGTTTGTATTTGAACTAATTAGAGGTCTTTTGTATGTATTTTGCATATTGGGCTTTATTTTATCAGCCCTCTAGGGACATGCTGGGAGGATGGGGGAAGGGGGGGCCATAAAATGCCAAGGGCAGGTGGGTTGGCGGAATGCCCGTAGTCTTCCTCCTGTCATGGCATTTTACCAACATCGTGGAAGGTGGAGGGCAGTCCTCCTGCCCAGAAGCCAATTGAGCCACTTAAGTGGCAAATTAAGGGCCTCTTCCCATTGCCCAGCAGCAGAAGGACCCTCCCCCACGTGGGTAGACCACCTGGTGAACACTGGTGCCCTCCTAATCGGGCAGCCTGTGGCCAACAGAGGGGCCCCAGGCAGAAATGGCCATCCATGCGGCATCAACCCCATCCTGCCTTCACAAACACCCCCTACACCCTGCCTTGCTAGGGTCTGCCTGACTGGCCCCGGCGAACCTAGACCTTACTCACCTCATTGTGAGGATAGCATCCATCGCTGTGTCCTCTCAGCTGGGTGCAGTCCCAGCAGTGGCCAACGTTGCCAGTGGTGCTGCTGAGATGAAGAGTTGCCGGCCCTCCGATTGGCTGGAAACTCTTGGAGGCAGGCTCTGCTTCTTTAAAGGAATGGGAGCCCCGACAGCAACTAGTTAGTTGCTGGATGCCAAAAATGAGGCTGGGGGGTCCCACAAATGGCCAAGGCGGGGTTGCCCCCATCTTTCAGACCATCGTTGAGCAATGATTAAATTATGCGCATTATTATCAAGGGTTGAATTTGCTCATTACAGACTATAATAGGAGTCTATATGTTACGTTTAACTGTACTCAGGAGATCTCTATGGTCCAAGTACAGCTTCCATCCAAAAATGATGAGAAGTCATGTATGGAATTAGAGTTGTTGTATAGACAAATGGCACATCAAATGACAGAAAACAAATTGTACCACAGCTGCATATATTTTTTCTTCTGTATAGCAATTTGCATTAGTAATCAAATGAATACAATGGAATAATTCTTGTCACGGTAGTGAAAGGTTTTGCTTTGACGTGATGCATTAGAAGGAACATTGACTATTTTCCTCTTATGTCACATCATCCATCCTGGTATTAAGTGCATTTTCTGGTTGCGTGCATGGAAATCCTCTTTGACAAACATTTGAACTGATGTTGGCCATATGCATCACTACTGAATGGGGAACAAACAAAGTTGAAGGACAAAAAGAATAAGGTAATAAAGCCAGCCATTCATTTTGAAAGGAATTGAAATAAAGGATGACATTTTTTGTGGCTGTCACAGCTGCACTTCTTTCTGTTGGGAGACAACAGCTAAACAATTAGCCGTCTGTCTGGCTTCCTTCTGAATTCATACAGCAATTTGTTATAATGAATGGATTCAATTAAAATGGAAATGTATTAAAAATGACTGCCTGCTGCATAACCATATACATGAAAATAGTGAGATACAAGCTGTTGTGACAGATTACATGCTGACTTTGACAAAAATGAATAGAAAGGTCATCATACTGTGCTCATACCAATTTATTTTTAAGACAGCAATTCTCACATATATCATAATCTATTTAAGAAATTATTAATATTTATAAAATGCATCAATTTATTGTGCTTCAAATCTTAAGGGGAGTTGTGTTTGGCTAAACAAAGAGGTTCTGATTCAGCACTTGAAGTAAGAAACGGCATCACTGTGCACTGAGATGGAAAAACACAACCGCAAAATTTCTGAGGGGTTCTGCACTTCTATGAGACATCTGTGCTTCAGTAAGGACATCCTCACTGAAATCTGCCACCTGCTGCAGCCACAACTGCAATCTCAGAGCAGGTCAAGGCCCACATTACCAGTGGCTGTGAAGGTGACCGTGGTGATGAACTTTTATGTGTCTGGCTTCTTCCAGACTGCAGCTGGAGATATTTGCAACATCACACAGTTTGCCATCCACTGCTGTAGAAGGGAGGCTTTATATTCAAAGAGAGCTAACTGCATTTCATTCTTTCTTACAGAGTGAGCATGCAGCTGTGCTAGGATTGCAGACTCCCCCGTGGTGTAGATTTCCATTGACTGCATGCTCATCGCTTTGCGGGCACTGTATGTCAACTCTGTCCTGTTTACTGGAATCAAAAAGGATTCCACTCCCTTAACTTCCAGCAGGTGTGTGACCATAGGCAGAGAATCATGCAGGTCAATGGCTTGTATCCTGACAGCAGTCATAATGCCCTCATTCTGCGGCTTTCTGCTGGGCCAGCTACGTTTGAGCCACCACAGCAAACCAGAGGGTGGCTATTGGGCAACAAGAGCTATCAGCTGATGACATGGCTCACAATTCTGGTGCGCAACCCATGCGTACGTGCACAGAATGAATACAATGAAAACCATGTTGCCACATGAAATGATATTGAACAGACCATTAGCATGCTGAAACATCGCTTCCACTTCCAGGGTGACTCTGGCCATGTTTCTGGCATGGACAGAAAGTTATGTTCTGCACATATCAGAATTCTGATATTGCTTCCAGATTCCATGCTGGGAGCATACAGATGGAAAATGACTTCCCCATTTCCTCAACTTTACTGAAGGTTGCCCCAAAGTTTGTTATGTTTTACTGATGTTACATTGTCTACTTATTGTTATGAAAGTGCTTCCATTTTTTAAGACTTTTTGAGGACTCATGTTTGAAGATTGTGGAGATGGATTCATTTGGACGACTGAAGTGATTCCATAGATGCTGGACTTTGTTTTTTTTTAAAAAAGGTCACTGGAAGGACTTGAGCTTTCTGTTTAAAAACAACCCTTATTGGATGTCACATGTCTTAAGCTAAATAAACAACAGGAGCCTTGGTGACTGGGGGAGTTGTCTGCAGAGAAGTGACATGTCAAGATTTATGGTGGTCAAGAGTCGGTTTGATTTTGGGATTGTTTTGAGTCAGTTGGGGTCAGCCTGCTAAGAGAGAAGACACCAGCTCATCCTTTCTCCACCTTTCTGAGAAACCCTGAGAATCCAGTGTGTGATAGCAGAAACCCCTGATCCTGCATTTCTCCTGAAAAGCCTGTCAGGCTAATGCTCGGCATCGCCTGAAGAGAACTGCTCCAGAAGAAATCCCAGTGAAAGCCATCTATACGTATTTGGATGCCAGAATTAAGGGACAACTGATATCATTCCATATCTTTTCCTTTTCCTTCAAGAAACAAGAAGTATTTGGCCAAAATATTTTTTTGTCTTTTTTGTACAGAGATCTCTGCAGAGAAAACTTTACTTTTTCTTTAACAGGTGTGTGTGTGTGTTGGGCTAAGTTAGAGGGGAACTTTCATATTTCAATCTGTGTGTTAATGCTTTGCATCTTTACTGAATACGTCTTGTTTTATAATAAATTGATAATTTTGTTGTTTATTAAAGAAACCTGGTTGGTGGATTTTATTCTGAAATAAAAATAGAGTATATAATTGGTCGTATCGGTAACTGGATGAGCATTTAAATCAGTTATTTTGGTGACAGGATGAAAACAAGCACTAAATGGGTGCTGTGCAAATAAGACACCCCTGTTTGAAAATTTTGGGGCTAATTGCTGATTTCCTTGTTTTAAACTTACCTGGAGGTGCTGACCTAGACACCTGCAGGTTTAGCACTCAAGCACCGATTAGAAGCAATCTTCATGGAGCCATATATGTGGGCTTCACTCACCCACCTCCACTAAAAATGTGTGGTGTGTTGGCTGACACACAGCTGCATGTTTCAGAATGGTTCTGAGACTAAGGGAGAGGGTGCACAGGTTCTCAGATGCAGCACTGGAGGCACTATTGGAGGAGGGATGTCCTGTACCCACAAGGAGGTGAGGGATGAGTCCATCTTGCCCTCAGTCCTGCACCAACTGGTGCTGCTCTGCCTGGCTTCATCTCCTCCTCCCATTCCTCCTGCAGACAAAGGGCAAATCCCTAGCAAGATATCCATGACCGAGCACTCCTTCCTTCTGGTGATTCCTATAAGGACTCCAATAAGAGAAGTAATACAGCACTTACTCCCTTTAGGTGAATTTCTCAGAAAATTTATGGCAAAAATGTTGACAGAGTTTTGGCGAAGTCTTGACAAAGTGTCCCAGAAAGTTTCCCAGTGTATTTCAACGGTCCTCTTCAAACAAACGAGAGAGCACGGATTTAAAGTAATTGGTAAAAGAAGCAAAAGCGACATGAGGAAAATTTTCTTCACGCAGCAAGTGGTTAAGGTCTGGAATGCACTGCCTGGAAGTGTGGAGGCGGGATCAATTGAAACTTTCTAAAGGGAATTCGACTGTTATAGGAAAAGGAAGAATATTCAGGGTTACGGGGAGAAGGCGGGGGAATGACACTCGGTGAATTGCTCATTTGGAGAGCCAGTGCAGATATGATGGGCTGAATGGCCTCCTTCTGTACTGTAACAATTCTGTGATTCTGTGAAACCAGCAATACAGCTCAAAACCCCATCTTGGCCACATCGGAGGCTCTTTTGCACCCAGGGTGTCTGGGAAAATTGGGCCCTATAGATGCAAAAATTAGCAGCCAAAACGTTTATGTGGTTGTGTAAATTCCTTTCTACACTATTCATATTAAGCTGTTAATTATAGTGTTGAATTCAGGGACAAATGAATTACTTACAACTGCATCAACATGTTTCTTACTGATATAGGACAGGATAACTTCAACCCCAAAGGTTTTTGTCTCCCGAATGACAAAGAATGAATTCTGTTTTTTTGGGGGGGGGGGTTTTCTCTTATCAGCGTTATCCACTCCTCAGAGAACCATTCCTTTAAGCATGAAGGCTAGATTAATGTGCAGTCCTCTTTGACCAGAATTGATTGATGTGCTATGGATGGTTTACTATAACACTTTCCTTTTCCCAGCAGCAGTTATTTCTTCAGCCTTTTGTTACCTGAATGAATAACTTCCGTGCATTTGTTTAATAAGAATGTTTAAGTCATAAGTGGTTGCAAGGGCCATCAGCTGTGTCGAACATTGACCTATTAAATTCTGCATAACGATCAGATGAGAAGCATTGTCTGCTAATAATTCCACTTTCTAATGGGATTTCTGCTTGTAAGCCATTTATTACTTATCTGGGCATTGTAAAAACCTGGTGATAGACATTTCACTTTACCTTTTCTGTTTTCAACATTATTCTCCATTGCGCAAGTCAGAATGGATCTGTGGATTCTGGGAATGAGTACCAGACCCAGTTGTAATGTTGAATTCTTTGCCTTGTTTCAAAGAGGTCTGTAGTTTGTGCTTTTAAATAAATTCAGTTCAATTATTTCTGACGGGTGTGTTTTTCTCACCATTATAAGTAAAAAGAATTATACCTCCTAGAGGGCTGCATAAATGTATGCACTCAATCAAATAGGAATGTGGCAACTTAAAGGCTGATTTCACAGCAGAGGCACAGCGGCAATATCATTTGAAGTGTGCAGGCACGCCTTGCGTCAGGAGGGAACGGAGCAGACCTTGTGGAGTCGATCCAGTGCTCCGACTACAGATTGGGATGCACTAGGAAGTGTAGGATATCTAGCATAGCAACAGTTTTAAAGAGCATGCTAATACTATTTCACACATGAGAAAGCCATCAGCAAAGTTTAATGCATACAGTGTGTCCTGAGTGTAGCTACTTCAATTGTAACGCAAGGCACGGTGCAACACACACTTTCACCTCAGCCAGCTGCATCTTGTCTTGGACACATACTGATCATTTTGGGAACCCTTTAGCCTTTCTCACACAGTCACGAGAGAGCCAATATTCATGCATGCCACACCTTGCAGTTTCCTAGGGAAACTTCCACTGGTGTAGCTCATTTATCAGAAAATTGTTGCTTTCAGACAGTGATTTACATGCTGCCTGCTCACTGACTCATGTTTTGGTTGGCTGAGTGGCCATTTGAATGGCAATGTCAGAACTATTTAAACTTTATGGCACTTCAATCTGCGAATACTCACAGGAAGAAGAAGCCCACAAGGGACAAGTAACCCATCACTGAAGTTTGAAACCTGCATTAAGAAATTTACTTTACAAATGTAGTCAGCCCAGAATTGGTGGAGCCTATTAGAGAGGGTCAAGTAGGAGAGGAATCTTGCATCACAAACTGATACCCATCAATGTTACTTGGGGACTGTCAAACATGAACATAGTATGCAACACAGCATCATAGCAAGGCATGTATTGGTAAGTCACACTTGTTTCTGGTATCATGCTTCTTTCTCTTGTATGGATTCTCTTCTTTAGGTATCTCTGAAAAGCTGCAGAGCTGGCAGCTGGAGGCCTGGAGATACTATATTATCACAGCTCAGAATGGCACTTACTCTGCCTTTTGCAAGAACCAGCAGTGGAATATTCACTCACTGATATTCAGATTTGAACTGATAGAATTTAAAATCCAAAAGGCAATGGCATGCCTGTATAAAATCTTAATAAGACCTCAGTTAGAGTACTGTGGGAATATTAGGCTCCACTCTATAGGAAGGATTTTGAGACTTTAAAGAGGGTACAACATAAATTCACCAGGATGCTGCCTAGTATGCAGAAATACAAATGAAAAATAAGACTTGAGCATCCAGTAGCAGGGGCATGGCAGGGACAAGCTCTCACTCAGGGTAACAACAGCTGTACCACTCAAATGACCCATCGATAGATTTAATTTTGAAAAGGCCAAACAGGGTATGCATTGATAGCAATTCAGCATTGCTTAGCTTCTGCAACAAAATATATACCTGGCACTGACTTTGGATTTACTCTGTCTGTTTGACTTATATAGCCTTTCTTAACTGTATGCATCTAATAGGATGCAATGGACTAATATGCAGCACTGTGCATGAGTTGAGTGATAACTTCTCTCTGCCTGTCAATTAGCACGCCTAATATGCTTTGTGCCTGATTTAAATGTTTCCTCAAGCTAAGCAATCTCCTAACCACACCCACACATTCGAAAGTGCACAGAAATAGTCTGCTAATGGTTTCCGTGCCCTGATCCTATAAACATAAGATAACCAAAGTAGACAAAATATCTTCTAGGTGTATAAGGACAGTTACACAAAGCTTTGAATCTAAAAGCCCTATTGAAAAGCCTGCAAAAAGTATTTTTCGCACAGGTGCCATTTTTCAGGACTCTGCAATGTTGTACATTTAGGCTATTGCACCAGTGAACGCAATCGATTTTGGGGATAATTATTTTATATTGCCTACTTCTACCTATCTCTCTAGGTGGTTTAGTTTTACATTTGTTATTATCATTATTGCAGTACTTTTAAATGATTGCAGATTGATCATATTAGTCTAAGTATAAATATTACAAATATATACTGCCTGTATACCTGGTTTTACAAACACTAATCTTTTATTTCGCTTTGCAGCACTGTGTTTTTGAAATAACTGATAAAGAATTCTACTAGTCCTTACTGAAGAGTTTCTTCTGCTCTCCCACCTGCCTTCATATTAGGGATTTCAATATTATAACTTTACAAATTTGGCAGTCATTTTCATCATCACCCTACAGTGTATAAGGACAGAAGATCAATTACTATTTTTTTCAACTGCCCGCATGTACTTAGTATCTACTTGTTTCTAATTTTAAAAACAAAATTTCACTTTTATACTTCAGGCATACTGCACTAATGTCACAAAGTTCTGCTTTTGGGTTGCCAGTAGTTAAACATACTGCCAACTTTGAATTGCTAATCTACTGTAATTACCGTTTTATCTGACACACTCAAAGACAAGCAAAAGGCAGAAAGAAGCACCATAATTACAATAATAGCAGTGGGAAGAAAGGGTGAGTGGTTTTCCAGTCCATTTGGAAAAAGGTGATAGTGATAAAGTAGAATCAAGCCTCACTGAAACTAAGGCATTTTAGCCTATCATCTGAAATTCATTATAATTTCTGTCAACCTGAGAATCATCAGGTTAGTTTCACATCTAACTCTCCCATTGAAGTCATCTGGTGGGCAAGGATTCAGAGAGAGCCTCGACAGAGATTGAAACCACAAGTGCAAAGAGGCCATAAAATAATGTCAAGAGGATGGCAGTGGGTGGGTAAAGGAGTTGATATGAAGGGTGAGATTAAGAGAGGGTAGGAGGTTGGTGAATTCACTTGACAGAGGGCTAGGAGAGTTAGGGTAAAGATTGAAATCATAGAGGATGAGGAGTTGCTCAGGGAAGAGACTAAGGGAGGAAACCACAGACAGAATGTCAGTATGGTGCTTGATGGGCAGTAAGCAATAAGGATTTTAAATGAAAGGTGTGAAGGATGAAAAAGAGTGAGGTGCTCAAAGGAGAAGAAGGTACCAGAGGAGTAGAGGTGATACTTAGAGATAAGGTCCTCACCACTGCCATGGCAGTTGGATGGGGCAGGTGGTGTAAGGTATAGCTCGGCAGGAAGTCTTCTGAAGGGGGAAGGAGTCATGACTCATGAGGCATGTTTCTGTCAATGCTATGTTATTAATACAATTGGCTACAATGAGGCCAAGGTATAGGTTGTGAGTGAGTGAAGATTCTAAAGGTAAATGCAAAAGATGGGTGATTGAGCAGTCCCATAGGGGAGAGGCAAAGGGTGAAAGGGATGGGTAGTGTAATGTATTTGTATAATATGCTAATGATGTGATGGCATAATGACATCATGATAACACTTCCTTGAACTGGCCATGCTTGGTGTCCATCTTGTCTGTTAGTGCACCTCAAACATACCACAGAAAATGGTGACGAGGATGAGATAAACGTCCGTCAATATAGGCAGCAAACAGCAGCAGGGACTGCACTGAACAAGATTAGCCAGATTCTGACGATCTATCTGCTTGGATGGCGGAGATTTTGGCTGGTTTGTGCAAAGCCTGAGTCTCAAGCTGTTCCCTCAGTTGACTGGGATGCGGCAGGGTCCTAGTGTGCATCAGGGTCCTAGTGTGCATCAGGGTCCTAGTGTGCATCGGTTTCCAAGTGCTCATTTGGCTAAGAATATTTTCAACCACTGACTAGATTGGTTTTAGGTATTACTGTTACGGACAGCCACAGTAAAGTGTCTACTGAGTTACTGTGAATTTGCAAACTGGACAATATGGCTACGCCTATGGGATACATCAGAAGGCTGGGAACATATGAGAGGGCTCGAGAACCATACAGTTCGTCTATTGAAGGAATGGACATGTTTTTCAGAGCTAATAACATTTTTGAATTCAAAGGTGATGAAGAGGTGAAAACTCAGAATAAGGCAATTCTTGAGTGCGAGAAAGTAATTTTGCTAATGGAGATTGGCCCTGAAATTAATTGCAGCCTAACAAAGAAAGCTTCTTGTTTCAACAAGGCAAAAGATGTGCCATTCAAAACAACTATCACCAAGTTAGAGGAACATTTCAACCCTAAGCCTCTAGAGATAACAGAAAGCTACAAATTTGTGACCAGAAATCAGAAAAGTAGTGAAACAATTGGTGAGTACATTGTAGCACTGAAGGATCACAACTTTCCAATTTGGCACGGCCTTAGACCGTGCATTACGGGACAGATTTGTGTGTGGATTAGTGGATGAAAGAATCCAATCGAAGTTACTAAACACACTAAATCTTACATTTGAGCTAGCGTGTAAGATTGCTCTTTCTATGGAGATGGCATCAAGAATTGCTCTGGAATTTTGTCCTATGCCAGTGACTAGTACGGCTTCTGTCCACAGTCAGAAGGCTTTCACCAAGCCTAAAATGAAGAGACCTAGTCAGAAGAGTGCTAGTGAAAGCGGTTTATTGTCTTGTTATCACTGTAAGGGCAGCCAAAAGGCACAAACATGTCAGTACAGAAATGTCAAGTGACTAATTGCCAAAAGAAAGGCCGAGCAAAGGCCAATACATGAAAGGGAACTCATTCCAGTGGCAATGGAAAACAACAATATTCCAAGGGTAGAGTTTACAATCTTGAAGTGAATCCAGAGGGCTGGATTTTTTGTTGGAAGCAGGGATCCTGGGCTGAAAAGGTGGGGAAAGCCCACCTCTGCCTTTTCGTGCTCTAGCGGAGCGATCCTCCAGTGTTTTCAAGGCTAAGTGTCCCGCGCCGGGATCCCTATCCCTTTGAAGATGGCGATCCCGCCTCCAAGAGCTACCAGCCAATCAGAGGACCGGCTACTCAGCAGTATTGGCTGCGCAACCAGGAGCAGTGGCCACTGCCAGTACTGCAGAGGCCTTAGACCCAGGCCCAGCACTGGAACCCCAGATCTCAGGTCAGTGAGGTGAGATCGCCTGGGCCTGTCTGGAAGGCCCCAGTAAGGGGGAGTGGCCGTGCAGTCCAGGGGGAGGGGGGGCCGGGGCGTAAATTGGTTCCTGGCGGGGGTCCTCTGTGGCCCATGGTGGAGTGCCCCTCCCCCAAGTCCTTGTGTTACAAGGCATCCTTCCCATATGAGGGGGCCTCCATGCGGCAGCGGGAAGAGACCCTTAATTGGTCGTTAATAGACTACATAAGGGCCTCAATTGGCTTCTCTGCAGGAAGGCCATTGCTGGCCTATCCTTTCCCCGGAAAGATGACTTGGCAACAGGCCCTCCACACCCCTCACCCCCACCACATGTCGTGATACTCCGTGGGGCCCACACCTCCGACCCTGCCTCAGGGGCCACATAAAATCCCAGCTAGACTGTCTAAGTGAAGAGGAGTTAATGCTGTGCAGCATTTATACCACTAGCAATCAATCAAATGATACTTTAATACAAAGGTGTTTGTAAATCAACATCCGAATCAATATGGCTGCAGATTGCTCCATCATGAGTAAAGACACTTATGAGAACAAATCCAGTGATGAACCTCTAACGGAGAGCACTGTTCAGTTGAAAATATACTCTGATGAGGTGTTAGAAACATGTGGATAAATGGAGTGCTTTCGCCATTTCCTTGTTACCACAATTCCCCAGACTCACTCTGTAGAGGACCAACGCAAACTTGAGTTACTCTTTTCCTTTTTAAATAGTTGTAGAAACTCTTACTATCTGTTTTTATATTTCTAGCTAGCTTTCTCTCATACTCTAATTTCTCCCTTTATTATTTTTTAGTCATTTTTTGCTGGTTTTGAAAATCCGTCCAACCTTCTGATTTACCACTAATCTTTGCAGTATTGTGCGCTTTTTCTTTCAATTTTGATGGTGCGTTCTTCTCCTAGAGCCTTTCTTTCTCACTGAAATATATCTTTGCTGAGAGTTATGAAATATCTACTTAAATATCTGCCACTGCTTCTCTACTGTACTATCTTTAACCTAATTTCCCAGTTTACTTTGGCCAACTCTGTCTTCATACCCTTGTAATTGCCTTTATCTAAGTTTAAAACACTAGGCTTAGACCCCACTTCTCACCCTCAAGCTGAATGTGAAATTCTACCATGTTATGATCACTGTTGCCTAGAGGCTCCTTTATGATGAGGTCATTAATTAATCCTGTCTCATTGCACATTACCAGCTCTAGAATGGTCTGCTCCCTGGTTGGCACTAGAACTGCACTAAGAAATACAGTCAAGTTCAGGAGTGCATTGCGGACACGCCTGTCCATCTCACTTCTACTGGCATAACGGGTAAGCGGAAGGCCCAGGTCTCTTTTTGCATCCCAAATCCTACTGATGTTCGACGTGGTGGTTGCAAAGCATCTGCCAATCCACCATTATTTTGTTGGCTTAGAACATAGAAAACTTGTTCAGGAATTATGCTGCGTTTACACCCCCTCCCAATCATTTAATACAAATGCTACTTTCTACCCTGACCAACTGCAGCAGAAAAGGGTAATAGTGCGGTAGTTGGGCAGGATAGAAATGTGGGTCAGGGCTAGTAAGAGAAACTACAGCAGTGCTGAGTGGTGGTGGTGGCTCATTCCTGATTTGAACAGTTTTAACAACAGCATAAACCACAACAAATGGCCTACTCTGAGGACAGAGTGGCCTACCTCTGCTCCTATTGCTTATGTTCTTATAGAGATCAATAGAATTTTGGATATTAAGAGAATTAAAGGATATGGAAATAGGATGGGAAGATGGAATTCCGGTAGAAGATCAGCCATAATCGTATTGAATGCTGGAGCAGACTCAAAGGGCCAAATGGCCTACTCCTGCATATATTTCTTATGTTCTTATGTGCTCTTGCAAGTTCATTAAATTTAATAAGTTATAATAAAAACCCACATATTCTTTGGATATTACTTGTCTTCCTGTGAATCTTACATAGTTCACATACCAAAGGAACAAGTAATATCATAAGGTGGCCACAGTGGGATATATTTTTCTGAAGAGCACCAAATATTACATTGTGGCATGTTTGCTTTTTTTTCTGAAGAACACACCACGCGAGAACAAAGAACAGCAGATTTCTTAACAGGAGTGCAGCTGGCAGAAGACCCCATGACAGTGCAGCAAGCTAGGACTGCAGACAGGACTCTGGGATGAAACTCTGTGAGTACAGCAGGAAAATTGCCAGGAGATCAGAGTGTTCAACTAATCTGGCAGTGGGTTGGAAAATTTGAAAAGAAGCAGCTGCATCCATTATTGCATTAGTTTTCCTGGATTTTTTGTTTCATGGGTGAGACCTATGCCAAAATGAGCAGAAAGAGCTCAAAAGCACCACTGGAGGTCCAACACAAAGTAAAAGGCAGTTGCTGGTACTGCAAGCTACAGCCCATTGGAGAGAAAAAAACTGCTCATGGTTTAAAAAAATGAACGAGCTGTGTAAACAGAGAAAGCTGCCATCTCTCACTCTTAAATGGGGCAGGCCTGAAAAATCGATCCTGTTTTTAAAAAAAAGGAAACAGAAAGTTGCATCTGTAAGACAGAAAACTTGAGAAAAAGCCTTTATTTTTAAGAAAGCAGGGTCATCCAGAATATGGCTTTCAGATATCCAACTATGCATTGGAAGGCGTCAGACATCGCGTCTGAATTTAAACGGTTTCACCAGTGGATGGAACTGTTTCCTGGATCAAGAAGTGAGAAAACCAGAGAAACAAGCCGTGAAAACCAAGATCACACTGGGCAACAAGGGCCTGCAATGGATCAACACATCAGGATTGTCAGCTAAGGATCGGAAGGACCGGAGCAAGCTATGGACATTCCTGGAGGAGCAATTCAAGGTAAAGGTCAATTTCTGAGTACATAGGTTTGAGCTTATGATCTACCAGCAAAGGCAAAATGAGTCCATTGACTAGTTTGTTGCAAGGTGCCAAGACAAAGCTCAAGAATGCGACTTCACAGATATTGAATTATAAAAATGGGTTATAGAGCTAGTAATCGTGTCTGCCCCACAAGAGACCTTTCAAAAAGACCTGCTAGAAAAGAAGAAAGGGCACACCATATATGCACTCTTAATGATGGAAGAAAATCTGAAGCCATCATGGCTGGGCGCCAACAGTTAAAAGTGTTGGGGCTGGCTACAACAATTGGTATGATAACCAAGGCTCAAAAGCCGTGTGGTAAATGTGACCTGACTCACTCAATTCGCAGTTGTCCAGCATACCAGGACCTGTGCAAAGCTTGTGGCATGTGAGGACATTGGGCAAGGCAGTGCAGAAGGCCGAGCTCAGGTACTGCATACAGGAGTGGTGGCAGATCACATGCAGAGAGCATGTCCGCAAGACAGGATGGCAAATGCAACTAAAGGTATGCAAACACACAACAAAAGCCCAAACAGGTACATCAGGTCAGCAGAGAGACAGATTGTCAGGAGGACAGGGATGAAGAATGCACTCATGAAAACAGCGAGCAAGCATTTCACATAATTAATTTGGATCAACATGTCAATGCTATTATGCATTCTGAGGCATTCACCATGATCGGGATTATATGTCCGCAGAAGAGTGGCAGGCATAAGCTCAGAGTGAAAATTGACACCGGAACAAGTGCAAATATTCTGCCTGTCCATATCCTGAAGGACATGTACTTAAAGAAATGGGAATCAATGGTATGACCCATCACAGCCAGGCTGACTGCCTATAGTGGTTCTCAGATCAAGTGCATTGGAATGATAACCCTACAGTGCAACTATGGGAGCTCCGAATGGCTACCACAAATGTTTTATATTGTCGACACAACTGGACCAGCTGTTGCAGGACTTCCAGTATGCTGATATTTACGAATCGTCACAACACATAAGATCAGCACCGCACCAAAAGGTACAGAAGGCTGCAACTTGGAGTGCACTGAGTTGGTTAGAAACCTGAAACTACTTTACCTGGACAGGTTTGATACAATCGGCGATTTCAAGGGTGATGCCATAGTGCATGTGAGGGAGGATGCAGTTCCTATTGACACGCCAAGGAAGTTCAGCATCCAATTTCAACAGAAGCTTAAAGTGGAGCTGGATGAGATGGAACACAACGGCGTCATCTGCCGAGTGCACCAGCATTCCGATTGGTGCAGCTCCATTACCTGCATGCTGAAGCAAGACGGCAATCTCAGGATTTACTTAGATCCGTGACAATTGAATTTAGCTCTCAAGAAACACATAAATTCCCGACCCTGGAGGAGCTGAATCCTAAGTTTACTGGTGCTAAGTATTTTTCAAAGCTTGACGCAAACTATGGCTGCTGGTCTGTCCACTTAGCCAAGAAGTCCCAGCTACTCACAACTTTTAGCACGCCTTTCGGGAGTTACTGTTTCAGACGGTTACCGTTTGGACTGTGCGTCAGCCAGGCCATTTTCCAACTATACATGGACAAGTTAATGGAAAATATCCTCGGCTGTTTCTGTATAACCGAAGATATTGCAGTGAAGAGGTGGACCAAGGCACAGCATGACCGAAACTTGCTTTTGCTAATGCTGGCTGCTCATCGTGACGGCCTTATGTTTAATAGCATGAAGTGTCAGGTCAACATTGGCACATCAACCTCTTTGGGTCAATATATTCCGCCACAGAAATACATCCAGATCCATAAATTACCGAAGATATCGGAGCCATGTCAACTCCTCAGGACCGGGAAGACCTACAACAGTGTCTAGGGCTATTCAACATTTTGGCCCCATACTCCCCAATTTTGCTGAGCAAGCAGCACCGCTTAGAGAACTGCTGTGTAAAGATACCCCTTGTGGCAAAAAGACCACCAGCAGGTGTTTGAGTCCTTAAAGTTAGATCTGTCGAGTCAAGACAGTACGTTACAGTATTGCAACCCAACCAAAGAGACCACACCCGAGGTCGACGCATCCCAGAAGGGATTAGGCACTTGCATCATGCAGGACGGGAAGCCAACCACCTTCCCAATGTGTTTGTCACAAACCCAATCCAATTATTCTAACATCGAACGTGAAACCTTAGCTCTGGTTTTTGGTATTGCTAGGTTTCACACCTACTTGTTCGGGAAACATTTTACTGTGGAGACTGACCACAAGCCATTTGAAACCACATGGCGTAAACTGCTTAAGAGTGCTCCTCCACAGTTGCAGAGGCATTTGGTGAAGGTCCAAAGCTACAATTGTGACGTCCAATATAAACTGGGTAGAAAAATGGTCACATTGGACACCCTGAGCAGAATGCCTAACCCGAATAAAGATGCAGATGTCTCGCTAGATTTGCATGTCCACGGTGTGGACTCGGAGATTAAAGATGTCTTGAAGATCGATCTCATGAGTTTTGGACCCCACAGATGCAAGCAACTAAGAGATGAGATGGCACGTGACCCGACCCTATCGTTGTTGTGGAAAGTGATTGTGGATGGATGGCCCGACACCATACAGGAGGTAACTGAATATCTACGCTATTTCTAGCTTTATCGAGATGAGCTCGGTATATCACAAGGGGTGATTTTCAAAGGGAAACATGTCCTGACACCCAAAGCTCTGCATTCTGCTATTCTAACCCAACTACATCAAGGGCATTTAGGAATAGAGCGTAGCTGGCGCCTTGCCAGAGAGACAGTCTACTGGCCAGGAATCAACAGTGATGTTGAGATGGTGATGAAATCCTGAGAGGCATATCAAAGTTGTCAGTCAAATCAACAGAAGTAATCCACATGAACACCTTCACATCCATGGGTGAAGATCGGCACAGATTTATTTCACATTCAAGGTGATGATTTCCTCCTTGATACGGATTACTTCACCAAGTTTCCGATCATCAGGTAGTTACGAGATACGTCAAGTGCAGTGGTTGCTGTGTTCAGCCTATTTGGCGTCCCAGAAGAAATTATCTCCAACAATGGGCCGCAATACACAGGAAGACTATTCCAAGACATGTGTGCTAGATGGGAAGACCATCACATGTCACTGTCGCTGCATTATCCAGAGTCCAACGGCATGATTTAGGACTCTGACCTTCTGTCCTATTTGCAATCAAGCTAATTCTGTTCCCGCTTGCCTGTCATATGATGCCTACACCTTCCCTTGTTTAGACAGAAGTATATCCTTTACTGTGGAAAACTTAGAGAGATGTTGATTGGGCAGGATACCTGCCTTCCACACAGCAACTCCCCAGGTGATGGTAAGCCCATATCTGGTGGAGTAGCTCGGAGGTGTAGCATTGCAACCTTGAGATCTTGTCCCGTCTCCCTCCACTTCAAAATTAGTGAGGTTAGTTCACTTCACTGCAACAGTACATGGAATGGTAACGTTTCCTTAAGTGCTTTTACACTGGCACCTGAGTACTGAGGCCTGACTGACACTGATTTAGGAACAGAGCTTCTTGACCTCTGAACTCAAGCCAACTTGACACTGTATCCTCGGTGACAGGCTGTGTCCATCACATGGGTGGGCAACCCACCCAATCTTTAACCTTTCATGCTGGAGTGGGTGTAGGGTTAATGGGGATGAGCCACAAGGGAAGGTTAAGGTTGGGAAGTGACCCTGATGAATTCATACATGGCAACTTCCTTGTATTTGTCATGAGAGACACAATTTCTCAATCAAATTCAGCCTCATTTGTAATCTCACGAGAAGGCTGTGAAATCTCAGGATTTTTCTGCTGTTGACATTTGCTTGGTGAACCTTTTTGGACTGGGTTGCTGACTATGGGCAGGATTTTGGTGCCGAAATGGGATTGGAATGGAAGCAGGCAGGCATGGAATTTCTCCAATGAATAATTAATTATCTATTAACCAGGCAGCGTGTTGGTTGCCTGCCACGGTCCTCACTCCTGGCCATTTTCCTTGAAGCTGAATCGGAGGCAGAATGGCTACCTGCCTGCCAGCAGCAGGTAGCTTGTTAAATCAATTAAAAAGCTAATTAAAGCCAATTATCAGAGGTTGGCTGGAGTTTTCCAGTCGGCCTGCAAACCCCCACAAAGGCATCCGGAGCCCGGCAGATACCTGGAGGTGGCCTCCCAGTGGCAAACCAGGGGACCACTGCTCCAGGATCATTCAGAAGCCCCCACCCCCACGCTGCCACCATGCCTACCTGACCACAGCTGCAGGCTGCTCTGTGGAAGAGCTCCCCTTCCACAAAGGTGGTCCAATAGCTGTGGTCATTCATTTTCTTCACTTTGTAAAAGTGCTAAGAGGCCAATCCTGCAAAAGTCGTGTTGGCTGACTGTTGACAGCATGGTGTTGGGTGGCCTGTCTGTCTGCTGAAAGGTGACTTGGTTTCAGAGAGCAGTTCTTCAAGGCCTTGAAGCTGCTGCTGGCTTTTATTTTATATTATGCTCAGCCCCAGATGGCATCTTTCCTTTGCTGCATCATGACTCAGACAATGCACAGAAATTCATGTTAAAGCTACAGCTTTGAAGCATCGACAAGGGACCACTTCCTACTTTTTTATGGTTCTATGGTTCTACAACACTCATGAGCTTTAGAGAGGTAAGTATATTGCTGTTGTTAAAGGCACAGTACACACTAATCGTATAAACAATTGCAGCACTACCATTACTAATTAGTCCATAAATTTTCCTACACCCAACTTTGCATAAGATCTGCATAATATGATGACACATTTTACATTCACATTAAATAAAGACATACATAATGGAACAGGTTTTATGGCACGGCTTGATTTATAATCAATGTTTTATGATAGGTTCACTTGAACGCCACTTCTATAATTGTAAATGGTAAAGTACTTACTATGAAAATGAAAATATTCATCTAAACACAAGGAAAATAGTTATTTTATTGTCCAGATGATTAAATGCTGAAGCATGGTCACGTCAATGTTATTTCTATCTGCTTATACGGCTTTCTGTCACTATGATGGTTTATATTGATAGGGATGGAGCACCATTAATGGCATTTGACCCATAAGTGAAGTGACCCATAGTCTGGAGACACTTCAGCACTGGGAACCTAGTTTGTTCTGAGTATTGATACTGTCATCAGGTCTCCATTTACAATTAAACGTGTCTTTATATTTGGACAGGTATGAAGGAGGGGGGAGAGGTCAACAGGGGTAAGCCAAGGCACGGAGATATGCGTATGTGTGTGTGAGTCTGAGAGAGTCAAGTAAACACAGCGCATTTTGCTTCTAGCATGGAGGCATTAGAGGAGGTTAAACCCCTGTGCTCCAATGCCCTGGTTACCATCACCTAGCACTTAGAGCCTGCCATTCAATACAATGCAGGAATGTATTATTAATAATATTCTGGCCTTTATCGACAGTGCCTCTTCACATAGAAATGTCTGAAACTTTCTAGGAATGTTCTTGGAGTGGTTAGCGTAAAATACCCCACCACCTACAACACCCCCCCCACCCCCCAATGCCCTCTTTGGTTTTGATGGCTTTGACATTGCCTTGGTATCATATTGCCCTATTGATGATGAACCCTCAGCTTTCCCTGCCGAGCATCCAGCAGCTGTGAGGTCTGCGTTCTGCATCCAATACCTTTCACTTCAGGCTCATTAGCCTCTGAAAAGAGAATGTGGCATTGAACCCCCTTGTGATCATGCCCAGATAACAGGTAGGATTTTTTTTAAAGCTTTTTGTAAAGCTATTTTCAGATGCAGTAATATTGTTTTTGTAAAGACCTATTAGAGATCAAGTAAGCCAATAATGAGTTTTATAAACCAACTGTCAATCCATCTTGGTTTATGTTTAAAAAAAAGAAACTCATGATTTCTATACCAAATCTCTTGATTTTTAAGCGTTTGTCTCTTGATTTATCAGATGGTGGGGTTGGAATGTCTGCACTAGTTTCAATTGCAGGTTACCAATATCCATGCACCACTCCTCACATTTATGCTGCTGAATGTTAAGGAGTATCTAGATGTCATTAGAAATATTGATACATATTTTACATCAAATTTCAGGACAGCAACTTCCATGCGCCATTTTCCCTCATTTACATTTAGACTGGGGAGCAGATCCCCTTAGACAAGTTGGGAAGCTCCAGAGAAATGAAGGAGGCCTGGTTATGTTGGATCTCCACCACTTCTGGAGTTTCCTGGTTGCCTTGGTCCCAGGCAAACGAAAGACCAGGAAGAGATATGGAGCAAAGGCGGCTAAGTGGAGTGGTGGTGCAGATAAGCTGTGATCTATCTGAATGGGTGGTAAAGGCTCAAGGGATTGAATGGCCTACTCCTGTGATCCTAAGGCACAGGCATCATGTACCTTACTGGTAAAAAGTATAGAAAAAATTGATATTGTAGGTTATACATATGAAATGACATAATATTTGAATATTGCCTTAAATTACAGAGCTTCCTTATATTTTTATAATTATCTTTATATACAATTACTTTTCACACCAGAGAACAAATTAATTGATTGCAGAGATTACTTACTTTTCAATGCAGTTTGTTTGAATCTCCTGCACTTGTCAATTAAGTTTACATAGACAGTATTAGATTTTTCCACTTCAGTCATAGACCTGTAAATCATTAATTTAATCAAATGAACCACAAATTCCTCAAAAATGTTTGCAACATGTGCAATATAATGTTATTGTCTAGCTATGTATCATTATCTTTTTCTAAAAAAGAAGCAATGCCTACAATTTTTTTTCTGTTCTTCCTTCCATTTTTACCTGGTTTTGTCCTGGGTTGAATCCTGATCCATTTATTAAAGTTTGGATGTAGTTGTTTGGAATAGGAACAGCAAATAATTCTTGTAAAACACAACAGAACTCTAAGAAAACATCTGTCACATCTGTGGCCCAGAGGCACAAGCCATCACCAACCATAAGGCCAAGCATGTGATATGTTTCTCGATCTTTGCTAATACTGGTTTGCACCAACCTGCAGAAAGTGCCTGACAACAAATCAGGTTCCCCACTAACATTTTGGAGTCCCTGCTGAGATTTGGAACTAGTCATGTGAAGAATCACAGGCATAAAACAAACTGTTCTATGAAAATGACCGTCATACACAATGATGTTAATGCATTAAGTCACTTGAATAAATTTAGCTTCTTATGTGCATTTGTTCAATTCATTTTCTCAATATATTACATGGTCCTATTTCAAATAACATTTCTGTAGAAAATTAGAATTTATCGCTTCTGCTGTGTGATAGCTTCTTAGCACAATTTTACTTAATCAGTAGACTAGAAACTTATGGCCAGGAGGAGCAGGTGTGCTCCTTCTGGCCCTGCAAAGAAATTCTGGGCCACTGCCACCTGGGTTCCCCCCACCCCACCTCCACTGCGATCATGATCCCTCCCATTTCCCAGGGCTTAACTTACTGCCAGCTGATTGCTTGATATTGTACTGAACGCGGTGAGCTGCATTGGGATGTCCATTTTGATGTCAGTTTGATGCCTAACAGTTCTGTTTAAATGAGGCCCAAGCCTCAAAATGGCCCCGGCTTCACCTCCAGAACAGTCAGATGGCCAGCGCACTCTGCCAATCATCCACCCAAATTTAAAAGGAGACAACTTAAACATCCGGCAGTCGCACGAGATGGGCGATGTCAGATTGGCCGCATATTATATGCCCTGACTGATTTTCCTTATCATTGACTTCAACACAGGCAAATTGAGCGAGGTATAAAACAGGCAGCCAATCCAATATTGCCTGCTTTATACCCCTGCTGGAATTTAAAATTATTTGCAAAAAACAACTCTTGAGTTCTACCATACATAGGCCGCAACAAATTGCTGGAGGTTTTATTTTAGGTGGTGGCTTGATGTTTGGGCATATAAAAGAATAAAGAAAATCAATACTGAATATTTAATGTGTATGTAAAACAGCTCTGGAAACACCTACTCGTGTTTCAAAACTGTACAAAATACTATGACTAATTTTGCAAGTTTCACCTCCTGCAAACAGCTTCATCAGCGCACAAACTGAAAATTTGGGCGCAGAGGTCATTGCGTCCTATAGGATTTTCCATTCCTTAATTTTCATTCCTGAAGCCATTCGCTGGAAACATGAACTCAAAAAGATTACCCCTGCTGCGTGGTAATAATGGAAGAGCAGTGAGCACTGCCTCAGCTGAAGGATGTCACAGCAAACAAACTCCATTACACCCATGCTTTGGCCTCTGGGCTCTTCCATTTACAGAACTCATTTATCAAGTACTGTTCACATTAAACAGGAATCGTGAGTTTATTTACCAAATAAAGTCAATATTTTAGATTACAGCTTATACATCATTGTAGATGCCTTGAGGGCTTCCTATGGTGCACTGGAACTCTCAGTAATGTTCCCAGTGCATTGCTGAAAACTTTCATATAGTGCATTCTCATAGTATTCTTAACACGTTTCTTTTTGTTTATAATTGCTCACTAATATATATATCAAACTCTAGGAGTTGCTGCTCTGGTTTTCCAACCTAGCTATCACTTGTCCTTGTGGGAATGTTATTCATGATAATGTTTTATTTTAAATAGATTAACATCAGTATGTGCACCATCCTATGATTTGTCCTGGCAGATTGATCAAACTATCCTTTGTGGCAATCTATCAGCAAGAAAACTGAACAGAACTTTGAGGGATACTAATTGGTATGCATTGCACCCATTTTTCAGGCATAAAACAGCCACAATGCTGACAAAGTTAGCAGTGAAACAGCTTGCACCCAATCTGAACGTCTGCCCGGCCACTGCTGAATTCATTGGGCACATTTTGTAGGAATCCCAGGTGGCTGCCTAAAACAGGTGTTAGGTGCCTTGCGTATGGTAACAAAGGGCCTAATGCCAATTTATGGACCTCACTGTGTCCGATTTGTGTCCGATGAGTGCAGCAAGCGTCCACCCAGCAGAGAGCAGAAGGTAATAGGTGATTAGAGCCCGGGGCAGGGTCAGAGCAGGCATGGGAGCTGTGTGATTGTGAGGAGTGTGAAGTCAAAGGAGCACTCCTGTTCCTCCTGACTTCACGGGATTTTAAAGAAAATAATTAAAATCTATCGCCATAAAAACATCATTGGTTTTGTGTCCAAAGGCGTCGAATACAAAAGGAAGAGCTGAAATTTATATAAAATCCCTGTTAGAGCACGGTTGGTATATTGTGTACAATTTTGGGCACCCCACAAATAAAAGGATACAAAAGGGTGAGGTTTGATCGTGAAGGTGGTCACCAATTCCAGGATGGGGAGGGTCAACCAGGATTAAACCTGAAATATATGTTAAATTATAGGCACGTGGCCTCGTCATAATACTTAAATGAGTGGTCTCCTCTACACTGGGGAGACCAAACGCAGACTGGGTGACCGCTTTGCGGAACACCTCCGCTCAGTCCGCAAGCAGGACCCTGAGCTTCCGGTTGCTTGCCATTTCAACACACCCCCCTGCTCTCATGCTCACATCTTTGTCCTGGGATTGCTGCAGTGTTCCAGTGAACATCAACGCAAGCTCGAGGAACAGCATCTCATTTACCAATTAGGCACACTACAGCCTGCCGGACTGAACATTGAGTTCAATAATTTCAGAGCATGGCGGGGCCCCCCATTTTACTTTAATTTTTCGTTATTTTTTCTTTTTCTTTTTTTCTTTTTTATATTTTTTTATATATTTTTTTGTATGTTTATTTTATTGCATCTTCGTTTGTTCAGTTTGCTTACCCACTTTTTTTTTCATGTCTGTACTTGCTGCTGTTCAATATTCAGTCCGTTAACACCCTATCTGTACTCATGCTTTGTCTTTCAACACACCATTAACATATTGTTTGCCTTTGCTCCATGACCTTCTGGTCAGCTATTCTGTGGCCTTGTCCAATCTACACCTTCTCCTTTGTTATCTCTTGCCACACCCCCGCTTTACTTGCTTATAACCTTTCACATTTCTAATATTTGCCAGTTCCAATGAAGGGTCACTGACCCGAAATGTTAAGTCTGCTTCTCTCTCCACAGATGCTGCCAGACCTGCTGAGTATTTCCAGCATTTCTTGTTTTTATTTCAGATTTCCAGCATCTACAGTATTTTGCTTTTACTTAAATGATCAACCTGCCTCCTGGGAGTGGGTTGGTTGCCCGTCACCCCCACCAACCTTTCCCTCCCACCCACCCCCATTCAGCCTCCATTAAAACTGGAAATGGGCAGGTTGGTGGCAGGTAGGGGTTGGTTTTGAGACATTTTAAAATTTTTGCATCTCACCCGACCCAGATCCACCCATCTTGGGGATTAAAATTCCCCCCCATGTCGTTTGTCACTCACTGGAGCTGAGAAAATTAACCGGTAACATCATATAGAGGTCTTCAAGATTAGAAAGGTTTCAAGATACAGTTGTGATAAGGTAAAAAATGAAAGATTATTTCCACTGGTCGGTGCGATGGTAACAAGAAAACTTCAAATCTAAGATAATCACAACAATAACAAACGAGAAGGGTAAAAGAATGTCTTTGTACAGAGACTGGTTAGAATTCAGAGTTCTGTGCCACAAACCATTGTTGATGCAAAGTATTATTTTAAAAAGGGATTAGATAATTGCTTGAAAGGGGAAATTTAAAGGGTACGTATGTGGATCAAGCAGGAGAGTGGGATTAGTCTGAAAGGTTTATGTGGAGTAAACCTCAGCACACATTTAGGCATTCTATGTATGACTCTAGGCAATATATTTCTTGTATTAGAGGGCAGGACATAGTATTGACATCTAAATGACATCACTTTTGCCACATTCATATATTGTTAAGGAAGCTCCCAGCTACTTCTGATCAGAGCTCTCTATGCCGGGTATAAACACGTGTGCATACACAAATAAATATGAATCACATGCATTGTGGGCTAGAGATCTAATGTATCTCCATTATGTTCAGATTGTACCCATTTGTGGGATGAAAGAGAGCTGTGAGTTGACTCTGACATTACTGTGTAACAGCAAAGAGACAGATTTAATATTTTCCCCTATCCCTAAACTTGCAGGTTCATCCAGTTTGTTATTTCATGCACACTTCTCTTAAATGCATTGTTTCCCCTTTTTCTAGAGATCCGGTCAAATAACATTTAGAAGGTGATATATCTTCAAATTGTTGTATAGAATATCAATAACCCAATGCAGTGAAATGATTTTAAATTATTGTACAGGGTTTTTACCATGTAGAGTAAGCAGAGCAGAACTTGTGTGTCTAGCCACTACAACACCATAGTCATTGGTACAATTAGAATTCCTAAACTGCTATATTAATGGGTTTGATGTGATTATTTTACCATTATCATTCATAAACTGTATGCAGTGGTCTGCTTTTTTTTACATTAATAGGCAATAGTTGGTCAGAATGAACAGACTAAACCGATTATTGCTCTGTCTCGCCAGCCTTTTAGCTTCCAGGCAGCTATATGAATTATTAAGTATGATCCAATATTCATTCAGTGTAATATGTGTCATTAGGAGGCATCCATCTGGGACAATAAGTGCATATTAATCATCATAAGCATTTTTGGGCATTGCTGTTATTTGCTTTAAGATACTGGATGTGTTTGTCAAACTTCTAAATAGCTTTAAATGTCTATTGTAAGCTCCTGGAGAATAGGTGAAAGGCAATTAGGAGAGTGATGTATTTATCATAGAAATATATAAATGTTGCAGCATTGATGCAGGCCATTTAGCCCTGCCAGTCTGTGTCAGTGTTACTCTCTGCACAAGCAAATAGTTCCAATCCCATGTACTTACCCTGTTCCCATATCCATCAACTCTTTTTCCTTCATCCTATCCAATCAAATCTTGAACACTTGCATAGTTTCTGCCTCAACCACTAACCCTGGAAGTAAATTGCACATTCTCAGAACATTCTAAACTTTTGGGGACAATTTTCAGCGGCGTGTTCAGGCATTAATTGCCAAGATGGAGTCTTGAACTGAAATCCTGGTTTAGCGAGATCTGCATCTTTAAAGACAAACCCCACAGCTTTCTGATGAGTGTTCTTGCTGCCTGTTCAAAAGAGCAGGATAAAATGAAAGACTGGGGTAGCAGAGGAGGATGTCAGCAGGTGAGTCCCTCGGGCAACCTTAATTACTTAACTGCTCAGTTTTCACCGGACAGACAAGGTTAAAATTGTCCTATACTAACTGATGCTGTAATACAGTTCGCTGGATGCCACCAGTCTTCTAATGATCGATCCAAATAACCATTCTTCACTTGGGAGCCTGGACATTAAGGGTTGGATTCTCCTGTGATTGATGGCTTAGCATATGTACTGCTGTTACGGCCGGGTGAGAAAGGGGTTTTAAGCTCCCCTCTTGCCCCTCTCCCTGGTTTGGCATAACAGGGTTTAACTTTTAAAGCACTGTTTTTAGCTTACCATCTCAGTGAATCCTTGCTCACTGCATTCTAATTATAATTGCAAATGAACCACTCAGACAGGTTTTCTTAGGTTTAAACAAGAAAGATGGAAGTTTATTAGCCTTACCACTCTAACTCGGTTAAAATTACTAAAATACGTGACGCCACCACGCTAGCATGCATACGAGATAAACACACACACAAATAGATACAGAGGGGGAGAAATAATTAAAGGGGGAGGTTTAAGTAGGTTTGGAAATAAACAGAATTCAGTTACTGTCTTTCGGTTTGGATGTAAAATCCTTGATTGGAGTTGAGATCTTGCAGTTCTCGCTGGGGCCCAGTGCACACTTTCAAACTTGTTTCTCTGGTACCAGAAGGCTGAAGAGGTTCTCTGTCTTGAGGTTTAGGCTGCTTCTGTGGGTTCCTGGGACTTTGCTTGAGAGGGAAAGACTGGGAAAGAGAGAGCTTCCTTCTCTTTGGTCTTCAAATTGCAGTCTGCCTCAAAAAACTTTTCTGTGAGGCACAATTCAAGCAGTCACAGTTTGGCCAGCAGGTAAGACATGTGACCATCTTTGTTTGAAATAGCATCTTCTGCGAGGGTTGCTGATTCTCAAAGTTCTCCAGATACGCTCGGTGGGGTGTGGGGTTCTGGCTCTTACACAGACAAAGAATGTTGAGTATCATGATTGCCCAGACCAGTCTTATTAATTGAATCAGTGAGCACTCCCATTGTCTCTCTATTCAACTGTCTCTCAGAATGCATATGTGCCACCATGTTTCAGCTGTCCAACTTCGTGGTCTTTTAAAACAAGTTATGTTCAATGTTCAGTAAAAAAAAGTTCAAGCAGTGTTCCATATGACAAAATTAATATGTTTCCATTTGGCAGGTGTGATTTCCATCACACTGCCCTAACCCACTGAACCTTCCATCCTGGCCCCTCATTCACCATGCAGTTGGTTGGGTAGGGGTTACTACCACTAGGAAGGGGGAAAATTGGGTGTGGTTGCACCTTCAAGAGACTGCAATTAGTTAAAGGGGGAACATCAGAGTCTTGATTTTCCCCCACCGTCCCACCAAAAATTGACGAGACAAGGAGCAGGAAAGGGGCAAAATTAGGCAGTAATGCCAGAATCCTGTCCAGTTAGATTTCTCCCCCCACCACCCCACCCCCCAATCAGATCACTGCTGACCACCCATCCTCTACCCACTGCATGTAAATGCCAGCAGGGGACAAAACCAGGCCATCCCATTGATTTTCTATTAAATCCTGTCTCCACCCTTCCCCAGAACCAGAGATATAATAGGAATGACTATGAGCCACCAGGGTGTCCACAAAATACAATTACTTTGACTGCCTTCTACAGATTTAAAACTAATACAAAACTTACAAACATAAAATACATATTTAAAAGCAAATTCATTTTGGAGCAGTGTCACTTCATAGCAGCTTTTGAGTCTGCAGCACACTACAGTGATGGGGCATATTGTAAATAGCCTCCAGACTTACCTGGCATCTAAACCTTTCCAACATACAATATTACGCTCAGTGATGTTCCTTGCGATCCTATGGCGCTGATTTATACCTGAGCTGTTCAGGCTTGGTGAGGTTGTAGACGGGTGTCATCCTGCCGTCTGCCTTTGAAACTTGAAAAGATTTAATCTTCCTGCAGTGATCACACACCAACTGGACATTAATTGAATGTTGGCCTTTTCTGTTGATGAAAACAGCTGAAGGCTACATGAGTGTTGGCATCCATGGTTGACCCTGGCAAATATGGCATTGATGACTATCTTATTGCAGCTGTGCACTGCGTACTGGAAGGTATGGTTGATGGCTCATGTAACAGGCTGGCATATACATTACATGTAGTTGGTGACTTGACCACAACTGGAAAAGTATAGCCACCTCGTCCAGCAAGCAGCGGGTCATTTTGCAGGAAACTGCAGGGATCAGCGATATCCTGTTGGATGAAATACAGCCTTCTGATTTAATGCTGTTCAGTCATATCCAGAAAAGTGACTGTTGGCCAATAGACCGTATGGTCTAGGTAAAGCCTTCTACTAGCAGACCCATCACGTGTCTTCCAACAGGCCCTCCCACTGCATGTTCTGGTTGTTCCAACCTCTATTAGACTAGCTTTATATTCCAGATTTATTAATTGAATTCAAATTTCACCTTCTGCTGTGGTGGGATTCGAACCCATGTCCCCAGAGCAATACCTGGGGCTCTGGGTTACTAGTCCAGTGACGATACCAGTACGCCACCGCCTCCCCAAAGGATCTTGGAATAAAGAGTAGAATTTCAAAATTTGCTGACGATGCCAAGCTTGGAGCGATATGATCCACCTACAACAGGATGTAGATAGGCTAGCAGAATGAGCAGACAGGTGTCAGATGGAATTTAATACAGACAAGTGTGAGATGATGCATTTTGGCAGAAGGGATAGCGTGAGGCAATATAGACTTAATGGCGCAGTTCTAAAGAGGGTGCAGGAACAGAGGGACCTCAGGGTGCATGTGCATCGATCTTTGAAAGTGGCAGGACATATTGAGAGAGTGTTTACCAAAGATTATGGGATCTTGGGCTTCATAAATAGAAGCATAGAGTACAACTGTTGGAAATTTATGCTGAACCTTTTATATAACTCTGGTTAGGCCCCAACTAAAGTATTGTGTCCAGTTCTGGTCACCGCACTTTAGGAAGGATGTGAAGGTCCATGAAAGGGTTCAGTGGAGATTTACAATATTGGTTCCAGGGATGGGGAATTTTAGTTGCAAGGTTAGGTTGGAAAAGCTGGGGTTGTTCTCCCTGGAGCAAAGGAAATGGAGGGCAGATTTAATAGAGGTGTACCAGATTATGACAGACTTAAATAAGTTAGACAAGGAAAAACTTCCCATTAACTGATGGTACAAGGACTAGTGGACACAGATTGAAGGGTTTGGGCAAGAAATGCAGGGGGAATGTGAGGTAGAACTTGTTTATGCAGCAAGTGGTGATGACCTGGAACTCGCTGCCCATGAAGGTGGTGGAAGTGGGGACGATCAATGATTTCAAAAGGAAATTAGATGGACACTTTCTGCCCCTGCGGCGGAACTTGCTGGTAGTGGCAAAATTAAGATACTTTATTATAATCAGAGTATGCCTTCATTATTAACTTGAAAGCTGTTACTGAACACCTGTCCTACATCAATTTCTGGATGAAACATTTCTTTCAGCTCAACATTAGTAAAGCCAAAGCCATCTTTGGGTTCCAGAAGCAACTATATGTTTCTGTCTTGATTCTGTCAACTTCATCAGTTACTTTCTTGGGCTAAATCTGGTGGCAGATAACCTCAGCATCCAGTTCAACCCTGAATTAACTTCTCTGGCCCACACGTGTTATCTAGACTGCTTTCTTTATCTCAGAAATAGTGCCTATTTATGCCTCACCTCCCCACTGCCAAAACCCAGATCCACACATCATCTCGAACATCAACTTACAATGCTACAGCTTTCGTCCTCCACAAATTCCAAATTATTCAGAACCCCATGGCCCATGGCCTCTCCCTCACAATCCATATTCTAGCCAAGTTCCACTTGGTTTGTTTTCAAAGATCTCCATAAACCCACACTATCTAAATGATCCTCTAGTTATACAGATCCCCCATTCCCCGGACACCAGTCTACCGCTCATCCTCCATTCCTCCAATGGTGCACATTCCTTCACTCACTACGCCCTGCCCATGGGAATTCTCTCCCAAAATCTTTTCACCTTGCCACCTCCCTCCCTCGTTTCAACCCCCACCCCCCCCCCCCTCCGCCACTATAATTCCTCCACTTAGACTGTACTTTTGGCCTCTCCAAATCATTTTCTCTCTCTTCCCTGAATACAGCCTGCCTTAAATCCATTTTGTGAAGCACTCCAAGATGTTTTATTTTTGTGAGGAGCACTATAAAAAATGTTATTGTTGTTGTAAGTCATAATCAGCATTAATATACAAAAACATCACCACTTGTGAGGCTCACCATAACTCTCATGATAATCAGATGCCACTTATAGAAATAGTTATCATTCCTAACAGTGACCATGACATAAAACCAAGAAATGCTGGAGTCACTCAGCAGGTCTGGCAGCATCTGTGGAAAGAGAAGCAGAGTTAACGTTTCGGGTCAGTGACCCTTCTTCGGAACTGGTGACCATGACATGTTCCTTTCACTGTCAGTCTGTCACCTTCAGTAGATGAAAGTTTCAAGGCACCTATTTAACCAGACAGCTGAGATTTCTCTGAACCATGCTGTGTTCTCAGAGGAGAAATGAATGCTTTGCAACTTCAGGAGAGCATCTTTTCTGAGAACCTGACTCTTTAGTTACTTTTCCCCTGCCTTTGTAATGAATAAATTCAGATGACTGACAATAGTTTTTACTTCAGTGAAGAGATCATATACATGAAAATGTTTTTATTGTCTAATGAATTTCAGGATGTATGTAGGCCCTGCCTTTGTACAGTGTCCAAAAGAGTTTATTTTATCTCATTTTTTGCTCGTAAAGATATACTTAAGACAGGCAAATTCTGCTGAAATCTGCTCAAAGGCCACTAAAGAGCTCCACCTACTGGAATTCTGCATAATGACAATAATGAAAAGAGTTTCTAATACCACATGCTTGACCTGGAACAGAACAGGAGAAAGCTTTCAGTGATCCTGGAGAAACGATTTCTGTGATCATCCACTAATGATTCCAGGCTAACAACTTCCAATCTTTTCCATTCAATTCAGATGACAGAAACAAATATTTACCAACATATTTTGGAATAATGTTTTACTCTGCTTTTTCTCTGAGAAGATAGGTAACTAAAAGCAAACTTTCAGTTAACCATTGCCAATGCTGCTTGCAAGGGGAAAGTCATCCTTTTTTTTAAACACTCCATGTGAAACACATCCTATTACCTTCAGAGCCCAGCAAATAATTGACACATCAATAAACAATATCGTAAACATAAACTATGGTGAATGAGTTCAAGGATCTAGGAGTCTTTCCTTTCCTCTCCAGAGGGAAATAATATTCTGGTTTAGACCATTGAAATCTGCCACTTAAAACACAGAAATACCAGTACCCAGAGAACTCAGGATAACTGACTGGAATGAAAGCAGAAAATGTTGGAAATACAGGTCAGCAGCTGAAAACAGAAAAGGTAAGTTGTGTTTTAGGTAGAAACCCTTCATCAGAATTCAAATTAGTATACAAGAAAGAAGGCCAAACTTACATTTATTCAAATGCAGGAATTGGTGCAATTTAAATGTTATTAAAGGGACCACTGAGTGCAGAGTCTTAACTTGCCAACTCCTAACATTTTCAGGCTTGTGAGAAATAATGTTGGAGTTCATTGAACCTGTTGAAGCCACAGTGATTACATAAAATTACAACATAGAAATATGGAATTCGGCCCAACTGGTCTATGCCAGTGCTTAATCTCCACACGAGCCTCCATCCTCTCTACTTCATCTAACCCTATCAAAAAACCCTTCTACTCCTTTCTTCCCTGTGTACCTACCTTGCTTTCCCTAAGTGAATCTATGCTATTCACATCAACTACTCCATGTGCTACCAAGTTCTCTGGGTAAAGAACTTTCTCCTGAATTCCTTACTGATGCATGAGTGACTAACTTATGTTTATATACATTAGCTGACTGCCTAACTTGGATTATGGTAGACATTAACTGGAGTAAGGTTAAGAGCAGGCTATCTAAAACATGAGTCCACTAAATAAAAATGTTTTAGCACAACACTGAATTTAATGGAAAGATGGCTGACCCTAAAAAATATCACAGCAGTTAAATGTTCCAGCAACATTAAGCAAGAGCCAAATGAACTGATGCAAAAAATGAAATAGTGAAGGATGAGCATTTGGATCTATTTAATTTTTGACTTCAGAATATGCCAATCTGGACCAACACAAAGTTCAGCATTATGACCATAATACTCACCAGGATTTCAACGCTTCCCATTAACTTCTAACTAGACTGACAAGCTTGCACTTAGCACTTGACTGGTAGCGGATGCAAATGCATCCTACCACGATTTGTCTGCAAGGGACCAAACAAACTGTCAGAACCAGATCACCGCTGAAAACATTCTCCACTAATTGATCACTGAGGATGGGCTAGCATCCTTTAAAAATCATAGAATTAGACATTCGCCTTTCCAGCTGGTCTATTAACTATCTTCATAAAATGTTTTGCCATATCATACATGCTTCAAGAAATACTATAACATGACCAGAAACATTGGTTTAAATGTAACAAAGGGTGTGGCATAGTATGTACATATCTTAAAGCAGGGACCAAACGTTTTGGTAAATTCTCATGGGTGCACAAAAGTGCAGATGTGAACCTCACAGAAATCCATTACATTATTATTCATAACTATCAACTGGCTTTCAAATCAAGTTGCGCAAGAAGTAACTTTCTGTATATTTCCTATGTGGCCCAAGCATTAATAAAAGGACCTTTGATTTAGTAAGGGGGAGCTTAACATTTGAAGTTTTAATTAAGGAGGATTAATGTAATTACAGACATTGGCTTCCAGCTACCCACTGGCATGATGATAGCAAAAAGTTGACAAGTCATGTAAGTAACAAGGAACAGGTCCTATGTGCCTAAGTGATGGAATTCCAGAAATATCATCCGCCATACATAGAGGAACATTTCTTCTGTGAATGTGAGATACTCATTTGAAAGGGCAGAACTGGATTACTGTAATTATACAAACTGTTTTAATTTACAAGAAAGTTGAAGGGTAGATTTACAATCCACTTTACCAGTTGCAGTGGGAAGAATGGGCTGAGCGGGACCTGGAAAATCAGGAAAGAAGGCTTTACACCCAATGTTGTTGCATGTGCTATTTTGTAGTTGTGAAAAATTGCAGAAGAATGTTCGTATATGAAATGTGTAATAGCCTCATTGGAGAGAATAATATGTAAAAACATTTCAATCGAACTGCAGGTACAATTTCCCACTTTTTCACCAGGACTGCTTTCTGCACCAATCTGCACAGGGCTAAGAGAACTTTTATGTGAAGCTCTGAAAGGGGAAGAGGGTTTATAAGCCAGGAGTTCTTTGAGGGAGTTACATATACTGTGGATAAAGGGGAACCGGTGGATGTATTGTACTTAGATTTCCAGGAGGCATTTGATAAGGTGCCAGATCAAAGGTTATTGCAGAAAATAAAAGCTCATGGTGTAGGGGGTAACATATTGGCATGGATAGAAGATTGGCAAGCTAACAAGAAACAGAGAGTAGGCATAAATGGGTCATTTTCTTGTTGGCAAGATGGAACAAGTAGTATGCCGCAGGGATCTGTGCTGCGGCCTCAACTTTTTACAATTTATATAAATGACTTAGATGAAGGGACTGAAGGTATGGTTGCTAAATTTGCTAATGACACAAAGATAGGTAGAAAGTAACTTGTGAAGAGGACATGAGGGGGCTACAAAGAGATATAGATAGGTTAAGTGAGTGGGCAAAGACCTGGCAAATGGAGTATAATGTGGGAAAGTGTCCACTTTGGCAGGAAGAATAAAAAAGAAGCATATTATTCTAAATGGTGAGAGATTGCAGAGCTCTGAGATGCAGAGGAATCTGGGTGTCCTAGTGCATGAATCGCAAAAGATTATTACGCAGGCACAGCACATAATTAGGAAAGCAAATAGAATGTTATCGTTTATCATGAGGGAAATTGAATACAAAAGTAGGGAGGTTATGCTTCTGCTATACAGGACGTTGGTGGGACCATATCTGGAGTACTGTGTACAGTACTGGATGTAAATGCGTTGGAGGCAGTACAGAGAAGGTTTACTAGACTAATACCTGGAATGGGCGGGCTGTCTTACGAGGAAAGATTGGACAGGCTAGGCTTGTATCTGCTGGAATTTAGAAGAGTAAGAGGCAACTTGAATGAAACATGTAAGATCCTGAGGGGTCTTGACAGGGTGGATGTGGAAAGGATGTTTCCTCTTGTGGAAGAATCTAGAACTAGGGGTCACTGTTTTAAAAATAAGGGGTCGTCCATTTAAGACAGAGATGAGGAGAAATTTTTTCTCTGAGGGTCGTGAGTCTTTGGAATTCCCTGACTCAAAAGGCGGTGGAAGCAGAGATTTTGAATATTTTTAAGGCAGAGGTAGATAGATTCCTGATAAGCAAGGGGGTGGAAGATTATCGGGAGTAGGTGGAAATGTGGAGTAATCAGTTCAGCCATGAACTTATTGAATGACGGAGCAGGCTCGAAGGGCCAAGTGGCCTACTCCTGTTCCTAATTCATATGTTCGTATGTACATTTTTGTATTTTATTTTTAGCATTTTCTTAAGTAACTATGAGGTCTCTTTGGAAATTTTACTCTGGTAAAATTTTTATTTTATCAAAGCAGTAAGTAGTGTTTAAGTCCATCATAAACGAGCTGATTATTGTTTGCTAATTCACCAGAGAGCTGACAGTAATTGAAGCAGATTGAATGTGTTCTGTGCTAGAGTATGGTATGCATAGTAATCAATAAACTTGGCATTGGCCTATAGCATATGTGGTACAGGTTAGCAGGTAGCACTTTGTGGTATGTATCTTTGCGCCAGCATCCTGATAAACAGTACTAATCAGTAGGTTTACATTGGCAGCTTCCTTGTGCCATCTTCTTCTGCATCAGTTCTCAAGCCATGCAGGTAGTGTACCATCTCCTGCCTGGCATGCTGCACTGTCATTCTCTGGAGAAGATGCCTTGAAGTGTCAAACATGACATCTTTCTTCACACCCAATTCAGACTGCAACATTTAGCCTCCATCAAACAGGATGTCCAAGTGCTGCATCACCTGGCCATAATCTCCGTTTCCTGCTTCCCCTTAAGGGATGCTGACACATGGAATGCCTCAGCTGCTGGCCCATCCATCCCCCTTTGGCTTCCCTAAGTAGGGAGCTCATAGCCAATATACAAATAAGCCAACCTCAGCTATTTCAGACTTGGAGCTGGTGAACAGTATGTTCACAACAACCTGGTACCATGTCTCTCTACCAGGACTGGAAAAATCTACACTAAGTCCCTAACAGTCAGTCAGCTATATCCAATCATTTTTCAAGTTACCATTGCTTTGCTTAAGAAGGTTCAATGATATATCAGCTGCGCAACAAATTCAGGGAAATAATAGAGATCTTTTGTTGTTCCTGCAACGCCTGCATCCTGTTGTCAACTGTATCCAAGATTGTTCTTGAAAAAATTAGTGCTGTTATATCTGGAGCAATGGAAGCAAAAAATATATTCGTGTCAACCTATCAGAGATGGCAATGCAAGACGAATGATGGAAACAGACAACTAAGGATGCAACACAAAATAATGCCATCATTTCTAATCATTTGTTTGTACTGGTGAGTAAGGACTGCTGGCACACTGTACTGGAGAACAGTGGCATGTACGCATTTGCATGGTCTCATTTTATGATAGCATCTCCCTCTTCCTCAAACCATGCTAAGTTTTAATTCAGCAGATGTTGACAAAAGTTACAAACAACAATCTTTGGTGGAAAGTCAAAAGGCAGAAGTAAAAGACTTGTATTTTAGCATGAGCAAAATTCTCTAGTAATAGTCAATATAATGTAAAGAAAGACTTGCATTTATATAGTGCCTTTCATGACCGCAGGACATTCCAAAGTGTTTTACAGTCAATATAGTACTTATTGGAATTAGTCGCTGCTTTAATGCAGCAACTATTTTGTGCATGGCAAGCTCCCACATATACCAATGAGATAATGACCAGATATTCTATTTATTCCATTTAGGGATATTAGTTGAAATATAAATATTGGCCAGAACACCTGGGATAACTCCCTGCTGTTCTTCTAAATAATACCATGGATCTATTACACCCACATGAAAGGGCAGATGGAGCCTCAGTTTAATGTGTCATCTGAAAGCCTGCACCTCTGACACTACAGCACCCCCTCAGTGCTGCACTGGATTCAGCCTGGATTTTTGTGGTCAAGTCTATGTAAGGAATAAGGAGGGCAGTTGGAGCACTTTAATAGGTATGAATACATAATGACCTGACCTTTAATTACTGTTCTCATACATTTCACTTTATTCTGTTAAGCGCTTCCAAACTTCAAATAAAGCTGAGTAATCTGATATGCTGATAAATATCAATTTATTCTTTCAGGATCCATGATAATTGCAGAGTGAGCTATCCAGAATCTGTTAGAAGAGAGTGGCATCTTTACATAACAAATGCAATGGTGAATAAAATCTGAATACTAATTCCCCCTTTAAAAATGAATACAAATGAACTCTGGAAAATTCCCATATTGAATGCATAAAAATCTAATTTCTATCTCCACAGCACCAGCAAAAGAAGTGTGGTATAGGTCATTCTGCATGATAGGTGAAACAATAACTTAATTAAGCATTTTTTGCTTGAATTAATCAGAGCCCAGCAGCAACAAGCCTCCAACTTTCACAAATAACACATCTTTTGTGTGGAATATCAACACCAACATTTTTTAAACAATGCTTTGTTGAAGCAAATGTATTTTGTGTCATAATTCATGAAGAATTTATACTCTTTGGAAATAATGTGATCATGTTGGTTAGCAGTCTTTGCAATCTGTCATCTCTATGCATTTAAATACAGCTTGCTTTCAATAGTAAATAGCTGAGGAATCCGAATAGACATAAACAATGCTAAATTGAGTCATGAGCTATAGGCCCAAATTCAAAACTGATGCCAGTACATGTATCAATATTTTAGAAAGCTTTATGAAAACAGCCAGAGGATTTTTTTCAATTCTCCTTTGTTCTCAACACTTCCATTTGTCTCCAATATTGTAGCTTTTTGCCAATGGTGATATATTTGGCTTCTTTGTGCCATCTTGCCCTTCAAGGACAACGCTCCCACCCACCCTGCCTGATGTCTTCTGCTTCAATCAAATGGAAATTATGCAAACAACAGAAGGGTGCAATATCCACATCATATAACCAGTCCCAAAGAGATACTTGAAAATATCAGTCAGTTCCTACAGTGTCAATTTTACAACTTGGGAATCTGCTAGATTGTATTTTTAAGCCGGACAGTTTAGTGAATGATCAAGGTCTGAAATGCCAAATATTGCAAAAATAACTTTACCGGAAGAAAAAAAAAGTAAGTTCAACTGCTCAGTGCCCTCTAGTCACAAATACTGAAAGTATTCCTTGCAGAACTGTAGTATTGTAAAGTTAAGAAATTTGGAAAAATTTACGGAAGAATTGCATTTCACTTAGACCATTGCATACTCATGGACCATTGAAAATCAAACTTGCAATCTGATTTTTGCAAAATTGCATGTTTTTGCAAATAAAGTAACTGACTTGGGGTACAACAGTCTTTCTGAAAGTTATCTGCATAAATAAGTTAGAAAAACTGTTAAGTAGAAACCGTAAATAGCTCAGTGTCCAAAAGAGAAAGACGGGTTAATGCTTGGAACATGACAGACTCTGGATGTTGAGATGCTGACCTGTTGCGTATTTACAACACTTTTAGCTTCTTTTAATTTGCAATTTGCTGCTTTTTCATGTCTTTATTTACTCTCATTGAGAAACTAATTCAATGGAGCATTGGATGTAATTGTGATGTGAACAGCAGAAAATGACCTTTGGTGATGAGTCAGAAACTTTAGGTCTACTGGAACCAAAGCAAAATGGCTGCCTAACTCCAGTGGGGCAAAACTTGTATTTAAGGGAGTGTGATACACATTAGTTACAGAAATGATGAGCAAAATAAGCAATTATGGCAAAGGTGGAGCTGCAACACTCAAAAAATAATTTTGCTGCCAGGAGAGAGAAGTGGTACGCCTGATGAGCAAGAAAGACTTCCACAACTATTGGGTTTTCGGCCAAAAATGGGTTGATATCTCGGAAATAGGAAAAGGAAACCAGTGGCTAGATTAAATTTGGAGAAAAGGCATCCATTATCGTGGTACTGAAAAAAAAAGATTTTTTTCCTCAAAGAAAAGCAACTTAACTGCACTTGAAATGCAACTTAATCAAAACACATTTATGCAGCTGCATTACTCAGTTTAGTTTAGTCTATTCCAGTTTATGATTATTGGCTTAATAGTTTATATTCCACTTAAGCAGTATATTTAAATTCTGTAATTAAATCACTGTGCAAAATGCACATGCGTGGGCATAACAGGCAAAGTTGATTTAATGTTAAAAATACCATATTAAACAGAGCACTACTATTGCAAAAACAGTGCTACATGCAGAACAGTCCTATCCTTATTCACCATCATCATACTGCAGCTTTAAAAGAATTCCACATTAAAAACTGAATTTCTATTTTCATGGTAAACATATTTACAAAAGTGGTGGATGACAGAGGTGAGGAACAGCTATTTATTTTGTCACTATGAATTGACATCAGCTTCAGGCAGTCTACACAAGTGAAAGCCGTCAATTATAGTTAGTTGGTAATACTGTCATTTCTGAGTCAGAAAGTTGTGGGTTTAAGTCCCACTCCAGAGACTTGAGCACAAAACATCGAGGCTGACATTCCAGTGCTGTACTGAAGGAGTGCTGTGTTTTGGAGCTGTAGTGTTTTAAGCCAAGGCCCCGTTTGCTCTCTGGATGTGAAAGATCCTATGGCACTATTTTGAAGAACAGCAGGGGAGTTATCCCTGGTGTCATGGCCAATATTTATCCCTCAATCAACGTTACAAAAACAGATTGGGCTAAATTTTGTGAGACCAACAGGAGTGGGAGTGGAGGCACAGGGAGCTGAAATATCTGGATGGATGCGCTCGCATGGAAACCCAACATTGTGACATTGGTTCCGGATTTTGTCAGTGGGGGAGAAAGCTCCAAGATGGCATTGCCACCCCAATGCGGCGATACTGCAATTTAAATTGGTAAACAACTTGTTTTAATACATTAGCATTGAAGTGATCATAATTCTGTGGGGTGGGAGAGGGGTAGGGGGGTGTTGAATTTAGTCAATGGCGTATGGGGATCACGTGCCTTCTGATTCCCAGCCATTTAAAGGTGGTGGCACCGAGGCAAAGCCTCATTGACACCGCAGGTAGGGAGCCATAGGAAGAGGTGGAGAATGGTGGTCATTGTCATCCTGCAGTGCTGGGTACTCTGCACGGGTGGGCATAGTATTGGGTGCTGGGTTCTCTGCAAGGGTGGGCACTTAGGGGCATTAGCGCATATGCCAAGGGTGGGGGGGGAGCAAAGGGAAAGGTGTCAAGGCCAGCTTGTCTCTGCAAGTGCTTTGGAGGGCTGCTGATCAGCAGCGATGGGTCTCATACACACAGTCTTTGTGGACAACATGCAGCGCAGCAGCAGCTCAGATGGAGGGAGCACCAGGAGCCCACCCATGAAGCTCCAATTGGAGAGCGGCAGCAGGCAACCATGCCAAGAAGGGCCTACCTGCACCAGAGACTGTGCCATATTCACCTCAGCTACTTCCAAATGTCCGAGAGGCAGTGTCAGCAAAGACCGGCTCTCCAAGGAGGCCATCACCAACTTATGCGCCATGCTGCAGGACAAATCGCAACCGATGGAATTTTGTGGTCACCCTATGCCTGTGGCCCTGAAGGTCACTGTGGCACTCAACTTTTATGCGTTTGGCTCTTTCCAGGGATCCACTGGGGGCATGTGTGGGGTCTCCCAGGTAGCAGCCCACCTCTGCATCAAGGAGATGACCAATGCCCTATTGAAGAGGGCCGGGGACTATGTGTGTCACCGGACCAACCCTGACAGTCAGGCCAAGTGGACCATCAGCTTCGGGGCCATTGTTGAATTCTCCCAGGTGCAACTTGTGATAGACCTCACACATGTAGCCATCAAGGCTCCTATGGAGCAACCAGCCGCCTTCAACAGGAAGGACTTCCATTCAATCAACGTTCAACTGGTCTGTTACCACCAAAAACATTTCCTGCAGTGTGTGCCTGCTTCCTGGGAAGCAGTCACAATACCTACATACTTCGACAGTCCCAGGTGCCACAGCTTTTCAGGCCCCCCGCTCCCCCCCATCCCCCACTCGTCTTCAGGAATGGATTCTCGGGGACAAGGACTACCCATTGAAGACAGGGCTACTGACACTGGTGAGAAACCATCGCACAGCAGCAGAGGAGAGGTACAATACATGCATGGCTCCACCAGAGTGACCATTGAGCAGGCTATTGGGCTGCTGACTTTGAGATTCCCGTGCCTTGATCGATCTGGTGGAGCCCTGCAGTATGCCCCAGTGAGGGTCTCACGTATCATGGTGGTCTGCTGTGCTCTGCACAATCTAGCACTGCAGAGGGGGGAGGCCTTGCATGAAGAGGACATGTTTGATCACCAGGCCTCAACTGACGAGGAGAATGTGGAGGAGGTTAATGAGCAGGCAGCGCTGGATATTGCACCCCTTGCACTGGAGGCCAGGCATATTGAGAAATGGCCAGGGAGGCAAGAAACAATCTCATAAATACCCGGTTCCTGCCACCATGATAGCCTCTCAAAGTGAACTCAAAAGCTCATCTCACTGTATTCTGCCTGTTGTCTCCTTTCTATCTTGATTCAGTGCCTAGCGCCCAGCTTCACCACATGCCCTGGCACATCAGAGACACTTACCAAACAAGGCCTGTGCCTACACAGGCAGCCCAATGAGAGAACAAGGGTGAAGGCAGACATTCAGGCATGAAAGAATGAGCAATTTACAACAATGAATGTTCACTCTATTTATGACAAAAGTACAGAAAAAAATATAAAAGCCAAATGCAAAACACCCATGAATACCCAAGTGCATCTAGGTACTCTTCTTTAAACGTTTACCAGTGCTTCTACAAGGTGTGACCCCTGCACTAGCAGCTGGGCTGGAGGCAGGCTGCTGATCAAGCTACCCCTTGGCCTGTGATGATTTTGGTGGCTGTCCTCTGGCTGCCTGAGACCTGGAAGGCCCCGGTTACCTGAAGGTTTCTTGCGCAGGTGCAGGACTCTCCACAGTTGTTGCGGCGGCTAGAGCGTATGTGGTGCTGTCACCAGCTTATGACACTGATTCTAAAGCCGAGCGGTTACCCACCGAGGTGAAAGTGTCTGTGCTGGTGGAAGGTGCAGGAGAGTCCTCTAAGTGGTCCTCCTCCTCAGAGGTCGATAGCTGGTCCCCTGTCGCAGTGTCAGCGCTAGCCTCCTGTGGATAACGACCTGCCTGAGAGAACACAAATATCTGTGGATTAGATTGTGCAGAGCTCCTCATGTCAGCCATGCATGACGTGGATCTCCAGAGTGTGGTGGAGAACACATGAACACAATCCTCACTGTTTGTGCGGAGATTCCTGTCTCATCATCCGCTACTGAGTAGCCGCCCTGGGGCTCCCGCTAGTTCCAATGCTTCCCCCTCAGCCAACGACAGATACCAAAGATCTGGATGCCTCCGCCAGTCCTCGAGGTCTCCGGTATGTTCTGGGCCCGTTTGTCCTGCAAGTGGAAAGAGGGACATAGTAAGACTTTTCAGGAAGTGCAACAGATCAGTTATGCTAGTGGCACCTCCTCAAGCCCTGATGGGTTTTCCTACAAGGCTTCTCCCCACATCCGCTCTAAGGAGACCAAATGAGGGTGAGCTGCAAAAGAAGGTGGCCTTTGGCAAGATGCAGCCATGCATCTGCCAGGATGCGGTGATGTCTAAACCCTTCTGCCTGCACCTTTGTGGTCACTCCCTCCCCATGTCGCGTTCCCGCCTGTGTAGCCACATGTAAGCCCCAAAGAGGAGAGAGGTATGGAGGACTTACCTGGGCAGAACGGAGCACGTCTTTGACTCGCTGGCGAAACTGGACCTAGTTCCCTGGGGTGACCCCCATGACTGCTTACCTCCTTTGCAATCTCCATCCAGGCTTGCTTGGTCAGGCGGGAGGATCTCTTCTTGCCATCCCTTGGAAAGAAGACCTCCCGCCTTTCCCTTGTAGTCTGGAGAATCTCCAGGGAGGTAAACCTAAACTGTGGGGCCATCCGGTGTCTTGCCTCTGACATGCTCCTGCTCCATCCCAACTGTTGTTAGCCCTTGTGCAGCGGAGGGTCCAAGTGTTGCAACAGCACTTTAGTGGGGTCCAGCAGCATTCTAGCTTCACTGCCTCACTGAGAGGCAGCATTGCAAGCAGGGCTGGCAGCACTTTAAATATGGTGCCAGCACCTGCCTTGAAGTCATCTGATGCCACAATCACAACCTCGGAGCCCAATCCCGTTATGTAATTGGACAGACCCCGGACCTCCATTATGGTAAGTGGCCACCTGCCGCGTGACCGCAGTCAACCAGCCGCACCCATCATGCATGCGGTGACGGCTCCCGCTTCCGGGTCCATGCCGGGGCCCATGACGAGGATCACAAAATTCTGCTCATTATCACATTGCTGTTTGTGGGGATTTGCTGTGTGAAAATTGGTTGCCCCGTTTCCTTCATTACAACAGCGACTACATTTCAAAAGTATTTCAATAGCTGTAAAGCACTTTAGGACATCCTGAGGTCATGAAAGGCACTATATAAATGCAAGTCTTTCTTTCTATAGGCCTGATACAATAAACAAGTCCCCCTCCCCATCCTCAACAATTGCCCCTTTTTTTGCAGTTTCTGTTAATTTGCTAAAATGTGACTCCCCTGCTTTGACTTTAGAATTTGCCTGGACGTGGTCAGTAAGTCTATATTTCTACCTATATTTTCAGTATATCTATAATATAGATGGCAAACCAGCACAAGTTTTACAAATCAGAGCCAACGTTCCATAGCCTAATCTCAATTGCACCAGTTTGACATTACCATTTAGAGTCATAGAGTTATACAGCACAGAAACAGGCCCTTCGGCCCATTGTGTCTGTGCCAGCTATCAAGCACCTAACTATTCGAATCCCATTTTCCAGCACTTGGCCCGTAGCCTTGTATGATTTTGATTTTTTTTTTTGATTTAGAGATACAGCACTGAAACAGGCCCTTCGTCCCACCGAGTCTGTGCCGACCATTAACCACCCATTTATACTAATCCTACACTAATCCCATATTCCTACCACATCCTCACCTGTCCCTATATTCCCCTACCACCTACCTATACTAAGGGCAATTTATAATGGCCAATTTACCTATCAACTGCAAGTCTTTTGGCTGTGGGAGGAAACCGGAGCACCCGGAGGAAACCCACGCAGACACAAGGAGAACTTGCAAACTCCACACAGGCAGTACCCAGAATTGAACCCGGGTCGCTGGAGCTGTGAGGCTGCGGTGCTAACCACTGCACCACTGTGCGTTTCTAGTGCTATGGCGTTTCTAGTGCTCATCTAAATACTTCCTAAATGTTGTGCAGGTTCCTGCCTCTACCACCTCTTCAGGCAGTGCGTTCCAGATTCCAACCACCCTCTGGGTGAAAACATGTTTCCTCAAATCCCCTCGAAACCTCCTGCCCCTTACCTTAAATCTATGCCCCCTGGTTATTAACCCCTCCGCCAAGGGAAAAAGTTTCTTCCTATCTAACCTGTCAATGCCCCTCATAATTTTGTATACAATCATGTTCCCTGTTAGCCTTCTCTGTTCTAAAGAAAACAACCCTAGCCTTTTCAGTCTCTCTTCAAAGCTGAAATGCTCCAGCCCAGGCAATATCCTGGTGAATCTCCTTTGCACCCTCTCCAACGCAATCACATCCTTCCTATAGTGTGATGCCCAGAACTGTACACAATACTCCAGCTGTGGCCTGACTAGCATTTTATACTGCTCCATCATAACCTCTAAAATAAAAGCAAAATACTGCGGATGCTGGAAATCTGAAATAAAAACAAGAAATGCTGAAAATACTCAGCAGGTCTGGCAGCATCTGTGGAGAGAGAAGCAGAGTTAACATTTCAGGTCAGTGACCCTTCTTCAGAACTGGCAAATATTAGAAATGTAAAAGGTTTTAAATAAGTAAAGCGGGGCTAGGGCAAGAGATAACAAAGGAGAAGGTGTAGATAGGTCAAAGTCACAGAATAAGGTCCATAAGGTCGTGGAGCAAAGGCAAACAATATTTTAATGGTGTGTTGAAAGACAAAGCATTAGTACAGATAGGGTGTTAACGGACTGAAAATTGAACAGCCACAAGGACAAACATGGAAAAAAAAGTGGGTAAGCAAACTGAACAAACTAAGATGAAATAAAATAAAATAAACACAAAAACAATTTTAAAAAGAAAAAGAAAAAAAAACTAAAAAGAAAAGTAAAATGGGGGCCCCGTCATGCTCTGAAATTATTGAACTCAATGTTCAGTCCGGCAGGCTGTAGTGTGCCTATTCGGTAAATGAGATGCTGTTCCTCGAGCTTGCGTTGATGTTCACTGGAACACTGCAGCAATCCCAGGACAGAAATGTGAGCATGAGAGCAGGGGGGAGTTGAAATGGCAAGCAACCGGAAGCTCGGGGTCCGGCTTGTGGACTGAGCGGAGGTATTCCGCAAAGCGGTCACCCAGTCTGCGCTTGGTCTCTCCAATGTAGAGGAGACCACATTGTGAGCAGCGAATACAGTATACTACATTGAAAGAAGTACAAGTAAATTGCTGCTTCGCCTGAAAGGAGTGTTTGGGGCCTGGGATAGTGAGGAGAGAGGAGGTAAATGGGCTGGAATTACACCTCCTGCGATTGCAGGGGAACGTACCATGGGAAGGGGACGAGGTGGTGGGGATAATGGAGGAGTGGACCAGGGTGTCACGGAGGGAATAATCCCTTCGGAATGCTGACAGGGGAAGGGAGGGGAAGATGCGTTTGGTAGTGGCATCACGCTGGAGGTGGCGGAAATGGGGGAGGATGATCCTTTGGATATGGAGCCTGATGGGGTGGAAAGTGAGGACAAGGGGAACCCTGTCGCGGTTCTGGGAGGGAGGGGAAGGGGTGAGGGTAGAGGTGCGGGAAATGGGCCGGACACAGTTGAGAGCCCTGTCAACCACAGTGGGAGGGAATCCTCGGTTGAGGAAAAAGGAAGACATATCAGAAGCGATGTCATGGAAGGTAGCATCATCAGAGCAGATGCGTCAGAGACGGAGAAACTGGGAGAATGGAATAGAGTCCTTACAGGAGGTAGGGTGTGAAGAAGTGTAGTCAAGGTAGCTGTGGGAGTCGTTGGGCTTATAATGGATATTAGTAAACAGCCAGTCCTACTCAGGCCCCCTCCCCCAATTCTCTTTCCAGTACATTGATGACTGTATCGGTGCAGTTTCCTGCTCCCGCCCCGAACTGGAAAACGTTATCAACTTTGCTTCTAATTTCCACCCTTCTCTCACCTTTACATGGAGAATCTCCGACATTTCCCTTCCTTTCCTCGACTTCTCTATCTTCACCTCTGGAAATAGGCTGTCTACTAATATCCATTATAAGTTTGTTTGTTCAGTTTGCCTACACAATGTTATGCCCAAAGCTATGGGCCCTGACACTATTCCGGCAATAGTACTGAAGACCTGTGCTCCAGAACTTGCTGCGCCCCTAGCCAAGCTGTTCCAGTACAGCTACAACACTGGCATCTACCCTGCAATGTGGAAAATTGCCCAGGTATGTCGTGTACACAAAAAGCAGGACAAATCCAACCCAGCCAATTACCGCCCCATCAGCCTACTCTCTATCATCAGTAAAGTGATGGAAGGTGTCATCAACAGTGCCATCAAGCGGCACTTGCTTAGCAATAACCAGCTCAGTGACGCTCCGTTTGGGTTCCGCCAGGGCCACTCAGCTCCTGACCTCATTACAGCCTTGGTTCAAACATGGACAAAAGGGCTGAGCTCAAGAGCTAAGGTGAGAGTGACTGCCCTTGACATCAAGGCAGCATTTGACCGAGTATGGCATCAAGGAGCCCTAGCAAAACTGAGGTCAATGGGAATCAGGGGGAAAACCCTCCACTGGCTGGAGTCATACTTAGCGCAAAGGAAGATGGTTGTGGTTGTTGGAGGTCAATCATCTGAGCTCCAGGACATCACTGCAGGAGTTCCTCAGGGTAGTGTCCTAGTCCCAACCATCTTCAGCTGCTTCATCAATGACCTTCCTTCTATCATAAGGTCAGAAGTGGGGATGTTCGCTGATGATTGCACAATGTTCGGCACCATTCGTGACTCCTCAGATACTGAAGCAGTCCGTGTAGAAATGCAGCAAGACCTGGACAATATCCAGGCTTGGGCTGATAAGTGGCAAGTAATATTCTCGCCATACAGGTGTCAGGCAATGACCATCTCCAACAAGAGAGAATCTAACCATCTCCTCTTGACATTCAACAGCATTACCATCACTGAATCTCCCACTATCAACATCCTGTGGGTTACCATTGACCAGAAACTGAACTGGAGTAGCCATATAAATACCGTGGCTACAAGAGCAGGTCAGAGGCTAGGAATCCTGAGGCGAGTAACTCACCTCCTGACTCCCCAAAGCCTGTCCACCAGCTACAAGGCACAAGTGAGGAGTGTGATGGAATACTCTCCACTTGCCTGGATGGGTGCAGCACCAACAACACTCAAGAAGCTCGACACCATCCAGGACAAAGCAGCCCACTTGATTGGCACCCCATCTACAAACATTCACTCCCTCCACCACCGACGCACAGTGGCAGCAGTGTGTACCATCTACAAGATGCACTGCAGCAATGCACCACGGCTCCTTAGACAGCACCTTCCAAACCCGCGACCTCTACCAACTAGAAGGACAAGGGCAGCAAATACATGGGAACACCACCACCTGCAAGTTCCCCTCCAAGTCACACACCATCCTGACACGGAACTATATCGCCGTTCCTTCACTGTCACTGGGTCAAAATCCTGGAACTCTCTTCCTAACAGCACTGTGGGTATACCTACTCCAAATGGACGGCAGCGGTTCAAGAAGGCAGTTCACCACCACCTTCTCAAGGGCAATTCGGGATAGGCAATAAATGCTGGCCTAGCCAGCGTCACCCACATCCCATGAATGAATAAAAAAAAAACCTTGTCCTTTGTTATCTCTTGCCCCACCCCCACTTTACTTGCTTATAATCTTTTACATTTCTATTATTTGCCAGTTCTGAAGAAGGGTCACTGACCTGAAACGTTAACTCTGCTTCTCTCTCCACAGATGCTGCCAGACCTGCTGAGTATTTCCAGCATTTCTTGTTTTTATTCCATCATAACCTCCCTGCTCTTATATTCTATGCCTCGGCTGATAAAGGCAAGTTTCCCATATGCCTTCCTAACCACCTTATTTACCTGTGATGCTGCCTTCAGTGATCTGTAGGCAAGTACACCAAGGTCCTTCTGACCTTCTGTACTTCCTAGGGTCCTAACATCCATTGTATATTCCCTTGTATTGTTGGTCCTCCAAAAATGCATCACCTTACACTTCTCAGGATTAAATTCCATTTGCCACTGCTCTGCCCATCTTACCAGCCCATCTATATCGTCCTGTAATCTAAGGCTTTCCTCCTCACTATTTACGACACCACCAATTTTCATGTCATCTGCAAACTTACTTATCATACCTCCTATATTCACATCTAAATCATTAATGTATACTGCAAACAGCAAGGGTCCCAGCACCGATCCCTGCGGTACACCACTGGTCACAGGCTTCCACTTGCAAAAACAACCCTCGACCATCATCCTCTGCCTCCTGCCACTAAGCCAATTTTGGATCCACTTTGCCAAATTGCCCTGGATCCCATGGGCTCTTACCTTCTTGACCAATCTCCCATGCGGGACCTTATCAAAAGCCTTACTAAAGTCCATGTCGACTACATCAACTGCTTTGCCCTCATCTACACATCTAGTCACTTCCTCAAAAAATTCAATCAAGTTAGTTAGACGTGATCTGCCCCTGACAAAGCCATGCTGACGATCCCTGATTAATCCCTGCCTCTCCAAGTGGAGATTAATCCTGTCCCTCAGAATTTTTTCCAATATTTTCCCAACCACTGATGTTAGACTCACCGGCCTGTAATTACCTGGTTTATCCCTGCTACCCTTCTTGAATAATGGCACCGCATTCACTTTCCTCCAGTCCTCTGGTACCTCTCCTGTGGCCAGAAAGGATTTGAAAATTTGTGTCAGAGCCCCTGCTATCTCCTTCCTTGCCTCACATAACAGCCTGGGATACATCTCATCTGGGCCTGGGGATTTATCCACTTTTAAGCCTGCTAAAACAGCTAATACTTCCTCCCTTTCATTGCTAATTTAGTTTAGTTTAGTTTAGAGATACAGCACAGAAACAGGCCCTTTGGCCCACCGAGTCTGTGCCGACCATCAACCACCCATTTATACTAATCCTGCACTAATCCCATGTCCCCTACCACATCCCCACCTGTCCCTATATTTCCCTACCACCTACCTATACTAGGGGCATTTTATAATGGCCAATTTACCTACCAACCTGCAAGTCTTTTGGCTTGTGGGAGGAAACCGGAGCACCCGGAGAAAACCCATGCAGACACAGGGAGAACTTGCAAACTCCACACAGGCAGTACCCAGAATTGAACCCGGGTCGCTGGAGCTGTGAGGCTGCGGTGCTAACCACTGCGCCACTGTGCCGCCCGTTTGCAGATGACATGAAAATTGGTGGTGTCGTACATAGTGAGGAGGTTCAAGTATATCACAATCCCCCTCCCTGATCTTTACACCTACATCGTCCTTCTCCATAGTGAACACAGATGAAAAGTAATCATTTGAAACCTCACCTATGTCCTCCAGCTCCACATACAGATTGCCACTTTGGTCCCTAACGGGCCCCACTCTTTCCCTGGTTATTCTCTTGCCCTTAATATACTTATAAAACACTTTAGGATTTTCCTTTATCTTGCCCGCCAGTGTTTTTTCATGTCCTCTCTTCACTCTCCTAATTACTTTTTTTAGTACCCTCCTACACTTCTTATACTCCTCTAGTGCCTCCGCTGTTTTCAGCACTCCGAATCTGCCATAAGCCTCCTTTTTCTTCCTGATGCAATCCTCTATATCCCTTGACATCCAGGGTTCCCTGGACTTGTTGGTCCTACCTTTCACCTTAACGGGTACATGTTGGCTCTGAACCCTCACTATTTCCTCTTTGAATGACTCCCACTGGTCTGATGTAGACTTTCCTACAAGTAGCTGCTCCCAGTCCACTTAGGCCAGATCCTGTTTTATCATATTGAAATCGGCCATCCCCCAATTCAGTACCTTTATTTCCAGCCCGTCTTTGTCCTTTTCCATAACTACCTTAAATCTTACAGAGTTATGGTCACTATCCCTGAAATGCTTCCCCCACTGACACTTCTACCAGCCAAGTGATTGCCCCCTTTTATTTCTTAAGTTCTACCCAAATGGCCTCATTTGAGGAACCTTCTAAGATGTCATCCCTCCTTACTGCAGTAATTGACTACTTAATCAACAGTGTAATGCCACCTCCTCTTTTATCCCCTCACCTGTCACGCCTGAAGATTCTAGACCCTGGAATATTGAGCTGCCAGTCCTGCCCCTCCCTCAACCATGTCTCTGTGATAGCAATAATATCATAATCCCATGTGCTAATCAATGCCCTCAATTCATCTGCCTTACTAGTAAGACTCCTTGCATTAAAATAGATGCAATCCAGCCTTGCATTTTTCCCTTGTGTCTTAAAAATATTTGCTCTGCCTTCCAGACTGACTCAGTTTCTCTTCTATATTTGACTGAGCATCACCCCTTACTGTACCTCCACTCTGTATCCCATCCCCCTGCCAAATTAGTTTAAACCACCCCCCCCCTCCCCCCCCCACAACAGCACTAGCAAACCTCCCAGCAAGGATGTTGGTCCCGTTCCGGTTCAGGTGCAACCCGTCCAACTTGTACAGGTCCCACCTTTGCCAGAAACAGACCCAGTGATCCAGGAAACTAAAACCCTCCCTCCTGCACCATCTCTTCAGCCATGCATTCATCTGCTGTATCCTCCTATTCCTATACTCACTAGCACGTGGCACTGGGAGTAATCCAGAGATTACAACCTTTGAGGTCCTGCTTTTTAATCTGTTACCTAGCTCCCTAAATTCTTGTTGCAGGACCTTCTCCCTCTTTTTACTTATGTCGTTGGTACCAATGTGTACCACGACCTCTGACTGTTCACCTTCCCCCTTTAGAATGTCCTGCAGCCGCTCCGTGACATCCTTGACCCTAGCACCAGGGAGGCAACATACCATCCTGGAGTCACATTCGTGCCCACAGAAACACCTATCTGTACCCCTTACGATAGAATCCCCTATCACAATAGCTCTTCCACTCCTTTTCCTTCCCTGCTGTGCAGCAGAGCCATCCGTGGTGCCACGAACTTGGCTGTTGCTGCTTTCCCCTGGGTGGCCATCCCCCCAACAGTATCCAAAGCGGTATATCTGTTTGAGAGGGGGATGGCCACAGGGGACTCCTGCACTACCTGCCTGCGGCTACTACTCCGTCTGTTGGTCACCCATCCCTTTTCTGCCTGTGCAGCCATTACCTGCAGTGTGACCACCTCACTAAACGTGCTATCCACGACATCCTCAGCCTCACGGATGCTCCACAGTGAATCCACCCGCAGCTCCAGCTCCATAATGCAGGTAGCCAGTAGCTGCAGCTGGATACATTTCCTGCACACATGGTCGTCAGGGAGACTGGAAGCGTCCCTGATTTCCCACATAGCGCAGGAGGAGCATATCACAGGTGCGAGCTCTCCTGCCATGACTTACCTTTAGATTAATTAGTTACTCCCTTTTTAAAAAAATACTAATTACACTAGGGGCCTTGTTCTACTCCAAACGCTACCCACTACAATCTAAATTACATTAATTTAAAAAAAAACACACTAGTAGTACTCACTTTATCACTTGAGGTCTTTTTAAAAAAAAACTTTCCCCTGATTTTTTTAAGCCATTTAAATTGACTAACAGCTGTTACTTACCGAACCAATCATCTTGAAGATTTCCCATGATGTCACTGTAAGTCTTTTTTTCCCTCTTTTGAGTCTCGGCACGCGCCGAGAGACACAGGGAGCTCCGGATCAGCTTCCTCGCAGGTCCGCCAGTCGCTGCTCCGCTCCTAGGTAAGTAAGGGCCTCGAGCCTTTCTCTTTATTTATAGCCATTTGTAGCCCTATAGATCTTTATTGTTTTCAACCCTCACCACAAACATACATACCCTTGCCATTCATTTCACCTGCTCCCTAGGCACAGCCTCAGACTGAAACAGACTGTTCACAATCATAACATCCTATTTGATCCTGAGATCTCCTTCAAACCCCATTTTTCTCCATCATAAAGACCGTCCACTTCCAAATCTATATCATCAACCTCCACTTCTACCTCTACCTCTGCTGCTGAAACCCTCATCCATGCCTTAGTCACCTCAATACTTGACTATTCCAATGTTCTCTGACTTCCCATCCTCCAAAAATTTTAACTAATCCAAAACTCTACTGCCTATATTGTATCCAATTCTCACTCATCCCTCAACCCTAACCTCACTGACTTACATTGGGTCTCAGTCCGCCAAAGCCACAAATTAAAACATTCTCACCCTTTTTGTTTAAATCCCTTCATGGCCTTGCCCCTCCCAATCTCTACAACCTCTGATTCTGGCTTTTGCAGCATCTCCCTTTCCCTTTACCCCAACATTGGCAGACATGCCTTCAGCTGCCTAGGTTCCAGAGTTTGGAATTCCTTCCTCAACCTCTCTGCCTCTCCGCCTCCTGCACATCTTTTAAGAACCACCTTAAATCCCATCTCAATGACCAAGATTTTGATCATCCCTCCTAATAGCTCTTTCTTTGCTCAGCATCCATTCTTTCCTTATGGCTCTGTGAAGCACCTTGGGTCATAGCTCAATATTAGAAGTTGTTTCTTTGGGATTTTCCATTTAGTTCTACTAATTTCTAACATTGGGCAATTTATCCTTTGGATTAGCCACTGGGTATTGGGATGAAACTAATTTAATTTGACTCCCTTAAAAAGTACATTGTTACCCCAAAATATACCTGGATTTGTTTTCATTTTCATTTTAGGTGCATTGAAGGTGCAATAATAAACACTATTACATTATTATTATACACCATATTCATTGTAGCTCCTCTACAACATGGAGTTGACTCAGCTTGAATGGCAGCAGAAAAGAGAAACTTTTATCTTATCTGCCTGGCCTAGATTTGACCTGAGCTCTCAGGGCCTGAAACTAAAATTAATATCTTTAATAAAATAGCAATCACATTGATGTAATGTTTAATAATATTTAAAACATTGTAAAATATTTACTAAAAATGGATGCTGAAATTGGCAACTGATCTTGAAAACTGTTTCTAGTGGAGAGGGTATGCCTGAAAAATCTCATAATTAAACCATCATAAAATCAAAGCAATAACAGAGCAAGTTGAAAGGTCTATCATTCAGTGGAATTCAATTTAGTTCATATTCTGCTTTAATAATGGCATGATACAAAATGCATCCCTAACAGTTATCATCAAGAAAATCCTAATAATTGAACCACAATAAGAACCATCCTTTTGTTCCATAATAATATTGACAATCCTCTGAATATGTTCTGTATGAGACTAATGGAAAATCTCACTATAACTAAACATAAGAGAAGATGCTACATTCTCATTGCCCAAACTTATTTTACGTAGAGTGCTTATAGTCAACAGGGAGAGGAGACCTTCATTCACCAGTCTGGGCCAGAAACAAATCCAAGTCTTGAGGACAGGGAGTATAACCACTGAACCACCCAGGCTCATTCAATTTAGAATTCAGTTTTGAGTTTTCTTTATCCAGCCATGTTGTTTAGCTTTCAATTTCTAAATATCTAATATTTTTTAAATGACCTATAATTAGAGCTGATTTTGTGGAAATTACAAAGTTGATTTGATTGAACGAAGTAAATATTGATGTATAATTTCTGACACTGCATAATGTTTTGACTTAAATCAAATACAGTCATTACCAAAATTTGGTAAGAACATTTTTGAGAGTCTGATAAAGCAATATAATTAAAAATAAATATTCAAAACTAGTTATTTTATGGCCTCTGGATCATTTACATAAATCATCGCCAAAGACCAATGCATTTTTATGATATAGATCTAATGTAATTGGAAAGAAGAAAATTCAGTATAGAAGTCAGCTTACAGCTGTTACCTCTGTGTCAGGGAATGAGAATTCTGGACAAAATCTTCATTTATGGATTTTATTGTAGGGACAAGATATTCACAGGCAACACAAACAGTGATGTAAAGGCTGTCGGAGATCTGGTGTTACATTTACTCAAGGTCAAGCTGCAGGATGACCAACCCTTGGTCCCTACCTACCTTCTGCGACAATTGTTTGCAATTATACCTTCAGCTAAAGGCCATTGCATCATATCTCTGCCATGATTAAGCATGGCTCGAGGGGCTATATATTCGGACTCACAAGCTCAACTTTCCAAGACTCACTATCTCATAGTGCCATGATGTGGAAGGTTCAATAACACGGTCTCAGGACATAACATAAATTGTCTTATCTACTTAGATGCACAGAAAAAGGTCAACCAAATAAATATATCCATTAGAAGGTTAGAGCTTACTCACCGAATCCAAATATCCAAATCTATCTTAGATGACAACAGTGTTACAATGCCAGTTTTACAGACAAGGAATCAAGGCATATGGAAATCAGGCAGGCAAATGGAGTTGTGGTTGAAGATTAACTATGATCGTGTTGAATGGTGGAGCATATGGCCTAACCCTGCTCCTATTTCTTACATTCTGATAATTGAACTGTCTTACTAACATTCTGCAGATACTAGCTCCTTCAGCAAATTTTTGAAGACGTTGTCTTATCATAAAATGGAATCTTTAATTCAAAGTTGAATCCAAATACTTCAGCTAGCATAGCTTCTCTACCACATTCATATACATGTCCACAGGACATCCCAAAGTGTTTCATGGTCAATTCATTATTTTTGTTGTGTAAGTGATGTTGTTACATAGGCAAATATGGCAGCCAATTTAAGTCTAGCAACATTCCACAAATTATGCAAATGACCAATTAATCTGTTTTGGTATTAATTGAGGGATGAATGTTAGTCTGTAAACCTTCTTTGAACAGGCAGACAGGGCTTCAGATTAATGTCTCATCCGAAAAGCGACATCTTTGGCACCATAGCTGTTTTTTCAAAAATATACATTATTCATAAAATTTGTAAAGGTACATTACATAACAGTTCAAATTGGACATTACATAAAGTGCAATACAAATCAGTTTCTTTCAATACAATCCATGAGGTGCCTCACTACACTTGCCATTTCAGGTTATATTTATAGCATACATTTACATTTCATGTCAAACATTCTCTGGTGCATACAGCCCGAGGGATTTTACACAATTTCCAGCCCCTCAGTATACTATAGCAGGAGGTTCTTACACAGTGGCCTTTCCTCATTGAGCCTTTGAGGCAGCTGCCCCAGGCTTTAGTGCGTCCCTCAGCACATAGTCCTGGATCTTGGAATGTGCCTTACGGCAAAACTTGGTCGTCGACAGCTCTTTGCACTGGAAGACCAGCAAGTCTCTGGCGGCACTCCCTTAGTGCTGCACTGAGGTGTCAGTCTATTTTACGTACTTTGAACACATGACCTTATGAGAGAACTACCACTGAACCAAGCTGACCAGTTATCTTGCACTTAATTTTAGTTTAGAATAACTTCTATTTAGTTTATTATTTTACTGCTTTCAAGAACAAATTCATTTTAATAGAAATAAAACTTAATCACTGCTTGAAGCTCCAAAGGGTTTACTAAGTGGTAAAGCGAATACATCATTCGCTTAAATCAGACAAATGACAGTAATTTAATGGCCTGTTGTCTTCCAAATAAAATCAAAGCAAGATTAGACCACTGAAGAGACTTTAATCTTCATATAAGTAAAATTAAGGCTGTCAAAATTGTCTCTAAGGCACCTCAAGAAAGAATAACTTGTATACTGTAACAGGACGTTTTAAGGCATCAAGTACTGCTATTTTTATGCAAATGAGTTGTTAACAGAAGCTAATGTTACAGTTCACTGCAAGAATGCTTTCAAGTGATTAAGCAATATTTTTTACATTTTCATTTATTAGCAACAAAGTACCTTTGTTCCCAAGATGCATGTAATACAAACCCTAACAGTGCAGCATGGACTAGAAGTGAAGTTTTATTGCTTTCATTTTTTGAACCAAGATCCATCGTGTGTTGATGGAAAAGGACATTATTAGCTGAATGTGAAACTGTTGACCCCAGAATACATAGAAGATCTCAAAAGGGATTACAGAGGTTGGAGAACCGTGAAACCCCTCTTTGAGATACCGGGGCACTGGTGGGAAACAATCAAGAGGTTCGTCATCCTCAAAAGTGTTCAGAAAGCGAGAGACAGAGGGAAATGTCCGGACTCCTGAAAAGCATTCAGAATCTGCTCCTGCTGCAGTCGATGGGTTGAGGTCAAGGAGGATCTCCAAGAGGTGAAGAGCCAGTAGGCCTCGCTGTTTGCCGTGGAGGCCTCCTAGATCATCTTCCAGTCCAGTGTCTGCTCCCTGGAGCAGGATGAGATGTGCTCATGTTTCTTCTTCCAAAAGATATACACAGAGAGCTTGTGATCAGCAGCCTGACGGAAGAAGACGGCTCAGTAACAACATCACAGCCTGACATACTAAGGATCAGCAAATCCTTTTATGCCAAGCTGTACGATGTGAAGCTCATGGACAGCACGGCCTCCCAGACCTTCCTGTCATAAATCATGGAAGTCTTAGATGACAGTATGCAGGGAAGTCTGGACAAACCGCTAAGTCTGGACAAGCTGACAAAGGCTGTTGGGTCCTTCAAGACGAGTAAATTCCCAGAAGCAATGGCTTACCAGTCGAGTTGTATTTGATTCTGTGGATTGGATTGGCCAGACCTACTGGAAGTGTATGAGAGTATGTTTCTGGCCGGCAGCATGTCAGAATCCATGAGGCAGTGCATCACCACCCTCAACTACAAGCAAAAGGAGAAATGGGAGGAAATCAGAAATTGGCAGCCCACTGTGCGCTACAAAATTCTGTCCAAGGTCATCACCAATCGGGTCAAGTGTGCTCTGGAGTCAGTGAATCCACCCTGATCAGACCTGCACTGTACCCAGCAGGAAGATCTCGGATAGCCTTGCACTACTCAGGGATACGATCGCCTATGTATGGGACAGGGGGATGGACACCTGCCTTCAGCTTGGACCAGGAGGAGGCCTTTGACAGAATATTGCACATCTACATAATGGACGTGCTCTCCAAAATGTGGTTTGAGAAAGGAATCCAGAATTAGATCCAACTGCTGTACATAAACATCAGTAGCTCAGTTTCAATCAAAGAGTGGGAATCAGAAAGGTTTCTGATCAAATCTGAAGTCAGATAGTGCTGTCCCCTCTCCCCGTCTTGGTCGTTTGCTGTATCGAACCTTTTGTCTTGTCCATCAGGAAGGATGCAGGCATAAGAGGGGTGCCAATCCCAGGCAACTATGGCACTCAGGTTAAAGCCTCCTCCTTCCCGCTGTCTTCTGCTCAGATCCATTGTCTGTGCGCAGACTGATGAGCATCTGCGACCAGTTTGAATTGGCCTCGGGAGCCAAAGTAAATCACGGCAAGAGTGAGGAGATGTTCTTTGGGAACTGGGCCAACCAATCCTTTTTCCTCGTCACCATCAGGTCAGACTACCTGAAGGTGCTGGTGATATGGTTCGGAGGGGTCGTGGCATGTGCCAAAAACTGGAAGGAGCGAATAGCCATGGTGAAACAGATTAGGCATGTAGAAGTGACGTCCCCTCCCCATTGTGGTAAGAAGCTGACCATCAGGTGCGAGGTGCTCTTGGTGTTACTGTACCTGGCACAGGTCTGACTCATACTCCACTCCTGCGCCATGACGGTCACCCAAACCATCTTCCACTCTATCTGGAGATCGAAAATGGACCATGTCCACAGGGACACAGTGTTCAAACCTATAGATGAAGTGAGAAAAAACATACCCAACATCACTGTCATCCTGATGGCCACCGTTTTGTGTGGCTGCATCAAGCTATACAAATGTCACTACGTGCCGAGGTTCCATCTGTCCCCAGTGTTAAGAAGGATAGGTCTGGCCACGTTGCCACTGAACACTCCATTCAGTTGGACCGTGCCATGCTACCTGACCCTCGTAGAAAGATTTGTTCAGAAAAACACCTTTGACCACAAGTCTATCAGGCAGAGGTCTGCATGTAAGGTTGTTGAAGCCTTGCGAGAAAAGGAGATAGTGGATCCTGTCAGATTGTTCCCCAAACAGACATCAAACACATTTGGCAGAATGCCTTATCGCCAGAACTTTCAAACAAGCACCAAGACGTAGCTTGGCTCATGATAAGAAGGGCCCACTCCATCAGATCCTTCCTGCATGCCCGGAGTCTCTCTGCCTCCGCACACTGCCCTCGAGGCAGCTGCGATGGGAAAGAGCCCACCGCCTTCTGGAATGTGCCTTTGTAAAGCAGGTCTGGAAAGAGATACAGTGGTTTTTGTGAAGATTCATCCCGAGCAGCTCCATAACAGTGGACTCAGTGCTATATGGGCTGTTCCCAGGGACAAACACGGAGATGAACATCAAATGCTGCTGGAGGACCAACAACTCAGTGAAAGACATACTTTGGTCTGTCCAAAACATGCTAGTGTTCCAGTGCAAAGAGTTGTTCATGACTGAGTGTTACAGACTGGCACACTCCAAGGTCCAGGACTATGTGCTGAGGGACACACTAAAGCTTGGGGCAGCTGCTGCAAAGGCTCAATGGGGAAAGGGCACTGTGTAAGGCCGTCCTGCCATACTGAGGGGCTGGAACCTATGTTAAGAAGGCTAATGGTATGTTAGCCTTTATCGCAAGATGATTTGAGTACAGGAGTAGTGAAGTCTTGCTTCAATTGTATAGAACTTTGGTTAGACCACACCTGGAGTATTGTGTGCAGTTTTGGTCCCCTTACCTTAGGAAGAATATTATTGCCATAGAGGGAGTGCAACGAATATTCACCAGTCTTGTTCCCAGGATGGCGGGCCTGTCCTACAAAGATAAATTGGGGAAACTGGGCCTTTATTCTCTAGAGTTTCAAAGATTGAGAGGTGATCTCAGTAAAACCTAAAAAGTACTTAAAGGGTAGATGCAGGTAAAATGTTTCCCCTGGTTGGGGAGTCTAGAACCAGGGGACACAATTTCAAAATAAGGGGGAAGCCACTTAGGAGCGAGATGAGGAGAAATTTCTTTACTCAGAGGGTTGTGAATCTCTGGAATTCTGTACCCCAGAGGGCTGTGAAAGTTCAGTCATTGAGTATGTTTAAAGTAGAGATTGACAGATTTCTAAATACCAATGGCATAAAGGAATATAGGAATAGTGTGGGAAAAAGGCATGATCGTATTGAATGGCGGAGCAGGCTTGATGGGCTGAATGGCCTACTCCTGTTCCTATGTTCCTAAAACTCCTCGGTCTGTATGCATTAGAGAATGTCTGACATGGAATGTAAATGTACATTGTAAGTATAACCTGAAATTGCAAGTGTAGTGAGGCACCTCATGTACTGTATTGAAAGAAACTGATCTGTACTGCACTTCATATAATGTCCAATTTGAATAGTTATGTATTGTATTTTTACAAATGTTATAAATAAAGTATGTTTTTGGGAAAAAAAGAACATTATTTAACTCGGATTTTGAAAATGATCTTATCGCCAACACTGTAACATGACAAAAAACAAAATTTATACCATTTTGTGCACTACTGGTCTCTAAGCATGATGTGGTACCAAAACCTGAATTATATTCACTGAAGATAAAAGAAATTGGGTCAGAACCTGGACAGACCGTTAATCCAGGTTGCTGAAGTATTGGTTCTTACTAAGCAAATGCCAGTGCACCCATTAAGCTGGAAAGCCAAAACCACGTGCACTGCTGGTGAAATACTGTCAGGACATTTCAATATATGTGTAAATATCATTCAAAATTAGTTAATACTAAAGTTGACATTGCTATAGCTCATCAGTGAAATGTATTTTCTCTAAGCCTAAGGAATGACTAGAGCTAGAAAAATAAATTGGAGCATTGTATGATCGTGCTAGGAATGGATGATCAGCACAAAATTTAGACAAATAAACACTGAATCACTGCATGGATGGTAAAGCAGAGGATATTCTTACACCATTCAACCTAAATGATAACAATACTGAAAATGAAACATGACACACTGAAGGAATGGCCTTTACATCATCAGAAAAACTGAGATTTACGATAGAGCTAAATTTCAGAAAAGAAAACAGCAACATGGAGAGCCTGCAGACACATTAGAAACTGATCTTCAAAGAGTAGCCGAACACTATAGGGTCCATTTTGACTTTTGCCCACCTGTTCGGGCATTGAAGAGGCACTTGCAGTCTTGAGGCTGCAGCCTCGCAAAAATTTCACAGCGAGCTGCTTGACACCAAACAGGTGAGCCGATGCAGCTCACCAGATTGAGGCTGCAACATCGGGCTGTCCACAAGGTAAGTGGCGGGAGCAGGGGTCATGAACCTGGAGGATGGGGATCATGGGGTGGCAGCAGCCCTTATCATTTTTATAAATCCCATTATCAGAGGACCCAGAATCCATATTAAAAGCGGCCTATCGCCTGAAAGAGGTGGGCACTTTGGACACCTGAGGGTAGGTCCTTTTCAAAATGGAGTTGGCCTCATCAGCTATGTTAATGGTAAGGGCATTTCTGTAAAAAGCAACCTGTAGAGACTGTTATTGAACTCATAGATTCTTGTGGAATACTACAATCAGGGGACAGATTAATGCACAGGCCTGCGGAGACTGTTCCTAGGGCTCCCAGCCAGGGGTCCTGTGCAAATCTGGGCTCCTGGTAAAACTTAACATAATACAGAAAACCTGCATAAAACAGTTGGGTCAAAATATGCTAGCATTTAAAAATGCTGTCAGACAGGGGCAAGGCAAAGTCAGCAGATTCATTACAATATAAATACTGACATTTCTGTTGCAATTCTATCGGGGGTGGGAGGGGTGCTGGGAGATTGTGTGGGAGCTGTAGATGGGCCCCAAGAGTTCTTAATCCCATTCAGAGTAATATCAGTAAAATCTTTCTATTAGTACTAGTTGTTTAAAATCATTACTTTGAAATGACATCCTTGGCAGACAAAGGCAGTAAAGTGACTAAATAACCACAGACAACAAAGTGCATTAGTAAGTTCAAAATCTTTGCAGCGAGGACCGTGGCTTGGATGTGAACAGGGGCAGGGTGAGTATTAACTCCACAGCGTGCATCTTTTATCCTTGACGGTTTCCCCGCCCAGAAATCAGGCTGATTGACAGGTTTGGCTTCCAGTCAGGTAGGGAGGACTTTGGAGCAGGGCTAGGTAGCTCCCGGAGGGGGAACACGGGAGGGGGTGGGGGGGGGGGGTGGTTTTGGGGGGATGGGATCAGATGTCCAACCCCAGACAGGCGTCTGATCCCAGGGTGGGTGGGGAGTTCACATCCTGAACCTGAGGAAAGACTGTCAGATCTCGCAGGTGTGTTGTGGGCGTTGGGGCGTAGGATCCAATCTCTGACCCTGGGGGTGTTGTCCAAGGCAATGGGGGAGGGGAGTGAATCCCAAATGCAGGGGGAAGGAGGGGGTCTGATGTAGGGGATGCTTGGAGGAACAGGAGGAAGCATTCCTGCTTCTCCTGACCCACAAGGAGTGATGTAAAGGTGGTTACCTTCTCCCTGAAGCTTCCCTCACCTCCCTTCAGCTGCTGAGGCCTGGGAACCCCAGTTGGCCCCAGTTAAACCTGTAAAACAGGTTAAATCAAAAGCTGCCAGCCTCATTAAAATATTTAAATTGTCAAACTGCCTCCTGGGAACAGGTTGGCTGCCTAGCCCTCGTCCGCCTCAGTTAAATCTGGAGGTGGGTAGGTTGGGGTCAGGTTTGAGATTTTTTAATTTTTAGCCTCTGACCTGACCTCAGTCCACCCCCTTTTGGGTGTTAAAATCCAGCTCAATGAGTTTGTTTTTCAAAAAATTAATCTACCACTTTTCTCAGACACAAAGAGCTACAAATATTCTCAGCTAAGCTATTGCTTCCGGAGTCCCATCTGTTGCTGCCTGCAAATTCAAATCAATCTCCTTCACATCTGCACTGGAGTCCCTGGTTCATCCATTCACACACACAAAAGGCACAAAATGGACATTTATCAAGTGAGTTAACAGTAGTTGTTCTCACCATTTCTGAAGCAAACTGTTCACTGGTATAGTAAGAAAGATCAGATGATTCCAATTACTGCCATTTTCAATGGTTGTGAGAAATCCAAGTCTCATCTCAGAATAATGCATGCTGTTGCAAAACTCTATTTAATTTCAGCAAACAATGATGACTTGACAATGATTTGTTGTTGGCTTAGAGTCAAATGTTGGAATAATTCATTTTATAACTGTATCTTTTCTTTCTTTCTTTCTTCTTTTGGGCCTCCTTATCTCGAGAGACAATCTTTAATCTTCCAGATATGCCTTAGCGTTAACATTTTCATTTCTTTATACAGTATATGCTTTCGTATTCTTGTCCAATCTTCATGCTATCACTTTATGCAGAACTGTGTACTGCAACTTCTTTCTCTGTAAATGAATTGGTCATCACCCATGTCACAACTAAAGCATTTATTAATCACCAAGGAGAAGATTTCTTTGGTGTGCAAAGTGCAATGCAATCCGCAACTCAGTCTTTATAAATTCTTTACAACTGCAGTACACAAAGCATTATTAAAAAATCTTCCTAGAAATCGTCCCAGCTTCAAATAGTGAAACTTCCGCATTTTAGATGGTGGTGTGTTCCATGCTTCAGGAATGTCATGGACATGATTTCTATATCCTTGGATTCCAATAGTTGAGGTGAGCCAGTTGTGCCATATTAGATCTTGAGGTAACCCTTAACTTATAGTAACAGTTGAAATATCCATTTCCTTTTTGTGTTTTTTCATTTCTTGTATACCTTTAATCCCATTTCATTTTTTCCTTATTTATTTCATTCCTGTTTATCTTATCTCTTATGTAAGTTGTCTTTTTCCAATTTTCTCTCTTCCTCTTCTGAAGGCACTGATTTTCTTCATATCCTTCATGTGGCCCTCCTCGCCATGCTTGCTAATGCCTCCTTGCTTAGATGGTGAATGTTGGCACACAATTTACCATGAAAGGTTTCGCAGCAAAACCTCATCATGGCCTCACCCAATCTTCATTGTAAGAACTTTGATATCACAATATAGGCTCAGATTAAGAAGGCCATTCAAACCACAGATAAAACACTAAACAAATTGATCCCCGGGATTAGATGGCATTTATCCCAGAGTGGTGAGAATGAATAGCAAAGAGATTTATGAGGCATTGATAATCATTGTGAGGAACTCAATCAAAACTGGGGAGGTACCAGTGGATTGAACATAAGCTAATGTGGTGTTATAGTCAAAATGATGTCAAAAAAGATATTGCCTTATTGTTATTACTTTGATTCTCTATAAAATAATGGAATTGAATATCAGGATTGAACTTGAGGATTACCTGTAAAACAAGAATTCAATAACCAGCAGTTAAAATGGCTTTAGACTGGAAAATCCTGTCCAACATACCTCCTAGATTTCTTTAAAGTGAGAACCCAAATCAGGCAGGTAGTGCAGGAGTCCCCTGAGACAATATCACTCGCTAATCAGTTTTCCATTTTGGATACTGGTGAGAGTGATGGTTCCTCAGAGGAGTGCAGTCTGAGCCAAGTTTGTGGCACCACTGGTGGTTCAGCTGCACAGGAGGGGAGGAAGAGGAGTGGAAGAGATTAGTGTTAAGGGATTCGTTAGTTAGGGGAACAGACAGGCGTTTCTGCAGCACTAAACGTGACTCCAGGATGGTGTGTTGCCTCCCTGGTGCCAGGGTCAAGGATATCACAGAGCAGCTGCAGGACATTCTTCTGGGGGAGAGTGAACAGCTAGAGGTCGTGGTCCACATTGGTACCAATGACATAGGTAAGAAGTGGGATGAGGTCCTGAAAGCAGATTTTATGGAGCTAGGAAGGATATTAAAAAGCAGCACCTCAAAAGCAGTAATCTCAGGATTGCTCCCAGTCCCAGGCGCAATTGAGCATAAGCATAGGAGAATTAAGTAATTGAACACGTAGAACCATAGAAAAACTATGGCACAGAAGGAGGCCATTCAACCCGTCGTGTCTGTACCAGCCGGAAAAAAAACTAGCCGCCCAACCTAATTGCACCTTCCAGCACCTGATCCATAGCCTTGCCAGTTACAGCAACTCAGGTGCATGTCCAGGTAAGAATTGAGGATTTCTACCGCCACTACCATTCCTGGCAGTGAATTCCAAACACCCACCACCCTCCTAGGTGAAAAAGTTTTTCCTCATGCCCCCCCTAATCCTTCTACCAATCACCTTAGATCTGTTGCTGGAGAACTAGTGTAGGAGGAAGGGCATCAGATTTCTGAGACATTGGGACCAGCTCTGGGGCAGGTGGGACCTGTACAAGATGGACAGATTGCATCTTAGCACGACTGGGACGAATATCCTCGCAGGGAGATTTGCTAGTGCTATTGGGGAGGGTTTAAACTAAATTGTCAGGGGGATGGGAACCTGAGAGGGAGCTCAGATTGGAGGGAAGCAAAACTGGTAACTTGTCTGGGGTGTGGGAACCAGGAGCAAGTATTAGAGAGGAATACCAAGATGCACAAAATACTGGGTGGGGTCAGAATAAGGGAGAAAGTAATAAAGTCTGAATCAGGGTTAATGTGCATGTATGAATGTACGGAGTGTGGTTAATATGACTGGTGAAATACAGGTGCAGATTGCCATGTGGAAATATGATGTTGTGGCTATAACGGAGACCTGGCTCAAAGAAGGGCAGGACTGGGTGTTAAATATTCCTGGATACAAGGTGTTCAGGAAAGATAGGAAAGGTAAAAAAGGGGGAGGGTGGCAGTATTCACTAAGGAGAGCATTGCAGTGCTGGAGAACAAGGATGTCCCAGAGGGGTCGAGGACAGAATCAATTTGGCTAAAGCTAGGGAACAAAAAAGGTGCAGTTACATTGCTCAGTGTTGTCTATAGGCCACCAGCTAGAGGGAAAGACATGGAGGAATAAATTTGCAAGGAAATTACAGAAAGGTGCAAAAATTATAGGGTAGTTATAATGGGGAACTGTAATTATCCAAACATAGACTGGGATAATAGTAGTGTAAAGGGCAGTGAGGGTCAAGAGTTCCTAGAGTGTTTTCAGGAAAATTTTCTACAACAGTATGTTGTTAGTCCAACGAGAAAGGAGGCACTGTTAGACTTGGTTCTTGGGAATGAGGTGGGCCAGGTGGATCAAGTATCAGTAGGAGAGCATTTAGGGGATAGTAATCATTGTATCATAAGGTTTAGGCTCACTATGGAAAAGGACAAAGAATGATCCAGGGTAAGAATAATTAACTAGGGGAAGGCTAACTTCAATGGGGTAAGAATGGAGCTGGGACGAATAAATTGGAGTCAAAAGCTGGCAGGAAAACCGGTAGATGAACAATGGCTACCTTGAAAGAAGAGATAGTTCAGGCACAGTCAAGGGATGATCCCTCGAAGGGGAAAAGTAAGGCAAACAAATCCAGAGTTCCCTGGATGACAAAAGAGGTAAAGATTAAGATAAAGAAGAAAAAGTGTGCATATGACAGATGCCAGGTAGAAAATACTATTGAGAACCAGGCTAAATATAGAAGGTCCAGAGGAGAAGTGAAAAAGGAACTAAGAAAAAAAAGAGAGCATGAAAAGAGAGTGGCAGCTAGCATTAAAGGAAATCCAAAAGTTTTCGATAGGCATATAAATAGCAAAAGGGTGGTAAAAGGAGGAGTGGGGATGATTAGGGACCAGAAAGGGGATTTATACATGGAGGCAGAGGGCATAGCTGAGGTATTAAATGAATACTTTGCATCTGTCTTTACCAAGGAAGAAGATGCAACCCAGGCAATGTTGAAAGAGGAGGTAAGTCAGACACTAGAGGGGTTTAAAATTGATAAAGAGGAGATATTAGATAGGCTGTCTGTACTTAACGTGGATAAAACACCAGGGCCAGACGAGATGCATCCAAGGATACTGAGGGAAGTGAGGGTGAAAATCGCAGAGGCGCTGGCCATAATTTTTCAGTCTTCCTTAGACTCGGAGGTGGTGCCAGAGGACTGGAGAATTGCAAACGTTACACCCTTGTTCAAAAAAGAGTGAAAGATAAGCCCAGCAACTACAGGCCATTCAGTTTAACTTCGATGCTGGGAAAACTTCCAGAAAAAATAATTCAAGACAAAATCAATAGTCACATGGACAAATGTGAGTTAATTAAGGAAAGCCAGCATGGATTTCCTAAGGGAAAATCTTGTTTAACTAACTTGCTAGAGTTTTTTGAGGAGGTAACAGAGAGGGTTGATGAGGGCAATGCTGTTGATGTGGTGTACACAGACTTTCAAAAGGCGTTTGATACAGTGCCACACAACAGACTTGTGAGCAAACTTGTAGTTCATGGAATGAAAGGGATGATAGCAACACGGATACGAAATTGGCTGAGTGACAGGAAACAAAGAGTAGTGGTTAATGGATGTTTTTCGGGCTGTAGGAACGTTTGTAGTGGAGTTCCCCAGGGATCAGTGTTGGGACCCTTTCTTTTCCTGATATATATTAATAACCTCGACCTTGGTGTACAGGACACAATTTCAAAGTTTGCAGATGATACGAAACTTGGAGGCATTATGAACCGTGAGGAGGATAGTGTAGAATTTCAAAAGGACATAGATAAGTAGTGGAATGGGCAGACAGTTGGCAGATGAAGTTCAATGCAGAGAAATGTGAAGTGATTCATTTTGGTAGGAGGAACATGGACAGACAATATAAAATAAAGGGTACAATTCTAAAGGGGGTGCAGGAGCAGAGGGACCTGGGTGTATATGTGCATAAGTCATTGAAGGTGGCCGGACAAGTTGAGAGCGCGGTTAATAAAGCATACAGTATCTTGGGCTTTATTAATGGGCATAGAGTACAAGAGCAAGGAAGTTATGTTGAACTTGTATAAGACACTAGTTCAGCCTCAGCTGGAATATTGCGTCTTATTCTGGGCACCGCACTTGAGGAAAGACGTGAGGGCATTGGAGAGAGTGCAGAAAAGATTCACGAGAATGGTACCAGGGATGAGGAATTTCAGTTATAAAGAAGTTAGGACTGCTTTCCTTGCAAAGGAGAAGGCTAAGAGGTGATTTGATCGAGGTATTCAAAATCATGAGGGGTCTGGACAGAGCAGATAGAGAGAAACTGTTCCCACTCGTGAGAGGATCGAGAACAGAGGGCACAGATTTGAACTATTTGGTAAGAGAAGCAAACGTGACATGAGGAAAACCTTGAGTGGTTAAGGTCTGGAATGCTGTGCCTGAGAATGTGGTGAAGTCAAGTTCAATTGAAGCATTCAAAAGGGAATTAGACAGTTATATGAAAAGTAAGAATGTGCAGGGTTATGGGGAGAAGGTGGGGGAATGGGACGGGGGAGTTGCTCTTTCAGAGAGCCGGTGTGGATACGATGGGCCGAATGACCTCCTTTTGCGTTGTAACGATTCTGTGATTCCTACAATGTTATGCACTTACAACTTCATTTTATAGAGTTTCACTCAAAGATTAAGTTCAAAACTATGTGGATTCACATACGTGTAGATAAGAAATTGGTTAATGCGTAGAGTGCATCATGATTTGTATTGACACAGCTAAGGATAAAGTTAAAAAATGCTTCAAAGTCTCAGGCCAGGAATTTCCTCAGAACTGCTTCAGTCCACTGCTGTCACTTTGCCCGGTGTGACCATTATACTGCACTTCCAACTGTTACTGTGGCAGAGCATGGGCAGCTCCGAGGAAATTTATGGCCTTAGTAAACTCAGTATTCAACATGTCCAACCAATGCAGGAAAGCAATTGACAAAGCTAACAATGTTGTATTCTACTGTTGTGGCTATAAGAGTCAAGTCAGGAAGCTGTGATCAAACTTGCCAGTAATCTGCCCTGGTAAACTGCATGGTTTTAGTTTCCAAAAGTACCAATGCCCACAGTTAACCGTCCATAGATTTTAGCTTTTCTAACCTGCAGCTAATCTCTCTTGATTTGCAGGGAGAAAATATGCACTCATATTGGACAAACAAAAACATTACAGGTGGGTGTACATTTCTCAGAAGCTTGAATTGGAGATTCGCAGATGTGGTGATGGGCTCCCACATTGGTTGGACACCTGACAAATCAAAAAAAAAGTTTGGGCTGGATTCAAACTCAGATCATGTCAGTACAGTATAAGTGCATCATAAAGCTGCTTTTATACTACCTCAATATTGTGCCTTAATCCCAGCCTTCAAAGAAACTTCCCTCCTGCTGCACCAGTGTAGCATTTCCTGCAGTAGTCAGTATTGATAACTACAATTGAAGAATGTTCCATTCTTCAGCACAAAATCTGAATACAACATAAATTGTTAACAAAATAATGTCAGCTTCCAAGATGAGATGTATAATCCCAAAGTTAAACCCTTGTTTTTATTATCAATTCAGCTGCAAGAATGAATTCCACCTGTCCATAACCAGGCGACTAACGAGAGCATTTCCCAGTGACAAGTGCACTCTGTTTCTGTGAAGTAAAACTTGTAGAATCACTTTCGCTTTGCAGGAGAGGCATGCTTGCTCGGTGGTTTCAAATGTTTCTGCTTGGGAGACTATCTATTAATATTGACCTGCTCCCAGAGACCACAAGCCAGATCTTCCTGTTCCTGCTGCTCAGCATGTTGAATTACCTGAGCACAGCATATGAAGGAAAATTAAAAAAGGAGGATTTCTGCTAATTTTTCAACCACTAATCTAAATAGATAGAAGATTTGATGGGCTTCCTTCTGCGCACATAACCTTCACCACCCAATTCTCTTCCATACACTGCATCCAGATGATCTAATATACCTAGGTACTAAAACAAAAAAACTTGCTATGCCTACCATCCCCCCACCAGCCTTCCATGATCTAACTTCCAAGACAGTGTCAGCTGTCAAAGAACAACAATGCTACATTGCAGTAAATATGTCATATTAATTAATAGTGACAGAAATAACATGTGACCAAGTACAAAAATACAGAAACATTTGGAAATTTGATGACCTTGGGATCTCCTGAATCCCCTCACTAGAATTCAAGGTACCACTTTTGAAATGCTCCTCCCTCAGCATTTGGTCATGTAGTACATCACATGTAACTGAAAAGCAGACCAAAGCTCAGACTATGCTGGCTACAACAGGGAGAAGAGCAGCAGGTGGTAACCTTAAAAATTTAATGCACTAATGGTGCAAAATTGAAGTTCAATATAAAAGTAAAAATACTGGTGGATTACTTTATAAATCCAGTCCACTTGGATACAATAATTGTACTTGGTGTCAGTCATTTGATGAGATTGTGACAAATGCATTTCATCTGGTACAAGGTCATCATGATAGAAGTAATCATTCAGTAGGAGCGTGGCCTTCTGTCCATTAAGTCTGGGTTTTGCTGCCCTATTTTCTGCTCTGCCTGTGGCTCATTCATTCACAGCTTGTAGTGAAGCGATCAGTGCTGCAAGTATTTGATTATTCCCTCCAGCATTCATTAACTTGTGCACTGTAATTGATATCGGAGCCTCTTCACTGGCTGTGTTCTGATCAATTGGAAAGTTCTGCTTTCAACTGGAAAAGACTCAAAGGAACTGGAATCAGCAGCATAAAACAAAGCTGTAGCAATAAATTGATTCAGTAGTTCACAATGCACATAGACAGTGTAAGATGAGCCCTGTACCTTAAGTGGAAAGTGATGACAAAACGCAGATGGTTGCCTATTCAGTAAAACACTTTGATATTTTGAATAGCTTTCATCTAATATATTGATTTATATAACCCATCTAACTTTAGTCAGAGTAATTTAACAGAGGTTACAGGCCCTCGAGATATAAATGCACAACAGCTTCTCCTGCTGAAGTGACACCAACCAAACGCTTACATATTTTTTCATTAGAGCTGATAACTGACTTCAGTATCAAAATGTGGCAGTTTCATGATGTATCCCTTCAAGCTAATCTGATGAATTCTTATTGTGCCTTATGAATGCAAATCCTGAAATACACAAACTTGAGGTGATTCAGACGATTGGGGAAAAAAATGTTCTTGTGGTCAAAAAGGAAACAAGGACCAACATGAAATGACACAAGCATGTTTTAGGTGGGGCAGGCTGACTTTCCAGCATGCAAAAAGAGCAAAGTATGGCAGAGCAATAGTATGTCCAAAAACTCAGGAGAATCAGGCTGGAAGACTAGAAGACAACTTCATGTCTTGAAAAATAATAAGGCATGAATATTCTCGGAGAGGGTCTCATAAAGGGCCTAATTTTGAGAAGTTGCTAGGAAGAGTCTATTTTCTGACAAGTCAGTTCCTCACACCCCACAGTTTGGTTTCGCCTCTTCAGAGAACTTGCAGCAATATTGATGTTTTCCACTGCAGAAAAGAGCTTATTTTTGAGCTGACTGAAGGAAAATTTGAATGAGGCAGGTAGTAAATTGAGGGACTGACTTGGATATCCCAGTGATTAAGAAGATCTAACAGCTCAGCTACAAGACTACTGCACTAACATGTCAGAGCTCAATACTTAGAAAATTACAGTAGAAAAATGTTTACTTCAGAGTGACATAGGGTGAGGCTTATAAGTAACAAGTATGGTATATTGGTAAAGATGATAAATATACACACAAATTTTAAAAACTGTAAAAAAAAAATTACCTTCCTCTCTACATATGTGAGACTCAACCCAGAATATTCACAACCTTCGCATCCTTTTTGATCCGGAGATGCATTTCTGACCACACATCCATTCAATCATCAAGACTGCTGTAATCCAGAAAGCCAGTTCAAGAAGGATAGAACTGGAGCCAATCTTTACACACTTGTATATTTATTTACAGAGCTACACATTACAAGTGTACACCTCCTAGCCCAACTACCACAGTTATATTCTGTGTCTATGTATAGATTTCCATTGTCCCCAGGTGTTAACATCTGCCTGGTTCATTCGCAATTTCTCAAATACTGACTCCTTGTTTTATGACCCAAACATCTGGAAGGGCAAAACCCATTGTTCTTCAGGTATTAGTGCTGTAGCCTTGGTTTTTCAGAAGACAGTCTTTGATCTGTGTTTTCTGTTGGCCTGGTAACCTTTTGCAGAGTGGAGATCAGGTCACCTGACCTTCTGGATTTCATCTTGAACTTTTAAAAATCACAATTTGTAAGACATAATTATGTTACAAGATCCAGTGTTCATAACACAACCTATTTTCAGCAAAACAGATCTCACCCAAAAATGGGATATCCTGGAAGCATCATTCAGGCCATAGACACATTTGTTTAGTTTTCATAGTTTTCCTTCTACATCTGCTGCCTCTTTGGGCAGTTTCAGAAACCCCTCTCTCTGAAAAGTATCTGAAAAGTCACTTGACCTACACTCCCATGAATATGTGGCCAAAAGAGCTAAAAAGATCTTCAAGATTACTTTTCCAGCTGTGAGAGAATCCACTCTAGCACTTGTATCATGCAGTTGCTCTTCAAACCCTTAGCAACCAGCCTTGCTTTAGCCTTATAAGTTCCATCTGCACGAACCTTTGCAGTACAAATCCACCTATGTAACAAAGCTGGCTGTTCCTTATCTGGTATCTCAGAATAAATTCCAAACTCTCTCCAACTACCTAATTCACTGTGTTTTGTCTTTTATTCATTTATACCAAAGTTTATTGGCAGCCACCAAAATTCACGATCGCGCGGACTTCTGCTTCTAGTTCTGTTCCAAGACTACTCTGTGGCCTTTATTTCTTTATGTAATCTATTCAAGCTATAACCTCGACTTGCAGTTGTCTGTCAGAACTATTATAAAAGCAGACACGTTTGCAAACCGCACGGAGTAAGGGGATGCATGGATTTGAGACTACGCCTGAATGCAACGTAGATCAAATGCTAGGTCAGGAATTTGGTACATGTGGGAATCTCTGGTAAGTTGTTCTTTTTTTCTCAAGCTTAAATTTAGATTAAGGCTGGAATTCTACACCCCAAAAGAGTGGGCTGATGGCGGGGAGGGAGGATACGTAAAATGGAATGTGGGGGGGGGGCCTTTCCCAACCCGTTCAGGCCTCCACTGGCCCGCCCGCCCCCAAGCAAATCAAGGCCAATTAACTGCCACTTAAGGGCCTCTGCCTGCTGCCACAGGTATTTTACCCTCGGCTGGAGCACAGCTGAGGCCTCAGAAAGCCCACCTGACGAAAGTAGGCGGCCTTCTTGCTGGCTGGGGGGGCTGTCCCTCCTGATTGGGCTAGCATCCCCAACAACACTCCGCCCCACCCCTCCAACCCACCTCCCCTTTGTCTCGCTGGGGCCCGACCGATTGTCCGCAACGAGGCCCTAAAAACTTAACTTTCTTCCGGAACCATCTTCCTCCCGAAGCTAGGTGTAGTCCTAGCAGTAACCACCTCTCCCAGTGGCGCTGCTGGGGCTAAGAGCAGCTGGCCCATTGGTTTGCCAGCAGCTCCGTTAGGCGGGACTTCCTGCCTCAATGAGGTGAAAGTCCCGCCCAAGTCCAATGAAGGGCCTGGGGAGTATAAAATCCGGTCTGGCTCCCCAGGGCTGGCGGAGGCAGGCCAGTGGATAAGGCCTCCCTGGTCACTGTAAAATTCCAACTGAAGAGTCAGACTCTGACATAGAACTTTCAAACAGCAAGCTAGTTAAAATACCTAGTCAACAGAACCTGTCTGGCAGTGACAGTTATCTGTCAATCAGCTGAAAGTGATTGCCTTGCAAAGGTGTTAATTACTGTAGCAGGAAGCTGAGCTAGCATTGCAACTTGGGAGGAAGTCATCAGTACTCGATAAAAGCAGACAGGTTTACAAACTGCATGGAGGAAGGGGATGCTTGGAGTGGAGATTATGCCTGAGTGTGATGTAGACAGATTGCTAAATTGGAAATTTGGTACATATGGGAATTAGGTGCAGAGGGGAAGAGGTGCTCCTTTTTCAATCTTTTTCCAGCCTCCAGCAGCTTTGTCTCCAATCTAGAAGACTGTAACTTTCTATTACTTAAGCTGTGTAAATTAATGATTAATTGACTAATTAAATAAATAAGGTTAGACCCACATGGAAGGGATGGCAGTGACTGCACATGTGGGAATCTTTGGAATGCCAGACATCTGCGGTAAGTGTCTGCAGCTTGAGCAATTTCAGCTCCGAGTTGTTGGGCTGGAGTCTGAGTTACAGCCATTGCGGGGCATCAGAATCTTAAACAAAGCCAATTATATAGGTATGAGGGAGAACTGACTAAGGTTGATTGGGTAAATAGACTAAAGGGTATGGTGGGAAACATTTAAAGAAACAATTCAGAATATTCAACAAAAATATATTCCATTGAAAACAAAAACTCGGCAAGAAATTCATATCCATGGATCACTCAGGAAGTTAAGAATGGTCTTAGATTGAAAGGAGAAGCTTCTAATGTTGCAAAGAACAGTAGCAAGTCTGAGGATTGGGAGTGTTTTAGAAACCAACAGAGGTCCACCGAAAGATAAAAAGGGAAAAAATAGAATGATAGTAAACCAGCCAGAAATATAAAAACTGATTGTAACAGCTTGTATAAGTATATAAAAAGACAGTGGCTAAAGTAAACATTGGTCCCTCAGAAGCAGAGACAGGAGAAATTATCATGGTGAATGAGGAAATGGCAGAGTCATTGAACAAGTACTTCGTGACTGCCTTCACAGTAGAAGACGCAAGTTGCATACTAGAAATAGAGGATAACCTAGGGGTTAAAAAGGAATTTAAGGCAATTAATATCTCCAAGGTATTGGAGAAACTTAAGGAACTAAAATCCAACAAATCCCCAGGACCTGATGGCCTGCATCCTAGGGTTCTAAAAGAGATAGCTGCAGAGATAGTGGATGAGCTAGCTATGATTTTCCAAAATTTCTTAGATTTGTAAACAGATTGGAAGTTGGCAAATGTAACATTGCTTTTCAAGAAAGGAAGGAGAGAGAAAACAGCCTGACATCAGTCATTGGGAAAATGCTAGAATCTATTAAGGAAGTCTGAACAATGCACTTAGTAAAAGCATGGTATGATTAGAACAAGTCAACATGGTTTTATGAAAGGGAAATCCTGTTTGACAAATTTATTAGAGTTTTTGAGGATTTAACCAGTAGGGTAGATAAAGAGGAACCAGTAGATGTTAGTACACCTGGATTTCCAAAAGTTATTCAATAAAGTGCCACACAAAGGGTTAATAGGCAAGCTAAGGGCACATGGAGTTGGGTAATATATTAGCATGGATAGAGGATTGGTTAATGGATGGGAAGCAAAGAGTGGGCATTTCTGTGGCAATTTCAAGTTGGTAGGCTGTGACTAGTGGAGTGCCACAAGAATCAGTGCTGGGGCCTCAGCTATTTACAATCTATATTAATCACTCAAATGAAGAGACAGAGAGTAATGTATCTAAGATTGCTGACAATACAAAGGTACGTGGAAAGGTAAGCTGTGAGGAGGACACAGAGGCTGTAAAGAGATATAGACAAGTTAAGTGAGGGGGCAACAAGATAGCAGAAGGAGTACAATGTGGGGAAATGTGAAGTTATTCACTTTGATCGTAGGAATAGAAAAGCAGAATATTTTTTGAAACATATGAAACTTAAGTGTTGATGTTCAAAGAGACAAGGGTGCTTGTAAAAGAAACACAGAAAGTTAACATGCAGGTACAGCAAGCAATTAGGATTTCGGCAGCGAGCTCGGAAAATGGCGGCCCGCATGCGCAGGCTGCATGCCAAAAAGCCACTGCAATCCGCTGCACGGCAGCTCATTTAAATAGCTGGGGTGGACCGCCCTGCCCAATCACATGGAGGCGGCGGGCAGTCCATCCCCGGCAATGCCGTCAGCTGCCTGTGCGGAGGCACTGGCGCCATTTTTAAAGGGCAACCAGCCCTGCCGGTCAATTTGAATTTTTAAAGCAGTATTTCCACCCCCCCTGCCCCCCCAAAATTTATCCAATAAATTTCTAACACCCCTTTCCCATCCCCACAATGACATTAACTATTTGCTCTTTCCTTCCCCCACCGCCCCAAGACTTACCTTTTAAATCTGACCTTCCCCCTCAAACTGCACAAAGTTTAAAGTTCAACTCTTCCTACCATCCCCGAGACCCATTAGGTTTATTTGACCCTGTTTCCCCCAATACTGCACTGAAAATCTTAATTCCTCCCTGCGCTCCATCAGTGTCAAGCCGGCTTTCCTCAGACAGGAATTGAAGGCACAAAAGTGCCAGCCGCCCTGCCAAAGATCACTGCAGGCCTGGAAGATTTCAGGCAATCTTATTTAAATTTAGTCATGTTATTCATTTAAATATTGAAATACTGTTCAGGTCGCCTAGCGGCAAGGTGTGCCGCCATGGAGCCTCGCTGCCGCTGGAGAGTTCAGACCGGGCCCTCCACTGTCAGCCTCCATGGCGGGCCACTGCCGGGCCCATATTCTGCACCCACCACCCACCCCCCACAGTGCCACAGAGCCCCAAATCGTGGGCTTGGTAAAATCCAGCCCACTGTGTGTAGTTTTTGTCTCCATATTTAAGGAAGGATATACTTGCATTGGAGGTGGTACAGAAAATGTTCACTAGATTGGTCCCTGGGATGAGGGGCTTGTCCTATGATGAGAGGCTGAGTAATTTGGGCCTATACTCTCTGGAGTTTAGAAGAAGAGAGGTGATCTCATTGAAACATACAAGATTCTGAAGGGACTTGATAGGGTCGACACGGAGAGGTTGTTTCTGCTGGTCGGGGAATCTAAAACATGGGGGCACAGTCTCAGAATAAGTGGTCAATCATTTAGGATTGAGATGAGGAGAAATTACTTCACTCAAAGGGTTGTGAATCTTTGGAATTCTCTACCCCAGAGAGTTGTGGATGCTCCAGCATTGAATACATTTAAGGCTGAGATAGGCAGACAGATTACTAGTCTCTCAAGGAATCGAAGGATATGGAGAGTGGGTGGGAAAGTGGAGTTGAAGCCCAAGATCAGCCATGTTCGTATCGAATGGTAGAACAAGCTCAATGGGCCATATGATCTGTTCCTATTTCTTGTGTTCTTGAGATCACCACTATCGGAGGGTTTTTCTCCGGTACCTGATCACTTTTTGACGCAAGAGTCACTTCCAAACTCACTATCAGTCCTTGCAATGTGCTTTCTTACTCTCCACTCTTTCACCCAATTCTGCCAGTCCTTGGACCTCGCTTCTTGGCCATCCAACAGCTTTTCCTACATGTCCCACAATTGTCGCATCCCTTCTTTCATTAGCCCCCTCTGGAATATATGTCACCTGCGTACCCTTTCTGGGCAATTGGTCTTTGGATGTCCTGTGTCCTCTGTCATGATCACTCACATTATGGCCGGAATTTTACCAGGCCTGTAAGAGCAGGGTAGGCAGCGGACTGGGATGGCAGGGGTGTGGGGGGCGAAAAATGCAGTCGTGATGCACTCGCACAGAAGTCTAACGTTGTGACGCGCTTCTGAATTTTGTGTGGCGGGAAGGATGGAGGGTGGACTTTTGAAAATGTTTGGCAGGACATCAAGTGAGGTGGTTTACAAGGCAATTAACTTGAATTTATAGGAAATTGACTGGAATTTTATGCTGCATTTTGTATTGTATCAACAGCGTTTGGAATTCACCGGCTTTCAGAGACCCGGCTTGTTAAAGGTAGCAGCAACAAGGTGAGTCTTCATCCCTACATGCCATACTGAAAGGCAACATGCGTTGGAAGGGGGAGAATGTGGAACAGAGGCCATTGCCAGACGGGGGCAGAAGGCCTGTGACAGTGCCATCACCAAGAGGGGAGAGGGTGGGGGGACATTCTGCAAGGCGCATTGAGGGCAATGCACTTGCTCCCAAGTGAGTAGCAACAGGGAAGTTTTGGGAGAGGTGAACTGCAAAGAAAGTGCATGAGAAGGAGAGAGACCACCTGGCATGGGACTGATCTGCCCAGTCTTCATGCCCTCCCCCTCTTAGGAGGAGGAGGAGGACGAGGATGAGGAGGAGGAGCAGCAGTGCAGGGAGAGGGAGATCAGGTACCAGCAGAGCTGGCAGGTGCTGTCACGACTTGCTTGGTCAGATGGGCTGGTCTCTTCCCATCCCTTAGGTAGAGGACCTCCCACCTTACTCTTGCAACTAGAGTAAAACTTGCATCACAGGGAGACATCACTAAACCATGGGGTCACCTGTTGCTTTCCCTTTGCAATAGTGGCAGCAGGCTCCCAGTCAACTCCTTAGGTATTGTGTCCTGGTGGAGGGATGCAGGGGTCTTCATTTCTGGTCTAGGAGTGCAGGGATCTTCAATTTTGCTTCAGCAACATTGTTGAAGAGCCCTCCAGCAATCATTAACAGCAAGGCAGCAATGCATGAAGGTCTAGCAGCCCTTTAAAAATGGCAGTAACACCCACCTTTGAGTTAGGTGATGCTGCCATCGGCACCTCGGTGCCCACCCCCACTCATTAATTGGACAGGCCCGGTGCCTCCAGGTAGTTAATTGGTTGGCTGGCCACATGACTCTCAAGCGGAAGCGCCACCTCCTTCCACTGCTGTTGCTGCCAGGACGCGCAGCAATCAAACAAAATCCAGCCCAACCACATCCAGCCCTTTATCTACTGTATTCTGTTCCTCAGGACCTTCATCACAAAACACATGAGCACTTGAGGTACAAGGTGCCTAGTTTACTTCCATCAGCTGCTCGGAGTCTGAGATTTTATAAATAATTCTGATTAATTGTGAGGAATGAACCTTAACAGTTTGCCATGTTTAATAACTACTGCCTTACCATCATGACCTACTACCTTACCAGGGCCTTTCCATTCCCTATGATCTTCGCTTTTATAATACACCAAATCTCCTGAATTAGATTCTCTGTCTCGGGTGGTCTTAAACGATGCCTTAGAGCTCTCCAAATTTTCTCAGACCTCGGCCTTGATGAAAGCCCTTCTCCCTCCATGCAAAGCATGCGAATGTGCAGAAAAAATTGAATTAATTGTAGTATCTTCAAGCACAGGATGACTATGGCACTGCACAGAAGGCAATTTGGGATTTTACTCATAGACTAATTGATGGGGACTAGATCTGGTGTGAATCTGTTGAATGGACTGCCCATGCCAGGTCAGTTGTCAACTTACACTCTGGTTGATCAGCCAAAATTTTATGCATTTCATCGATCACCGCACGATTCCTTTCACAAAGTCCGTTGCTGAAAGGACTTACAGCTGTGCTATTCATGACCATGAATGTTCATGTTTACACACATGTCTCTGAACTCGTCATTGGCAAATTCCCCTCCATTTTCAGTCAGAAACTTTGCTGGTGCCCCAAGTCTGGCCCCTATTCATTTTTCCTTGAGTTTTATCTATAATCATCCTTTTGTCCTTACTATGTATCACTGTAGGACTAAATCTGGTTGCCAGGACTGTTAAAATGTAGAATGAAAATATTTCTGCCTTTGTTCCATACCTTTAGATCCATGGCAACTATCTCATTAAGTCCGGTGCCAACAGGTAATAGCAGCGTCCTCTGATACATTTTACAGATTTCACAATTCTCGGTATAATCTCTCCTATTAGCCCCGTATGCTCTTCATCAACCACACTTACATCTTTTAGCAGATTTTAACCTTTGACAAGAAGGGTGAGCACATTGTCTTTGTAACATTAAGACAATTTTCTTTTTATCTCTGATTCTTATCACCTGATGCCATTAACACTTGTCTAACACCCTAATGAGGAACAATAGATTTTGTTAAGGGGACACAATAATATTCTGGGTAAACTGTCGATCCACCGACTTTCCAAAAATAATTGCCTTATCATGCTCTGTCAAGTTCATTTGTGCCTTTTTCATAGAAGATTTACTCACAGCGTGGATATCTCACTACAGACTGCATCAGTACTTATTAAGTGGGTTACTCCAGCTATTTTACATGGAATTACAACTCTGTTTAGTGACCTTAGTGTGTTGTCATCACCAACCCTAAAGCAAGTAGTGCTTTTATATTCCTTAAATTTGCATCGATCCTCATTACTTAGCGAATCAAGGTAACATTCTAACCAATCTATTCCACATACTGCCGAAGTGAAAGTATATCTGGCACTGCACAGTTAAATGAGTCCACGACTAACACACTCATCACAGGACTAAAATTCCTTGAGACCTGTATAACTTGTTTAGATTCATCATTATCTTCATCCTGTTCCTCAGAACTCTCTGCATCATGTGTCATTTCAAAGACCCTGCCTCTCGGCTTTGGGCAGTTCATTGCATAGTGATAGTTTGAATTCCACCCAAAGTACCAAAACTGTTCCTTGGGCACTCCTGGGCTTCATTTGCTTATTATTGCTGTTCCAATTCTGTCTTCTGCTGTAATATCCAGAACTGCTCATCCTCACTGCCTGTCTTTTAACCCTTCCATTGAATTGACATCTGCATCCAGTATCTGAACCATTTCAAAATCTGGAAATCATGGAATCCTCTATTCTTTGTATCATCACAGAATGTCCCATTTGTTCCACAAAGGCTGAAGGAAATTATTTTGTTTCCCCAGGAATTTTTTCAAAGCAGCAGACATCTGATCCAACAGGGTCCCCTTCTTGGAGAAGTTATAACCAGGAGTCTGTCCATATGAGGCACCTTAGCACAGTGGCGCAGTGGTTAGCATCGCAGCCTCACAGCTCCAGCGACCCGGGTTCAATTCTGGGTACTGCCTGTGTGGAGTTTGCAAGTTCTCCCTGTGTTTGCGTGGGTTTCCTCCAGGTGCTCTGGTTTCCTCCCACATGCCAAAGACTTGCAAGTTGATAGGTAAATTGGCCATTAGCAATTGCCCCTAGTAGGTAGGTGGTAGGGAAATATAGGGACAGGTGGGGATGTGGTAGGAATATGGGATTAGTGTAACATTAGTATAAATGGGTGGTTGATGGTCGGCACAGACTCGGTGGGCCGAAGGGCCTGTTTCAGTGCTGTATCTCTATAAAAAAAAATTTTAAATCTAGCAATTTAAATGCTTGTACTGATCCAGGAACTCAACATTGAATTTCATCAATCTTTTATACAATCTGTTAAAATTCATGATATATTCCTCCATTGAAAGACTATCTGTTTTCCAAAACCAATCAAAGTCTGACCTCATCAGGCACTTAACAGCACTTAACTTCTGTAAATTTCATCCAAGAACTCTAATAGAATGTCCAAACCTTCATCACTAACCAACTGACAGGCATCCAGCTCACAAAATACATCTGATTTTACTTCTTGCAAGAAGCAACAGCGCCAAGGCCATACCTCATTTCCTCTTTGGTAAGGACGTAACTCATGCCCACATATCCACTTTATTCTTCCACTGGTCATATGGATCAGACTCCAAGAATATCAGAGGGTAATCATACTGCAACAATTTACACTTGCTTTCTGCCATTTTTCACAATGGCTGCTAAGATTGTAGATTTTTTTTTAGAAATACAGCACTGAAACAGGCCCTTCGGCCCACTGAGTCTGTGCCGACCATCAACCACCCATTTATACTAATCCTACACTAATCCCATATTGCTACCACATCCCCACCTGTCCCTATATTTCCCTACCACCGACCTGTACTAGGGGCAATTGCTAATGACCAATTTACCTATCAACCTGCAAGTCTTTTGGCTTGTGGGAGGAGTTTTGTTTTTCTTAACTGCCAACCTTTACCTTTAGGCAACCATCCTCTGCTACTATGTTCTAATCCAGAAAGCCAGTTGGTGCAGGATAGAACTGGAGCCAATTTTTACACACTTTGTTTTATTTATTTAGAGTTACACATTAGAAGCATACATCTCCTAATCTAACAACCACATTTACACTCTGTTTATTTATAGACTTGTGAATCACCTGTTAATGCCCACCACCTGCATACAATTAAACACAATTGACATATAATTAACAAAGACCACCTACTTCCACCACTGTAACATCACCTGTCTCCAACCCAGAGGAAGAACAAACTTCTGATGATAAAGCACCATTATTCGTTCTAACTCAATGGTTCAGCTGCCTGGACCACTCATGGGGAGCCCTCCAATACTTGCCTGATTGTGTCTCCTGATTCGTGGCAGTCTGCCAAGTGCTACACAACCTGGCAATCATAAGGGCACAGCCTTGTCACCAGGGCTTCGGCAACCACCTCAGGAGGAGAAAAAGGGAGGGAAGATGAGGAGCAGTAAGGGAGGGGCTATTATCCCTCCGGATGGGCTGTCCATGGCTCATCAGACTCTGGTTTCCCAAGGAACATCCCCACGTCATCATTGCCCCAACAGTTCCCCACCTTTCTATCCATCTGCTACGGACTATCATAGTGTCCCCTTGGCCAAAATCCTGGAGTAAAAGGCAACAAAAAGAACCATTCCATAGCAACTTTATCCAACAACACTTCCAATAGTACATAGAAAACTGAATTATTCACACTTGTGCATTCCCTTAGTACCTGTCTTGCAGGTGCTTATGCCTGGCCTAGTGTTCCTATGCAGTGCTACTCCAGTGGCTGCAGCATGGCTGGTGGAAGCTGCTGACTTTCAGTAGGGGAGACTGCAGGTGGCCTTGCAGGACAACCTCGAGCAGTTCTGGGACTTGAGGGCACAGCTTCAGAATGCACCACCTCAGCATGGGTGGCATCAACCATGAGGGTGCTGTTGGAGTGGCAGTGGTGGGAGCACGAATGCTGTCATCCTGAAAGAGAACTGCAGGTTCATGCACCACGGAGCCACTACCACTCTCCTGGGATGGCACCTCAGCAATCCTAATAATCTGTTGGAGCATAAATTGAGGGGCTGCTGTGGGAACCTGCAAACCCCTTTGTGCACTGGTATCCACAGCCATGATGACAGCAGTCTGAGCCTGCATGGCACCAAGCTGGGTTTGCATAGCAACAAGCAGAGATCTCATGATCTCAATTTGAGCTCCACTGCAGCACTCGACATTGGGTGGCTTCAGCTTGTGTTGCAATGGAAACTAAGACACGGCCTTCAGATGCTGCCCCATGGTTTGATCTGCAAGTACTGTCATGCAATTGACCACTATTTCCACACTGGAAAGGATGGGCTCCAAGCTCTGTGCGAAGACATGTGCCACATTGGAGTCAGACTCCTCCATAATCCTTGACAGTGACAACAGGCTCTCTGGCAGGCCTGTCAATGCACCAAAGCATCTCTGTCTGCATGTCCATCAGCCTTTTCCTGTGCACCACCCTATTGAAATCCTCATCTGAGTCCTCTGCAACAGAACTCATTTATGACCTCACCCTCCAGGGAGCTGGAACATGTGCTGTGCTTTACCCCTGGCCTGATTGCAACACACGCATGCCCAGTGTTTCACCACATGCTGATCCTGCCTCTGTAATACCCTCTAAAATACGTACAGTGCCAGTATCTGAGCTGGTGGCTACGAACATCAGATCAAGTGATATTTTTTCTTCATCAGAGGTCAGCTCTTCTTTTCGCCCTTCATTATTGGGCTGCACTGGCTGGTGAGGTGGTAGGTCTTGGGGCTCTAAAAGCATAAATGCAAAAGGGGAGAGCTGAAGTGTGGGAAGCAGAGGGTGGGTGGAAAGCAAGAGGTGCAAGGTCACACATTCTTCAGCTTGTACTTGACACCAGATAGCAGGATGAGGGTGAAGTGGGATTTCAGAGGATGATAGGAAGATACAGTCATCTTTGATGGTTTCAGTGATGCCAGTTGCAACAGCCTCAGTGATGGCTTCACCAATAATTCATAGCATTGTCTCCTGCAAGGGACTCAGGAGATTCAGGTGTGCTTGTCACCCACTGATTCATTGCTGCTGTCCTGTTAGGTGTCATCTTGTCCTGCAAGACAGCAGTAAGATTCAGTGAGTGTGTCGCAAATTGTTCAGGTGATGTGGGTGTTCGAGCTGAATAGCTGAAAGTATGTGGAAGATGCGAGTTGTGGATGTGAGGTTTGCAGTAGTGGTAAGTGTGTGAGGGTGAGGTGGAGCATATGAATTAGATGTGAGTCCTGATTGCTAGAGATTGCTGGTGGGTGAGTGGTGGCCAGCTAGGGCATTGAACAGTGTGGTGGTCCAGTAGGTAGGGGATGGTATTTGAAGATGTATTCACTAACTTTGACCATTCATGTGAGCTCAGTAAACTCTTTAGGACTAGGCTGTTTGCATTGATCTCCAAGGCTACCTGCTCCCTTCCCTTCATAGTGCATGCCGAGAGGGCCAACTGGCCCCTGCGCAAACATAACATCTCTCCTCCTTTCCATCTCCTGGACTAAGGTTCTAATGTTGCTTCAGAGAACCTGGGAGCCCTTCCTCTGTCCTGCTGCTCCATTGGTACTCTTTGTTCCTTCTGAGAAACACTTTCGGAGACAGTTCCAACACCATCTGCAGTCAGATTGCACCTCCCCTTTAAGGGGTACAGGCTAGCTTTAACTCGTGCTAGCCTCACAGGCCCCTGGGCCCCCTGCTGAGCGTGCACTCAGCAGTGCATTCAGCACTGGACTGCACAGCACAATCATGGAAATGATCAGGCAGTGCGACATTATGTGCTGTCTTCACCCCCTTGATAGGCACTGGGTAATCGTGCAAGGTGATCCCCATGCCCACAAACCAGCCATGTCGAATGTTTAGCCCCATAAGGCCTAATCTTCCTGTCACTTCTGCTCCCATTGCACTCAGAGTAACTTTTAAACAGATAAATTAGGTGTTGTGCCTTTGCAAGATCAGCTGATCCTGTTAGCACTGCTCTAATTTAATAATGGCTGAACAACTAACTTAGGAACAGGAGTAGGCCATTCAACCCCTCAAACCTGTTCCATAGTCATTTCATTATCATAATACCTCATACCTGAATCAGGCTGGAATGCTAACTCAATCAGGGATAGGCACTGACATGTTGCACCACAGACATTTGACACAATTTTTGACTAAGCCACAGACATGGGACAATTAATCTGTATATAAAGTGTATAGCCTAATGCCATCAAAACACAGTCCGATTTAAAACACATTTCGCCCTGTAAATAAAGTAGCTAAGCATACAAACATCAATGGAGAGCAACACAACTATATTAGCTAGCTAGCAAGCAAAGCCAATGCAAATTACTTTTGTTGACAAAATAGAGCTAGGGGTGATAGATGGACCTTATTGGATGACCTCTGTGGATTCACACTGTGTCTGGAATACAATAAACCATGAAACTCAAGACGAGGATTGTAATTGTGGTTATTGAGGTGAGACGGTAGAAAAATTAACAATAGGAAGACAGACCATTTCTCACACTGTTGTTGCCATAGGACAATTTAATCCATGATGGTAAAAGTTTATGCAACTTCTCCATGGGTTTGTAATATGTGTCTGAAGACAGAGCAGCCAACAAAGGGCAATGATCTCCAAATCAGGAGAATGTTATAGGATAGAGCAGATAGTACTTCAGAAGAGTCATGTAAACAGAAACATAGAGTGGGACAAGGACAGAGAGATTAACGGTAAGTAGCCAAGACTAGTTTATTCATCTTGACAGGCTGCTAAACTAGGTCCTGGATTCTAAAATACAAAAACAGCAGCATCTTTTATGGACCAAGTGTCATTTGCTCACCAAAACTAGTGATAAAATTAGATTAACACAATTACAAATAAAGAGCGCCCTTCAGTTCCTCCAATAACGTGATTCTCTTAAAGTCACTTACGTCTATATCTCAGTCTATCACTATCGATTCCGATTCAGCTCTGACAAGATAATTAACAAAAGCTTTTCTGCAAAAAGTTGAGCGGTTGTTACTGCATGTATTATTCAGTTACAAAATGTTGAGTCACTATCTGTAAGATTGTACTCCAGACTAACCAATTTGTGTCCAAGCCAAATCTCTGTTAGCAAAGGTTCACTTTTAACATAATGTAATTATATGATATGGACAACTTTCAAATGACATTGGCCACTCAGGATATCTGTCCTCAAACTGCATAGTAAATGATGCAAATTGCAGATACTGATCTTTGACATACTTGTAAAACATGTCCTTTAATCCAATTCGCAGCAAAAAAATCAGTTAATGACTGTTTCTAACATGGTCTTTCAAACATAATAATTTTTTACTATGTCTTCCCCGACAGTTTTTAAAACTACAAATGCAGCATGGATTTTGTTAAGGAATCATAGACAGTTCATCATAGATTAAGATTTATTAAAGCTATCCGTTACATTGTATTTAGTAACTATTGTATATGGGTCAGCAACATTCTGTTTTTGCCAATATCACTCAGCCCCATTACACTGTACTCTTGTATTCATGAGGAACTTACAGTACTGACCTCTGGAAACCCCTTGGATATTCTTGCCTGTTTTCCCCTTAATTCAAGATCTGGAACAATGTGATTCCAAATGGATAGCTGCAAATTGCGACATTTATGTAGAAGTAAAAGTCCAGCAACTTTCAACATGTCACTGAGCTGGTGTTCCACGTGAAAGTACTGCATGCCAGAGCATATAAATCAAGACATTCCCTAAGTGACTTCTGCCATTTTAACATGAGTTTACATAACACAAGCCTTTAAACTTGTGTTTTAAAATAACATAGGAGCTAGGTTATTTTAAAACAAGGTTAAAGGCTTGGAGCAGGGGTGCCCAACCTTTTCTTGTGGGGGGGCCACATTACAATTTCTGTCTTACATAGGGGGCTGGTGAGACAATTTCGGAAAGATAAAAGCATTAAAAATTTATTGTACTATTAATCAAAACAACAACAAATGTGCATTATTCTGAAGAAGCTTTAAAGGAGAAAACTAATCTATTGACTTACTTTCTCATCACTATATTGCACATTGATGTAGTGAGATACCTGGCATTTCTTTTGATTGCACAAGTAGTCAATGTCTGCCCGCATATGTGTAGCGATGTGAAGTATTCCAGATAGATATCCATCTATCAGGAGTGATCTTGATCGTGCTCTGTCAGTCTGTCTCTCACTCTCTTCTCTCACTGCCCTCCCTCTCTGTGCCATCCCCTCCTCTCTGTGCCATCCCCTCTTCTCTATGCCATTCCCCCCATGTCGTTCCCTGGCCCCATGTCGTCCCCTCTCTCTCTCTGCCCCCCTGCCCCACTCTCTCTCTCTGTCCCTCCGCACACTTTCTCTCTCTGTGCCCCCACACGCTCTCCATCTCTCTTTGTCCCTCTCTCCCTCTATGCCTCCCATTCTCCCTCTCTATGTCCCCTGCTCTCTCTCTCTATTGCCTCGCTCTCCCCCTCTCTCTCTCCACCCCCGCTTTCGCTCTCTGTCTCTCTGTCCCCCCGCTTTCTCTTTCTCTGTCCACCTGCGCTGTCTATGTCCCCTGTCTCTCCCTCTCTCTTTGTCCTACACTCACTCTCCCTCTCTCTGTCCCCCATTATCCCTCTCCCTCTGTGAGTCCCACTCTCTCCCTCGCTCTGTCCTCCTCGCTCACTCTGTCTCACTCTATTCCTCCTCTCACACGCTTTCTCTCTGTCACCCCACTTTCTCACTCTCTGTCCCTCCCATTGTCTTTGTTTCACCACGCACTCTCTCTGTACCCCCGCCACTGTCTCCCTCCCTCTCACTCTGTCCCCCCTCGCTCACGTTCTCTCTCTATCCCCCCTCACTCTCTCTCTCTGTCCCCCCTCACTCTCTCTCTGTCCTCCTCTCTCTGAGCCTCAACTCTCTCTCTCTCTGTTACACTGCGCATTCCCTGTCCACCTCTCTCTCTCTGTCCCCCTCTCTCTGCCCCCTCTTTCTCTCAGTCCCCCTCTCTCTTTTGTCCCCCTTGCTCGCTCTCTCTCTCCCCCTCCCTCTCTCTGTCCCATCTCTCTCTCTCTCTGTCCCCCCCCTTTCTGTCCCCCCCTCTCTCTCTCTGTCTCCGCTTCCACCCTCTCCCCCTCTCCCTTTTTCCCCCACTCTCTCTCCCTCTCTCTGTCCCCCCTCACTCCCTCTTTGTCCCCCACTCTCTCTATCCCCCCTCTCCCTCTCTGTCCCCTCTTCTTTCTCTTTGTCCCCCCTCTCTCTCTCTCACTCTACCCCCCCATCTCTCTCTCTCTCTCTCTCTCTCTCTGCCCCCCTCTCTCTGTCCCCTTGCTCTCTCTCTTTGTCCCCCCCTCTCTCGCTCTGTCCCGCTCTCCCTCTGTCCCCTTTCTCTCTCTCAGTCTACCCCCCCCCCCATCTCTCTCTTTCTCTCTGTCCCCCCTTTTTCTCTGTCCTCCCCTCTTTCTCTGTCGCCCCTCTCTCTCACTCTCACTCTGTCCCCTCTTTGTCTCCGACCCCCCCCTCACTCTTTCTCTCTCCCTGTGTCCCCTCTCTCTCTCTCGCTACCCCTCTGTCCCCCCCCCCCTCTGTTCCCCCCTCTTTCTCCCTCTGTTCCTCAGTCTCTGTCACTCTCTTTCTCTCTGTCCCCCTTCTCTCGGTCTCTGTCCTCCTTCTGTCACTCGCAGTCCCCCCCCTCTCTGTCCCCCCCTCTCTCTCTCTCTATCCCTCTCTCTGTCCCCCCCCCCACGACTCTCTCTCCCTATCCCTCCTCTATCTCACTCTCTCTCTGTCCCGCTCTCTCTCCTCCTCTTCTCTCTCTCTCCTCTCCTTCTCTCCCCCACACTCTTTCTGTCCTCTTCTCTTTCTCTCTCCCCCCCACACACTCTCTCTGTCCCCCTCCCTCTCTCTCTGTCCCCACCCCACTCTCTCTCCCTCTCTCTTTCTGGAAGATCAGTAGTCTTGCTTGAAAGTCTTTTTGAAAGACTTGGATGGCCATGACCAATGTTTGTAGTACCCTGTTGACTCTGGGTTTCTTGATCATCATCTGGTTCGTCTAGATAAATGATTGATTGTTGCTTCTGTGGAATAGGAATAATGTTTCTCCTATTTTGCATCTCTGCTGCATGTACTAGATATGATATCTGATCATTTTCATCTTTTTGGATGACAACACCTTCCCGTTCTAGGTCTTGTATTCATACCTTCTTGCCTTCCTTTAGCTGAGGTAGGTTTCTGGTACGAAATCTTTTATTGTAATTGTGAGCTTGTTGGTACCTGTCTCTATCTTGGACTTCCTAGTAGTCTTTGACATCTAGCCCCGGAAGTACTTTTCTCGGCAAAATGAGAAGGTGGGTTTTTATCTTCCTCCCCATCAAAAGCTCAGAAGGTGATAGTCCACACAACAACGGTGTAGAGCTACAGTTAGTCAATGCGGTTGAAGGATCTTCGTTCTTCTTCAACAAAGCCTCTATGGTGCTTATTCCTCTTTCAGCCCTGCCGTTCCACTGAAGATATCATGGTGAACTTCTGAGATGTTCAAATCCCCATTTTCTTGCAAATTGTGTTAAGTATTCCTTTGTGAACTGTTGTCCATTGTCTGACACAACTTTGTCAGGGATACTATGCGTCACAAAGGTCTCCTGCAAATTTCAGATAACAACTTCTGTTGTTGTTGAGTGTAACCTTTTCACTTCAATCCATCATGAGAAGTAATCGATCACAATTATATAGGACTTTCCGTTCTGCATAAATGAATTCATCCCTTACCGTTGGTCTGGTTGAAATTTTGTTGGATTCAGAGGTTCTCTCTTTTCCGGTCTATGTATTGCACATACTTGGCAGTTCAGAACCATGTTTCCTAAACCTTTGGAAATTCCGGGCCACCACACTGATGACTGAGCCTGTGCTCTACACTTCTTTATGTTCATGTGGCCCTGATGCAAACATTCCAAGATATACGATCTGCAAGATCTCAGAATGACTAGTCTGTTATTATACACCAGCAAATCAATGATTGTGAAGCGTTTTCTGAATTTGTAGAAAATTTCCATCATCTTGCCACTAGGGCATTCTTGAGGTCAACCCTGTGCGCAGTATTGATGTATACGAGTGCATTCTTCATCCTACTTTTGGGCGTGATGAATTTCTTGCAGTTTCTGTATACTTGCTGGCCACTGCTGTGCAGTATATTGTGAATACGACTCTATCTCATCCACAAAGTTCATGTCCTGTTGAGTCAGACGGTCTACCGTTGCTTGTGATAGCGCATCAGCGGAAGTTTGCACCTTTGCCTGAACATATATGATCTCGTATGTATAGTCTGCTTGAAGGTGACTGTTTGACTTTGGCTGTTTGGCTTCATCCATCTTTGCAAATAGATGTAGGTCTAAGCACGCTTTTTTGCTTAACAGGGAAAATTCTTGGTTTTTCAAAATGTATAGAGTTTCCATAATCTGTCTCCCTTTATATTGGAGAGTTGCTTGAAGCTTACCTTTCATCTTCAGTTGGATCCCTCTTGGACATACAACTGGGTGTCCACTAGTTGTAAGCAATGTCTCGTCAACCATAGCTCTTAGTCTGACAGAATTGTGACACTTGCACCAGAGTCCGATTTGAAATTAGTAATCTGTCCATTGACATAGATGTCTTCCATCCAAAATCCTTGATTGGGGTCATTAATTTCCCCTCGGAAGTCTTCTGGATTCTCTTTCACTGGAAGTTGTTCCACCTCATTCACAACTCTATGTGTGAAGGCTTTTTGTTTTGTGAATTTGTGAGAAGAGGTCTTTCTCTGGAACCTCTTTCCGACGTGGCCTATCTTTTTGCAATTAAAGCATTCCACATTATTAGCAGAACGCTGATCACGTCTGTGGGTCTTTCTGGCTCCACAGCACTGATATGGTTTCACGGTGTCTTGAACCCTCTCATCTATGTGTTTTCCATCCTGAGCCTCAGGAACTGAACCGTCATTGGATTTTTTCTGATCCGAGGTCTCTCTTCAGGCCTCAGAGTAGCTCTGTTTTATCTTCTGACTTCTCCCTATCTCACCATCTGAATCACCTTCTCGAGTGTGAAATCATCTTTGGAATGCAAGCGGTCTAACAAGAACTCGTCAACTATTCCTATTACTATTCGGTCCCTGATCAACTCAGACTTCACTTCTGTGTACTCGCAACCCTCAGCCAGTCTGTACAAATCATTAATGAATGCATCCACGGATTTGCCTATCTTCTGGACTCTAATTAAATTTTGCTTTTTCCAAAATCTTGTTACTTTTCAAATTGAAGTTTTGTCAAATGCTTGTAACATGTTTTCAAATTTGTCAGAAGCTTCATTTATGCCTTGCCTTACGATTACGTCATCAGCAGTGGCACCCATGGCGTATAAGAGTATTAATTTGCTCAGCCTCTGATTTAGTGTGTAGCTGAGAAGCTATTCCAAACCTTAGAAGTCTTTTTCTCCATAATTCTATATCTGATTGGGTTCTTCCCAATTCTGGAAGCTTTCAGGCATCATATGTTTCAAATCCATTCTTTGCTAGATTTTTTTAGTTTAGGGTGTTTCCCTTTCTTTAAGAAATGTTGTTCTTCCTCTTTTAGGCTTGCTTGCTTTAAGGGATGTGTCCCTGCTCTTCTCCGAAGTTCCCACGCTTTTCAGGGGTTTCCTTGTCTTCGCCCTCGCGGCCAGCACGAGTAAAGGATCTTTATTACTCTGTGACAGTGCGGTATTAGAAAATTACTTCACCCTTTTCAAAGGGTTTCTTACCCCATCCCCAACCCTCTGTAATGTGACTCACCCGATTACTGGACTCTGGATTTTGCTCACAGACCACCGTGCTTCTGTGGTGCAGCCTGAATGCCTGCACAGCTGACTCACTGACTGTCCGGCACTTCCTTCAGCTACGAAGCAGCTCTGGAGCTCATTGCCAATCTCCCTTTGAAATCTGCCGTCTTCTTGGCGCTACTGCACGAGGTGAGGTCTTTCACTAATTTCTGGGTGTTCTCACCACTGCCGCCATATTGAGTGTTGTGGTAATGTAGATCAAGTGTTGTTTGAAGAAGTCACAGGTTCTTTGTAGAGCTAAAGAATAACTCATTTATATATAGATATAACTATTTACACTCTCTACAAACCTGTCTAGCCAGCATACCTCATGCTGCTTCTAGCTTCTTCCCAGCCTAATATCTATGTGACTATTACATCATCATCACTACAGTGGGAGGGGTTTACTCTCAATGTCTCAAACCGTCACCCTTTCAGGCCCTTATACTAGATCTCTCTCTCTCTCTCTCTGTCCTCCCTCTCCCTTTCTCTCTGTCCCACTAGCTCCGTCTCCCTTCCCCTCACCCCCTCCACTCTCTCTCTCTCTGTCCCCCTCCCTCTCTCTGTCCACCCCCTTCTCTTTCCCTGTCATTCCCTCTCTCTCTCTGTTCCCCTCTCTCTCTCTGTCCACCCTCTCTTCCCTTTCTCTCGCTGTCCCTCTCGCTCCATCTCCCTAACCTCCTCTCTCTCTCTGTCCACAATCTCTGTCTCTGTCCCCCCTCTTTCTTTCTATCCCCTCCTCTCTCTCGCTGTGTCTCCCCGTGCTCTCTATATTCCCCTCTCTCTGTGTGTGTCTCTCTCTCTCTCTCTCTCTGTCCCTCTCCCCAACTTCACCTCTCTGTCGCCCACTCTCCCTCTCTCTGTTCCCCTACTCTCTACCCCTCTCTCTCTGATATCGCTGTCTCTCTCGTGCACCTTCAGTCACCCTGCTCTCTCTCCCTCTTCCTGAACCCCTCTCTCTATGTACCCGTCTGTGTCTTTCGGTCCCCTTCTCTCTCACTGTCCCCCCTCTCTCTCTCTCTCTGTCTCCCCATCCCGCTATCGCCCCCTCACTCTCCCTCTCCCTGTCTCCCCTCTCTCTCTTGTCCCCCTCACTCTCTCTGCTCCCCTCTCTCACACTGTTCCCCCTCTCTCTGTCCCCCACCTCTCTCAGTTCCCCTGCTCTCTCTCCCTCTCCCTGACCTCTCATTCTCTGTCCCTCTCTCTCTTTATCTCTCAGTCACCACTCCCTCTCTCTCTCTCACTGTCCCCCCGTCTCCCTGTCTGTGTCCTCCGCTCTCTCTCTCTCTCTGTCCCCCCACTCTCTCTCTCCCTGTCCCCACCCTCTCCCTGTCCCCACCCTCTCCCTGTCCCCCCCCCCGCTCTCTGTACCCCCCCGCTCTCTGTCCCCCCCCCGCTCTCTGTCCCCCCCCCCCGCTCTCTGTCCCCCCACACGCTCTCTCTCTGTCCCCCCCCCAGACTCTGTCTCTCTCTCTCTTTCTGTTCCCCCTCTATCTGTCCCTCTCTGTCTTTCCCGCTCTCTCTCTCTCTCTGTCCCCCTGCTCTCTCTCTCTGTCCCCCTGCTCTCTCTTTCTGTCTCCCTGACTGTCTCTCTGTCCCCCCTCTTTTTCTCACTCTCTGCCCCTCCTCTTACTCTCACTCTCTCTGCCCTCCACCCCAGTCTCTGTCTCTCTCTCTTTCTGTTCCCCGTCTATCTGTCTCTCTCTGTCTCCCTCTCTCTCTCTGTCCCCCCTCTATCTCTTTCCCCCCACTCTACCTCTCCCTGACCCCCTCCTCTCTCTGTGTCCCACCCTCTCTTGTCCCCACTCTCTCTCTCACTCTGTCTCCCCCTTCTCTCTGTCCCTTTGCACGCTCTCACTCTCTGTCCTCCTGCCCCCTCTCTCTCTCTGTCCCCCCCGCACTCTCTCTCTCCCTCTCCCTCTCCCTAACCCCACCTTCTCTGTTCCCCCACTCTTGCCCCCTCTCTCTGTCTCTCTATCTCTGACTCCCTGCTGTCTCTCTCTCTCTCTGTCTCTGTCTGTCACCACCCCCTCCCCATCCCTCTGCTCTCTCTTTCTCTCTTTCCAGTGGGCTTTTTTTTTAAAAATCAGAACCCGCTGAAAACCCTGAAGTTGTCCAAAGTTCGGAAGCCGCTGTTTCTGCTCTCAGCACCTGTCAGCTGTGAAACTAACAGTTGAACTTTTTTTTTTAAAGCCAGTCTGGTCGGAAAGAAGAAGCCAATGGGAAATTTCTCGTCCCTGCAATTACCAGTCATGGACCTCAAAATTTTTTACCACTCTCATTTCCATGTATGGATACTCATACTGAAATCAACTAATTAAAAAATTCTTGATAAGCAAGGGGGTGGAAGGTTATCGGGGGTAGGTGGAAATGTGGAGTAATCAACCATGAACTTATTGAATGGCAGAGCAGGCTCAAAGGGCTGAGTGGCTGACTCCTGCTCCTAATTCGTATGTTCGTATTTTCGTATGTAAAAAGTAAATAGCGGTTGAAACAACTAATAGTAAAGTGGAAAGTCAAAAGTATGTGGATATAAACAGTAAAAATGAGAAAATATAAAACATAGGTGAGAGTGACAAGACTGGTGTAAAATGAGGCAGGATTACCGTACACATTGATACATAAGAAGATTTATAGATGAATGTTTTTTATCCGAACAATGGGATAAAATCTGTCAAACAACGACTTGTGGAATCCTGCAACTTTTGTGGCATCATGACCTTCTCTGATTATCAGACCATCAAAAATGATCCCTGTTACTGAGGAGAGTTAGTTCTTCGTTGTTACAAAAGGCAGCTCCTTGTACTATTAATTTCCGATTCATGTACGCTCATAACATTCATTAGGGGGTCTGACATAGCAAGTTCAACGCTTTCCCTAATGCTAACCAAATTACATCTCAAAGGGTGCATTAATTTTTCTCACATGTCATTCTTTGAGCCTGAAGTATAGACTTTCAAATTAATAATATTTCTTAAAACAGGTGTTTTTTTTTTACAGCTAGCAAATGCTCCATCGCTATTATAAATCAATGTTAATCATTCTGATAATCCAACTACAGGTGATTAAAGACTGACTACTTTTGCTATGCAGTGACTGCCAGTAACACCATCACCTTTATATAACTGTAATCAATTTTTAGCAGCTGTTCACTAATAGGTCGCAATTATCCAAGATTCTGCAGATCCTTATTTTTCGGACAAGTGTAAAGAAATTAGTATAAAAGTTCAACTATCTCCAAACAGTGTGAACTGTAGAAAAGCTAACCCATAGTCAAGTCAAAGGCACATCTTGCAGTGATTAGAAAGACTTGATTTAATGGAACGATGCGATACAGGGGGATGTTCCATCTATGAGCAATTGCAGAAGTTGCTACAGGAATATCAGCATGGGGAGAACCACTCAGCACATCATGGCATTGCAATGTAAGCAAATACAATGGGCCTGCTTATTATCAAACCAAAACCACCATAAATATTTATTCTCCTAATTTATCTGGTGCATCAATCTTCCCAATAAATGATCTTGAATTGAAAGATTAGTGATTAACATAAAAGGAAAAGAAAAGTTTAAAAATTAAAGCATACACTAAGGAGTCAAAATGAGAAAATATAAAATAAGTAGGATTAATAAAAACTAAATGTTCAAAGTCTGAAATAAAAATAGAAAATGCTGGAAATGTACAGCAGATCTCCTCAGCATCAGAAAAGAGAAGGGTTAACATTTCGAGTAGAAATTTTGGCTTAGATTTTCCTCATATTTATCACCTGCTAATGGGTGGATTGGACAGCCAGCAGAAGGAAATGATTGGAGGAGACACAACACATGCTCACCACTTGTAAAAACCGAGTGTCATAGGATTACATAGGATATACAGCACAGAAACAGGCCATTTGGTCCAAACAGTCCATGCTGACGTTTATGCTCCACTTAAGCTCCTCCCATCTTACTTCATCAAAATCTATCATTGTAACAGTCTATTCCCTTCTCCCTCATATGCCTGTCTAGCTTCCCCTTAAATGCATCTCTACTATTTGCTTCAACCACTCCCTGTGATAGCAAATTCCACATTCTCACCACACTTTGGGTAAAGAAGTTTCTTCTGAATATCTTATTGGATTTCTTGGTGAATATCTTATATTGATTGCCTCCAGTTATGCTCTTCCCCACAACCATCTATCTACTCTATCAAACCTTTCATAATTTTAAAGACCTCTTATGTCACCCCTCAGCCTTCTCTTTTCAAGAGAAAAGAGACCCAGACTGTTCATCCTTTCCTGATATGGAAACCTCGCATTTCTGGTATCATCTTTGTAAATCTTCTCTGCACCCTCTCCAGTGCTTCTATATCCATTTTATAATATGGCGACCAGCACTGCACACAGTATTCTAAGTGTGGGCTAACCAAAGCTCGATACAGGTTTAGTATAATTTCCCTACTCTTCAGTTCTATCCCTCTAGAAATAAAGCCTAGGGTTTGGTTTGTTTTTTGTGGCTTTGCTAACCTGACCTGTGTGCAACTTTTCGTGATTGGTGTATTTGTACCCCGAGATCTCTGTTCCACTACCACATCTAGATGTGCAGCTTCCAAGTAATAAGTTACCTCCCTATTCCTCCTCCCTAAATGTACTACCTCACATTTATCTGTGAACTTCATTTACCAATTATTTGCTCATTCTGCAAGTTTGTTAATGTCCTCCTGTAATTTGCTGCAGTCCTCCTCAGTATTGACTATCCCCCCAATTTGGTGCCATCTGCAAATTTAGAAATTGTGTTTTTGATTCCAAAGTTCAAATCATTAAGGTAAATTATCAACAGCAGTGTTCCCAGCACTGATCCTTCTGAAACACCACTTCCCACCTTCTGCCACATTGAATAATTACCCTTTACTCCCATTCTTTACTTTCTGTCTTGAAGCCACTTGCAATCCATTCTGCCACTTATCCCCTGACTCCACATTCACTGGCCTTATTCAGTAGTCTATTATGGGGCACCTTTTCAAAGGCCTTTTGAAAGTCCAGATAAATTACATTGACTGCATTACCATTGTCTACCCTCTCTGTTACCTCCTCAGAAAATTCATTAAGGTTGGTCAAGCAAGATTCTCCCTTTTTAAAATCCATGCTGACTATACATTATTATATTTTTCTTTTCCAGGTGTTCTTCTATTCTCTCCTTTAGTAAGGATTCCATTATTTTTCCTACCACCAATGTTAAGCTGAGTGGTCTATAATTCCCTGGGCATGTTCTGTCCCCCTTCTACCTTCGAGGAATTATGTTAGCTATCTTCCAGTTCTCTGACAATGCACCTTTTTCTAACAAATTATTAAATATTTGTAGTAATGCCTCTGCTATCTCTTCCCTAGATTCTTTTAAAATGCGTGGATGCAATCCATCTGGACCAGAGGCTTTATCCTCTTTGAGTTTGATTAGTTTATTCAATATGTCCCCTTCTTTTATTTTAAATGTACTTATCTCATTATTCTTCCCATCATTCAATGTCATGTCTATATGTTCTATCTCTCAGGTAAATAACAAAGTGAAATAATTATTTAATATTTCTGCCATCTCTCTATCGTTACCTGTGGATTATCTTGTCTGTCCCTTAATGGTCCTATTCCCATCTCTGCCTTCCTTTTTTATTGATGTGCCTGTAAAACTTTGTACTATGTTGTTTTATGTTCCTTGATAATTTAATTTCATATTTCCTGTTTGCCTTCCTATTTATTTTGACTTCTTTAATTTCTTCATATTCTCTCTTACCATGCAATTCTCTGCTGTCTTTGTACTTAATGTATGCCTCTTTCCTAACCCTCAGTTATTTCTTTATGTCTTTATTAATCCATGGAGTCTCACTAGTGTTTAATTTGTTTTTTTCCTTTTAATGGAATATATTTTTTCTGCACTCTGTTGAACACCGTTTTAATGTTTCCCATTGTTGTTCTATATCATTGTTTACCAATATTATTGCCCATATTATTTTCCCAAGTTCTATTTTCAGCCCTCTAAAATCAGCTTTTCTCCAATCTATCAACCTTGTTTTCATCATACTAATGTCCTTCTCTATTATCATCTTAAAGCATATTATATTATGGTTACTATTGCCTAGATGTTCCCCTACTTTTACTTATCTGCTCTGGTTCATTCCCCATTACTGGATCCAATAGTGAATCTTCCCTTGTTGGGCTTTTTACACATTGGGTTAGAGAGGAGTCCTGTACGCATTGTAGGAACTCCACTCCCTATCCGCTTTACCTACCTCTTCTGTCCAATATCGGTGTAGTTGAAATCTCCCAATTATTATTATTCTATGCTTTTACTCAATTCCCTAATTTGTCTACTTATTTCTTCCTCCACCTCCCTTGCACTATTAGGTGGTCTGTAGACTACACCTATTAGTGTGATTGATCCTTTATTATCATTTATCTTGATCCATATGAATTCTATTTTTGGCTTGCTGATAACTGCTTCCCTTTTTTCTACTGCCATTATGTTATCCTTGCTAAGTACAGCTACTTTATCTCCTAGTTTTCCCTCTCTATCTTTTCGAAATATGTTATACACTGCAATGTTTAATTCCCAGTCTGACTTATCTGTAGCTATGTCTCAGTAATCCCTACTATGTCTGGTTCCTCCCAACTCATGATTGCCTCCAGATCCTCTGTTTTATTACAGACACTCTGTGCATTGCTGTACAAACGTTTTAACTCATTTTTAATAAGACTTCCTCTCACTTTATGATTAAGTATCTTTTCTGACTCTTGTTCTATAAATCTATTTATTCCCTCGCCATCAACATCCTCCCTTACTTTGTTCTTTCCTATCCTCTCTTTCCCTAGTTTGTTTACATTTAGGCTGTTTACATTTCTTGTAGATCCTCCTCTGCGCTCCCCCCCCCCCACCCCCCCCCGCCCCCATCTTACGAGTTTAAGCCTTTGCCACCTCCCTATTTACCCTTTCTGCTAGGACACAGGTCCCATGCCAGTTCAGGTGGCACCATTCCCATCAGTACAGCTCCTTCCTGTCCCAGAACTGGTGCCAGTGTCCCATGAGGAGGAACCCCTCTTTTCCACGCCAGTCCTTGAGCCACATGTTAATTCTCCTGATCTGTATGCTCCTATACTAATTTGCATGTAGATCAGGCAGTAATCCAGAGATTATTACTCTAGCAGTCCTGCTTTTTAATTTTAGAGCCTAACTCCAAATGCTCTTTCAGCAGGACCTCTTCCCTGTTCCTATCCTAAGTCATTTGTTCTAACATGGGCAATGACAACTGGATTCACCTCTTCCCTTTCCAAGTTCCTCTCCACCTGCCTTGAGATATCCCTTACCCTGGCACTGGGTAGGCAACACACCCTTCAGGATTTTCATTCTTGGCTGCAGAGGACGCTATCTATCCCCCTAATTATAGAATCCCCTATTAACGACCACATTTCTATTCTGCTCTCCCCCACCAACTCCCACCAGCCTTCTGAGCCACAGTGCCTTGGTCTGCATTGTGGCTGTCCTCCCTGCAGTCTTTCTTCTTGTCCTGACAGGTGGAGCGTACATTGTACCTGTTGGAAAGGGCCAGTGTCTGCAGGATCTCCTTCTCAATCTCTCCTAAGTCCCCGCTACCCGGCTCCCAAATAGTCTCACCCGCCCTTTCCTAAACCTGTGTTTCTGTGTTTTCCTCTGGAGTGTGATTGTATTCTGGATAAAACTGTCCAGAAATTCCTCCCCCTCTCTTATATGTCGGAGTCTTTCCCACTTGCACTCCAGCTCAATGACTCTGAACTGCAGAGATTCAAGATGGAGCCATCTCCTGCAGACGTGTTTGCTCAGAACAGTCTCGCACATTCTGTACTCCAGACACACAACCTACTCTACCATAACTTAGACTAGCCTTATTTCATTTATTTAATTGGTTGACGTCTTTATTCAATGATTATTTGTAGTTATATTAAGTAGTTTAACTAGTTAAGCGAGAAATTACATACAGTACATATATTTTCCCAGTCCAAGTTTAAACTCCTGCCCTAGTCTAGAGGAAAAAAACCTTAAAACTTATCAACTAATCACCTACCTGCTCACCTAATTAGTGCCTTTAGACTTCAGCTCTTGGGTCTTGCTATCTCCCACTCCCTCTCTCAGACCACTCCTTGTTTTGTAAAATACCAGAACCCCACCTCTTCCCTCACTCATCAAATTCCTGAGTTAGGTACTCTGTAGAAGCAGTACTCCTTCGAGCTGGACTTCATGCTACGTACCCTCCAAACACATTGTTGGAGGCCCCAGCGCCCATGTGTTAAATTGTATTTAAATCCTGCAGGAATGTCCCACAGTACATTTTCCTCCCTTGATGCCCATGACCCACCTCGCAAAATTAACATCAATGTAAAATAGGAATCTGGGGCTGCTAGGCAGTTACTGACAGGCAGAAGCAGATTGACAAGATATCTTCAGAGGATTCTGTACAAGCCACTATTTTGCTGCTGAAGGTTGTGTTTGTATTTTGAACTTTATCTATCTCAGGTTTGCTGATGCATTGAGTCTTGTGTTTGCTACCATGCTCACTTTCAGGCATTCAGTATAGATCATAGTGGTGCTTCCATTAGAGATTTCCCTTCACCAGTGTTTTGAAGGATCAACAATGAGGAGAAGCGAAACAGGAACGCCAAGCTTATCAAGCACTTTAGAAGTATTTGGCACCCACCGCTCACTGCCTGGTACCTGGCACACATCCTCTGGTACCATGCACCCACTTGCAATTAACCAGCACCCACTCACAGGCACCCAGCACCCATCTTTGGTAGCTGGCACCCACTCTCAATGACTCAACACCCACTGCCATATACCCGGTACACATTCTCAGGCATCAGGCACCCACTCAAAGTTAACCAGCACCCACTGCCTGGCATCAACTCGCTGGCACCCGAAATCTACCAGGCTACAAACAGTGCAGAATGGGAAGGCGGGAGCTCAGTTTGAGTGGCGAGAAACTGTTACTACACATTGTGCTCAATGTCCAAAATTGAGATAATTTCAGATAAGTTAGTTTAGACTACAATGTACAGCTGACAATTGACAACTTTGAATAACATGTCTCTCATATACATTAAAAGTATGGTAACTTCAGCTTATTGCTGATAAATTTCAACTTTAGCATTGCTTCTACAAGTTATGCACTGAGTCACCATAGTAGAGTTGGTTGTCTCACCTCCCTCTGGGACACTTATGCTTAGCTTCAGGATGTCAGCACAAGAATGTCAGCACAATGAATCTCCATCTGTCATCAGAACATTTCTTCCTTCTTCCAATGTCTGTTCCCTCAGTAGAACTAACCTTGCTTCTGTTCTCAGAACCTTAACTCTTGCCTACAACTATTGCACTGAATTATTTGCTTTTCTCCGCGAATAGTATTTTCAAAATCAAAGGCCCCAAATCTTTACTCAGGCAGGATTTCCAAGTAGGAAGAGGAGTTCGACAATGTGGTGTTTGACTCCACAATGTTCATGTTGTTTCAAAAACAGGATCCCCCTCATGGAAGCCAACCTGATTGACAAGGTTCCTGCCCTGTCTGGTGGGGAATGTTCCAGAAGAGGCTACAGCCGAGGAGCAAGTAGGTTTGTACTGCTAAGGTAGTGATCTTGCTGGGTGTAGCTGGGAGCAGAGAGAGGGGATTGGGATGGTCATTAATATCGTGGACGGGACCAAGTTATTGGGGTGGGGGGACGGTGATAGCATTGGGGGACGTCTGATGGTGGGGTGTGGGGTCTATGATATCGCAGGGGTATCCAATCATGGGGAGAGAGGCAGGTTAGCTTGGAGAAACACCCCTGCTCCTCCTGGCCCACAAGTAATCCTCATTTCCCTTCAGCTGCCCGCTTTCCCGATGCCCGGGAAACCCAGACAGCCAGTGTTAAATTTAAAATGAAGATAAAATCTGAGAAACGCAGCCTTATTAAAATATTTAAATGAGCAACCTAGAAACATTAGCCAGAATTTTACACCTCCCCAAAGAGTGGGTTGGTGGTGGGGAGTGGGGGGGGGAAATAAAATTGAGTGGGATGCTTGGTGGGCCCTTTGCGACTCTCTCCCGCCTCCGCCGCCATTTTATGTGAAGCGGCAGCAGTGAAAACCAGCCCAAAAACTAGTTAATGGCCATCACCCTCCGCCACAGGGATTTTACCCTTGGCCAGTTGGGCAGCCCAGGCCTGACAAAAGCCGCCTGACAAAAGCAGGTGGCTTTCTGACGGCCTGTGGGGGGGCGGGGGGGGACCTTAATCAGACACCCTGTGCCCAACGGAGGGTACCCTCGATGCGCCATCCACCCCCTGTAATCAGCCGAGAAACACAGTAAGGCTGATCTAAACGGCAGGGCCTCAGTTTAATAAAATGCTGCAGTTTCACATCCAACAGCCTAGCAAGCAAGGGCAAGCAAGCAACAAGAGCGAGGCCACAGCAGGGGCCTGTCCCCGGCAGTTAGTAGGGTTCTGGAGCTCGGGGCCCTATTGGGAGGGTAGAAGGACTGTGACAGGAGCCGCGATTGAGGTGGAGCAGGATGGGTCTTCCAGTAATCGGGGCTGGAGAGGTTTAGCTGCAGTGGATGGAGGGGAGGGGAGGGGAGGGGAGGGGGTGGTTAGCCCAGTTCAGGAGAGCCCCAAGGTTTCCTTGTGAGGCCTGGAGGAACACTCTAGTAACCTCCTAGACTGAAATATCCATATTGTACTACGTTTGAAATCCCAGGGTAAAACTGGAGGAGTGGATCATTTGCCTGTTATTTCAATGGAATAAAAAATCGACACAAATGAGCAATCTGCTCCACCAGAATATTGCCCAGGCAGTGAAGTTGAAAATCTAACTCACCATGTCACCATTTCAAATTGCTTTAAAATAGAGTCGAAATGATTTACTCTGCACGGTGGCACACTTTCTGCTATTGGGGTATGTAACCACATGTGTTATAAATACAGTTTCCATTAGCTTCTATGTTCCTGAAGAGATTCCCATCTATTTAATATGGCAGGATGATCCTGCCAGTTGCAACTCACTTGTGATCACCTTCTGTCTGTAACATGCCTTACTGCAATCACCAGTAGTTAAAAATCTCTGCTCTTAAACGTTAAGAACAGTTTGGGGGATAAATTGGATAGCCCCCGTAAATGGGCGGAGGATCACTATGTGCAGTTATCCTGCACCAGTTTCATTGCAATGCAGACAGCACGCCAACTTTGGGCTGCCTGCTGATTTGAAGGATTGCAGCATTCCAGCTGGCACTATTTGTGCTGTTGATTGGCTGAATGCATCAGCAGGGGACCAATATCAAGAATGGCTAGCACCAGTTAAAGCTAGCCTGCAGCAGGTGCTGGCCGTCGTGCTGACCTGTGTAACATTGAAAAATGGCACAACATGGGAGAGCGTGGGCTCCAAGGTTTTTGGACACTGCACTGGAGGCCATGGTGGAGGAGGTGGAAAGGAGAAGAGATGTCTTGTCTCTGCAGGGGGCCAGGAGGCCCTCCAGACACATGCTCAGAAGGCACTGGGAGCACATAGCCATGATGACAAATCCAGGAGTCGAGCCCCGAGGACCTGGATGCAGTGCTGAAAGTAGTTTAATGTCCTCATGAGTGGTCAAGCTCAGTAAATGCATCACCGATGCCATATCCTACTCACTGTATTACTAGCCTCAGACACTGCTCAAATCACCATCCCCCCCATCATTCACCTACCAATAACCTCCACGCTCATCAGTTCCTCACACACTTAGCATTGCAGCAAACCACGTACCTACATCTCACAGTTTGCACATACTGTCAGTTATTCAACCATGACAGCCACATGACAACCCAAACAGGTTGCATGAAAGTCATTGACACCCGACCACTCTCTTACAGGACAAGATGCCGCACAACCAGAGGCAGCAGGAGCTAACCGGAGAGGGACAAGTGCACCTACTTATCCTAACCCTGATGGAGGAGATGGTGCTGGCCATTACTGGGATGGCCATTGCTGAGGCCATGGCCAGCAGCGGAGCTGAAACCATTGAAGATAACGGTAGCTTCTTACATAATCCTCTTCCTCGCATCCCACCTCTCCTTCATCCCATACTCTCTTCTGACTTACAAGCTGCAGACTGTGTAAGCATGACCTCTTACTTACCTCACTCCCCACACCACAACCTTACCATTCCTTTCAGATACCAATGAACTGTAGCCTGACCAGGCAATGACAGAACAGCAAGAAGACAGTGATGATGAAGGCACACCATCACTCGATTTCACACTCGCAGCCACCAGCTCAAATACTGACACTGTGCATAATTAGACTATAGTATACTGGGGGGAGAGGTCTGCATCAGGTACAAGTGGCCTGCAGCCAGTACAAAGGGCAAGGATAGCAGAAGTTTCAACTCAGCAGATGACAAGGTCGTGCACAAGTTCAGCTGCAGAGGAGTCAGATGAGGACTTTGATGGTGTAGCCAACATTGTATGCACACTGTAAGTCTTTCTGGCAGGTTTCCCGCTGCACGAAGACTGTGTTCAATGTTAAGTAGCATAGAGAAGACGGGAACCTCATGTGGTGTGTGCAGAGCTTGGAGCCCATCCCTTCGTGTGAGAAAGTGGCAGTCACTCCATTCGCATACCAATGGACCCAACCATGATGGCCAAAGTTGCAGCTTGCTTTGCAGTGCATGCAGCAGCTGCCCAACCTTTCAGTGTTTCAATAGAAATTCCATCTGCTGTCATGCTAAGGTCATCTTTCTGCTATGCAGGCTCAGACTGCTGCCATCATGACTGCATATTACAATGTGCAAACGGGCTTGCAGGGTGTCACAGCAGTCCAGCAATCTGCCTTCCAAAAGGTCACTAGGATTATTGAGGCACTACCCTGTGGGAATGGCAATAGCTCTGTGGAGCACAAACTTGGTGTCCTGTCTCAGGATGACAGAATTCATCCTCTGTCCACTGTTACTCCACCAGTAGCTCTGTTGTTTCCTTTCAGCCAGTCAGCTCAGACTGCTGCCGCCCTTGCCAAAATGGTGCAATCTGCAGCTGCATAAAAATTCATTGCCACAATGACCTTCACAGCCACTAGCAATGCAGTTCTTGCCCTGCTCTAGGGTTGCAGTTGTGGCTACAGCAGCTGGCAGATTTCAGTGAGGACATCCTTATTGAAGCACAGATGTCTTTCACACTGTTCCTCGCTGAGATTCAGGTCGGAGAATTGCTCCTTAAACACCCTGGGTGGATATGGCCTCCTGCTGAGAGCCCTTTCCCTCCTCCTCATTCCTCTTCCACCAGCTTGTCCTGCTCTGCGTGCCCTCTACTCATTCTCTCAGTCATGCTATATTTCAAGGGGAATTCCTGCTAATGCACTCATGTCTGGAAGCAACTGGCTTGTGCAAAAGCCTTGAAGTCAGCAAAAAACCCTTCAGCACCTGCCGCATCACTCCATGTAGGCTTTGGCAACTTGAAACAACTGTACCAAACGCCTATAGCAGCAACCAAAAGAAATTAACCAGCAACTAAGCTGTAAGAAGTTGATGATCGCTTTACAATAACACTGGTGAGGGCCCTTCTTGCTGCTGAATGCATATTCAACCGTGGGAGGTTAAGAGAGGACATTAACTGGAGCACTGAGCTCCAAAATGGCAGCACTGGTGTCAAATCCACATGACATGCTGACTGTCATCATGATCTGACTGCAGTGGGCATTCCTTGCCTGCGTGCTAATGCCCTCACCAATATGGCAACTGGCACAACTCACGCACACACTTTGGACACCATTTTACAGCTCTAAGGGTACATGTTGGCACTAACCATCCCAATTTCTCGCCCTCTGGCTTTGCAGCTTCTCTTCAGCTCTTATATTAGCAGAAATATAGGATTTTTCATTAGGATATCAAAATTTTGGATCTTCACATTCCATGTCATAACCAGAGGCATCAGCTTCCTTACCACACCCTGCCACTCAAATATCAACTGTACATGACAATCCCAATTAATCTTGCACTGCTACAATAATACCATCAGGCATCATCTCCAAAATAGTAATTGCAGTGGCAATAATACCAAATGGTGCCTGTAGCAGCGTGCATTGTAATTTCACCTCTGCAAAGGACTTGGGTTAGAAAATTGTAACCTTCATTTTTTGAAAACTACATTTCACTACTAAAGATAACTTATGGCAACTATAAGTGGCCTGGGACATATAAATATAATATAAAAATGCAAGGCTACGATAATTAATTTTTAAAAAGGCCTGTTCTGTTAAAATAAAATAGGCTCCTGTGAGGTGGTAGCTGAATAAAATTACAGCAATCTAAAATGCCTGATTAATTGGTCCAGTGGCACATGAGACTGCTGTATCAGTGTGATATGTCACAGATCGATAGTAAATTCACACTCATACTGTTCTAATCTTATTCAAAACAGGAAGATTGAATGTAAAACACAGAGGAGGGAGCGAGCGATCAGGGACTGATTCAACTAAGGGTGATAATCAGTAGTTCATATCATCTGGTTTGACAATAACACAGATGTAAATGCTGACAATATTCTATTATTTTTCCAAACGTATGTCGCAATTAGGCAGTAATATCGGCCTAAAGTAAGTTTTTGCTGAAGGAGGGTAGAGAAGTGAGGTTGGCCTAATTCTATAGAACCGGGAATGTTCCAGACCTAAGTCAAACAATGACCGGAATTTTACGCCACCCAGCGAGCCAGATGGTGGTGGCGGGGTGGGGAATGGCGTAAAATTGAGCAGGAGGCTTCGGGAGGCCTTCCTGACCCACTCCCACCTCCGCCCCACTTTACATGGGCAGGAGGGGCAAGAAACGGGCCACCCGCCCCAGGCCAATCAAGGCCATTAAGTGGTCGATTAACAGGGATTTTACCTGCGGCAAGCAGGTGTCCGAGAGATGTGAAAGGCCACCCAGTGAAAGCTGGCAGCCTCTCAGCACCCCGGGGGTGGACCCTGACAAACGAGCACAGGATGCCCTATTGTGGGCCGCCTCCGCTTCCCCAACCACCCCCAGGACCCGAGATGCTCCCCTTCCCCCATAACGACCACCCTTGCCTCACCGGGGTACAACCTAACACATGTTGTCCTGGCTCCATGTCCTCGACTGGGCTGCAGTCCCAGCAGTGGCCACCACTCTCGTTGGCCAGTAGCGCTGCTGGGACTAAGAGTTGCCGGGTCGATGATTGGTCGGCAGCTCAATGAGGCAGGACTTCCTCCCTCAAGCGGGTGGAATTACCACTTCGGAACAATTAAAGTCTGGGGACCCGTAAAATATGGGACGGATCCCCAGGCCAGGCGGAAGACTTTTACGTCGGTGGGGAGCTCCCGTCCGCCCAGTGTAAAATCCAGCCCAATGCTTCTTTTTTTTTTGAAGTAGAAAATGCTAATCTAGGAAGCATTCAAAAATACATACCCAGTTTGGCCACATATTGCACATTACTTTTATGTGAATCTACCTTAGGACAGTTAAACTCACTCAATTCTATTGTTGTTCTTGCATATCTTTCTGAATTGTCTGCAAATCCATTCCCCAAATCAAAGCCCCATTTTTGGTGGCGTGTAATGCACACTGAGGGCTGGATTTTATGGAGCTGGGGGGGACCCTGACACCAGGCCCAAAAGGCTAGGGAACCCCGCCTCAGCCCTTTGCAGATCCCCTGGCTCTATTTAATGGTACTCAGGCAATTAGCTGCCCGCGCCAGGTTCCCCGTCCCTCCATCTCCAAGAGCTGCTGACCAACCGGAGGGCTGGCAGCTCCATAGTATCCCAGCGCTACTGGGTGTGGTAGCCACAGCCAATGCTACGAGAGGCCCAGGACCAGTGCTGGAGCCCCGGATCCCACATAACTGTGGCGGGATTGCTGGAGCCAGTCCATCATGCCCTGGAATGGTGGGGCGGAGGGTGGTCATTGAGGAAGGGCGGGGGATTGTTTAAGAGGGGCAGCCTTTGCCGCCGAGGGCCCTCCGTGGGCCACAGATTGCCCACAGAGGAGGCCCACCGCCAAGTCCGCAGGCAGGCCACCATGTTTTACTGGGTGACCTTCCCGTGTGGCAAGGCTTCCAACAGCGCGCTGGTGAAATACCAGCAGCAGCGGGAAGAGGCCCTTACGTGGCCATTAATTGGCCACTTAAGGGCTTCAATTGGCCTCTGGGCAGAAAGGCTGTCCTCAACCTTCCCCACTCCGCACTAAATTCCAAGGTGTCAGGAAGGTGACAGGCACTCCGTCCCCTGCCTTCCCAAGCAATTTTATGGGCCCCCTGCCTGCTTTCACATCCCTAGAGGGCCCATAAAATTCAGCCCTGAAAATCATGCCATTTCCTTTTATATTCCATAACACTATTTGCATAAAATGTCTTAACTAGAACAGTGGAATAGAGAATAAAAAGGGTACAGTGTTGCAACCTGAATATCCTCCATAAAATAGCAGCAAATGTTTCAGAATGACTGGCACAGAATTGCATTTGTGAGCCAATTGTTTATATTAGCCATTTTTTAAAACAGATTGGACTTTTATTTCTAAATGGATCATTTGTTAAAGATAGCTTTTAACTGTTGTGTAATTGGATTTGTTTTGAGTGAGTTAAAATCAGGCTTATGTGTAACTGAGCTATGCTGACTGGGCCATGAGCTGGTTGAGCTCAGCCAGAGTGGAAGTAATGTGCTACAATTGGTCTGTCTGTTGTTTGTCATAAGGAGGAGAGACTCAATAATGGCTTTCATATATGTGTCAGCTGTGATTCAGTTAGTAGCATTCTCGTCTGAGTCAGAAGTTTGTGGGTTCAAGTCAAATCAAAGCATGTAAACATTTTTTTCACTCCTAGTTGCTCAATAGGTCCTCAGGTAAGGACAGTATTGGCTTCATCTATTCTACTGGTCTCCCCCAAATAAATGCCCATTTGGTCGAGGTACATGAGCATATCAGCGATAGGACCATACTCTGCAAGGAGTCTTCAGGTGTGAAAGAGAGAAGAGGAAAACATTTACCAAAACACATAGTTAACTTTCACTTCAAGGTTTTATTTCTTTTGCCCTGCAATTGATGATTAACAGGGATAATTCTATGAGTTTAATCATTTACAGAAGTAAAATAAGTGCTCTGGACGAACTGGGATTTGGTTACTTTCATTCAGAAATATTCTTTGCCGTTAAAAAAACTGCTCCTGCCAAAAGCGGTTCATAACCAAATTAATAAAGATTTCTAATGTTGTTTTGGACGATTTAGATTTTGCCCTGGAAACTTCAATTTTGCTGTTACACCATAATTTTGTTTTATGTCTTAAGCAAAGCTTGCAAACAAGCAAGATCGTTAGCTCTTCCAATATTTGATAATGCTTCCCAGTTCTAGTTCTGAAAATTTCTTACTGCAGGTCAATTCACAAGGTGAGACAGCAGGAACCTATAAATTGGCAAAAAAAAGATGCTAGTCAAAAAATGGCTTAACACAACCACAGGCAATTGTTGCAATGCAGCATGGAAGGATTCTTCCAGTAAATACAGTATACAATTAAAACTGCAAAAGCTCAATTCTGTATCCTATCCAAACAAGCTTCACAAGTATCATAGCTGTTGCTGCATCACATAGATAACATCATTGGGTGGCTCACCTTGTCATGCGTGTTCTTCCTGTCACCTGATTTTGAACAGGATTGACAGCAGCTGTGATAAGAAAACAGCCCAGATCATTCCATCCCACTTTCCAAAAGATGCACACTCATTTTAAATGGTTGAATTCATCGAAGAATAAGGTGAGGGGGAAAAAAAATCACCTGTTTTCCAAATTGAACCATTCTAAAAAAATAATCCACCATGGCTCTGTAATGGCCTGTTAAAACAACTCTTAAATATAAAGGGGGAAAATTATTTTTAAAATTAAGAAACTGGAAAAGTTTGCACCTAAATCTGTACGCTTATTGGATTTACAACGACATATTGCTGTCTGGCTGCAGTTGGGAATAACTCAGTGCAGCATCATATCTTTTTCTATTGTCTGTATGTTCCTGCGTTGTACACTTCATCTTGCATGTGAAGCTGAAGGTATCAGAGCACTTCATGTCTATGATGAGGTTACATTCATATCTATGATAAATATCTACACAAGAATGGTAGCATTGTGGTGATGTCTAGTAATCTGGAGATACAAGTTCAAATCCTACCCTGGTTAGTGGGCAAAATTTAAATTCAATTATGTAAATAAATCTGGAAATAAAAAAAACTAGTATCAGTAATAGTAACCATGAAATTACTAGATTATTATAAAAACCCAACTGGTGTCCTTTAGGGAAGAAAAACTGCTGTCTTTATCTGGTCTGGGTAGCAATGTGGTTGATTCTTAACTGCCTTCTGAAGTGGCCTGACAAGCCACTCAGTTGCAACAAAAAACTATAATCCACATGGACTACAGCAGTTCAAGAAAGTACCTCAGCACCACCTTCTCAAGGCTAGTAGGGATAGGCAATTGATGCTGGCATTTCTAGTGATGCTAACATCCTGTGAATGAATTAAAGAAAAGACATTGACATCCATGGTAAAATGACATTTATATCTACAGTGAGATGATGGGCTGAATTTAATGGCTGCAGCGGTGGGATTAAATGTCAATCAGGCAGTTAACAGCCTGCTGTTGGGGTTCCTGTGCCTTTAAGGGTGAAGAGCCTCCATGAACTGCTGGCCAATCAAAGGGCTGGCAGCTCTGCAGTCCCATCAATGCAAACAGGCCACTTAAGGACCTCAATCGGCCTCTGGGCAGGAAGGCTCTCCTGAACCTTGCCCACCTCTGACTTAATCGGAAGAGTCGGGAAGGCAACGGGCACTCTGACCCCCGCCTTCCCTCCCAATTCTACGGTCCCCCCATCCCCTGCACCCCAGCCCATTCCCGAGGAGGACATTAAATTCTGCCCAACGTGGAGAAGGCTGCTATTTGGGTAGAAGAAAATCTCAAGGAATAAAATAAACTGAAGTGCACTTGCTTAAAGCTCACAAAATCTGTACTTTAACCTGCCATAACTTAATCATATTGATCTAATTGGGATACGAAAAAAAAACAACCGTGGTTATATAACTATGATGATACTGAACATTAGAATGTTTCTGAGGAACAGGTAATGTACTTGTAAGCAGAAATAATCGGCAGTGTTCACAATTGCTTATCACCAGTAATATGTGCAATCTAATGAATTTCTCAAATGAATGGTTCCACTTGGCAGGATGAAAGATTTGCTGAATATTAGTAAGCTGATCTAGAAATACAAGAAAGATCAGGAAAGAGAAAAGGCCATTTGGTCCATTCAGACTTATCCCTCCAGTATGGTACATTAACTGTCCTATCACAGCATCTAATTGTATTTTAAATTATCCCAATGCTTTTACTTCTATTATCTTACTTAGTAGATTATTACAAACATTTATCTTCCTGAATAAAATTGCCTTTCCTATTATCTATTCTAAATTCACTTTAGCCTAATTTCCATTTATATCCTCTGGCTGAACTACCCTCCTCAAGAAATAAATGCAATACCCATAGGCCTTTAACAGTACAGCAGATACAATAGCGAACTAAAAGAACTTTTAATAACTTTAATGTCAAAATACTCACTAGTTAGTCCAAGAAAGATAACTTCCAAAGCTTCATACAGGTTTACCTGACAGAAGCTAAGGAACCCTCTGAATAAAGTTGAAAAGACTAGCTCAGAACTCCCACCAGCCATGGTTTGAGGGTGAAGCTGGAAGTGACAGTAAGGCTGAAATTGGGTCCATGTTGCAATAATGACATATAACGCCAATTTGCTTGTACTCATGAGGCTCCCGCCTATGTCAATCAGGAGCTCTGGTCACCAGGAGTTATTCCTGCTCCCTCCCACGTGGCCCAGAAAATCAGGAGACTTCTGCAACCAGTACAATCTTCACAGAAAGTTAGATACTCCTTTTCTGCCAGGTGCTGCCCGATCTTTGAGTGCAAATAGGGTGTTAAGGAGACCAAAAATTGTCCCAATGTCTTTTGGTATAGCACACGCTATCACAAGGCACATTACTAGCAATTCAGCCAAGAATCCTTACTCATTTCAAGGGAGGCTGGCAGGTTCAAGTGGCAGATAACTCTGGGACTCAAAACTGTAGATTATGAAATCAGTGCAGACATCTAAAACGAGCATTAGGCCCCGTCAAAATGTAAATTATGTGCTTAACACCAAACTCTGTTGAGATATTAGACCACAACAAATGCAGAAGGCATCGGGCCTCCCCTGCTCAGGATTCATCAGTTCCCCACCATGGCCACCAACAACAGGCTGGTTAGGAGCCAGGAGGTGCAGAATGACTCTACAGGAGTTGCAATCAGCCCCTGCCCATAGCCCATTCCAGTCGCCCACTCTGCGACTTGCCCACCCTCAGGAGTTACCTGAGGGTCACTGCTGGCAAGGCAGGTTGCACCATATTGATTTCCTGATGTACGCAAGCTGCCTGTGCTCACTCCCTGCAAGGACCAATTTCTATCAATCCTGGGAGCTTCTCAGATCAGGTTTGCGCTCATTGTGCGGTGCCAAGGCTGGACTTGAAAACAGGGCCAGACTAATTTCTAGGCCAATAAATTTAGAAGGACCATTCTGTAACTTCAAATGTACATACAATCATCGAATGGTTACAGCAAAGAAAGAGGCCATTCAGCCTGTCATGTCTATACCAGCTCTCTGCAAGAGCAACTCCACTAGTCCCATTCCCCTGCCTTTTCCCCATAGCCCTGCATCTTTTTTCTCTTTATTTGCTTATCCAATTTCCTTCTGAAAGCCCTGATTGAATCTGCCTCCACTGCACCCTTGGGCAGTGTATTCAGGATTCTAACTACTCGCTGCAGAAAAAGGTTTTTCCTCATGTCACCTCTGGTTCTTATGTCAATTACCTTAAATTGCTGTCCTCTAGTTCTCCAACTTTCTGTCAATGGGAACAGTTTCTCTCTATCTTCTCTGTCTAGACTCCTCATGATTTTGAATACTTCTATCAAATCTCCTCTCAACTATCTCTTCTTAAATGAGAACAGCCCCAGCTTCTCCAATCAATCCACGTAACTGAAGTCCCGCATCCCTGGAAACATTCTCATAAATCTTTTCTGCACCCTCTCTAAAGCCTGCACATCCTTCCTAAAGTGCGGGGCCTAGAATGGGACACAATGTTCCAGTTGAGGCCAAACCAGTGTTTTATAAAGGTTCATCATAACTTTCTTGCTTTTCTGCTCTATTCCTCTATTTAGAAATCCCAGAATCCCGTATGCCTTATTAACCACTTTCTCAACCTGTCTTGCCACCTTCAATGATTTGTGCACATATACCCCTAGGTCTCTGTTCCTGCACCCCCTTTAGAATTGTGCCCTTTATTTTATATTATGTCTCCTCATTCTTCCTACCAGAATTTACCACTTCACCCTTCTCTGCATTAAATATGACCTGCCACGTGACCACCCATTCCACCAGCCTGTCTGTGTCCTCTTGAAGTTTATCACTATCCTCCTCACAGTTAACAATACTTCCAAGTTTTGTGCCATTTGCAAATTTTGAAATTGTGCCCTGTGCGCCCAAGTGTAAGTCATTAACATATGTCAACAAATACAGTAGTCCTAGTACCAACCGCTGGAGAACCCCCTGCATACCTTCCTCCAGTCCAGAAAACAACCCTTCACCATTACCCTCTGTTTTCTGTCACTCAGCCAACTTCATATCCATGCTGCCACTGTCCCTTTTATTCCATGGGCTTAAACTTTGATGGCAAGTCTATAATGTGGCACTTTATCCAATGCCTTTTGGAAGTCCATTTTCACCACCTCATCTGCATCACCTTCAACAACCATTTCTGTTACCTTATTAAAAAACTCAATCAAGTTAGTTAAACATGAGTTGCCTTTAACAAATTTGTACTGACTTTACCTAATTAATCTGCACTTGTCCAAGTGACTGTTAATTATGTCCTGGATTATCTTCTCTGAAAGCTTTCCCACCACTGAGATTAAACTGACTGGGTTTATCCTTGCACTCTTTTTTGAACAAGGGTGTAATATCTGGCACTGCCCCTGTATCACAGAAGATTTGGAAGATTATGGCCACTACTTCTGCAATTTCCACCCTTCCCTCAGCATCCTCGAATGCAACCCATTCGGTCCTGGTGACTTATCAGCCAGCCTTTCTAGTTTTTAGCCCATCCAGTATCTCAACTACCTCCTCCTCTCACTATGACTTGAGCAGCAGCATCTTCCTTGATCAAGACAGATGCAAAGTATTTATTTAGTACCTTAGCCATGTCCTCTGCCTCCAAGCATAGATCCCCTTTTTTGGTTCCTAATTGGCCTCACCCCTCCTCATACTACCCTTTTACTATTTATATGCTTATAGAAGACTTTTGGCTTCCCTTTTATGTTAGCTGCCAGTCTTTTCTCACTCTCTCTCTTTGCCTCTCTGATTTCCTTTTTCATTTCCCCTCTGAACTTTCTATATTCAGCCTGACTCTCACTTGTATTATCAACCTGACATCTGTTATAAGCTCCCTTTTACTGCTTCAACTTACTCTCTATCTCTCTTGTCATCCAGGGAGCTCTGACTTTGGTTGCCCTTCCTTTCCTCCTCATGGGAATTTACCTCGACTTCACCTGAACTATCTCTTCTTTAAAGGCAACCCTTTTTCCGTTACAGTTTTCACTGGCAATCTTTGATTCCATTTTACCAAGGACAGATCTCCACAACATCATATTCCCATGTGACTATTTGCACCTGCAGTTCATCAACCGCATTTACCACACTTTGTGCGTTTACATACTGGAAACCTAATTTAGAGTTTATTGCATTATCTCTTAATCTGACCTCACCTAATATCTTATTATTTCTTACTCTAGTGCTACCTGCTTCTTCCAATCCTTTGTGCATGTAGTTTATCCTTGCTAATGCTACATCCAAATTCCCATCCCCAGCTAAGTTAATTTAAACTCTCCCCAATAGCACTAGCAAACCGCCCCACAAGGACATTGAGCCTAGCTCTGTTTAGGTGCAATCATCCAGCCTGAATAGCTCCAACCTCCCCAAGAACCAGTCCCAATGTCCCAGGAATCTAAAGTCCTCCCGCCTGCACCATCTCTCCAGCCACCCATTCATCTGCTCTATCCTCCTATTTCTAGACTCACTAGCACGTGGCACCAGGAATAATCCAGATATTACTACCTTTGAGGTCCTGATTGCTAATCTCATTCCAAGTTCCCTAAACTCTATATACAGGACCTCATCCCGCTTTCTACTCATGTTGTTGGTATCAATATGGACCACTATTGCTGGTTGTTGACCCTCCCCCCTCAGAGTTCTCTGCAGCTGCTCAGTGACATCTTTGACCCTGGCACCAGAAGGCATCATAACATCATGGAATCATGTCTACAGCTGCAGAAATGCTTGTCGGTGCTCCTATCTATTGAATTCCCTATCACTATTACTTTACTAATCTTCGTCCTGTCCCCCTTGTACAGCTGAGCCACCCGTGGTGCAGTGGATTTGGCTGTGGCTGCACTCCCCAGATGAACCATCACTCTCACCAGTATTCAGAATTAAATACTGGTTGGAGAGAGAGATGCTCTCAGGGGACTCCTACAGTACCTACCTGGCAGATCATCCATTCCCTCTCTGCCTGTATATTTTAAAGCTGCAGGTGACCATATCCAGAAATACGCTATCCAAGTAGCTCTCAGCCTCTTGAATGCACCACAGTAACGCCAGCTGCCACTCAAGCTCTGAAACCCAGAGCTCCTCCAGTTGACGCCTCTTCCTGCACATGTTGCCCAGGACACAAGAAGTGTTCTGGAGTTCCCACATGGCACAAGATGTGCATTCAATTGAACTGAGGTGCCCTGTCACGTGTCTATTTATTAGTCTAACTAAACTTAACAAAAATAAACTAAAGACTAATTAAAGACTTGCATATAAACAAAACCTCACCAACTACTCGCCAATCAGCAGCTTCCCTTGTGCTGACAACACTTTTTTTTTTAACCTGGCTCCCTGACGCTCGCGCTCCCTCCAGGCTCCGACCCTGAACTTCTTCTGCTCTGCCGCTTTTACCTGTTGGTCTCTGGCACTTTTTTCCCCCTCAGGCTCAAGTTCTCTGACTCCCATTGTCTCCCCACTACTGCTTTTACCCATTGGTTTCTGGCACTTTTTTCCCCCTCATGCTTGTGTTCTCTGAGTCCCATCGGCTTCCCACCACCACTTTTACCTGCTGGTCTTTGGCACTGTTTTCCCTCAGGCTTACTCTCTCTGTAGATTATGTACAGAGTTTCACTACCTTAGATGCTCCATGTTCAGGACAAACTAAATAATGGCAAAAAATGAAAATTGCCATGTAAGTTTTTTTTTATTTATTCATGGGATGTGGGCATTGCTGGCTAGGCCAACATTTATTGCCCATCCCTAATTGCCCTTGTGAAGGTGGTGGTGAGCTGCCTTCTTGAACTGCTGCGGTCCATGTGGGGTAGGTACACCCACTGTGCTGTTAGGAAGGGAGTTCCAGGATTTTGTCCAAGTGACAGTGAAGGAACGGCGATATGGTTCCAAGTCAGGATGGTGTGAGGCTTGGAGGGGAACTTGCAGGTGGTGGTGTTCCCATGCATTTGCTGCCCTTGTCCTTCTAGGTGGTAAAGGTCGCAGGTTTGGAAGGTGCTGTCTAAGGAGCCTTGGTGCATTGCTGCAGTGCATCTTGTAGATAGTACACACTGCTGCCACTGTGTGTCAGAGGTGGAGGGAGTCAATGTTGTAGATGGGGTGCCAATCAAGTGGGCTGCTTTGTCCTGGATGGTGTCCTGCTCCTTGAGTGTTATTGAAGCTGCACCCATCCAGGCAAGTGGAAATATTCCATCACACTCCTGACTTGTACCTTTTAGATGGTGGACAGGCTTTGGAGAGTCAGGAGGTGAGGGTTTCTAGCTTCTGACCTGCTCGGTATTTATATGGCTACTCCAGTTCAGTTTCTGGTCTATGGTAACCCCCAGAATGTTGATCGTGGGGGTTTCAGCGATGGTAATGCCATTGAATGTCAAGGGGAGATGGTTAGATTCTCTCTTGTTGGAGATGGTCATTGCCTGGCACTTGTGTGGTGCAAATGTTACTTGCAACTTATCAGCCCAAGCCTGGATATTATCCAGGTCTTGTTGCATTTTACACAGACTGCTTCAGTATCTGAGGAGTCACGAATGGTGCTGAACTTTGTGCAATCATCGGCGAACATCCCCATTTCTGACCTTATGATTGAAGAAAGGTCATTGATGAAGCAGCTGAAGATGGTTGGGCCCAGGACACTACCCTGAGGACAGTAAGTATCTTACCGTCATTAGGAAGACTAATTTGCTGAATGTCTAACATTCATTAATATTTGTCAGAGATCAATCATTACCACTAGTTCCAGATATAGAAATAATAGTTGGTTATATTACAGCCTATAATTCATTACAGTCCAGCTATTACTTATATAACACGACAGTATAATTTATCAGGAGATTTTATCCCTTGCTTGTGGGGACCAGGTTGGTACTTTGATAATGGCAAAAGATTTTATATAACATGACAAAAAAAGGCATAAGACTTCAGCATTGATGCATCAGTCTTACAGGAAACTATTTCCCTATGTGAAAGAGAATTTCCAACAGTTTTCCTTTCAAATGCTTGTGGTCATTTATTATATTTTTACTTTTGCAGGTTATAACTCATGATGAATGGTTTTGATATCACTGGCCATACTTAGTTTAGTACTGACTTTCCATCACTCCTTCCACACTTATTTGCAATATGCACTTTGAAGAAGTCAAAATGTAACATAATAGCACTGTACCATAAATTCAGTGAAATCAATTAGAAGGCAAATGCCCAGATGGCGACTTTTGATGCTATTGTTTTAACAACATAACAATTTTAGAATTTCTTAAAAAGCTTACGCGAGGTATAAGAATCGGATACTCTCAAACAGATTCTAGTGATAGCAAACCAATTAATTGTCAAACTTAAAAGGAACCAAGTCAGGAGTGTGGTGGAATACTCTCCATTTGCCTGATGAGTGCTACTCTAACAACACTCAAGAAGCTCGACACATCCAGGACTAAGCAGCCCGTTGATTGGCACGCCATCCACCACCTTAAACAGTCACTCTTCCCACAACAGCACACAGTGGCTGCAGTGTATAGCATCTACAAGATACACTGCAGCAACTTGACAAGCCTCCTTTGACAGCACCTCACAAACCCGCAATCTTTACCACCTAGAAAGTCAAGGGCAGCAGATGCATGTGAACATCACCACCTGCAAGTTCCCCTCAAAGTCACTCACCATCCTGACTTGGAACGAGATTGCCATTCCTTCACTGTCACTGGGTGTCCCCTCTCCAAGACCTGATCTGCAGCCTGCCCTGCGATCCAATTGCCAGACTAGTTCATGATGGATCCGAATACTGATTGATCACATCCACTGAATTATAGAAAGTTATAGCACAAAAACAGACTATTTAATTCATTAACTTTGTCCTATGTTTTTTATTCTAAGTGAACCACTAGTGTAATCTCAGTCTTCAGCCTGCTTCCTATATCCTTTAATATTCCTCTTTTTTAAGCCACTAATTTCAAAAATTTATGGAGTCGACTTCAAAAATAAAGGCCAGAATTTTACAGCGGCCATAAAGTTGGGGGCGAGCCCGCCTGGCCTGGAAGCCATGCCATAATTTTACATGGCTCAGGCCCTTAATTGGCCTCGGGCGTGACTTTTGCCCCTCTAAGGCAGGAGGTCCCACCTCCAAGAGCTGCCAGCCAATCAGTGGGCCGGCAGCTCTTCAGTTCCAACAGCCACTGGGAGCAGTGATCCCTGCAGGGACTGCACCCAGCAAGAGGGGCAGCAATGGATGAAGCCCCAGAATTAAGTTACTGTGCGAAGCCTCGCTGAAGACAATCAGCTGGGCCCCCGGCGACGCAGAAGTGTTCGGTCGAGTGGGTGGGATGTGCTCCAGCGGGGGCGGCTTGTGCCATGGAGGTACCTCCATTGGGCACAGATTGCCTGATCAGTAGGAAACCCCCCCCCCCCATCCCGCAACCCCCAGGCCACAAGGAGGCTGTCTGGTTTAACTGGGCAGCCTTCGCAGCTGGTGAAGTGGCCAGCCACCGCTGGTAATATCCTAATAGCGGTGGGAGGAGACCCTTAGGTGGCAATTAGTTGGCCATTATGGGCCTTAATTGACCTGGGGCGGGCGGGCAGTTTGTCACCTCCCCAGTCACTCATAAAATTCCAGCGGGGACGGGAAGGTGACGGGATCGGCACCCCCACTTCCCATTCAATTTTACACCCCCCCGCCTCCAGCCCACTCCCGGGATGGGTGGGGTCCTAAAATTCTGGCCACAGATTTTGCACAGTAACCATCTTCCATGTAAAGATTTGATGTAACCTGTCTTTTAATTCTTTCTGTGGTTGTCATAAATTAGTGCCTTCTTGTTACCATCTCACTAACCAGTAGAAACAGTCTATTTACCTATCATGCCTTTTGTAAACTTGAAGATCTATTTCAGGTTATTCTTTAACCTTCCACTCTTATCTATCCAAGTATAGCCAAAGCATCTTTGGATGGGGGTAGAGAAATTTAGAAATCTGAAGAAAAAAATCGAAGCAATAGAGCAGTGCAGCGATTTGGGTAAAGACAAGTAGAGTGGGACAGGAAGGGACTGAGAGTTAGTGGTAATAGTGCATTAGGGAATAAGGTCCATGCAAAGAATAGTGGTATATTAATAGTCTATATTAATTACTTAGATGAAGAGACCGGGAGAGTAATGTATCCAAATTTGCTGATGATACAAAGCTAGGTGGGAATGTAAGCTGTGAGAATGTTTTTTAAAAGGCATGAAACTTTTAAATCTTGTTGTTCGGGGAGACTTGGGTATACTCGTACAAGGAACACAAAGTTAGCATGCATCTACAGCAAGCAATCAGGAAAGCAGATGGCATTTTGGCCTTTATTGCAAGAGAATTAAAGTACAAGAATAAGGAAGTCTTGCTACACTTGTACAGGGCTTTGGTGAGACCACACCTGGAATACTGTGTACAGTTTTGGTCTCCATATCTAAGGAAGGATACACTTGCCTTGGAGGCAGTACAGCGAAGGCTCATAGATTGGTTTCTGGGATGAGAGGGTTGTCCTGTGATGAGAAGCTGAGTAAATTGGGCCTATATACTCTCTGGAGTTTAGAAGAATAAGAGATGATCTCATTGAAACATATAAGATTCTCAAGCAGCTTGACAGAATAGAAAAGGTTAGATGAAGACAAATTTCTTCACCGAGAAGGCTGAGAATCTTTGGAATTCTCTACCCCTGAGGGTTGTGGATGCTCCATCATTGAGTATATTTAATGCTGCGATGGGTACATTTTTGGTCTTTCAGGGAATCAAGGGATATGGGGAGCAGGCGAGAAAGTGGAGCTGAGGCAGAAGATTAGCCATGATCGTACTGAATCACACAGCAGGTTCAAGAGGCCATATGGTCTACTCCTCCTATTCTTATGTTCTTATCACCTCCCTCCACCCTACCTCAGTTCATCTTCCCCAGAAACCTGATGAATGCTTTTTTCTCCTTCAAACTTATCTATTTTAATGATCTTTTAGCCAGCCACCCATTCTGCACCCTCCATAGATTTAAGCTTATCCAAAATATTGCCCAAAACCTACCAAAGTCCTGCCCACCCATCACATCTATCAGTAATGACCTACATTGGCTCCCAGTCCCCCAATGTCTCAAATTTAAAATTCTTATCCATGGATTTAAGTGCCTCCATGGCCTCACCACTTCCTATCTCTGTAAATCTCCTTCAGCTATACAATGCCCTGAACACGCCGTTTCTCTGACTCCAGATTCCAGTGTCTCCTCTCTTGTTTCACCGTATCATTGGTGACCGTTTTTTCAGCTGCCTAAGTACCACCTTTTCACCCACCTCTCTTCCTTTAAAACCCTCAAAACCCACAAATTTGACCAAGTCTTTTGGACACCCTTCCCAGTATCTCCGACTATGGCTCGGCATCCATTTTTATTATACATCTGTGAAGAACATAAGAAATAGGAGCAGGACATAGAGTAATAAAGTCATTTGTGGCATAGGAGGACATTCAACCCATCAAGTCCATGCCAGCTCTCCATGGAGTAATCCAGTCAGTCCCACTCCCCCACTTGATCACCATAGCCCTGCAAGTTTATTTCCTTCAAGTGCCCATCCAATTTCCTTTTGAAATAATTAATTGTTGTTTCTTCTACCACCCTCTTGGGCAGCAAGTTCCAGGTCATTACCACTCGCTGCATAAAAAAAATATCATTCCTCAAATTGCCCCTGCATCTCTTGCCCAAAACCTTCAATCTGTGGGAACAGTTTTTCCTTGTCTAATTTAACTAAGCCGGTCATAATCTTGTACACTTCTGTCAAATCTCCCCTCAATCTCCTTTGCTCCAGGGAGAACAACAGCTTGTCCAACATCACCTTGTTACTAAAATCCCCCAACCCTGGAACCATTCTGGTAAATCTCCTCTGCATCTTTCCTAAAGTGTGGTGACCAGAACTGGATGCATTACTCTAGTTGGGGACTAACCAGAGCTTTAGAAAGATTCAGCATAACACTCCTGCTTTTATATTCTATGCCTCTATTTATGAAGCCCAATATCCCATATGCTTTGTTAACCATTCTCTCAATATGTCCTGCCCCCTTCAACGATTGATGCACGTGCACCCCTAGGCCCCTCTATTTCTGCACACTGTTTAGAATTGCACCAGTCTATATTGCCTCACCCTATTCCTTCTGCCAAAATGCATTACCTCACACTTGTCTACCCATTCTGATAGCCTATTTATGTCCTGTTGCAGACAGTTTGTATCATCCTCGCTGTTTGCCACTTCACCAAGTTTGGTATCATCGGCAAATTTTGAAATTCTACTCTGTATTCCAAGATCCAAGTCATTTATATATAGCAAAAGAAAGCAGACGTCCTAGCACTGACCCTTGGGGAACACCAGTGCCTGCAATCCTCCAGTCTGAAAAACAACCATTTACCATGACTCACTGTTTTCTGTCCTTGAGACAATTTTTTATCCAATTGGACACTGATCCTCCTATTCCATGAGCCTCAATTTTGTTAACCAGTCTTTTATGTGGTGCTTTATCAAACGCTTTCATAAAATCCATATAGACAACATTGTCCACCTCATTACCTTCATCAACCTTCTCTGTTACTTCATCAAAAAATTCAATTAGATTAGTCAAGCATGATCTGCCTTTTACAAATCAGTGCTGGCTATCCATGACCCATTGAGTCTCCTCCACCATTCAATAACATTATGGCTGAATTTTTACATCAACTCCACTTTCGTGTCCTATTCTCGATTCCCCAAAAAGGACTCCCAAATCCTTCTGAATACTAACATTTACTCGTCTCTCACCTTTTAAAAATATTCTGCATTTCTATTCTTTCTACTAAAGTGGATGCTTTCACACTTCATCACATTATATTCCATCTGCCACCTACTTGCCCAATCACATAAATGGTCTATGTCCCTGTGTCACCTATTTGTGTCCTCCTCACAACTTTGTTACGACCAGGTGAGGAAGGGGTCTCAGGCTCCCCTTTCACCTCTTCGCTGGTTTGACCGCAACAGGGTTTATCCTTTCAACACAGTGATTTAACTTACCAACTCAGTAAGCATTTGCTCCTGTTACTCTAATATATACCTGCAAATGAAGCAGACAGGTCTTCTCGAGTTTAAACAAGAAAAAATGTAAAGTTTACTAACCTTATCGCTCTAAACCGGTTAAAATTTCTAAAATCCACAACGCACCCACGCTCACATTCATACAAGAGGCGCACGCACACACACACACACAAATAGATACAGAGGAGAAAAATCAGAGTTGGAAGATCGGAGTAGAGTCCTTAATAAAAATGAAATTTAAATATGGACGTTTAGTCCCAGTGTCCTTAATTGAAATTGAAGTCTTGAAGTCCTCGCTGGGCCACATGCCCAATTCGGGTTTGCTTCTCTGGTTCCAGAAGGCTGAAGAGAGGCTTTATCCATCCTCTTTTGCTGTGAGGATCTGTAGATTTGAGGTTTAGCTGCAGCCTAGGGTCCCCTGGGATTTTGCTGGAGAGAGGGGTGCTTTCTTCCTTGGAGTTCAGTTACTGTCTTTCAGAGGCACAATTCACAAACCCTCAGTTACATAGGCAGGCATGTCATGTGACCACCTCTTTGTTTGCAACAGAAGTTTCTGGAATGATCTTTGAATTGCAAAGTTGTTCAAACATACTATGCAGGATTTTACACCAGGCAGACGGGAGCCAGCCACTGAGGTAAAAGTTAGTGGCAAACCCCCTTCCGCCTAGCCTGGGGATCCATCCCACATTTTACAGGTCCCCAGGCTTTAATTGTTCCGAGGCTGGACTTCCACCTGCTTGAGGGAGGAAGTCCCGCCTCATTGAGCTGCCGGCCAATCATCGGGCCAGCAGCTCTTATTCCCAGCAACGCCACCGGGAGTGGTGGCCATTGCTGGGACTGCAGCCAAGCCGAGGACATGGAGCCAGGAGTGCAGATAAGTTTGGTTTGCCTTTCTGGGGGTAATTGGTCGGGCCCCGGCGAGGCAAGGGTGATCGTTTGAGGGGAAGGGGGGCATCTTCGGTCCTGGGGATGGTTGGGGAAGCTGGGGCGGCCCTCAATCGGGCACCCTGTTCCTGTTTGTCAGGGCCCACCCCTGGGGCACTGAGAGGCCGCCAGCTTTCACTGGTCAGCCTTTCCCAGCTCCAGGACGCCCGCTTGCCATGGGTAAAATCCCTGTGGAGGTGGGCATAGGCCATTAAGTGGCCATTAATTGGCCACTTAAGGGCTTGATTGGCCTGGGGCGGGCCGCCCGTTTTTCGCCCTGCCCCCGCCCTACATAAACTGGGGCAGAGGCGGGAACGGATTGGGAAGGCCTCCCGGAGCCTTGCGCTCAATTTTACCCCGCCACTATCCGGCTCGCTGGGGTGGCGTAAAATTCCAGCCACTTGGTGGGGGGTGGGGTGGTGAGGGAGATGGTTGGCTCTTTCAAAGTCAATGGGTGTTGATGGCTTTTGACGAACAACAAAATGACAAAACCATTCTAGGTAATCGAATCAGAGCACACCCCTATTGTTCTGGCTAGCCTGGGTAATCACCTCTGTCTCCCAGCTGGCCTTTGGCTTCTGATATGCAAATTGTGTGTGGCCATCTTTGGCTGTTCTGTTCTGCTTTTTAAAAGTCATTTGTAATAATGTCTAGTAAAAAAGACTCAGACAGAGTTCCATATGACGAAATTAATATATTCCATTTGGCATGTGGGTTTTCCATCAAAATTTACATTCCCACCTACCTTTGTTTCATCAGAAAACTTGGATATATAGTACTCGGTCTCTTCATTAAGTCATTGATATAGATTGTAAATTGCTATGGCCCAAGCATTCCTCCTTGGGGCACTAGTCAAATCTTGCCATCCCATATATGACCCATTGATTCCTATTCTCTATTTTCTGCCCATTAACCAGTCTTCAATCCATGCTAATATAATACTTTCAATTGCACGAGCCCTGATTTTGTGCAACGACCTTTTGTGTGGCACTTTATCGGATGCCTTCTGAAAATCCAAATATACTACATCCACTGGCTCCCCTTATCTACCCTGCTCTAAACACCCTCAAAAAACTAATAGATTTATCAAACACAATCTTCCTTTCATAAATCCATGTTGACACTACCAACCCTATTGTGATTTACCAAGTGCCCTGTTACTATGTCCTTAATAATAGATTTTAGCATTTTCCCTACTACTGATGTCAGGCTAACTGGCCTACAGATCCCTGCTTTCTCTCTCCCCCTCCATTCAGGAACAATCATGTTACATTTGTTACCTTCCAATCCACTAGGAGTATTCTAGAATCTGGGGAACTCTGGAAGATCACAACCAATGCATCCATTATCTCTGCAGCCACTTCTTTTATGATCCTAGGGTCTAGGTCATCATGTCCAGGGGATGTTGGAATTTTTTCCCATACTTTCCTTTACTAAAATTAATTACCTTACGTGCCTCACTGTCATTAGATCCTAGTTTCCCATAATTTCCAGTACGTTCTTTGTGTCTTCTATTGTGAAGTAGAAGTACCACCTTGGGACACTATAATATTAATGGCACTACATAGATACAAGTTGTTGTTTGGTTTCAATGGTAAGGTATTAACAGTGAGTCTTAGTTTATCTGCAGCTTTTTTCTTTAACAGTACTTAGCAGCTGGAGTGGAGCATTATGGAACTGGCTTCTGAAATGGCAAGGGACTAAGGTAGAGCAAAATTTACTATTGTGGAAAGGGTTATAAATAAGAGCCCAGTTACTGTAAGAAGATCATTGAAATGTCAAGCACTTAGCTGCTACCCTAATTCCTTTGTGTGAGAAAATACATAAAAAAATCTTTGGCTTTGATTTTCTTGAGAAAACAGCAGCAAATTTACAGCCAGTTTTATACATCACTCATAAATGAGAATATTGGCCCCGAGATAAATGCTCACTGCTGCCAAACAACATACTTATTGACTCCTAAAGCTCTCATGTATTTTGCTTTAAAACTGTCTGCTTTTTTTTAATACATGTCCATAGAGCTGCTTCAATTCATCTAATAATCCTGCTTTATTAAACACTTGAGTCCAGGGGTGGCTGGAAAATTGCATAAATCTACTTCAAAATTGCACCGGGAAATGGGCAGCACAACTTTCTGCATGAAATTTCTGGTGGGCTGCCTGAGGCCTTTTTAAAGCAGGAATGCACCTCTTAAAGCCAAGTTACATTCCCTGCTTTCTGTATTTACTAAATAATAATCATTCCCTGCTTTGATCTATCATCTCAACACTGTGGACACAGTTTTGGGAGGATTACGGAGTCAGTGGCCGTCCCTCAATAATCTCCTGCTTTCCTGGAGATCCTCCAGGAAGTCAGGGAAAGGTTGGAGGTACTATTCCTCAACACCCACATGAGCATCCCCAGGATTACCATCCAGGAGGTCTGGGCAGAGGTGGTTGACAGGGTCAGTGTCAGCAGCTTCATCCTGGCTTCAGAGTAGCAGAAGGTTCAACATGCTTTCAAGAGCAGCAAGACTGAGCATTTATGATGTTGGGAATTACACTCACCAGCAATATCACATTTGGCATTTTAGTCTCCAATTTGGCTTTATAGGAGGTTCTGATTCTGCATTTTCAGAATTTCTTTGGTATAGAATGGTTTCAATGTTCTTTAATTCAGAATTAAGGGGTTGGTGAAGGATGTATCAAGGACTGTTAATACAGTGGTTGCCAGCATCACTGAGCAACTAACACACCACTTACATTTCTTTGCACAAGGTGATGAGGTGACCCTCTTTCTTCTGCTGCTTCCTTGCATTCACCCTTGTCTTCCTTGTCTGACGAGGACTGCTGCTGTTGCTTTGCCTCCTCCACTTTCAGGTCTCTCAATATGGTTAGATAGTACACCACTATGAGGCAGAAAGCTCTTTCTGTGGTAGACTGCAGAGAGCTGCACATCTGTCAAGGCAGCTGAATCTGGTGGCCCCCATGGCTTTGATTATAGCTATGTTACTCAGACTTGGTGGGGTTACAGTGGGGTTTCACAAGCCACATCTTTAGGGGTTGTTGCTTGTGCCCCAGCGGCCATCCAGCCACATTCCTAGAAGAGTTGAATATTAGGGAGATGGTTGACTGTCACAAGATGAATGCATTGTGACAGCCACCTTGCTACCTTGCACAAACATGCATGATGCTATTTTTAAATGATCGGAGATGACCTGGACATTAATGGAGTGGTAGTGAGAGGTTAAAAACACCCCTCAGGATTCACTCTAAGCTAACAGACAAATGAGAATTGGAGGGGTTTTTTTCAGAATAATCCTCAATCAACTATCCTACTTTAAAAGCAGATCTACAAACCTGAGGACTGTCAGAAAACAACATTTATTTTAAAACCTGATATATAAGACCTAAATTGAGCATAAAAGAATAGAAAGACCTCATGATGCAGAAGATAGGAGACAGATTTAATCACACTGCATTGTTGAGGCTCTGGCCTAAATCATAGTTAAACATGGCCAAGCAAACTGTAATGTAATAATTGCTTACAGCAGTCACCTCACTTCTATAGGGAAGATTAGAAAAATGTTTGTGGGACATGGTGAAAATGGCAATCTGTGAATCAGCTCTTAAAAGTAATTTACAATTGAAATAAACACATCCAACCAAAAATAAATTTTAATTTTAAATACATTACTCTAGGCTTCCTACCTGCTCCTCTTAGTTCCAATCTTGGAGCTCCTTACTGCTACTGGTCCCTTGAAATATTTACCACGGTTACAATATTTAATAACTTATTCCGAAGGAACAAATTCTACATAATGCAACCTGGCACATCTAAGGGCTCTATTTTCCTCTTCAAAAAAATTGGAAAAATTTATGACCTGCTAACAAAATCACAGGAATGCAAAGTCTAGAAACATGTGACTGCAAAAGATGCAATTACCGCCAGCAGAGAAGTACAGATTACACCTGCAATAATAATCCTTAACATTTACTAAACAACTAACGTGCCACTTAACCCATACAAACATCATAGTGGCTGTTCACCTGACTGTTGAGTGTGCCATTTTTGTGAGAAATACATCACCAAATTCAAAAGTCTGATTTTACAGCCCAGGCCCTGATGCCACTGATCATCCCCGGACGAGATGGATGTGAGTAGGGTTTTAGTAGGGGAGCAGAGCCCCCAGCAAGAATCACAGGAAGTGGTGTCAGCAACTGGAAGGGTCTGCAAAGAAGATGATGCACAACTTGGTAAAAGGGACACAAAGGCCAAGCATGAATGTTACAGTAAAGCAGCACTGCGGGATATATTTAGCTATGAAGAAAGGAGTTCTTAAAGATATATGCAATAACAGAAGCTTGCAGAGAAATCCTAGCAAGGGTAAAGAAATTAAGGTGATTGAAGTGATATAGCAGGTTAGGGAAATTACTTCATACCTGCCCTAATTGCAGAGTATACCACAAGAAGGCATTTCTATAAGCCAAGCAATACTGGTTCTATGTCCACTGTTCTTAGTTATTTAATGTTCAGGTTTTATACCCAAGACTGCAGTAAGCAGTAGCAGATGGGGCCCAAGACATAACAACTACTCAGTTCTTATAAGAAAGCTGTTGTCCAGTTGCTTAGGAGACATGGAGCCTTCAGCAAACGAAGACAAGGAAGAGAGATGTACTGTAGGTAAATGTCAAAAAGATCGGAAGTGATCCAGTAATCAGATGAAGAGACGCCATGGAGGGAGTTGTAAGTAACAACCAGAGGATGGAATTTAACTGGTGGGCAGCTGGCAGGGAGCTGGGGCCACGCACCATGGCAGGCCCAACCAATATTAACTGACGGGCCTCATTTACATCCCACCAGCCAGCTGCCCACCTGAAATGGGTGTAAAGAGGCAGCTGGCTGGTTGCCGACAGGCAAAGATTGGGCAGACCTGAGGTTGCCCACTGGCACTTAGTTAAGACCTGGGAGGGAGTGTTCGACAGGGTTGCCCAAGTGAAGATGGGGGATCCCAGGACAGCAGATGCTGAGACATTCCTTGTGGGGCTTGGTAAAGCACTCCTGCTCCTTCTGGCCCCCCAAAGATAAACCTAAAATTCACCTTTTGGGGCCTCCGCTTCTTCCTCAACAGGTTTTGCTGAGTGGGGTGCCTGCCCCAGGTGGATCACTCAATACGCCATTAAAATGCCATTGGGGATTCTACATATGTCATAGGACCCTGATTAGCATATGTTAATTAAGCTCCTGCTTCTGTCAGGAGGGCACCTGAGCCACTGGCAAAAGCAGCCAGGTTACAACGTGCTGCCAGGTGGCAAAGAGAGCCACTCCATTTTAACTCCTGTTCACCCCAGTTTCAGCCAGGCAGAGGGAGTTAAAATTCCTCAGAAGGATTTGTAATCCATGGGGGGGACAGTGAGTCAGTAGAAAAATACCAACCGTCTCATAATACATATCACAGCATTTTTCTTTTTTTGCACTGCACGCTTAGCGTTACAAATTACAAAAAAAAAATTCTCCCCTCAATATGTCGACAGTAAACCAAATTGCAAGTGATCACTGTTCTGATTAAAGTCAGCGAGCACTAATACATTTTGCTACCTAATGCAGCAAATCTAATCTTACCAGTTCAACTCAGTTAATAAAAGAAAATTGTGCAGAGATCATCATGCAAGGCTTCTCCTGAGAAGTTTATTGTTTAATCATAAAATATGTATAAACTTTCAACAGAAGGAAATGTTTGACCAAATTAAAATCTGTTTCACTCTGATCTAATTAGACTGGTGGAAACCTCGGAGGTGTTTTTGCAAACTTGCTGTTTAATTCTTCAGTTTGTTGATTTTTTAAGGAAGCAATGGGCTAGATTTTAATGCTCAAAGTGCTGGCAGCAGGGGAGCCTGATAGTGTATGGGGAACCCACAGGTTCCAGCAATGCATTTGTCAGTGGCTTTTTAACCCAGCCACTGCACTTGCATTTGACTTCTGGGTTTCCCAACCGATTAGCACGACTGGGCGTGGTATGACCCACAGGAGTTGTTTTCAGCTGATATATTTAAAGGGACCCTGCTAAGGTGAAACTTGAAGGATTGTCCAGGTGTTTCAACAGAGCATGGAATGCAGCAATGGACTCACAACTTTGCAAGGCAGCACCACATTTCACTGATAACCTCCCCAGAGCTGGTGCTGTAGGCTGTAAGGGCCCGCAGAGGAATTCAATTCCCTGTTGAAGGAAGGAGGAAGCCTGCCTTAAAGAAGAAGCAGCTGTGGTTGGAAATCGCTGAGGAGGTCAACAACAGGAGTGCGGTACCATGCCCCTGGAAACAGGTCCAGAAGAGGTTTAATGGCCGAATCAGGTCAGGAATGGTGAAAATAGCACATTCAAGTATATTGTAATGTGCATCTAACCCCGATTTCCCTCACTTTGCCTTCCCAAGCCTAATGCTGCACATCACTCCCCATAACAGCTTACCTCACAGGTGCATCCATCCCTCTCTGTCTTGGCACCTCCTCATATCCCCATCAGACCATCCACCACCGACACTCACCTCATTTTAATGCTATGTCACATCTATCACTCACACTGGCCCTCCACAAATGCTGTCCATCCAGCCACTCCATTATTCTCACTCATAGGTCTCTTTTTCCCCTCTATGCAAGAGAAGAGAGCACAGAACACCAGAGTGAGGCAGAGAACCAGAGGTGGCCCTCCAGCCATCCCCATGCTGACAACTGCAGAGGTGATGGTGCTGGAGATAAGCCAGGTCCTGACATGACCAGTCATTAGAGATGGAGAGTTAGGTGTCTCCCAGCTACCTGATAAATATCTGATAGCCACGTGGCATATGACACTCATGCTGGCGGGCGGTTAAACTAATTTGGCAGGGGGATGGGATACATAGTGGAGGTACAGTAGGGGGTAATATAGAACAGAAAGTGAGTCTGCCTGGAAGGCAGAGCAAATGTAGACCTGGTAAGGCACAAGGGAAAAATGCAAGGTTGGATTGCATCTATTTCAATGCAAGGAGTCTTACTAGTAAAGCAGATGAATTGAGGGCGTTGATTAGCACATGGGATTATGATATTATTGCTATCACAGAGACATGGTTGAGGGAGGCTCAGGACTGGCAGCTCAATATTCCAGGGTATAGAATCTTCAGGCGCGACAGGGGAGGGGATAAAAGAGGAGGTGGCATTGCACTGTTGATTAAGTAGTCAATTACTGCAGTAAGGAGGGATGACATCTTAGAAGCTTCCTCAAATGAAGTTATTTGGGTAGAACTTAAAAACAAAAAGCAGGCGATCACTTGGCTGGGTGTATACTATAGGCCTCCAAACAGTCAGTAAAAGATAGAGGAGAAGATATGTAGGCAAATCTCAGAGAGGTGTAAAAATAATAGGATAATAATAGTAGGGGATTCCAAGTTCCCCAATATTAACTGGGATAGTCTTATTGCAAACGGCTTAAAAGGGGCAGAATTCTTAAAATGCATACAGGAGAGCTTTTTGAGCCAGTACGTAGAAAGTCCTACAAGAGAAAGGGCAGTACTGGACCTAATCCTAGGGAATGAAGCCGGTCGAGTGCGAGAAGTGTCAGTGGGGGAACATTTCGGGGATAGTGACCATAACTCTAAGATTTAAAGTAGTTCTGGAAAAGGACAAAGATGGACCAGAAATAAAGGTACTGAATTGAGGAAGGCCGATTTCAATATGATAAAACAGAATCTGGCCTAAGTGGACTGGGAGCTGATACTTGTAGGAAAGTCTACATCACATCAGTGTGAGTCATTCAAAGAGGAAATTGTGAGAGTTCAGAGCCAACATGTACCCGTTAAGGTGAAAGGTAGGACCAACTAGTCCAGGGAACCCTGGATGTCAAGGGATATAGAGGATTGGATCAGGGAAAAAAAGAGGCTTATGGCAGATCCCAACGCTGAAAACAGCAGAGGCACTAGAGGAGTATAGAAAGTGTAGGGTGGCACTTAAAAATGTAATCAGGAGAGCAAAGAGGGGACATGAAAAAACACTGGCGGGCAAGATAAAGGAAAATCCCAAGGCGTTTTATAAGTATATTAAGGGTAAGATGATAACCAGGGAAAGAGTGGGGCCCATTAGGGACCAACGTGGCAATCTTTGTGTGGAGCCGGAGGACATAGGTGAGGTTTTAAACGATTACTTTTCATCGGTGTTTACAATGGAGAAGGACGATGTAGGTGTCGAGATCAGGGAGGGGGATTGTGATATACATGAACTTATTGGCATTGAAAGGGAGAAAATATTAGCTGTCTTAGCGGGCTTAAAAGTGGATAAATCCCCAGGCCCAGATGAGATGTATCCCAGGCTGTTATGTGAGGCAAGGGAGGAGATAGCAGGGGCTTTGACACAAATTTTCAAATCCTCTCTGGCCACAGGAGAGGTACCAGGGGACTGGAGGAAGGCGAATGTGGTACCATTATTCAAGAAGGGTAGCAGGGATAAACCAGGTAATTACAGGCCGGTGAGTCTAACATCATTGGTTGGGAAAATATTGGAAAAAATTCTGAGGGACAGGATTAATCTCCACTTGGAGAGGCAGAGATTAATCAAGGATAGTCAGCATGGCTTTGTCAGGGGGAGATCGTGTCTAACTAACTTGATTGAAATTTTCAAGGAGGTGACTAGATGCGTCGACGAGGGTAAAACAGTAGATGTAGTCTTCATGGATTTTAGTAAGGCTTTTGATAAGGTCCCGCATGGGAGATTGGTTAAGAAGGTAAGAGCCCATGGGATCCAGGGCAAATGGATCCAAAGTTGGCTTAGTGGCAGGAGGCAGTGGGTGATGGTCGAGGGCTGTTTTTGCGATTGGAAGTCTGTGACCAGTGGTGTACCGCAGGGATCGGTGCTGGGACCCTTGCTGTTTGTAGTGTACATTAATGATTTAGACATAAATATAGGAGGTATGATAAGTAAGTTTGGAGATGACACGAAAATTGGTGGTGTTGTAAATAGTAAGGAGGAAAGCCTTAGATTACAGGACGATATAGATGGGCTGTTAAGATGGGCGGAGCAGTGGCAAATGGAATTTAATCCTGAGAAGTGTGAGGTAATGCATTTTGGGAGGACTAACAAGGCAAGGGAATATGCAATGGATGGTAGGACCCTAGGAAGTACAGAAGGTCAGAAGGACCTTGGTGTACTTGTCCATAGATCACTGAAGGCAGCAGCACAGGTAGATAAGGTGGTTAGGATACTTGCCTTTATTAGCCGAGGCATAGAATATAAGAGCTGGGAGGTTATGATGGAGCTATATAAAATGCTAGTTTGGCCACAGCTGGAGTACTGTGTACAGTTCTGGGCACCAAACTATAGGAAGGATGTGATTGCATTGGAGAGGGTGCAGAGGAGATTCACCAGGATGTTGCCTGGGCATTGGTTTAGTGGTATTGTAGATTGTAATTAATTTACATTGCAGCTGTGAAGAGAGACTGAAAAGGTTAGGGTTGTTTTCCTTAGAGCAGAGAAGGCTGAGGGGAGACATGATTGAGGTATACAAAATTATGTGGGGCATTGATAGGTTAGTTAGGAAGAAACTTTTTCCCTTAGCGGAGTGTTCAAGAACCAAGGGGCATAGATTTAGGGTAAGGGGCAGGAGGTTTAGTGGAGATTTGAGGAAAAAAATTTCACCCAGTGGGTGGTTGGAATCTGGAACGCACTGCCTGAAGAGGTGGTGCAGGCAGGAACCCTCACAACATTTATAAAGTATTTAGGTGATCACTTGAAACGCCATAGCATACAAGGCTACGGGTCAAGTGCTGGAAAATGGGATTAGAATAGTAAGGTGCTTGATGGCCGGCACAGACACGATGGGTCGAAGGGCATGTTTCTGTGCTGTATAACTCTATGACTCTATGATTTGGTGTCAGAAGCCAATGAAATATGATCTGCACAGTGATGACTTAACATCTTCTTACCTTGGCAATTCTAATTTCATGTCTTTCATCTCCCACAGGCCCTCAAGCATCCCACAGGAGGTGGTGCTGAAGGAGGATCAAAACTCCTCAGTGGGACAAAATAAGAAAGGTGGTTGGGTTGTTACATGGTATCTCACATATCACAAATGGTGGAGACAGGAACAGCAGTGAAGGCAGTCAGAGGCTAGGAATCCTGAGGTGTGTAACCCAACTCCTGACTCCCCAAAGCCTGTCCACCATCTACAAGGCAGAAGTCAGGAGTGTGATGGAATACTCTCCACTTGCCTGGATGGGTGCAGCTCTAACAACACTCAAGAAGCTCGACACCATCCAGGACAAAGTAGCCCACTTGATTGGCACTCCATCTACAAACATTCACTCCCTCCACCACCGACGCACAGTGGCAGCAGTGTGTACCATTTACAAGATGCACTGCAGCAATGCACCAAGGCTCCTTCCAAACCCACAACCTCTACCAACTAGAAGGACAAGGGCAGCAAATACATGGGAACACCACCATCTGCAAGTTCCCCTCCAAGTCACACACCATCCTTATTTGGAACTATAATCGCCATTCCTTCACTGTCACTGTGGGTATACCTACCCCAAATGAACTGCAGCAGTTCAAGAAGGCAGCTCACCAACACCTTCTCAAGGGCAATTAGGGATGGGCAATAAATGCTGGCCTGGCCAGTGACGCCCACATCCCATGAATGAATAAAAAAAAGAAGAGACTCCATTGGAGGGTCCAGGACACCCCAAGCTCTACTCAACTGGATGCAGATGCCTACCCTTGGGAGCCATCAATGAAGAGCAGCATCAGAAAATGTGTGAGGTGCTGTCAGCATTTCCAGCTGCACTGTGCACGCTTATAGGATTATAGGAAATAGGAGCAGGAGTAGGCCATTCAAACAGATCATGGCTGATTATCTACCTATACTCCACTTTTCCCCACTATCCCCTTTATTTCATTAGTATTCAGAAATCTTTCAGTTTCTGTATTGAACATGCTCAATGATTGAGCTTCCACAGCCCTCTGGGGTAAAGAGTTCCACAGATTCACCACCCTTTGAGTAAAGAAATTCCTCCTCATCTCAGTCTTAAATGGGCCTGTCCCTTATTCTGAGACTGTATCCCCTTGTTCTAGATTCACCAGCCAGAGGAAACATCCTATCCACATCTACCCTGTCACGCCCTGTAAGAATTTTGTAAGTTTCAATGAGATGGCCTGTCATTCTTCGAAACTGTCGAGAATGCAGTCCCAGTTTCCGCAATCTCTCCTCATAAGACAATCCTGTCATCCCTGGGATTAGTCTGGTGAACCTCCGTTGCACTCCCTCTATTGCAAGTATATCCTTCCTTAGATAAGGAGACCAAAACGGTACACAATACGCCAGGTGCGGTCTCACCAAGGCTCTATACAATTGAAGCAAAACATCTTTACTCATGTACTCAAATCCCCTTGCAATGAAGGCTAACATACCATTTGCCTTACTTATTGTTTGGTGCACCTGCATACTAGCTTTTAGTGACTCATGAATAAGGACACCCAGGTCTCTTTGGACATCAACATTTCCTAACCTCTCTCCATTTAAGAAATACTCTGCCTTTCTGTTTTTTTTCTATCAAAGTGGATCACTTCACACTTATTCACATTATTTCCATCTGCCATGTTCTTGCCCATTCACTTAGCCTGTCCAAATCCCCATGAAGCCTCCTTGCATCCTGCTCAAAACTTACATTCCCTCCTAGTTTTGTGTCATCAGCAAATTTGGAAATATTATAATTGATCCCTATATCCAAATCATTTATATAGATTGTGAACAGCTGTGGCCCAAGCACTGATCCTTGCAGTACCCCACGAGTAACAGCCTGCCATCCAGAGAATGACCCATTTATCTCTCTGCTTTCTGTCTGTTAACCAATTCTCAAACCATTGCAGTATATTACCCCCCAATCCCATGTGCCCTAATTTTATTTACTAACCTCCTGTGTGGGACCTCGTAAAGATCCTTCTGAAAATCCAAATACACCACATCACTGGTTCTCATTTATCTATGATAAAAGTAACATTCTCAAAAAACTTCATCAGGTTTGTCAAACATGATTTCCCTTTCATAAATCCATGTTGACCCTGCCCAATTATATCATTATTTTCCAAGTATCCAGTTACCTCATTCTTGAGATAGATTCTAACATTTTCTCTACCACTGAAGTCAAACTAACAGGTCTGTAGTTCTCCATTTCCTCTCTCGCTCCCCTCTTAAATAGTGGGGTTATATTTGCTACTTTCCAGTCTGCAGGAACCCTTCCAGAATCTATAGAATTTTGAAAGATAGCCATTATCTCTATAGCCACCTCCTTCATTACTCTGGGATGTAGCTCATCTGGTCCAGGGGATTTATCAACATTCAATCCAATTAATTTTCCGAGTACTACCTCTTTACTGATACTAATAACTTTCAGTTCCTCATTTTTACAAGTTCCTTGGTTCCCTAGTATTTCTAGGAGATTTTCTGTGTCTTCCTCCATGAAGACAGACCCAAAGTAAATGTTTAGTCTCTCCACCATTTCCTTATTCTCCACCACAAATTCTCCTGTCCCCACATGCAATGGACCCACATTTGTTCTTGCTAATCATTTCCTTTTCGCATACCTAAAGAAGCTTTTCCATTCTGAATTTATGTTTCTAGCTAGCTTGCATTCATAATCTCTTTTCCCTTTCTTTATCAGTTTCTTGATCCTACTTTGTTGGACTCTAAATTTCTCCCACTCCTCAGGCTTACCCCTTTTTCTGGCAACCTTATAAGCCACTTCCTTTGACCTAATACAATCCTCAACTTCTTTTGTTAGCCACTGAAATCTTTAACTTCTTTTGTTAGCTTGCAGAGGTCCTTCTCTAGCATGAGTGCCATGATGTCACAGGCCTTCATGATAATGTCTACGTCAGGGAAAGCAAGGCCACCTGCATGGACCATCAGAAGTGGCAGTCAAACAAGTACACGCTGGCTTTCACCAATGGTTTGCAAATTCAGAATGTCACTTTAAACAGGGTTGATGAAAATCTAGCCTCGGTCCTTCAATGCCTCACTTGTGTGCAGCAAAGTGCTCTCCAGCTCATCGCTAACTGGGAAGTGCTGGTGGACCATGAAAAGGAAGATGGAGAAAGAGCACATGGAAGTAGGGACTCTACTCAAACTATTTCGACTTCTTATCCATTGCCCTCCACCCTGCCTGACGGCAGAGTCTGCTGCTGCACAGGTGCAGGTAGGGCAGTCTTTGGTGGGGCCCTCACAGGCTTCAAAAACAAGAGGACATGGCCAATAGCATCCAAGCAGTCAGAGCAGGGATATGAGCAGCCTGCCTCGAGTTCGGCTGGAGCTACGGGGATTGCACCATGTAGAAGTAGTAATAAAAAGAGTAAAGATGTGTAGTTGCACAAGGGAAGGCACATGGGTGTGTTAGATTGTTAAGTCGCTCTTTTATTTTTGGGTCACAAATTAAGTGCTTGCACCACTTTCCCATATTGCCCATTTTTGCCTGCTGCCTGGCAAGTGGCCTTCTCACTAATGATGGATGGTAAGAAGAGCAATGGATGTCTGTGGCTGGGATGCTTTGTTGATTGTAGGACTGCTGTAAGGGGTTGAGAGGGCCAAATGAGTTCAAAATTTGGTTGTCAGATGGGAGTACTGCTTCAGTCTAACTCAACCATGCCTGAATTGGACCATCCAGGGCATCCTGTGCAGCTATGTAAGCTGATCCTGGTGCACTTGCCACATCATCCCTCCTCCTCTAAAGAAGCAGTGCACTTGGCACCTTCTTCCTCCTGCAGCTGCAGTCCTGACTGTTGCACTATGTTGTGCAAGTCATCTACAGATTCCTGGAAGGAGCCAGAGGAAAAGAAATTAAGGGCTGTGGAGATAGAATGAGTGGGCTCTCAGCTTTGTGGCTCAGTCTGGCTTCCCACAGCTCCAGGGATTCATTGAACTCATTTGGCAATCAAGACACCTCTAGATCACCCTGGAGTCTTTGCTAACTACAAGTGCTTCCACTCCTTCAATGTACAACTTATGTGCAACCACTAAGAGATCATCATGCATGTTTATGCAAGATTCCCAGGAAACTGGCATGATACTTACACCCTGCACCAGTTAAGCCTCCCTGTCATCCTTGATGCCCAGCCTGGTGCATAATGAAGGGCACCTCCCGACCTGTCCAGGCACCTAAAGCACATCCTCAGTATCCCGATTGCTTGCTCAATGACAGCTCTCATGGCCAGGTGACTTCAATTTCATCTCTACTGGACATCATTATCTGATCTCATCAGCCACACCTTCAGTGGGTAACCTTTGTCTCCAATAGTCCAATCACTAAATATGCTTGAGATGTGAGAACTCATGGGAGGCTTGACTAGTATAAATTACAAGAGCAAAATGCACATCAATTGTCCAAACCCTACAAAAACAACTTAGCTAGTTACCTTATTTGCTTGAGGTCATCCGATAAGGCTCAGCAGAAGATTCAACAAAATAAGTTGATTTGTAATTAATTAACCAAACAATCAAATAGCTAATTTTTTCAGTTTTTTCCTGTGATTAAAATTCAAAGCAGCAATTCACAGGACAGAGGATTTGCTGACTTTGTGCTGGAACAATAACAGTTTGGCATCCTTCCAACTACGAAAGATGATGGACACGCAGTAAACAATCCATTTGGGTGGGATATCTTCTCTTGGTGCACCTTTGCTGATGGCTGTGATGGCCAATCCTTGAGAGGCAAGTTCTGCCACAAGTGCTACATGTGAAGCTGCCAAGTGACGCTGAGTTGTTTTTGACATTGGCGCCTGTTGCCAAGCTGCTGTAGCAATTGGTCACATGGTAGTGCACACCAGTCCGCAGGATGTGTCGCCATTTCCCTCTTTCGCTAGCTAGTGACTCCCACGTGCGATAGTCAACACTTAGGGCCTTCATGTCATGTTTGCAAGCATCCTTGAAGCGGAGCTTTGGGCACCCCACTGGTCGTCTGGCCCCAGATACCTCACCACAAAGAAGGTCCTTGGATATGCGACCATCTTCCATCCTGTGGACGTGTTCGATCCACAAAAGCCACCTCTGTTTGATTAGTGCCAACACACTGGGAGCTCTGCCTTTGAGAGATCTACCACATTTGTGATTTTGTCCTGCCAGGATACACCCATAATATGCCACAGACAGCAAAGATGGAAATTATTGAGCTTCTTTTCTTGGTAGCTGTAAGTCACCTATGTTTCACAGCCATAGAGCAAGGTGCTGAGAACACAGGCCTTATAAACCAAATGGTCCTAATTGTCAACTAGGAACATAGCAACATAGGAAGATAGGAACAGGAGTAGGCCATTCAGCCCCTCGAGCCCGTCCCGCCATTGAATGAAATCATGGCTGATCCGCGGCCTAACTCCATATACCTGCCTTTGGCCCATATCCCTTAATATCTTTGCTTAACAAAAATCTATCTATCTCAGATTTAAAATTAACAACTGTACTAGCTTCAACTGCTGTTTGTGGGAGAGAGTTCCAAACCTCTACCACCCTTTGCGTGAAAAAGTACTTCCTAACATCTCTCCTGAACAGACTGGTCCTAATTTTTCGACTATGCCCCCTAGTTTTAGAATCTCCAACCAGTAGAAATAACTTATCTTTATCTAGCCTGTCTTTTCCTGTTAATATCTTGAAGACTTCGATCAGGTCACCCCTTAACTTTCTAAATTCTAGCAAAAACAGGCCTAATTTGTGTAATCTCTCCTCGTAACTTAATCCCTGTAGTCCAGCTTGGTGTTATCCATGAACTGTTCGTGAGTCATACAAAGGTGGTAGCTACTTTACCTATGTGTATATCGAGCTCTGCATCAAGGGACAGATTGTCTGTCACCATGGACCCAAGGTAGCAGAACTTGCTAACTACTTCCAGAGGGGTGTTATTTAGTGTGATCACGTCCTGATCAGAGAACTCTAAGCTGATGATGCTGCACTATCACTCACACGGAAACCGGAAACTCAGCTACAAAGACTCATGGACTGTCTCTCCAGTGACTAACTTGCTCGCCTTGACTATAAGCATCAAGAAAACCATGGTCATGGGATAAGGTGTTGCATCTATGCCCCTGATCACACTCAATAACAACAACTTGCATTTATACAGCACTGTGGCGTAATCAGAAAACAATGGACACTGAACCAAAGAAGGAGATGTTCAGAATATAGTGAAAATTCAGCATGGCTACATTTGGGACACTAAGAAAAAGCAAGTGAAATACCAATCAATTGTGGGTTGTATTTCTAGGAATGTATTGTTGAAAAGCCACCGCCTCAGAGGTGTGTTTTGTTAAAAAGGACTTTTAATCAGAAGTTAAATAGAGGAGAAGAGACACAGCTTCACTACGACAGCTCCCATCCCAACTTTTACATCTGAAGGCATCACCTCATTTGGTATCTTTCTGCCTGCTCACTATCTCAAGATTTGCTACAAGAAAAAGCTATGTTATACTACAACAGTATCCATCCCAATACCTGGAATCTTCCAAACCTGCTTGAGCCAATGTTAGAATTTGCTTTGAATCAAGTGTCCCAAAGTTAATCACATCTCAAGGTCATTGTCATATAAGGTTGTGTGTTAATATCAGAGGTTAGCTGGGACATTAGTGAGCACGAAACTGATGAATAGGCTAACCATTAATCTCATTAATTATGAGATAGTCCAAGGCATCACCTGTTCCTTTGTAATGTCAGGCAGAAAACATCAGGTTAAATTGATTAGCAGTTAAAACATCAAGATGGCTATTATATCAAAGTTTGCGGAGAAGGAACCTCACTTGTGGGCATCATGTGATATGACTCACATTAAAAGGGAAGGACCTTTAAGGATGATTTAAGCAAGGTCTTTAAGAATGTGAGATTGGTAAAGAGGGATACACAATAACGGGTAGCAGCCATCTTGTAATTAGAGCTCATAGGACAATCCAAAGTCCAAGACCAATGGATGCCAAGCTTGATTACCTTGGATCTGCAGTAGTCTATTGTGTAACTGTAATATATATTATGATAGTGGTGTCTGAGTAGTAAACTTGCATTTGGACAATACATTCAAGCCTGAACCACAAGGAATCCTTTGAGTTTAAAGAGATTTCATTATATTTTGGCATACCTATACGGGCTTGAGTTAAAGTGTTGAAAAACAATCGTAAGTTTGAATTGCTAGACTATACATGGTATTGATGCGAGGTGTTTGCGACGAAGTGAAATAAATTAGTGGACCAGTTCTTGGGTTATTTGGAGCGGTATGCTTTGTGACTAAGTGAAATAAATTCATGGACGGTCTCTTGGGTCATAAGTTGAGTACGGGAGTAGGCACCATGGCGGAAGTGTTAGTATTATTGAGAACTATGTGGATAAGAAGCTAGGAGCATGCAAATACCTGGACTACAGGGGTTAGGTTACGAGGAGAGATTACATAAATTAGGCCTGTTTTCGCTAGAATTTAGAAGGTTAAGGGGTGATCTGACTGAAGTCTTCAAGATATTAACAGGAAAAGACAGGCTAGATAAAGATAAACTATTTCCACTGGTTGGAGATTCTAAAACTAGGGGCATAGTCTAAAAATTAGGACCAGACCGTTCAGGAGAGATGTTAGGAAGCACTTCTTCACGCAAAGGGTGGTAGAGGTTTGGAACTCTCTCGCACAAACAGGAGTTGAAGCTAGAACAGTTGTTAATTTTATATCTGAGATAGATAGATTTTTGTTAAGCAAAGATATTAAGGGATATGGGCCAAAGGCAGGTATATGGAGTTAGGCCGCGGATCAGCCACAATCTCATTGAATGGCGGGACAGGCTCGAGGGGCTGAATGGCCTACTCCTGTTCCTATCTTCCTATGTTCCTAAATCATCAGTATCTGAGATAGACAGTCTCTGACAGAAGTCAGAATTACACAAAATTCATCGGAATTACGGAAGGAAAAAAAAATTAAATGGCATGATTGGAAAGCCATGATGATCCTGTGGCAAACACAGAAAATAATCAAGTTAAAAAATGAAATAGGACAAAAAGGAGTGGCAGAGATGAATAAGAGTTGGTTGAGAAAGGTTACAAAGAAATTAGAGGACAAAAGCAGCATTGCAAGTCTCTGTCTGGAGACTTGCAGATTTAAATTAGTGATAAAATCAGAAAATTGATGGTGTGAGGCAGAGCTGGGAGAAAAGAAGAGGCTGATGGAACAACACCAAATAAAAACCAATGGACTGAGTGCCCTGGGGTGTTCCTGAGTAACAAGTGGAGAACCAGAAAGTTACTCGGAAGGGACAATCATGACGTGTGTCAACAACAGATTCAGAAATTGAAAGATCAGTTAAAGTAACAATGGGATCTTATGTTCACTGTATCAGGACAACTGGTTGGGGAACAGGAGGTGCAGCGTGAGAAATAGAGTGTGACGATTTCATAGGGGCAGTGTAAGAAAATGAACATAGAAGGAAAGAACAGGACGACCTGGATGAGGGTAGTGGAGGCACGGGCTTAGAGGGAAAGTGGGTGATGATGCCCCTTAAGGTAACAAAGAAAGACACAAGAGGGGAGGATGTATGAACCACCACGGTACTGTTTGACCCTCTTCAATTCAAAGAGATAGTCCAGAATATCCCACAGGTTAAGCGTAGGGAGGACCAGAGTAGAACAAGTAGCTGACCTACAAAATTGCAATGATAGGAAAAGGGTGAATTTGATACTCCACATGTGTCATCCAGGCATGTATGAGATTCTTCCCGCTTCAATTAAGAAAGGCACCAAGACCTGGAGAGGGGTGAAAGAGGCTGTATGAAAGCCACAGGTCATGGTCAGTGTCCGATTGCAATGCCCTATTGTTGTTTAAGCAACTCTAAATTGAGCCTAAACCCAAAATGTCATTTAATTTTGTCAATTTTCTAGTGTATAATAACTGATTGGGTTTATAAAGAAAACAAGCAGTTAAAAATAAAATTAAACCTTGTAGAGATATAAAGGCAGTTCCCCAAATTAAAGTGTAAAATCACTTTGCACCTTTTTTGCTCCTACATGATGGATGACCAAAAACTTGTTCAAAGTGGTGAGTTTTAAGGAGGACTTTAAATGAAATGAAGGAGGTGGAGAGGCAGAGAGAGGAAACCTGACCATGCCAGCACTTATTGGAAATGATGGGCAGGCTGCTGACCTTTTCTATCTGTGGATTTCAATGGATGGAAAAATCCCAGGCAGTATATCTGCAGTCTATTCATATGCCATGACAGCAAGCATTTAGAATTAGATGTTATAAAATTGTACCTTTTCCAACATTATATACTTTCGTTGAGATTGTGCTACAAATTTAGGCAAGCATCAAACAACTGCAATCAAGTTTTGCCTCGATAGGGGGAATTTTAACCCCCCCCACCACCGCCCAAGGACGGGTTGGTTGGGATCAGGTGGGAAGTAAAAATTGTTTAAAAAGTTCAAGCGTGTTCACAACCCATCTCAGAAGTATGCGAGTAGCCCTGCTTGCCAGAGGCTGGTTGATCTTTAGGACATGACAACATAACAATTTTCAAATGATTTCAATGGGGATTTGATTTCAACACCTCCAACACGGGTTTCCCAAGGCTCAGGATAAGGCATCTATAATATTGTTTAAGGCAGCAGACATCTCTTACATGGCCGTAGTCAGAGCCTGCATAGACTCATTTGAAGTTCCACGGAGGTGGCCAGTCCCTCCATGGGAAACATTCTCGCAATTACCAGCAACACCAATCCACTACTGGTGGAGTTGAACTCCTCCATCCTCTCCCCTATTGTATATGACACGTTTGTCATGCCTTGCAAAGTTCTGCTGTCCCTCGAGCATCTTCCTTCTCAATGATGGCCCTCGGGTTCAACATATGTATCCAGCTGAGCAGAGCTTGAAGAAGATTGCACCATCCTCCCACCACCCCCACCCTGCCCCATGCAGAATCTCCACAGCTGTCCCTGCCACCAGTGTCTACTCATGCTCACTTGTAAACTGTGAATCACCAGGTTAATATCCAATTAACCATCTAACTGAATCCACAAAAGCACAAATATTTGTATTGGTGCATGTCTGCACCTCTTGTGACAGTGCACCCTCAGAAGGAATGAAGTCGCTGAGTAATAGGTGTCAGACCTGTCCACAGGCTCTTGCTCTCTGCGTGAAGGCCCTGGAAGATAGAAAAAACACATATGAATTAGTCCTGGCAAAGTAACAATCTTGACAATCACCATACTCAAACTTCTCAATCCAGTCATTGATGAAATCAAGTCAGTATGTGTGTCAGAGATATGCTTAATTCTGTCACCAGGCATCTGCGAGCTCCCAGTCTCTCCTTCTCCGAATTACTGGGACGAACATGAGCCTTTTATCTCCATGGCCTCCTCCTCTGTGTCTGTGAGTTGCACAATTTAGGGTAGGCCACCTCCAGTCCTCACCCACTTTCTTATGTTTTGCACTCTCTTTTTCTATAGGGGCCGAAAGATCAGACCTGTGAGTCTCGTATTCACCGGATGGACACCGTGCATTTGGTGAGGATGATTATGAGACAGATGCATTACATTGCATAAGGGTTGTGTTGAGTGGCAATGGTGGATGGATATATGGGGAGGTGAGGAAATGAATAGAAAGTGAAAGTTGGGTGCTGCTGAAAGTTGAATGGGTGGGAGGAATGATATGATGGTGTATGCTTGACAAGACAGTGTGAAAAGGGCAGGACTTAACCTACAGAATGTAGGTGAATCAGCCAATATACTTTTCCTGACCTGCTTAGCACAATGCTTCTGCTGCTCACCTCATCAACCACCTCCAAACATGCCTTCTTGGTTTCTGCTTCCCATTGCTGGGGCAGTGTATGTTCCTCCTGCTGCTGACTGGAGGGAAGCATCATAGAATTTGAATGCAGGCCTTGTTCCTTGTGAATCCATGTTAAACACCTCCTCGCTCCTCCAAATTCCATTACTGCATTGGCCCTTTAAATACTTGACTTGAGATTGTGTTAAGTGGGTGCGCATCACACCCACTGCACAGCTTGGAGAAGTGACACCCGGCAGGAAAAACATAATCAGTCAATCTAGTTTACATCAGAGAAACCAACCCGTCAAGTTTTCTTCCAGGTTTGGCGCACATAATTCCAGATGCAGCCCCACCCCACTCTGAACCCAGCTCTGCATTAATTATAGGGGCCCATAACTCTGCAAGATGCAGCTAAATATCAGTACCTATATTTCAGATTGAATCCTATGTCCAATTCAGGTACATCATCTCATTTGCAATCCATTGATTTTTTTTTTTATCTGTCAGTTTGACACAAAATTCCGAATCTTAGAATAATGTGATTCCTACTTTGCTAATCTAGGAAACATTTCCATTTAATGACTGGAGGATTATAGTTACTGAGCCACATGAGTTGATTAGTAAAACAGTTCCTTGGGACCGTGTGCCCATTCTAACTAACAGTTACCCTGCACAAGCTGCATTTGCTACAAAACAGATACCAAGAACTGCAATAAATACACTTTATCATGGCAGTTATGGCTGCATTCAAGAAAAAAAGAGATGTGCTTTAATCGTCAACTTTGTAGAATGGAGCTGCATCTGATCTATATCAATCAATATAATTGAAGTAGAATTTTGGTAGCATCTGCCATTTTTTTGCACAAGAGCTCACAGATGTGCCTTCAATATGAGAAAGGCCATTTTCCTGTACAACAAGTCCCCAGTGGGTACAGCTATCTAATATAGAACAGCAGTAAATTATGTAGGGAAATTTCAGGTAGGTCTATTCATATTGCACCAGAACAATCATGATTTAATAGAGAAAAAGAAAAAACATTCAAGAAATAGCATGCCATCTGTGTGCTAATCTTTGTGTTCTAATGATATCATTGTACCATAAGGAGCAAATAGCACAGTATCCTTTAACTACCATGTAATACAATAAAATTGTAGTTCAGTCCAGCTTATACCTCTGAAAGTCATAACTCTTGGTGGTTAATAAAGTTTTTTCTTTTGTGAAGTTTTCCTTGTTCTTTTTCTCCTCACACTGCAGTTAGATTCCATTAATGCTGACAGCCCTCAGCCAAATACCCATTCGTCATGTACAAATGTACACAGAGTGAGTGCTGGCAAACTGCTGAACTGTGCAGAGAGCAGACACACTGATCCATCCTTACCCAACATCCATACATCAGCATTTCTCAGCAGGGCTCACAGAGTAGCAGTGACCCAAGCTGATTGATTGTCTTTCCCCTTCCTAACCCAAGAGTTATGATCAGCCCACTCAGCAGACACTGGGGCTGGGGGGGGGGATGCATTTTAACCCCCAAAAAACATGTGGGAATGAGTCAGGTGAGATGCGAAAATCTAATTTAAAAACACAAAACCGACCCCAACCTGCCCACGTCCAGTTTTAATGGAGATGGGACAGGGGGCGAGAAACCAACCTGCTCCCAGGAGGTAGGTTGGTCATTTAAATATTACAATGAGGCTGCATACCTCAGATTTAACATCTTCCAGTTTTATTCCTGACTGGCCAGATCTCTTGGATCTCGGAAAACCCAGCAGTTAAAGGGAGGCGAGAACTGCTTCAGGAAAAGGTAAATGCCTTTACAGCACTGCTTGTGGGCCAAGAGGAGCAGGACTACTACCCCTCAGATCAACAAGTTCATCTTCTTCTCTGCCCGCCATCGGACCACCCCAACTCTGCCAGATCGGAAATCATCCCACCCTTAGCATTGGACACTCTAGATAGGTGACCACACCCCCTCAAGATCCAAACCCACCTCCCACCCCATGCTGTCACTAAACCAGCTGCTGACTCCTTCCTGTTCATGGCTGCCAGCATCCTGCCGAGGGTTTCCTGCCTAACAGGAGCTAAGCCTGTCAAATCAAGCTGGCCTCGAGGTGGGGAACCTGTTGGAAGAATAAGACACGTGACATTAAAACAGCACATCATGTAGGGAAACTCAGACCTCCAGGTTTCCCGACCAAAACTCATCCCCACTCTGCTCACAAAACCGTTCGAATAAATACTGAGGTCTTGCAAACAAATCTGACTATATGGGTCAGTGCTATGACATGCATTTATCTTACTCTCTAAGCATTAACTTCAGGAAGAAAATTCAAGAACTATCAAATATTAAAACTATATAATTACTCACAACGTGCTGTTGCACCATGTTGGATCTTTAACGCACTATTGTCACAGTGGAGTAGAACACATATTTTCACGCATTTTTTCCAGTTCCAACAGTGTCACTATGGGGAGATGTTGAGTGGAGGCCATAGCCTCTTTATATGAGCTCATTACAGATTTTGATTTAATATTCTGCAATCCATCTATGACTCTTCTAAAGATTTCTGTAGAAAATAACGTCAAAGAATGTGCTTGAATTTATATTCATATTTTCCATCTTCAGGACATTCCAAAGTTCTTTGCATCAATTATTTATTTTTGAAATGCAATTGCTGTTTTATAGATATCTGTGGCACCCAATTTGCCCGCAGCTGAAGCTCACAAACAGATAGGTGACTCATTGGTTTATGTGGTGTTGGTTAGGGAAGGAATATTGGCCAGGACAATGGGAGAATTCCCAGCTCTTCTTCAAATAGTGCCATGGAATCTTGTGTATCCACCTGAATAGGCAGATGAGGTTTCAATTTAATATTCTACCTAAAAGATGGCACCTCTGACAATACAGCATACCATAGTACTGCAGTGAAGTGTCAGTCTAGATTATGTACTCAAATCCTGGAATGGAACCGATAGCCACAACCTTCTAACTCAAAGTTAGAGTTCTACCAACTAAGTCAAGATCTACTAGCCTCCATGTCTTTGTGGAAGACAGAGAGGTTACAGTTAAGTCATCAATGCCATGTTCAAATTGAGAACAATTTAGAGTATCAAAGTTGCAGAACACTCCTGCTGGCAGCGCAGGAGCATTCAATTTACCACACCTTACACTACTTATAAATCCAACTCTGAGAGGAGAAAGGAGATATCTGTATGTGAAGAAGGACCACCATCCATTTATTTAGGTGAGCTGAAGGGGGATCAATATGCAGAGGTCTGTATTACTTTGGCTCTCGACCAACCTCACAAAACGGATTATCTGGTCATTATCTTGTTGTTGTGCATGTTAGATCTTGCTGTACACAAATTGACTGCAAATTTTGTCCACATTATAACAGTGAATTATATTTGCAAAGAATATCATTAGTTGTGCAGTACTTTAGGATGTCCTGAGAATCAAGGCATCAAATAATTGCAAGTTGCTTCTTTTTCTTATTGATGGATGCAGCAAAATTGTGATTGCAATACATATTTTGCAACAAAACAAACTTTTAATCTCTAAGATAACTTTTTACACTTTTGACTTTCTGCTAAAATCTTATTCCTCACTTACCTAAACTATTAATCATACTTTTTCTTTATAAATGCAAAATTAGTTGGGACAAGTCCTTGTTTCTTCTAACTGATTCCTATTATTCCTCATTATCTTCAGTGTTCCAATTCCCTGACTCCTATTTGGTATTTATTATTTAAGTTACTGAATTTTAACTGCCCTTTGACTTTTTTTCAAGCAAGCTATCTTTTTTCATTTTGAATCAATTAAATGAGCCCTAGACCAATGGCTTACATTTCTTCTCCCAGACAATTTTATTAAGATGTATAATCTTCCATGCCTCAGTTATCTCCTAAGTAAGCTCTCCTATACGCTCATGGATTTACATTTCAAAATCATAAATCAATTGATTTTCCATTTCATTTGGACTGGCTAGCCTCATCATCAAACTGTCATGTTGTTAAACTTATTAATCTCTTTTTTGTGCTTTAGTTATTTCCATCAGAAAAATATTTGCTTGGCAGAGCCCAGATCTTCAAATAGTCACTGTCTATAACTAGGGCGTTTGTGGGCCAAGGTGAATTTTAGCTGTGGTCTAAATGCTGCTTAAACGAAGAATAGCTTCAACAAGTAGCAAAAACAATTACTGTACAAAAAATGGCTCCTGCTAAAAATTCAGCCGTAATAACTTTTCTGTATTGTGCGCAGTTCCTTAAGGAATCTGTATAAAACAAGCCAGCAAACAGGAAGGCAAAACTGAAAGTTCATCTGCTGTTTACAATTTAAAAACATTATGCAGGACAAAGCAGCCCACTTGATTGGCACCCCATCCACCACCTTAAACATTTTATTCCCTCCACAACCGGCATACCATGACTGCAGTGTGTACCATCTACAAGATGCACTGCACTTTTACCGCCAGAGGACAAGGGCAGCAGACATATGTGAACACCACCACCTACAAGGTCCCCTAAAGTCTCACACCATCCTGAATTGAAATTTATTGCCGTTCCTTCATCGTCGCTGGGTCAAAATCCTGGAACTCCCTCCCTATTAGCACTGCGGGTGTACCTACATCACACGGACTGCAGCGGTCCAAGAAGGCAGCTCACCACCACCTTCTCAAGGACAATTAGGGATGGGCAATAAATGCTGGCTTTGCCAGCGATGCTCACGTCCCATGAACAAATTTTTTAAAAGCTCCACTGGTGGCATTAGTGTGATCACTGGAAAGTAAGACAAAGGGGATATTTTACTCCATTATCCCAATTTACTTTGTCATGGTTGATGTTCCCTTCTTTTCACAGTCCAAAAACTGGGGAAAAACCTAATGTTCCTTCTTTCCCTGCCACTTCCCTGTTTTGTAAGTGTTGCCTCTACCTAATGGATACACCAATAAATGCACAAAATTGAACCAATTTGCAGGATAGATGCCAGTCTCTACTGAGTTAATTGATCTCAACCATGGCAGTGATTGGAATGCTACAGATGGTTATAGGGCCCTGTAAGCTGAGGAGGAAGGAAAGAAAAGCAACAATGATTTCTACTCCTGATCACTATCTGCTGAGCTATGCTGGAAATTATACATATCAGGAAAAGTAAGGTAAGGAATTATTGAGCTCAGCAGTGATGCCCTCCATAGTTGTACAGTAACATTAGCGCCACACAAGTGGTGGATAATAACCATCTCCAACAAGAGAATCTAACAACTCCCCTTGGCATTCAATGGCATTACCATCACTGAATCCCCCACAATCAACATCCTTAAACAGAAATTTAACTGGAGCACCCACATAAATACTGTGGCTACAAGAGCAGGTCAGAGGCTAGGAATTCTATGGTGAGTAACTTGCCTCCTGACTCCCCTATGCCTATCCACCATTTACAAGGCACAAGTCAGAAGTGTGATGGAATACTCTCCACTTGCCTGGATGGGTGCAGCTCTAACAGATTCAAGAATTTCGACACCATCCTGGACAAAACAGCTGCTTGATCAGCACTCCATCCACAACCTTCAACATTGACTCTCCCACCAGCAACACACAGTGGCAGCAGTGTGTACCATATACAAGATGCACTGCAGAAACTCACCAAGCATCCTTTGACAGCACCTTCCAAACCCACGACCTCTACCACTGAGAAGGACAAGGGCAGCAGGCACACGGGAACAACACCACCTGCAAGTTTCCCTCCAAGTTATGGGTCAAAATCTGGGATCTCTCTACCTACACCACAAGGACTTTATTTTTTATTCGTTCATGGGATGAGAGTATGGCTGGGAAGGCCAGAATTTGTTGCCCAACCCTAATTGCCCTTGACAATGAGGTGATGAACCACCTTCTTGAACTGCTGCAGTCCATGCAGTGGAATTTAAATTCAATTAATTAATAAATCTGGAATGAAAAGTTAGTCTCAATAATGGCCATCATTCTACCAGATTGTTGTAAAAAGTACCTGGTTCACGAAGATTCTTTGGGGAAGGATATCTGCTGTCCTTACCTGGTTTGGCCTACATGTGATTCCAGACCCACAGCAATGTGGTTGACTCTTAATTGCCCTCTGAAATGGCCTAGCAAGCCACTCAGTTGTATTAAACCACTACAAGGGCTGCAGCAGTTCGAGAAGGCACCACTTTGCAGTGATGCCCACATCCATGAATAAATTATTTTTAAAAAGTCATGCACTGCCCTGAGTCACACAACTAGCATGGTCACTTGAGGAATGGGCTGCTGTCACATGCAAATCATATACTATCATGGTTGAGCAGCTATAGGAGAGAAGGGGACAAAGTTGGAGAAAAAGAAATTGCACATACATTGATATTTCTGAAAGTACAGTATTTATCATATTAATCTGTATATTAGAGTGCCTCTCCCAGTGTGGTGTCATTGCCTTCCTATGCAAACATGATCCATTTAAGGTGGATGCTTTTCATGGGCATTTAATGTCAGCTGTTAAGTAGATCATTCATCAGTGAAACACTGATTTAGTCACAACAGGAGTGATGACCAGGCAATTACAAGTTATGGAAGTGGTTGTAAACAAGCAGCAGGCTTTACAAGGGAAATCATAAAGTGTGCCAACCTGGCAGAAGATCAAATTAAACTGCAGTACATGGGAGTTTGAAAATGCTAGCGTAGAAATTCGAGCTCATGTGAATAGATAGGCCCCAGGCTCACTCAATATTGGTTCACAGAGTGCCCCCACCCCATCACAAAGTGTAGTGGGGCTCAAAGCCTTGGTTCAGCTCACCCAGGAGAAGGTGCTCTAAAAAAATGTTTTTAAACGTGAGGCAGGCAATAGGAAACAATGTCGGCTTTACTAATAAGTGGCTCAGGAATGTCAATTGTGAGATTTGAGTTAGGACTTGCCCTCAGTGAGAGCAAAGCAAATGATGGAGACAATACTTACATGTATAATTGTAAATCTGTTTTGTTTTTTATAGCAGTATTTATTGTCCTGAGCAAGTTCAATTGGGGAAGTTACCTGCATATAAGGCAGCCAATAAGCAATTCAGGACAATATAACCAACAAAAATTAACTGCAAATTGCAGATCATTGTGAATTTTACTGGAGTTCAGTGATTCCACTGAGAATGTAGTCATTTCACCAGGATCCATGCTTTCCTGGTCCAATCCAATAAATGACAGAAAAATAGAAGAGGAAACAAATCTATAAACTCCATTGGGAAGTTGAACATAGTAATCCTAAAGTGCCAAGACAACAGTGGATTCTGCCATTGAAGCCAGGTTCACAAATAAACAAGTGATTTTTTTAAATATCACAAACAATTAAAGAAAGAATTGCACCACAGCTACAAAATGCACAATCTGTCTTATTGCCAGCATCCTATGATATGTTCTTTCTCTGATCCTATAGTTTTCCATGAGGAGGAGACCTTTGAGGCCAATGTCTGCCAATTACCAGTGTCTCATAACAGCCCAGCGCAGGGCAAGAATTATAGCTGGGGGAAAAGAAATTATGACGCGATTAGGCAAGATTTAGGATGTGTAGGATGGGGAAGGAAACTGCAGGGGATGGGCACAAACGAAATGTGGAGCTTATTCAAGGAGCAGCTAATGCGTGTCCTTGTTAAGTATGTACCTGTCAGGCAGGGAGGAAGTTGTCGAGCGAGGGAGCCGTGGTTTACTAAAGAAGTTGAAGCGCTTGTCAAGAGGAAGAAAGCGGCTTATGTTAGGATGAGACGTGAAGGCTCAGTTAGGGCGCTTGAGAGTTACAAGCTAGCCAGGAAGGATCTAAAGGGAGGGCTAAGAAGAGCAAGGAGAGGACACGAGAAGTCATTGGCGGATAGGATCAAAGAAAACCCTAAGGCTTTCTATAGGTATATCAGGAATAAAAGAATGACTAGAGTTAGAACAGGGCCAATCAAGGATAGTAGTGGGAAGTTGTGTGTGGAATCAGAGGAGATAGGGGAAGCGTTAAATGAATATTTTTCGTCAGTATTTACAGTAGAGAAAGAAAATGTTGTCGAGGAGATTACTGAGATACAGCCTACTAGGCTAGATGGGATTGAGATTCACAAGGAGGAGGTGTTAGCAATTTTGGAAAGTGTGAAAATAGATAAGTCCCCTGGGCCAGATGGGATTTATCCTAGGATTCTCTGGGAAGCCAGGGAGGAGATTGCAGAGCCGTTGTTGTTGATCTTTATGTCGTCATTGTCGACAGGAGGAGTGCCGGAAGACTGGAGGATAGCAAATGTTGTCCCCTTGTTCAAGAAGGGGAGTAGAGACAGCCCTGGTAATTATAGACCTGTGAGCCTTACTTCAGTTGTGGGTAAAATGTTGGAAAAGGTTATAAGAGATTGGATTTATAATCATCTTGAAAAGAATAAGTTCATTTGCGATAGTCAGCACGGTTTTGTGAAAGGTAGGTCGTGCCTCACAAACCTTACTGAGTTTTTCGAGAAGGTGACCAAACAGGTGGATGAGGGTAAAGCCGTGGATGTGGTGTATATGGATTTCAGTAAGGCGTTTGATAAGGTTCCCCACGGTAGGCTATTGCAGAAAATACGGAAGTATGGGGTTGAAGGTGATTTAGAGCTTTGGATCAGAAATTGGCTAGCTGAAAGAAGACAGAGGGTGGTGGTTGATGGCAAATGTTCATCCTGGAGTTTAGTTACTAGTGGTGTACCGCAAGGTTCTGTTTTGGGGCCACTGCTGTTTGTCATTTTTATAAATGACCTGGAGGAGGGTGTAGAAGGGTGGGTTAGTAAATTTGCGGATGACACGAAGGTCGGTGGAGTTGTGGATAGTGTCGAAGGGTGTTGTAGGGTACAGAGGGACATAGATAGGCTGCAGAGCTGGGCTGAGAGATGGCAAATGGAGTTTAATGCAGAGAAGTGTGAGGTGATTCACTTTGGAAGGAGTAACAGCAATGCAGAGTACTGGGCTAATGGGAAGATTCTTGGTAGTGTAGATGAGCAGAGAGATCTTGGTGTCCAGGTACATAAATCCCTGAAGGTTGCTACCCAGGTTAATAGGGCTGTTAAGAAGGCATATGGTGTGTTAGCTTTTATTAGTAGGGGGATCGAGTTTCGGAGCCACGAGGTCATGCTGCAGCTGTACAAAACTCTGGTGAGGCCGCACCTTGAGTATTGCGTGCAGTTCTGGTCACCGCATTATAGGAAGGATGTGGAAGCTTTGGAAAGGGTGCAGAGGAGATTTACTAGGATGTTGCCTGGTATGGAGGGAAGGTCTTACGAGGAAAGGCTGAGGGACTTGGGGTTGTTTTCGTTAGAGAGAAGGAGGAGGAGAGGTGACTTAATAGAGACATACAAGATAATCAGAGGGTTAGATAGGGTGGATAGTGAGAGTCTTTTTCCTCGGATGGTGATGGCAAACACGAGGGGACATAGCTTTAAGTTGAGGGGTGATAGATATAGGACAGATGTCAGAGGTAGTTTCTTTACTCAGAGAGTAGTAGGGGCGTGGAACGCCCTGCCTGCAACAGTAGTAGACTCGGCAACTTTAAGGGCATTTAAGTGGTCATTGGATAGACATATGGATGAAAATGGAATAGTGTAGGTCAGATGGTTTCACAGGTCGGCGCAACATCGAGGGCCGAAGGGCCTGTACTGCGCTGTAATGTTCTAATTCTAATTCTAAAAAAAAATCACTCAATCCTACATTGGGAGCACAAATATATTCACTCCAAAGGATTCAATTAAGTGGCATGTGAACGTGGCCAGTTGTGCAGTGGGCAGAACAGGCACTTTGAATAATTTTTATCTTGAGTCTGCTCCTGTCTGCAACTGGTGTTCAGATAACAAGGCCTAAACTTGGTTCCTGCCAACAGGAACTTGCTGCAGGGAACAATCCCTGCTCTGGGATGGGTAGGCCTGAGACCTACCTGATATTGGGCCTCAAGCTTTGTTTACATCAGATCAGCAAGCAGCAGATACCTGCTGGGTGTTCCCAGGCAGCTGCCCACTGAAGACTAATTTCAGGATGCTGCATCGCTGACAGAGGCTTCCAGGTAGGTCATGTAAGAGGGGGATGCGATTGAGAGGGAAGGGGTGACAGAGAGGAAAAAGGATGATTGGAAGGGGGTGAGGGTTCAAGGCAGCAAAAGGGAAGGGCAGAGTGAGCAATGGGCAGGAGTGGCCCATGGTTTTAACATTAAGCCTGGTGCCAGCTGCTTTCAGAGCAAACCAATTTGGTAAAAGGAACATCAAATGTGTGTTTGTCCCTTCTTTCCATATGCAACCAGCTCCTAGCTCAGGCCCTGAACACCTATGGAAGCCCATGATTTTAGCCTCCTCTACAGAAGGTTGGACCCAGGTCTCCTCTTCCACCTGTTCCGAATTAGTTTTTGAATGCAGGCAGTGACATTGACAAAAGAAACCAGCCAACTCTCACTGAAAAGGTGAATAAATCAGGACATGTTTACATATTGGGATGTGCAGGTATAATTCAGGCTCCAATTTAAATTCATGAATTTATCCCTTATTTCCATATTTCTATTATTAATTCCTATATCCAATGCAGTCACACTTATGTAGGCTGTTTTAATCATATATGTGTATATTGGAATTGATAATGGAAAAATTGATAGGAAGTAAACACAGGCACAAGGGGCTGAAAATCTGTTGTCCATCTGTCCTGCTGAAACTCCAGTAGGATGCAAATGATGCTGGGACCCAGATACCCAGGGAGAATTTGATGGGCTTGTAAATGGTGGAGCGTCGTCTGATCCCAAACAAGGCAATTGGCATAGGAGGTAGTGTGGCCAGAGATAGGGACTCCCGGGCTGGGAGCTCATGAACCTAACAGAGCATTGATGGGACAGTGCACCGTTTGAGACCAGTCATGTTGGCCCATCGAATGGCAGAAGTGGCTCTAACCTGTGGAATAGGCCTAGATCATGACCTGGAGCCTGAGGAAAGAAAGGAATCCAAGTTAAATTTCAGCATGCTTACAAAGGGACCTCATGGGGCAGGTGAATGCCAAGATGGGCCTGGCTAACTTTGTTGAGGCGGCACCAAAAGTGTTGCCCCAAGGATGTCAGCCTTGCAGCTCTTAAGCCCCCAAAATTTCAATATATTGTAGATAATATTAAAACAAATATCACATAAAAATAAGAGCAGAATGTATGACTTAAAAATGGAGATTAAATCATGTCTGCACCCTGGTCAAGTTAACCCCTCGCCCTTTAACTCTGATGACTTTCTTTACTCCTGTGTATAATCCCACGGGAGATCTACTAATGCACCTATATAAATCTGATGGCCTGACACCTACTTACTTTTAATTGCCTGCCAAGCTAAGAATTTTTTAAATTCCAAATTCCTACCTCTGAACCAATTGTCTATCTGTGCCACGAGGTTACCACTCAGTTCCACGGATCACAACCTCTTGAACAGAACCTTATTAAATTCTTTCTGAAAATCTATGAATACAATGTACATTTATCGTTCTCTATCCATCACCTCAGGTCTCTGTCAAGGAATTCTTATGAGGTTAATTTGGCTGAATTTTATGGGCCGCCCCAAGATGGGTTGGGAGGCAGGGGGGCCTATAGAACTACGACGGGAGACGGGGATGCGGAAGGCCCGTCGCAAAGAAATTGTGTCAGGGCGGGTTATGTTAAACTCCAGAAAACCTCTTGTGGAAGGATAATGCTGGAGCCTATCTTTACTCAATTTCACATTTATTGTACAGAACAAAAGGATTACAAACATGTAGCTCCTCACTCAAACCTTCCACCAGCCTCAGTAGGAGTCTCCTTATATAATGCTCAAGTAAGACCCCAGTTAACACCCTCCACCTACATATGATTAAACAAATAATACACAATTAGCAGATTAGACCCAGGGGCCAGAAACGTGTCCATACACAGACACTAGTGTCCATGGTAAAGAATGCTGAGGTCTGTGACTGGTAATTTCAGGGATGAGAAATTTCCACCAAATGGCAGATTTCCGACATTGGGATTTTGGAAATCTGCCATTGGCTTTTTCCTTTCGACCAGACCATTTTATTTTTTAAATCGCACTCTCAGTCTCACAACTGACAGGTGCAGAGAAAAGGAACAGCATCTTCCTAAAATTCGGACAGCTTTGTGGTTTTCCGGCTAGTTCCGATTTTTTGTTTAAAGCCTGCCGCAACTCCACAAAGCTTTGAAGCCACTGTTCCTTCGCTCAGCACCTGTCAGCTGTGAAACAGACAGTTGTGATTCTTGTTTTAATAGCTGACCAACCATGAAGCTGCTCTGCTGTCAGTTCCCGCTCTCAGCAACTGTCAGGGGTGGGGTGGGGTGGGGGGAAACAGAGAGATGGGGGAAGAGGCACGCAGAGGAGAGGTAGGGGGGGGGGAGAGAGGCTCGCAGAGGAGGGGGGGGGAGAGGCGTGCAGAGGAGGGGGGGAGAGGCACGCAGAGGAAGGGGGGGCGGAGAGGCGCGCAGAGGAAGGGGGGGCGGGGGAGAGGCGCGCAGAGGGAGGGGGGGCAGGGGAGAGGCGCGCAGAGGAGGGGGGGAGAGGCGCGCAGAGGAGGGGGGGAGGAGAGGCGCGCAGAGGATGGGGGGAGGAGAGGCGCGCAGAGGAGGGGGGAGAGGCGCGCAGAGGAGGGGGGGTGGAGAGGCGCGCAGAGGAGGGGGGGCACAGACAGCAGGGTGGGCACAGAGAGCGGGGTGGGCACAGAGAGCGGGGGGGCACAGAGAGGGGGAAATGACACGGAGGACGGGAAATGACACGGAAGACGGGAAATGACACGGAAGACGGGAAATGACACGGGGGGGAAATGACACGGGGGGGGAATGACACGGGGGGGAATGACACGGGGGGGGAAATGACACGGGGGGGGGAAATGACACGGGGGGGGAAATGACACGGGGGGTGAATGACACGGTGGGGGGGAATGACACGGTGGGGGGGAATGACACGGTGGGGGGGAATGACACGGTGGGGGGGAATGACAGAGGGGGGAGGGAACAACAATGTAGTCTCACTCAAAGCGGCTGGCCAGCAGAAAACGAAATTGTCTAAACATTAAAAAGTGTGCCTGTTAAAATAAGTGTACCTATGAAAAAGAGAACCTGTAAAAAGTCCTATGTTTATAAAAAAAAAAGCAGGACCATTACAACAATGGCTTTTAGATATCCAGTTAGAGATTGGAAGGCGTCAGACATAGCGTCGGAATTTAAAGTGTTCCAACAATGAATAGAACTGTTTTTCCTGGCTCAAGTGAGCAAACCAGAGAAATAATCTACCAAAGTTAACAATGAACTGGGCAACGAGGGCCTGCAACAGATTAATACATCAGGATTGTCAGCTGAGGATCAGAAGGACTCTAGCAAGCAATGGACACTCCTGGAGGAGCAACTCAAGGTAAAGGTAAAGATGAGTCCATTGACCAGTTTGTTGCAAGGTGTTGAGGCAAAGCTCAATATTATGACTTCGCTAGTAATCGCATCTACCCCACTAGAATCCTTTTAAAAAGACCTGCTAGAAAAGAAGAAAGGGCACACCATAGATGCACTTCTCAATGATGAAAGGAAATTTGAAGCCATCGTGGCTGGGCAGCGCAGTTACAAGCAGTGGGGGAAGATACAACAATTGATATGGTAACCAAGGCTCAGCAGTTTATTAAGCCTTGAGGCAAATGTGGCCTGATTCATCCAATTTGCAGGTGCCCAGCATACCAGGACCTGTGCAAAGTTTATGGCATGCAATGACATTGTGTAAGGCAGAGTAAGGCAGGAATAACTGTCAATCTAGTGGTGCGAGAACCCGTGGGGACGAGCGACCATAATATGATAGAATTCTTCATCAAGATGGAGAGTGACATAGTTGATTCTGAGACAAGGGTCCTGAATCTTAGTAAAGGAAACTACGAAGGTATCAGGCGCGAGTTGGCCATGACGGATTGGGAATCGTTACTTAAAGGGATGACGGTGGAGCATGGATGAACTGCAACAATTGTTTATCCCTGTCTGGCGCAAAAGTAAAAACGGGATAGGTAGCCAAACCATGGCTTACAAGGGAAATCAGAGATAGCATTAGATCCAAGGAAGAGACATAAATTTGCCAGGAAAAACAACAGACCTGAGGATTGGGAGCAGTTTAGAATTCAGCAAAGGAAGACCAAGGGATTGATTAAGAAGGGAAAAATAGAGTATGAGAGCAAGCTTGCGGGGAACATAAAAACTGACTGTAAAAGTTTCTATAGGTATGTGAAGAGAAAAAGATTGGTGAAGATAAATGTAGGTCCCTTACAGTCAGAAACAGGGGAATTTATTATGGGGAATAAAGAAATGCTTAACCAACTAAATGCATACTTTGGTTCTGTCTTCACAAAGGAGGACACAAATATCATACCAGAAATGTTGGGGAACACAGGGCTTAATGAGAGAGAGGAACTGAAATGAAATCAGTATTAGTAGAGAAATGGTGTTGGGGAGATTGATGGGATTGAAGGCCGATAAATCCCCAGGGCCTGATGGTATGCATCCCAGTGTACTTAAGGAAGTGGTCCTAGAAATAGTGGATGCATTGGTGGTCATCTTCCAAGATTCTATAGACTCTGGAACAGTTCCTATAGATTGGAGGGTAGCTAATGTAACCCCACTATTTAAAAAGGGAGGTAGAGAGAAAGCAGGGAATTATAGACCAGTCAGCCTGACGTCGGTAGTGGAGAAAATTTTAGAGTCCATTATCAAAGATTTTATAGCAGAGCACTTGGAGAACATTGATAGAATCGGACAGAGTCAGCATGGATTTACAAAAGGGAAATCATGCTTGACAAATCTACTAGAATTCTTTGAGGATGTAACTAGAGTTGATGAGGGGGAGCCAGTGGATGTGGTTTATTTGGACTTTCAGAAGGCTTTCGACAAAGTCCCACATAAGAGATTAGTATGTAAAATTAAAGCGCATGGGATTGGGGGTAGTGAATTGCCTTGGATAGAAAATTGGTTGGTGGACAGGAAACAAAGAGAGGGGATAAATGGGTCTTTTTCTTAATGGCAGTCAGTGACCAGTGGCGTACCGCAGGGATCAGTGCTAGGACCCCAACTATTCACAATATATATTAATGATTTAGATGAGGGAACTAAATGCAATATCTCCAAATTTGCAGATGACACAAAACTGGGTGGGAGGGTGAACTGTGAGGAGGATGCAGAGAGGCTTGAGGGTGATTTGGACAAGTTGAGTGAGTGGGCTAATGCATGGCAGGTGCAGTATAATGTGGATAAATGTGAGGTTATCCACTTTGGTAGCAAAAACAGGAAGGCAGATTATCTGAACGGCTACAAACTGAGAGAGGGGAATATGCAACGAGACCTGGGTGTTCTCGTACACCAGTCGCTGAAGGTAGGCATGCAGGTACAATGGGCGGTAAAAAAGGCAAATGGTATGTTGGTCTTCATAGCGAGAGGATACGAGTACAGGAGCAGGTATGTCTTGCTGCAATCATACAGGGCCTTGGTGAGGCCACACCTGGAATATTGTGTGCAGTTTTGGTCTCCTTATCTGAGGAAGGATGTTCTTGCTATAGAGGGAGTGCAGCGAAGGTTTACCAGACAGAATCCTGGGATGGCAGGACTGACATATGAGGAGAGATTGAGTCAGTTAGGATTATATTTGCTGGAGTTCAGAAGAGTGAGGGGGGAATCTCATAGAAACCTATAAAATTCTAACAGTTAAAAAACAGGACCTCTAGGGTTGTAATCTCTGGATTACTCCCTGTGCCATGTGCCAGTGAGGCTAGAAATAGGAAGATAGTGCAGCTAAACACGTGGCTGAGCAGCTGGTGTAGAAGGGAGGGTTTCAGATATCTGGACCATTGGGCTCTCTTCAGGGACAGATGGGACCTGTACAAGAAGGACAGGTTGCATCTAAACTGGAAGGGCACTAATATCCTGGCTGCAAGGTTTGCTAGCGTCACTCGGGAGGGTTTAAACTAGTGTGGCAGGGGGGTGGGAACCAGAGCAGTAGGACAGCTAGTGAAATAAATGAGGAAGACATAGTAAATAAGGCCAGTAGGACTAAGAGAAAGAGCAGGCAGGGAGATGTTGCTGAGCACAGCGGGACTGGTGGTCTGAAGTGCATTTGTTTCAATGCGAAAAGTATAACAGGTAAGGCAGATGAACTTAGAGCTTGGATTAGTACTTGGAAATATGATGTTGTTGCTATTACAGAGACTTGGTTGAGGGAAGGGCAGGATCGGCAGCTAAATGTTCCAGGCTTTAGAAGCTTCAGGCCGAATTGAGGGGGATGTAAAAGGGGTGGGGGAGTTGCATTACTGGTTAAGGAGAATATCACAGCTGTACTGCGGGAGGACACCTCAGAGGGGTCATGCAGCGAGGCAATATGGGTGGAGCTCAGGAATAGGAAGGGTGCAGTCACGATGTTGGGGGTTTATTACAGGCCTCCCAACAGTCAGCGGGAGGTAGAGGAGCAGATATGTAGACAGATTTTGGAAAGATGTAAAGGTAACAGGGTTGTGGTGGTGGGTGATTTTAACTCCCCAATATTGACTGGGACTCACAGTGCTAGGGGCTTGGATGGGGCAGAATTTGTGAGGAGCATCCAGGAGGGCTTCTTGAAACAATATGTCGATAGTCCAACTAGGGATGGGGCCATTCTGGACCTGGTATTGGGGAATGAGCCCGGCCAGATGGTCGAAGTTTCAGTGGGGGTGCATTTCGGGAGCAGTGACCATAATTCCATAAGTTTTAAGGTACTTGTGGATAAGGATAAGAGTAGTCCTCGGGTGAAGGTGCTAAATTGGGGGAAGGCTAATTATAACAATATTAGGCAGGAACTGAAGAATTTAGATTGGGGGCGGCTGTTTGAGGGTAAATCAACATCTGACATGTGGGAGTCTTTCAAACGTCAGCTGATTAGAATCCAGGACCAGCATGTTCCTGTGAGGAAGAAAGACAAGTTTGGCAAGTTTCGGGAAGCTTGGATAACACGGGATATTGTGAGCCTAGTCAAAAAGAAAAAGGAAGCATTTGTAAGGGCTGGAAGGCTAGGAACAGATGAAGCACTTGAGGAATATAAAGACAGTAGGAAGGAACTTAAGCAAGGAATTAGGAGGGCTAAAAGGGGTCATGAAAAGTCATTGGCAAACAGGATTAAGGAGAATCCCAAGGCTTTTTATACGTACATAAAGAGCAAGAGGGTAACCAGGGAAAGGGTTGGCCCCCTCAAGGACAGAGATGGGAATCTATGTGTGGAGCCAGAGGAAATGGGCGAGGTGATAAATGAGTACTTTGCATCAGTATTCACCAAAGAGAAGGACTTGGTGAATGATGAGCCTAGGGAAGGGAGTTCAGATAGTCTCAGTCATCTCATTATCAAAAAGGAGGAGGTGGGTATCTGGCAAAGCATTAAGGTAGACAAGTCCCCAGGGCCTGATGGGATCTACCCTAGAATACTGAGGGAGGCAAGGGAAGAAATTGCTGGGGCCTTGACAGAAATCTTTGCACCCTCATTGGCTACAGGTGAGGTCCCAGAGGACTGGAGAATAGCAAATGTTGTGCCTTTGTTTAAGAAGGGTGGCAAGGATAATCCAGGAAATTATAGGCCGGTGAGCCTTACGTCAGTGGTAGGGATACTATTAGAGAGGATTGTTCGGGACGGGATTTACTCCCATTTGGAAACAAACGAATTTATTAGCGAGAGACAGCATGGTTTTGTGAAGGGAAGGTCGTGTCTTACTAATTTGATTGAGTTTTTTGAGGAAGTGACGAAGATGATTGATGAAGGAAGGGTAGTGGACATTATCTATATGGACTTTAGTAAAGCCTTTGACAAGGTCCCGCATGGTAGACTGGTACAAAAAGTGAAGTCACACGGGATCAGAGGTGAGCTGGCAAGATAGATACAGAACTAGCTCGGTCATAGAAGACAGAGGGTATCAGTGGATGGGTGTTTTTCTGAATGGAGGGATGTGACTAGTGGTGTTCCGCAGGGATCAGTGCTGGGACCTTTGCTGTTTGTAGTATATATAAATGATTTGGAGGAAAATGTAGCTGGTCTGATTAGTAAGTTTGCGGACGACACAAAGGTTGGTGGAGTTGCGGATAATGATGAGGATTGTCAGAGGATACAGCAGGATATAGATCGGTTGGAGACTTGGGCGGAGAAATGGCAGATGGAGTTTAATCCGGACAAATGTGAGGTAATGCTTTTTGGAAGGTTTAATGCAGGTGGGAGGTATACAGTAAATGGCAGAACCCTTAGGAGTATTGACAGGCAGAGAGATATGGGCGTACAGGTCCACAGGTCACTGAAAGTGGCAACGCAGGTGGATAAAGTATTCAAGAAGGCATACGGCATGCTTACCTTCATCGGTCGGGGCATAGAGTATAAAAATTGGCAAGTCATGTTGCAGCTGTACAGAACCTTAGTTAGGCCACACTTAGAATATTGCGTGCAATTCTGGTCGCCACACTACCAGAAGGACGTGGAGGCTTTGGAGAGGGTACAGAGGAGGTTTACCAGGATGTTGCCTGGTCTGGAGGGCATTAGCTATGAGGAGAGGTTGGAAAAACTCGGATTGTTTTCACTGGAACGACGGAGGTGGAGGGGCGACATGATAGAGGTTTACAAAGTTATGAGCGGCATGGACAGAGTGGATAGTCAGAAGCTTTTTCCCAGGGTGGAAGAGTCAGTTACCAGGGGACATAGGTTTAAGGTGCGAGGGGCAAAGTTTAGAGGGGATGTGCGAGGCAAGTTTTTTTACACAGAGGGTGGTGAGTGCCTGGAACATGCTGCGAGGGGAGGTGGTGGAAGCAGATACGATAGCGACGTTTAAGAGACATCTTGACAAATATATGAATAGGAAGGGAATAGAGGGATATGGGCCCCGGAAGTGCAGAAGGTGTTAGTTTCGGCAGGCATCAAGATCGGCGCAGGCTTGGAGGGCCGAATGGCCTGTTCCTGTGCTGTACTGTTCTTTGTTCTTTGTTGATGACAGGGTAGATGCAGGAAGGATGTTCCCGATGGTGGGGGAGTCTAGAACCAGGGGTCATAGTCTAAGGATACAGGGTAAACTTTTCAGGATTGAGATGAGAAGAAATTTCTTCACCCAGAGAGTGGTGAGCCTGTGGAATTCGCTACCACAGAAAGCAGTTGAGGTCAAAACATTGAATGTTTTCAAGAAGGAGTTAGATATAGCTCTTGGGTCTAAAGGGATCAGTGTATGGGGTGAAAATCGGAACAGGCTACTGAGTTGGATGATCAGCCATGATCATAATGAATGGCGGAGCAGGCTCAAAGGGCCAAATGGCCTACTCCTGCTCCTATTTTCTATGTATGTATGTTTCTATGTAGTGCAGAAGGCTGAGCTCAGATTCTGCACGCAGGAATGATGGCAGATCACATGCAGAGACAATGTCCTCAAGACAGGATGGCAAATGCAACAAAACATATGCCAACACAAAACAAAAACACAAGCAGGTACATCAGATCAGCAGAGAGACAGATTGTCAGGAGGACAGGGATGAAGAATGCACTCATGAGAACAGCAAGCAAGCTTTTCACATAGTTAATTTGGATCAACATGTCAATGCTATCACGCCATCTGAGGCATTCACCATGATCAGGATTATGTGTCCACAGAAGTGTAGCAGGCATAAGTTTAGTGAAGATCGACAACAGAGTTAATGCAAATATTCTGCATGTCTGTATACAGAAGAACATGCATTTAAAGAAATGGAAATCTATGGTACGACCCACTACAGCTAGGTTGACAGCCTACAATGGTTCTCCAATCAAGTGCATTGGAACGATCACCTTACAGTGCAGATATGGGAGCTCCAAATGGCTACCACAAATGTTTCTGGCCAGAAGGGAATGAAATTTGCTCTTCACAACTCAGTAGTGCCACGTCTTGGTGCTACAGATGCATTGGTTGGAATTTTTATTTGGATTAGATGGTAGGAGCAGAGGTGGGCAGTCATTTCAATCCACCCCTTGGGTCAATGTGCCAGTTTCCTGACGTGAAACCGGCATGCTCAAAGTTTAAAGGTTCCACTAGGACCCAGAAGAAACAACCTGCCCAAGATAATTAATTACCAGTTAAACCTATTAACAATCGTGTTGTCAGCTTGTTCGGGGCCAGTTTTGAATTTTCTTCATAAGGCATGGCATCAATTCAGGGTCTCAGCCACAACAGGGAGGAGGAGGCACAAACACAGTGGGAAGCTAGTCAGAACAGTGGATCAACAGCAAAAGACACCATTAAAGAGGGAAGGCTCAGAAAAGGCCCTCATTCACAGGCAACCAGTTGTACAGGGTCAGGAGAATTATGTGTCATATCACTTCACTCGTGACAGGGGCATTTTGTGGGGTGGGGGCCGGGCAGTGGACGCGTCCCTCGTCTTACGGGCTTCATGGGCTCATGACACGGGTTCAAGAAGACCACGTTCTAATTGAAAGGAAGGACATAACAGGAAATGGGATTAAGCTTCTCCAAGATAGGATCGACTAGTGATGAGGAACAGCATCTACAGGAGCAGAGGCAGACCCCTTGGCAATAGGGGTGTGGGGTGAGGAACAAGGACCGACCGGAATACAATGAAGGAGATACCCTCTGCGGAGGGTCTACCCCTAAAGAAAAAGCTACATGGACATGTCGGAGCATCAATGCTGCAGAAGGCTGCAATTGTCCAGATAGATGGTTGCTGACTTGGTGCTTTCGTTGAGGGTCATCTGAGGGTTTGCAGGAACCATCACCATGGCCTTCCAGTGGCTGTAAAGCCTCATTGACCTTGCGCATTTTTGCAACCCAGTCCTTCCAGACAGCAGCGGCAGATATTTGTGGCATCTTACAGAAGCAGCACATCATTGCATCATGGAGGTAACAGGTGCTCTGTTCAAGAGGGCAGAGGATTACACTGAATTCAAGGTGGATAATGGTACTCAAGCTCAAATGGCAGTGGGATTTGCCTCCCTCACTGGATTCCCTCAGATGCAGGAGATCATTGATGGCACCCATGTGGCCATTGAGGCACCGACTGCCCAGCCAGGGAGATTCTTCAACAGGAAGAGATTCCACTCCCTAAATGCGCAGCTGCTCTGTGACCACAGCAAGCACTTTATGCAGGTGCGTGCACGCTATCCTGGAAGTCACCATGACATCTTCAGCCTCCAGCAAGCTCAGATGCCACAGCTCTTCATGGAGCCATCAGAAATCCGTGGATGGTTGTTAGTTGATAAGGCTTATCCCGTGAGGTGATGACTGGTGACTCTGGTACGTAACCCTGCCATGGGGGCTGAGACACACTACAACCAATGCTACCTGACCACAAAGGTGATTAATGAGCAGGCCATCAGACTCATGAAGATGAACCTCTGGTGTCTTGACCAGTCAGGTGGCACCCTCCAATACACTCCCTCAAGGGTCTCGCGTTTGTGGTGGTCTGCTGCGCATTGCATAAAATGGCCCTCCAAAGGGGTATGGACCTTGAAGAGGGAAAAGTGCTGGAAGGGCACAGCTCCTCAGAGGAGGAAGAAAAGGAGGAAGAGAAGGAGGAGGAAAACAAGGACAAGGAGATGGCTGAAGGAGAACTGGAGAACAGTCCTCATGCTTTGCAGGGATGTCACCATGATAGATTCAGGAGGTGGAGTGCTTATCAGGATGACAGGGACACGAAGGCCACTCTGATCCAGATACGTTTCACCTGAGCGAGACTCAGTCTGCAGGATATTTGGAGAGGAGAGTCACCTTCACCAGAGAAAGACCACGCATTCATTAACAAGAGTCAGAACCCTTCCAATGGCACCAACACTGCAAGGCTCCAGAGTCTCCACATGATACCCTTCCCCCATGCACTCCCTTCCTTTGCCAAACTTTATTCTCCATCTTCCTGCCTTTCGCCATGAAGAAATGAAAACACACAAGTCCGTCTTAGTGCAACAACATTCCCAGTGCTTTTGGCAATAACAGTTCAATGTCGTGTACAACATAAATACCCAAGTGACCCACAAAGTGACATTACCAATGTGGTGGCCTGAGCTCTCAGCCACTCCTACAAATGCCTCCCTCTGTGGCTGAACATGAGGTGGAGGCAGCTTGTTCGCTAGTCCATGTCTGGGACTGGGGGTGTAACTGCAAAGGCTGCTGCACTGGCATCACTGCAGGTGCAGCCTCTGTCACAGGGCATAACTCTACACATGCTTCCTCCATCAGAGTGGTCACGGAGGAGGATGTTGACAACGGAGCCTAATGAGAGCTGGCCCCTCATCATCATCATCTGTTGCCACCTCTGCACTTTCATGGCATCCACTCCATGCTTCTTTGTCACTGACTGGTCAATGCTCCTGACTGCAGCATGCATTTTGTGCATGTCAGTGCATTGTTTCTGCATCCACTCAGTGATGCCGCATATGGCTGTCCATGAGGTTCGCCACTGTCTCAATGGAGCAGCTCACGCGCTCAAAGCACTGAGACATTGTGGAGCACGAGATGAATGGACTCCTCCATTCTTATCTCACACTAGTTCTCCAGGTAGAACTCAGCCTGCTTCATGACTCCCGAGGCTCGGCACCTCCTCCCTGCTGAGCAGGGCTGCGCCTGTACTCCTTCCACCATTTGGCCGGAGAGGTGAAAATGCCTCTCTCCCTCACCACTTTTCATTCAAATTGGATGCTGCAAACCTCCCCGTAGCCCATTGTTCAATACCACTCAGCTAATGAACAATGCTTATGGGTCATCAATGATGCCGAGCTAACCAGCAGGAATGCCATCTGGGTCTATCTTTGGACTTACCTTTCCAGACAAAAGCCGGTCATTGAAACATTTCCTGCACTAGACCCAGCTCCACTTCACCACTCCTCTGCTGCTGACCTCACCAGCCACCTCCAACCACACCCTCTTGGTCAGTTTTATAGGCTTTCTTTTCCTCTGGAAAGTAGCAGGATGCTTCTCCGTGATGTCACCCCCTCCAGCAGCACCTCAAGTGAGGCCTCAGAAAATCGGGGTCGGGTGCAGGGTTGGCAATGGGGGTGCGGTGCTGCTCTGGCATGGGAGCCCTCCCTACCCACCCCGTCTGCTCAGCTTCACCTTCCATTGTTCAGATGAACAGCAACCACAGCAATGGCTGACACTTTCCCTTTAATTCAGGCCCACGCCCCCCTTTGTCCCACATCCACCGCTGTTAATTGGGCGGCAAATGTGGCTCTGGGCCAATTAGCCGGTTTCCCAATTAAAATTGCAATGCATGTGCGTTGCTTACACAGTGCAGGGTTGGGACCCAGAAGTGAATGTGTCAGCAGGGTCCCGACACTAAAATGGAAATCCTGCCCGAGGGGAGTTTAACCCAAAAAAAGGATGGGTTTAAGTGTTAAAAAAAAATCTGAATCCTGACCCCAGCCTACCTCCAATTCACCCGGTTTGATCGGAGGCAGGAGAGGGGGACGGGCAACCAACCCATTTTAAGGAGTCGGGTTGGCACTTCAAATATTATAATGAGGCTGCAATTTCACTATGGATGGCCGGGTTTCCGCAAACCCAGCAGCAAAACCCAGATGAGGACTGCCGGATCCAGTGCTTTTCCACATACCTGCTGGATCCAGCGTGCCTCCCTGGAAAATCCTCTGCGATCAGACACCACACCCCTCCCCCACCCCCGACCCTTCCACTCTACTCCCAACCTTCCCCACCAGGCCTCCAACCTAGTTTCTTAATACGGGTAATTATTGTGCTGCCGGTCTTTTTAATTTTGTTAAACATTTGCAATCTTCCCTTTATTTCTCTATTTCACATTAATTTCTGAGGCTACATGAGCCCAGCCAACATCATCACTCCTGCCTCAGAAATACACTTTATCTCGGTGTGCTGCCAACCAAAACAATAGGCATGTTAAGAAAGTCAAGTGACTTATTTTCAGGTTATTAAAATGATTAATTTGCATCACTTGTTTGTATTTCATTGGGCAGCTTAACAGCACCAGTGGCATTGCCAAAACACCAATTATGCTTTTGTGGTAAATCAATAGATTCGTCGCTAAATTTCTGCCAAAATGATTAAACACCCACCAAGAATGTAATGCGGCTCAATGTTTTGTCAGATTCTAAAATTCTAATCTCCCAGCTATTAGTTTTGTGTAAAAGGACACACAAGTACCATCTTACCACTCAATGTTAGGTTGGATGACTGAAAAGCCATCAATCTTCCATACCATCTTTACTTTGACAAGACAGGGCATTTAAAGTCTATTACAGCCATTCAGCTACTTAAAAGATCACACATTTGCTCCGCAAATAGATTCCTCCGAATCACAGCATTTGTTTCTCTCCACTCTCCCACTGTCTACAGCTCAATGCAGAATGCCATCATCAATCTATCCTCAGACAGAGTAAACCAAAGGTCTGTGATATTCAGACTTCAGGATTCAAATGTGGTATGATTGAATAAAATACTGAGAAGAGGTGAACGAAAAGGGCAGCTCAAGCAGCACAATATGGTGGAATAATAATATGCAGCTTCAGAGTTCAGGAAAGCGGCTTGAATCCATGTTTATGATCTCTGCTGCTTCAGATTGGTGAGTGCCTAGCCTTTACTTGGTGCATCATCATATAAAATAGGAAGAGTCTCAGCATCATTCAGTGCACTTTGTACAGGATGGGGGATAAAGGAAAAACAGAGATTTTACATCCTCAAAAAAAGGAGAAAGCAACAAACGAAGGGGAATGTTGTGGCAGTTCACAAAGGCAGCCCACAGGCAACATATGTTGGTCTTGCCAGCAACGCCCACTTCCCATAAAACAAATTTTAAAAAATTGAGTGGATAGATAAAATGTTCATTTTTGTTTGCATTTCACACAAGTGACAACAGTTTGGATTGGAAAGACAAAGTATTGGTTGAGATATTTTGGTTCATCAATGAAAATCTATCAAAAGCCACAAAGACAATGTAGACAGGAATCACAGTACTCATCCCTAAGACTCAAATGATTGAGTTAACTGGTGAAAATGGAGTTCTTTAGCCTTGAAAGAGGCAACTTTCTTTACAAAAGCAAAATGCTGCAGATGCTGGAAATCTGAAATAAAAACAGAAAATGCTAGAAACACTCAGCAGGTTTGTCAGTGTTGAGTTCCCTCTTTCTTGACGCAAACACACCAAACACACAGACAAGATTGGCAAATCTAAAAGGTGGGTTATTTTATTGAAGATACTAAGTTATATGCAGCAATACTGAGAAGGTAGGTTAACAGGTCTTGTTTCTGTAGCTGCTTTCAACAACTGCCTAGAGATTACATGGGTCTGTACATCATATCCTGTCTGGTGATGGACAGCCATTTCAGATACACCCCTTAAAGCAATACCACAACATCCCCTTTCTGCTAAATTAAAAATGTGTCATAAAATAATCGGAACTATTTACAATACACTGAATGAGAAAGATATTAAATGCTTAAAGTATACAGCAACAAATTTACAAGTCTCTAAAGGGTATTGGAGGTGCAATGATACACCCCAGCTTGGTCACTGTAGGTTCAGTTTGTGGTCGCCATACAATCTCAGTCTTGACTGTTGGTGGGAATGTTGGTTTTGGGTCATGTCTTCGAAAGTGCCCTGTTGGAAAAGGGATTGCTCGGCACTTCTTGGTCTGGAACGTCTCGAATCTGACAGCAGTTCCTATGCAACGTCATGCCATTGGACATTCGTACTTGAACCTTTTGTCTGATATCTTCTTGTAATTGGAAGAATTCCTTCTTCAGAGTGCTGAGTCTTCCAATGTGGACCATATTTTTCTTGGGTCGTTTAAATCATCCTCTGAAAGACCAGACATATTTAACCTGTGGAGGCTTTCATTCCCAATGGCAATCTTAACTTCAATTGCTTGTCTACCTGGCTCAGCAACAGCCAAGTCAAGAAAACGCAGTTCCATTCTCTGTCTGAATAATTTAAATTCACTTAGGAGGTCTGCTGCCTTCCAGTTTAGGGCTGGAAACTTCACTCTCATTTTGTTTTGGCAGTATCGAAAGCAGGAATTAAGATTTAAATTTGCATAGCCCTTAAGGGATTAAGTTCTGTGGTCAGTGTCTTGCCCTTTAACTGGCAGTATGAGCTTTCTTTGTAGCCAAAAAGAAACTGCTTTGCTGCTGTGGAAAAACTTAAATGCAGCAGCTAAAAAAACTTGCAGGCCATTTTGAAACAAAAACAAAATCACTGCCTGCAGTTCCATAGGCTGCCACAGCCTACTAGAGCAGTAGAATGGAAGTGCGGGCATAGTGCCGGCTCCATGTTCATGCGCTTCCTTGAGGCCCCGCCCACAAAGGGCGATTACAGTTCAAGAGAAAAAAAAATTCAGCTATCTCCCAGGCCGTGCACTTTCATTCGACCCCGCCCACGAAGAATGATTTCGACACAAAAGGCTCTCCCAGTGAGTAATGGTGGAGGGGAAAAAAAGATTTTTTTTTTTCTGTTCAACTCTGCTGATCGATGAAACAGTCAGCAATGGAAAAGAAAAAAATTATTTTTTATATAACTCAACTGAGACCTTCAACGAGTAAAAAGAAAATGGCTATGAAAGTCGCCTGGCCTTGTCAAATGCCTGAAGGCTGCCACGCATGAATGCTTCTGCCTGGCCAGATCAATTGCCCCCTGAACTCCCAGTGGCCCGTCAGTGATAATGGTGCTCCCGCCCAAAGGAGCTCTGCCCAGCGCACACCTCTCAGAGTCGGCTTTTGATGGATTGCTTCTGGCGCAAACTGTAATTGCAGCTTGATTTAGACTCACATTTCCTTAAAGTAAATCAATGTAGAATCAAGGCACAATGTCCCAATGATGCAGACCTGCCCAGTGTTCGATGCCAACAATATCGCAGTCACTTACACAGACTTCAACACTACCAGAAGTATCACATACGAGCCTGATGAGCTTGCAAACCTTCACACCAGAGCTTCTGTAGTAAGCGGATTGGTTCAGCTTTGCAGGATCTACAGAAACTTGAAGTATCTTCAACAATCACCAGCTGTCACCATATTGCATTTCCTTTCTTGACGCAAAGACACCAATCACACAAACACGTTTCTGCATCTGCTTTCAACTGCCTAGAGATCACATGGGTCAGTGCATCACATTCTGTCTTGCAATGGACAACCATTTCAGATACGCCCAGTCAGTAACTGTGGAGAGAGAAACAGTTAATGTTTCAGGTTGAACGTTTCTGGTTCTGATGAAAGGTCATCGACCTGAAGCGTTAACTCCGTTTCTCTCTCCACGGATCCTGCCTGTCCTATTGAGTATTTCCAGCATTTCTGTCTTTATTTTAGGCACCTTTTTTTGCTGCTTTGATTGTGCTGCCTGCTCCCTTTTCACCCTGGCCTTCCAATCACTCAGGATTGCCAAAAGTAAGCTTGAGATTGCCAAGAGTAACCATTTAAAAATTAAAAATCACACCTGCTTTCAGCAAACATGATCCAGCATGAAACAGATGTTCAGTCATTCCTTAATCTTACACTGAGTTGTGTTCCAACACTTTATTGGAATTATCCCAGCTGCTTCTGGACATTCACAAAACAAAACTGTCAGCAGATCCTAAAGGTAAAACAATGTCAAAGATATTCACCAGTATGCTTTGGTTTCTCAAGGAAGTTAGAGTTAGGTGTACTGTACATACAAAGCATTGTGAATACACAGCATCTCCCTGCATTACATTAAATACTCAAACTAAATGTAAATGGTATGGATGAACTCAACTAACAGCAGCTGCATCAAACAATTAGGACAAAATGACAGCTGTGTTTTTCAATAACAGAGTAACGTTCAAGCTACCAATTTCCAAGAGCCAATTTAATGGACCTCTAAGCAGTTACCATCATTAAAGAACACCAGATTGTAGATCATGGATTCGCACCAAAGATTACTATTACCACCAACAAAGCAAGCAGAAATCGTGGAAAATATGAAATCCTGCCTAAATTAAAAAAAAAATCGCCTAGTCATAGCAATTATCCTCCCAGTGAACATAACAATTACCAGAGTTTGTAGCAAGATATCGGAGTCAGAAAGGGAAAGAGATCTTGGGGAATATGAACATACAAACATATGAATTTGGAGCAAGAGTAGGCAACTCGGCCCTTTGAGCCTGCTCCGCCATTCAATAAGTTAATGGCTGAACTGATTACTCCACATTCCCGCCTACCCACAATAACCTTTCACCCCTTGCTTATCAAGAATCTATCTAACTCTGCCTTAAAAATATTCAAAGACTCTACTTCCATCACCTTTTGAGGAAGAAAGTTCCAAAGACTCACGACCCTCAGAGAAAAAATTTCTCCTCATCTCGGTCTTAAATGTTTATTCTTAAACAGTGATCCCTGGTTCTAGATTCTCCCACAAGAGGAAACATCCTTTTCACATCCACCCTGTCAAGACCCCTCAGGATCTTATATGTTTCAATCAAGTCGCCTCTTATTCTTCTAAACTGCAGCAGATACAGGCCTAGCCTGTCCAACCTTTCCTCACATACAACCCACCCATACCAGGTATTAGTTTAGTAAACCTTCTCTGAATTGCTTCCAATGCATTTACATACTTCCTTAAATAAGGAAACCAATACTGTACACAGTACTTCAGATGTGGTCTCATGCCCTGTATAACTGAAGCATAACTTCCCTACTTTCATATTCAATTTCCCTCACTATAAATGATAACATTTTATTAGCTTTCCTAATTACATGCTGTACCTGCATACTAATCTTATGCAATTCATGCACGAGGACACCCAGATCCCTCTGCATCTGAGCTCTGCAATCTCTCACCATTTAGATAATATGCTTCTTTTTTATTCTTTGTCAAAATGGGCAATTTCACATTTTCCCACATTATACTCCATTTGCCAGATCTTTGCCCACTCACTTAACCTATCTATATCCCTTTGTAGCCTCATGTCCTCTTCACAAGTTACTTTCCTACCTATCTTTGTGTCATCAGCAAATTTAACAACTGTACCTTCAGTCCCTTCATCCAAGTTATTTATGTAAATTGTAAAATGTTGAGGCCCCAGCACTGATCCCTGTGGCACACCACTAATTACGTCTTGCCAACCAGAAAATTACCTATTTATGCTTACTGTTTTCTGTTAGCTAGTCAATCCTCTATCCATGCCAATATGTTACCCCCTACACCATGAGCTTTTATTTTTCACAATAACCTTTGATGTGGCACCTTATCAAATGTCTCAATTCATCTGCCATTTCTACATTATCCATTATTAATTGCCCAGACTCACTTTCTATAGGACCAATGCTCACTGTTAACTCTTTCTTAAATATCTATAGAAACTCTTACTATCTGCCTTTATATTTCTAGCTAGCTTTCTCTCGTTTTTCCTAGTTTTTCCTTCCTTATCAATCTTTTAGTCATTCTTTGCTGTTTATTATATTCTGTCCAATCTCCCATCTTTGCATAATTATATGCTTTTACTTTAAGTTTGATACTATCTTTAACTTTTTTAGTTAACCACGGATGGTGGGTCCTCCCTTTGGAATTTTTCTCTCTCATTGGAATGTATCTATTCTTTATATTCTGAAATATCTCCTTAAATGTCTGCCACTACATCTCTATTGACCTATCCCTTAACCTAACTTGCCAGTTCACTTTAGCTAGCTTTGCTTTCATGCCTTCATAATTGCCCTTATTTAAGTTTAAAATACTAGTCTTGGACCTTCTGTGCCTCAAACTGAATGTAAAATTCAATCATATTATGGTTGCTGCTACCTAGGGCCACCTTAAATATGAGGTCATCAATTAATCCTATCTTGTTGCACAATAGCAGGTCTGGTATAGCCTGCTCTCTGGTTGGCTCCAGAACATGCTGTTCCAAGAAAGTATCCCGAAAACATCCTATGAACTCCTCATCTAAGCTACCTTTGCCCATCTGATTTTTCCAGTCTATACGTAGATTAAAATCCCCCATGGTTATCGCCTTTCTGACAAGCTGCCATTATTTCTTCCTTTATACCCGTGCTACAGTGTGGTTACTGTTAGGTGGCCTGTATACCACTCCCCCAGTTATGTTACCTGGGCCCACTGCCCTCCCCCAGCCACACCTGCTCTTTGCTTTCTCAACGAAATTGATCCGGACAAAACTGAAAAGTACAGCTGGTGATACTTTGATCTCCAATCCTGCTGCCTTCACCGTCCAGAGTGTCCGCGGCCACAGCGTGCGGTAAGTCCATTGAAGAGAAGAAGGAGCAGCGGGACCCTAGGGAAGCCTTGCGAAAAGGTGCCCCGAACACCCAAACATCCACGAACGGCTCCTCGGCCGCAACTTCAAAGCGCCCGCGGGAGATGGCTCGGAGAGCATCTGCAGCGCACTGTCAGCAATGCTGTATGCCTTTTTATAAACCACATCAAAAAGCCCTTAGTGAATATAATCACCTTTGTAAGTCTGCCAAAAGATGCTTCACCTCCCAAAGGACGCGGATGAGCTTTCCGGACGTCGATGGTGGGAACTGAGGAAATGGCTTATTACCTGCACCCGCTTTCACCCCCCCTTCCCCTCCCCCTTCCCTGCTCCACTCTCTCAGCTCACCCCATTACAGCCCCCTTCCCAGCTCCCCCTCGCACCCCCTTCCCTCGACCCCTCCCCCTCGCACCCCGTCCTCCCACCGGCATCATCCTACACCTGTGTAGGGGCCCTAACAACCCCACTGCCTTGTGGGCATCTCGGGAGAGACCAAGGCTAAGGGAGTAAACCCGAACAGAAAATCCGGAGCGGAACCCCGTAGGCAGTCATGTGTCACCTTTGGCATGTTTCCGGCAGTTCCTGCAGCCATACCGGTGCCAAACGTCGTGCTCTGCACTCCTTTGGACCCCACCAGAAAGGCTGAGAGGGGGGTTTTGACGACTGGGCAACTCTCAACCTCCATAAATTCACCCAGGCATGCGCCATGGAGAGGTCACTCCATAGTTGCCTCACAGCAACTGAAGCAACACGGAAGGCAGCAGTTACGGGTTATAAGTCCAGCTAAATTGGCGTAGAAACTGGGCACCACGGGTTGCGTTGTCGGTGGGAGAGGTCATCGCACCTCACTGGACCGCTACCGCCCGCCTCAAACCGGGCAGCCCCCGGTCAATAAGGTTCTGTCCCGCCACAGTCTACCTGCTTCAATGGGTGCTGGGAGCTCAGGGTCATTGCCCGAAAGGTGGACTGCAACACCGCACCAAACAACACGAAAAAAGGAAAGAAGGTACCAGCCCTTCGTTTTGCAAGCTGGAACGTCAGAACTATGTGTCCTGGCCTGTTGGAAGACCTTACACAAATCAACGATTCTCGGAAGACCGCCATCATTAACAACAAGCTCAGTAGACTCAATGTAGACATTGCAGCACTTCAGGAGACTCGCCTCCCCGCGAGTGGCTCTCTAGCAGAGCAAGACTACACCTTCTTCTGGCAGGGCAGGGATCCTGAAGAACCAAGACAGCATGGAGTGGGCTTCGCCATCAGAAACTCCTTGCTCAGCATGATAGAGCCACCTTCAAATGGCTCGGAACGCATATTGTCCATCCGACTGCTCACCACCTCTGGTCCAGTACACCTACTCAGCATCTATGCTCCAACACTCTGCTCCCCACCTGAAGCTAAAGATCAGTTCTACGAGGAACTCCATATCATTAGCAGCACCCCCAACACCGAAAACCTATTCCTGCTGGGGGACTTTAATGCCAGGGTTGGGGCCGACCATGACTCATGGCCCTCCTGCCTTGGGCGCTATGGTGTCGGAAGGATTAATGAGAACGGGCAGAGACTGCTTGAGTTGTGTACCTATCATAACCTCTACATCACCAACTCATTCTTTCACACTAAACCCTGTCACCAGGTTTCATGAAGGCACCCAAGATCGCGTCGTTGGCACCAGCTAGACCTCATTGTCACAAGGCGAGACGCCTTAAACAGTGTTCAAATCACACGCAGCTTCCACAGTGCGGACTGCGACACCGACCACTCCCTGGTGTGCAGCAAGGTTAGACTCAGACCAAAGAAGTTGCATCACTCCAAGCAGAAGGGCCACCCACGCATCAACACGAGCAGAATTTCTCACCCACTGCTGTTACAAAAATTTCTAAATTCACTTGTAACAGCCCTTCAAAACACTCCCACAGGGGATGCTGAGACCAAGTGGGCCCACATCAGAGATGCCATCTATGAGTCAGCTTTGACCACCTACGGCAAAAGTGCGAAGAGAAATGCAGACTGGTTTCAATCTCATAATGAAGAGCTGGAACCTGTCATTGCTGCTAAGCGCATTGCACTGTTGAACTACAAGAAAGCCCCCAGCGAGTTAACATCCGTAGCACTTAAAGCAACCAGAAGCACTGCACAAAGAACAGCCAGGCGTTGCGCAAATGACTACTGGCAACACCTATGCAGTCATATTCAGCTGGCCTCAGACACCGGAAACATCAGAGGAATGTATGATGGCATTAAGAGAGCTCTTGGGCCAACCATCAAGAAGATCGCCCCCCTCAAATCTAAATCAGGGGACTTAATCACTGACCAACGCAAACAAATGGACCGCTGGGCTGAGCACTACCTAGAACTGTACTCCAGGGAGGATGTTGTCACTGAGACTGCCCTCAATGCAGCCCAACCTCTACCAGTCATGGATGAGCTGGACAGACAGCCAACAAAATCGGAACTCAGTGATGCCATTGATTCTCTAGCCAGCGGAAAAGCCCCTGGGAAGGACAGCATTACCCCTGAAATAATCAAGAGTGCCAAGTCTACTATACTTTCAGCACTACATGAACTGCTATGCCTGTGCTGGGACGAGGGAGCAGTACCTCAGGACATGCGCGATGCCAATATCATCACCCTCTATAAAAACAAAGGTGACTGCGGTGACTGCAACAACTACCGTGGAATCTCCCTGCTCAGCATAGTGGGGAAAGTCTTTGCTCGAGTCGTTCTAAACAGGCTCCAGAAGCTGTCCGAGCGCGTCTACCCTGAGGCACAATGTGGCTTTCGTGCAGAGAGATCGACCGTTGACAAGCTGTTCTCCCTTCGTCAGATACAGGAGAAATGCCGCGAACAACAGATGCCCCTCTACATTGCTTTCATTGATCTTACCAAAGCCTTTGACTCGTGGCCAGACGTGGTCTCTTCAGACTACTAGAAAAGATTGGATGTCCACCAAAGCTACTAAGTATCATCACCTCATTCCATGACAATATGATAGGCACAATTCAACATGGTGGCTCCTCATCAGACCCCTTTCCTATCCTAAGTGGCGTGAAACAGGGCTGTGTTCTCGCACCCACACTTTTTGGGATTTTCTTCTCCCTGCTGCTTTCACATGCGTTCAAGTCCTCTGAAGAAGGAATTTTCCTCCACACAAGATCAGGGGGCAGGTTGTTCAACCTTGCCCGTCTAAGAGCGAAGTCCAAAGTACGGAAAGTCCTCATCAGGGAACTCCTCTTTGCTGACGATGCTGCTTTAACATCTCACACTGAAGAGTGTCTGCAGAGTCTCATTGACAGGTTTGCGGCTGCCTGCAATGAATCTGGCCTAACCATCAGCCTGAAGAAAACGAACATCATGGGGCAGGACATCAGAAATGCTCCATCCATCAATATTGGCGACCACGCTCTGGAAGTGGTTCAAGAGTTCACCTACCTAGGCTCAACTATCACCAGTAACCTGTCTCTCGATGCAGAAATCAACAAGTGCATGGGAAAGGCTTCCACTGCTATGTCCAGACTGGCCAAGAGAGTGCGGGAAAATGGCGCACTGACACGGAACACAAAAGTCCGAGTGTATCAAGCCTGTGTCCTCAGTACCTTGCTCTATGGCAGCGAGGCCTGGACAACGTATGTCAGCCAAGAGCGCCGTCTCAATTCATTCCATCTTCGCTGCCTCTGGAGAATACTTGGCATCAGGTGGCAGGACCGTATCTCCAACACAGAAGTCCTCGAGGCGGCCAACATCCCCAGCTTATACACACTACTGAGCCAGCGGCACTTGAGATGGCTTGGCCATGTGAGCCGCATGGAAGATGGCAGGATCCCCAAAGACACATCGTACAGCGAGCTCGCCACTGGTATCAGACCCACCGGCCGTCCATGTCTCCGCTTTAAAGACGTCTGCAAACGCGACATGAAATCCTGCGACATTGATCACAAGTCGTGGGAGTCAGTTGCCAGCGTTCGCCAGAGCTGGAGGGCAGCCATAAAGGCAGGGCTAAGTGTGGCGAGTCGAAGAGACTTAGCAGTTGGCAAGAAAAAAGACAGAGGCGCAAGGGGAGAGCCAACTGTGTAACAGCCCCGACAAACAAATTTTTATGCAGCACCTGTGGAAGAGCCTGTCACTCTAGAATTGGCCTTTATAGCCACTCCAGGCGCTGCTCCACACACCACTGACCACCTCCAGGCGCTTACCCATTGTCTCTCAAGATAAGGAGGCCAAAGATTGAGAAGATTAATACCGCTCCCACAGAGACTTCTTGCCTTAATCATTCCTCATCTCTACCCAAATTGCTTCTACATCCTAGTTTCCTGAACTTGGGTTATCCCTCTCTATTGTACTAATACCATCATTAATTAACAGAGCCACCCCTCCACCTTTTCTTAGCTTCGGATCCTAAATGGCTTTAAGTGACAGAGCTGTTGTTCAATTCATGAACAAAGGAAGTGAATTAATATATTTTCAAAGAGAGCACCTTCTACTGAACAGTAAATTACAAGAGCTTACTTGCTAAAAGAAAATCCTGACAACAATTGAAAACCACTCTGGAGAGCTCGAACTCATGGCACCTCGTTCACTTAATTGCTAGCACCATTTCTTTATCAGTGAATTCTGGGTAGAATTATTTCACTGTAACCCAGTGACCTGACAGCTAAAGTAATCATTGTTAAATAAAAAATGCATTTTTGCAATAACTGAAATTAAGGAATAGAAAAATTCCAAACAGATAGCACATTTTTATTTTTCAGAAGTGAAGTTACAATCTTTTATCTCAATTTCTCTTCTTTAGACACACTGAATGGACAGTTATCTTTCACTTAATCTCCTTTAGTTTAACTCCATTGCTTTTGTTTAGAATGACAAGGGAGCTAATCACAACTCTTGGCCATTGCTCAGAAACATTTCTAGTCTTACCCATTCCTTTTATCATTTTTAAATTATCCAATGCTACGGGAGTGTTATTTAAACAAATGGGGACGGTCTTGATTAATGTGTCAGACTTGGTTCAGCAGTATCACTCTGGCCTCAAGTCAATAAATTGTGGGTTAAAGCCCAACTCCAGACACTTAAAGAAAGATTTGCATTTAAATAGTACCTTTCATGACCTCAGGACATCCAAAGCACTTTACAGCCAATGTAGTAGTTTTGAAGTGCAGTTACTGTCGTAATGTAGGAAATAAGCATATAATCCGGGCAAATATTTTAATGCAGTGCTGAGGAAGTGCTGCTACATTGGATGAGACTTTAAACCAGTTACCCTCTCAGGAGAATATGAAAGATCCCTTGGCACTATTTGAAGAGCATGGGAGTTCTCCTGGTGTCCTGACCAACGTTTTCCCTCAATCAGTGGAATAAAAACCATTAATCTGCCACATTTCCCTACATTACAACAATGACTGCCAAAGATACTTCATTGACTGTGAATACACTGAATATCTGAATGATTTGCACCAAATGTGCAGTGACAACCCTTATGTTAAACACTTCAAAATCCTTTGACAGTTCAGTATTCATGTTGCAACTCATGTACCAAAAACCAAGGCAGAAACCCAGTTATCAGTATGGCTTCAACCTTTTAAACTTTATCTTGCAGTTGCTTATATGCTGAGTTGTCTCTCGTGCACCACCTCCTTCTCTCCACCATTGGTGGCCATGCCTTCAGCCAGCTACATTCTACTGCGGAATTCCCTGCTGAAACCCATCCATCTCCATCTCCTGCTCATCATTTAAGACTCTTCTTCAAATCCAAGCTTTCCATCACCCCTCATAATATCTCCAATTTTGTCTGATTGTGCTTCTATGAAGCACCTTGGGATGTTTTTCGATCTCAAAAGTACTATTATAAATGCAAGATATTGTTTGTACTCTGCAGAATGTTCTTTGTTGGCATTAGAATCCAGAGCGTCTTGAATTGTGCCTGCCTATTATCTCCATTTCTTTAAAAAGTCATACAAAATAGAAATATGTTGGGCTGAATTTTACTGGCCCCTCGACACCGCAAATCACGGCACGGGGGCCGGTAAAATTCTGTGGGGAAAGGCCAGCCTTGATCTGCGACGTCGAGAAGGGCCCGCCGCATATTGCCGCCTGCGGGGGGACCTCGGTGCGGCACCCCCCACCGCCAGGCAGCGGGCTCTTCATCTCCATATTAAAATGAACCCTAATGAAATGTAAATTAACTTACCTACAGGCAGCAGCTGGCCCACGCCGATTTTACAGCCTCCGTTCGGCCTTCGTGTGCCTTCGGAACTCCATACAGAGTTCCGAGGCGGGAAACTGGTGGGGAGGGGGGAAGGAATCAAATTTTCAGGGCGTGAGGGGCGGAGGATGTGGATGATCGTGGTAAGGGGCTGAAGGGCAAAAGATTAAAGGTTGTCGGGGGTGGGGGCGGGGTGGTGGAAGAGTTCAGGTATTTGAAAAAGCCAATTTGGGCAATGCAATGACTATTGAGGGATTGGGGAGGGTCATCCATCACAATATTTTTTATTTAATAAAATTTAACAATGGGAAGACTTTAAAAATTAAAATTTTGCTGAAGGGCTTAAAGCACTTTAAAAATGGTGCCGGCACCTGCGCAGTGATGCCGGACGCCACTGCCGGGGATACGGCGGGGGCTCAGGGGCGGTACATTCGTGTGGGATATACACCGCCATTAGAGTGCACCACCGTGAACTGCGGCACACTTGTAAAATTCAGCCCGTTGTGTAGTTGGGGACAGTAGGTTATATTTAGGAGATTCTCAGTCAGTCTCCTATTTGACGTAACCTGGTTTTCCCAAGAATTCATTTAAACAGATGATCACAGAGTTTCTATATTAATGTTTATTTATATGGGTACTGTACCAGTTAACTTACTGGCCAGGAATTGAATTCAGACGTTCCTGGACAAATGAATTGAGCCATTTCAGAGAAAAGTTTTTTAGGTCAAATTATCACATTTTACAAATATCCAAGAATAACAATTGCTGTTCCAATTTCAGGCAAACTGTGTTTCTTATCAACTATAAACCTGTTATTTTCTGGAAATCATGTGCAAGGTACAGATAAATCTCGAGATAATATACATTGTGCTTCATCCTTTGACAATATCTGTAAGAAAGATCTTCAGACAGTCCTTAGTAAATATGCATAGAAGTTCATAATGAAGCAATGAAGGTTGAAGCACTATCTAAAACCAAACAATAAAACCAACATTGCCTCATGGAACCTGTCTGTAGCACAAAATGCTCCCTGTAAAAACCCACAAGCAGATGCTCTGCTCCAAGGCTATTGCCAATCCTGCTGTTGGGCCAAGAGCAGTTCAGGGCATTGCACAACCCAGTTTTCCTTCCTTTCATCGCACAAGAGCCTGACTTGCACTCTGCTGGTATTACATGGGGAATTATAGAGTTGTAAAATACCCCAAAGGTGAAATTCAGCTTCGGTGGGATTGTTTGATGTTAATAGAAAAAAGGTAAATCAGGCAGTGTATATAATGGACTGATTGTGCGACTGCCTGTGCCCAAAGTTAAATTTCACTCCCCACATTCTGCTTCTGACACTAATGCCAAGTTTCATTTTTTTTAAGTCTGTAAATAAAGTAGATACTCACCCAGGTCATGCTGTCACAGGATCACAAGATAGTTTGGGCAAAGTCATCCGTTCAGCCCAACTGATGTCAACCTTCCAGAATAACCATCCTGCTATCTTCACATTCCAGCATCTAGTTGTTTCTTATATGACCTCAACATCTTGTCTTCCAACTGCTTCATCGGAACACAAGTATAAAAATGTGATTTATTGCTGCATTGTTCTCAGCTCACACAATTTTGAATTCTGCGCAGGTTCTACGATAGGTCATCGTTTCCCAGACGAATGTTCATCTCTGTGCTGGCTACTTGACAAAAGTGTCAGAAGATAAAGGCATTTATCTGCATGAATTCTGGTCCTGTTCTAAATTTAAACCTTCTGGGATGAAGCTAGTGTCTCATGTCAACCTTATCACAGAGATTGCCTTCCCTGAGGAGCCAGTCAAATGTCGATTGGTCATGACCTCCTCACTGATGGAAACAGTAGCCAGAAATAGAGACTATAGTGCTATCAGCTGAAGAATTTATTCTCCTAAACCTGAAGTTTCCTAACCCTAATTTATAACCAGAATCAAACAATGATTTAACATTTTAACTCTGAAGAGACTAATCTAAAGCAAAAGCACAATTGCCATTTACCACGAGACAACTGGTTTTTTTTTTTTATTCGTTCATGGTATGTGAGCATTGCTGGCAAGGCCAGCATTTGTAGCAATTGAGAAGGTGACGATTGTAATATAATGTAATACAGGGCAGTTACTGGGTAAATAGTCTAAGGGTGTCATCACAGGAAGTGATGTAACAGAACCTCATGTAGAGTGAAAGTGGAAGCCATAGATGTTACATATGTAAATAAATTCCTGTCTCTCAGATATACTGTTATTAGGCTTACTAGCATCAGAATAGTACATAGTGGCAACAGTAAAATGAAAAAATAGAAAAATCAATGCCCTTACTGGAGAACTTTGAGAAAGTAGCTGGACAAAACCAAGCAGAGGCAGGGCCGTAATGGGTCTGAAGATTTGCTAGGTACCGTACTGCATTGGGTCTCGTGCAGAAGCCAGACAAGGAGCAGATCAGTACATTATTGTGTGTCATGGGGGAGTACACAGACAACATCCTCATAACACACAATTTCCTTGGCCTAAGTGAAGAAAAGTTACATACAAGGTGGTTATTAAGGCTCTGGGATCTTACTTTAATGCAAGAAAAAACAGGATCATCGAGTGTGCCAAATTCAATAAGCAGTCGCTTATTCTTTTATTAACTACTTATATAAGCTCACTGAAGATTGTGAATAGGACAGTTTGCAGGAAGAGTTAGAGATAGGATCATGGTCAGAGTGGCAGACATCACTCTCTCGGATCACCTGCAGTCACGAGATGATCTTACATTAACCAACGCGATTCAGTTAAGCAGGCAAGCAGAGATTAGAAAATTTAACTGTGTTGTCATTTGAAGGGACAGGGAGAGTCTGATCTCGCAAGTAGCAGACTCCATCGAATGCTTAAAGAAAGGGAAGGCAAAAAAATGGCGGTTAAAGAGAGGAAAAATGGGAAGAGCATCTAGAGGCAGCTGCGTCTCACTGCAGTAGGTGTGGCCGAGTGAGGCACCGGCAGGAAAATTGCCCAGCCAGAGAAGTGGAATATTTTGTATGTAAAAGGCCCAGGGCTGCAAAATATAAAAAGCAAACCCAAAGAAAATAAAAAAGTTAACAAAGTACAGGATGAACAATGTGTTGAATTACCATTTCTAGGAGAAATCCACGGAGCAAGTGAAGATTCCTGGACAGCAGAGATTTTTGTAGGAGGCAATCAGACAAGATTCAAACAGGACACTGGATCAGCAGTTTCAGTACTGGCATACATGGAGCCATGGCTGAAGAAAGTAAGCATCAGAACTACAGGTAAAAGAACTGTATGGACCTGGCGGCATCAAGCTGAAGGTAATAGGAGACTTCAAAACGATCGAGTTACTGGGGAAAAGAAATTCCTGAGATATTATACAAGAATCAGAATTAATCACTATTAAGCAGAAAAGCTTGCATAGATTTACAGTTGATATGCAGAGTTGAAGAGCTGCATCGTACAGAAGAACAGCCAAGGAATTTTAGGGCTGAATTCCCTAAATTATTCAAAGGATTGGGAAAACTAAAAACAGCCTATCACATCACTCAGTGGGTGGAATTTTATGAGTGCCACGGCGTTCCCAACAACAGCACCGGAAATTGTCTTAACTTCCTCTTCCGCCACAATTCCAGTTTCCCGTGCGATTTTGTATTTAAATTAGCCACACAGCGACAGGCACAGAAGACACATAGGATCATGCAGCAGGGATGGCCTTTCATTGGTTGAACCCGCCGTCACTGCCCCAAGCACCAAGATTGCCACAGATATAAAACATTCTGTGCTTGCAACCTCAAGGATCAGCAGCCTTCCTATCACATAAGTATCTTCAGACCAACTTAAAGCAAAATGTTTTTGCCTCTATTATTTTGTGAAAATCACCACCAACTTCACATCATTTATTTTCCCAACAGCCAAAGTGAATCTCATGGCAGGCAGCATTCCGCCCCACGGTTCAGTGATGTCTCCCTGCAGGTGCTCCTCCAGGCCGTCAGGGAAATGCGGGAAGTCCTCTCCCCTGCAGATGGAGTCAGAAGACCCTCCCGCTTCACCAAGGCACCCTAGATGGAGGAGGTCTCGAGCTGTGGGGTAATACTTAGAATATGGGAGCAGTGCCACCAGCAAATCAATGACTTGCTCAGATTGGCGATGGTAAGTGGTCCTGGCAAAGCTGCTCCATTGTTTTCTTCCATGGCTGTGTCTTTCAGGCAGAGGGGTCGCAAGGAATGCATGAGCAGCCTTGGTGCCATCCACTAAATGATGTTGTGCCAAGATAAAGATTGGCATTATATATGTGATTGGATGTATCGTGCAAAAGTCACTGTAGAATGAGTGATGTTGATGCATGTATGCAGTGGTTGTGATGCATCATTTTCTGTGTCATTAAATCTGCACTGTCTGCTGCAGGATAGACAAAGCCATGACCAGCATGAGCATGCTAGAACGGGAGGAGGGATCCCTGACATAAGGCTGCTAATCACAGCTAAGGAGGAGGCATCAGAGATCACAAGAGCGGAGGGAGGCAGGGTGAGTGGAGTCACAAGTTGCAAGGATGAAGTGTCATCTCTACTCTTGCAGCATATGTGGAAACTAAAGGAAATTGTGTGAACTCGTGTGAAGCACGTGCTTAAAGTGCCTCTGTTAGTGTCTCCAATGCAGGTGCCCGCACTTGAGTAGCAGAATGCTGCGTGGCCCAAGACTCCTCTCCTGGAGAGGAAGAAGAAGACAATGCCCCAGAGGGTGCACCATCACCTGCCTCCTCTTCCACCTCCGCCAGTGTAGATACATTCACACAGTCCGTGGGAGTTCAAGTTTAGAATCTGGGTCACAGTCTGTTTCAGTGCTCAACACAGACACGTCTCAGCAGCTGAGGGAGCATGTGCCAGCCAGGTCTCCTGACAATCGGAGGATTGTGGGGGACCAGGCCCCTGCTCAGCTCCACGTTCAGGATGATCCTCTGTTTGTAGCTGAGAAGTTTAGTTTAGTTTAGTTTAGAGATACAGCACTGAAACAGGCCCTTCGGCCCACCGAGTCTGTGCCGACGATCAACCACCCATTTATACTAATCCTACACTAATCCCATATTCCTACCACATCCCCACCTGTCCCTATATTTCCCTACCACCTACCTATACTAGGGGCAATTTATAATGGCCAATTTACCTGCCAACTTGCAAGTCTTTTGGCTTGTGACAAAGCCATGTGAAAAATATGTCGGAGATCCCCGAGTTCACAGGTGGCTCTGCGCGTGCCATGGAGGAATCCATGCAAGCTATGACGTCCGTCATGTCCCAGGCATTTGAGAGTATGGCTTCCCCAGATGAGAGTCTGGCGAGCTCCATGGCGAGTCTGGATGAGCAGACGAGCCATATGCGATCTGACTTGCACTCCACTGCTGTTGCCATGGGCTCCAAGCGGCAGAGTCTAAGTGAGAGGGGGATGAGGAACCTGGACCTCCCTCCAGCTGCTCCTTCCCCTCAGGGAGACAAGCAGGTGCCATTGTGCACACAGATGGAGGAGGAACGTGTGCCAGCTGCCCCAGGGCCTTCCTCTCAGAACACACCCAGGGCAAGTGTTGTCTGGTCCTCCCCATCGATATTGACCCCCTTACCTCCAGCAGCACAAGGGGGACACTCAAGCACCATTGCTGCATACCCCCAGTAGGATGGAGCAATCAAGGCCCCGTCATCCACAGTAACGGGGCAGCACATTGAGCAGACTGCCTCAGTCTCAGCTGCTATTGTCGGGGTAGCGTCTAGACATAGTGGGAAAAAAAGAAAATTGAAAGAGTTTTAAGCACAAATGTGAAACAGGTGCTGTACCTATAGTAACAATAGCAAAGATTTATTTATACTTTTTATTTAATGCAGATGAACCACTCTTGATAATGTTGTGTGTGGTTACGGATGGATACCAGGATGTTTTTTGGAGGCCTATGGCAGGAACGCAATGATGTTTGCAAAGTATCTCAGGAAATGTCCAGTGTCCATATCTCATTGGAATTTGAGCTTTCAGTCTTCAATGATAGCTGTTTTCCTATTGATGATTATTAACTTTTTCCAATACCGTCATGCCTTACTTTTGTTTTCTACAGTCATAACTTAACGCTGCTTGTTGTGGTGTGTAGTCGCATTCATTGTAGCCCATAGATGATTTCAACGGTGAGAGGTGAGGTGAGTGACTGCCCTTGACATCAAGGCAGCATTTAACCGAGTATGGCATCAAGGAGCTCTAGCAAAACTGAGGTCAATGGGAATCAGGGGGAAACCCCTCTGCTGGCTGGAGTCATACCTAGCGCAAAGGAAGATGGTTGTGGTTGTTGGAGGTCAATCATCTGAGCTACAGGACATCACTGCAGGAGTTCCTCAGGATAGTGTCCTAGGCCCAACCACCTTCAGCTGCTTCATCAATGACGTTCCTTCCATCGTAAAGTCAGAAGTGGGGATGTTCGCTGATGATTGCACAATGTTCAGCACCATTCATGACTCCTCAGATACTGAAGCAGTCCATGTAGAAATGCAGCAAGACGTGGACAATATCCAGGCTTGGGCTGATAAGTGGCAAGTAACATTTGCACCACACAAGTGCCAGGCAATGACCATCTCCAACAAGAGAGAATCTAACCATCTCCCCTTGACATTCAATGGCATTACCATCGCTGAATCCCCCACTATCAACATCCTAGGGGCTACCATTGACCAGAAACTGAACTGGAGTAGCCATATAAATACCGTGACTACAAGAGCAGGTCAGAGGCAAGGAATCCTGAGGTGAGTAACCCACCTCCTGACTCCCCAAAGCCTGTCCACCATCGACAAGGCACAAGTCAGGAGTGTGATGGAATACTCTCCACTTGCCTGGATGGGTGCAGCTCCAACAACACTCAAGAAACAAGACACCATCCAGGACAAAGCAGCCTGCTTGATTGGCACCCCGTCTACAAACATTCACTCCCTCCACCACCGACACACAGTGGCAGCTGTATGTACCATCTACAAGATGCACTGCAACAATGCGCCAAGGCTCCTTAGACAGCACCTTCCAAACCCACGATCTCTACCAACAAGAAGGACAAGGGCAGCAAATACATGGGAACACCACTACCTGCAAGTTCCCCTCCAAGTCACACACCATTCTGATTTGGAACTATATTGCCGTTACCTCACTGTCGCTGGGTCAAGATCCTGGAACTCCCTTCCTATGGGCGGCACAGTGGCGCAGTGGCTAGCACCGCAGCCTCACAGCTCCAGCGACCTGGGTTTGATTCTGGGTACTGCCTGTGCGGAGTTTGTAAGTTCTCCCTGTGACCGCGTGGGTTTTCGCCGTGTGCTCCGGTTTCCTCCCACAGCCGAAGACTTGCAGGTTGATAGGTAAATTGGCCATTGTAAATTGCCCCTAGTATAGGTAGGTGGTATAAATATTAGTATAAATGGGTGGTTGATGGTTGGCACAGACTCGGTGGGCCGAAGGGCCTGTTTCAGTGCTGTATCTCTAAAATAAAAAAAACAACAGCACTGTGGGTATACCTACCCCAAATGGACTGCAGCGGTTCAAGAAGGCAGCTCACCACCAGCTTCTCAAGGGCAATTAGGGATGGGCAATAAATGCTGGTCTGGTCAGTGACGTCCACATCCCATGAATGAATAAAAAAAAAATGCCAATCACATGAAAGTGCAGCAACACACTTTGTTAAGATTGCAGCAATGAATAAGACCTCATGAAAAAGGAAATTTCTGTGGGGAATTGTTATGTTTCTCTTCCCAATCTTCCTTGATGTGGCTTATTGTTGGCTGAAACGTGCATAAAATAGGTTCTCCCTGATGTCCCTTGCATATGTCCCCATGACCCTCATATCGATGATAGCATCATTGTCATTGCTGTCCTCCTCCTCACCCACTCATAGTCATCCTTATCTGAGGAGGATTGATGTTCCTCCACCTAAAGAACGTTGCTGTGTCTAATTACAAGGTTGTGCAAGGCACAGCAGACAACGATTATTCATGACACCCTCTGTGGTGCGTACTGAAGAGCCCATCCAGACCAGTCAAGGCAATAGAATTGGATTTTCAGCACGTCAATGGTGTGTTCGATGGCTCTGGTGGATGCGTGAGTGACATTGTACCTCTCTTCAGCAGCATTTTGGGGATGACATAATGGTGTCATCAACCATGTACAAAGAGGGTAACCCTCATCACCCAGGATCCATCCATCCACTTCGGCTGGTTCCTCGAAAACTGCTGGCAGCTGTGAGTTCCTCAAAATGTATGAGTCATTACAGCTCCCTGAGAAACATGTGCAAACATGCATGATTCTTCTCCTGTAGTTGCAAACCAGTTGCACGTTTAAAAAAAAGAGTGGAAGCCTTTGCGATTGACAAAGACAGCAGTCTAGTTCCAGGGAGCTCTAATGGCCACATGAGTACACAGTCAATCACCCCTGGGACTCTAGGGAACCCAGCAACAGCGCCAAAGGCCCCAGACCTTGCTGTCCTCGTCTATAGGCAAGTAGATGAAATCATTGGCACAACGAAAAAGGGCAGTGGTCACCTCTTTGATGCACCTATGGGTCGTCGACTGCAAGGTGCCACATATATGTCACCTGTGGATCCCTGGAAGGAGCCACTGGAAAAAAAATGGAGTGTAGCAGTCATCTTGAGGGCAACTGGCATGGGATTCCCACCAAAGCTGAGTGGCTGCAAGTCATGCCGCAAGATCCTACAAATTTCTGTGACAGCCTTAGGCATCTCTGGCATTGCCTCTCTGATATTTGAAGATAATTTGTCCTTGTTGTGAGGATGCGATGACGTGCCAGTGTCCGTCTTCAATAAGGCCATACTATAATGTTATTATGCGGACAATCCTCACCTTCCTGTCTGCCTGTTGCTGGCACTTGGGCATCATTAGTTGAGGGAATAGAGCCCGCCTTAGTCTCTCCCTTTGCTCTTCTTCCTGTGGTACTAGGCATATTGAGTGTGAGAGACCCATGTCGCTGCGGCTTTTCAGAACAATAAAAAAGCAGAGTACGCAATTCATCCCTCTGTTGCCAGTGAGCTGAAATATCGAGGCAATGAACAGCTCCCTTATATCTGCATTCAAACTGCAGCCAGGTGGAAAACACACCCCTGTTGTTTGCTTTCTCCCACTCTCTTTACTCTTCTTGAATGTCCACATGGTTCCCATTAACGTTGGATAAAATGGTGCACGTGGAATATAGGGCAAGTCTCCCCACCTTCCAACCTCCTCCTGCAACCTTCCAGCCTGAACCCATCGCCCCTGACCCATTCCTCTTCCCTCTGTTACCATTGAGTCTCCCCCATTCCTGTGCACAGTGTAATCATCAATGTATTCATGCCATCCCTCCCCCATTCCTACTCCTGTTACTATCGACATGCTGACTCTTATCCTCGACCCTCCTCACATCGAACTGACAATTGATACAGAGTCCCATTCCTCTCCATATGAAACTGTTAACTACCCACCTATTAGTCTTAACCTTCTCCCCTACAGGATCCATTTTCTCCCATTGACTGTGACCATTCCCTCTGCAAGCCAGTAGCCTCAGTTTGCCCCACAGCTCCCAGGCATTGAGAGTGCTCATCCCTCCCTTTAGGCTCTTGCCAAATATCTTCACACTGTACTGATCTAATCCACCCACCACCGCTGCAACCGACAACATGCATCTTCACCATCAACATCAACCATTCAACAACCAGGACGCTCCACTCCCCTGCTCCCCGATGCACCCAGTCACCCCACCCTTCCCTCCCTGACTATCCTGCCCTGCTCCTCCATGAAGCCCCATCCAGGCCTTCGCCACCATCCCCCCAAGAAGATTCACCCTTGCTGATGCTGAACCTGGAGTCAAGCATCCATTCCAATGTTGGCGCAGAGGGAAATATCCATTGCAATGCTGGCATTTGTTTACAGATACGTTAGAGAGAGAGAAGAGCACAGACCTGAGACTCGACTGCACAAATCCAACTGTTGCACACCACATTGAAACAATTGTGAACCGGGTGGCATGGGAATATTGCTCGCCATTCACTTAAACTGGCAGGTCGGACTAAATTATAACAATGTGTATGGCAACGGGTATTCATGTTATTTAAATGAATGCAAAGCTACAATCTGCCATCGCGCTGGGAACCCCGGAATGCCGCAAACCCGCCACTGACTTAATTTCTCTAAAATAGCCCGTCAAGATCCGAAAAAACACGTCCCGCCTAATATCATCCTGCTTGCTACCAAATCCGCCATGGCGGACTGCATAAAATTGCCTTCCGAACAGGGAGTCATTTCACTTGTTGCAAAGCCTACAGGATGGTGCCCAGGTATGGCTCCAGTGAAGAAATCAAATGGGTCAATTTGTATTTGTGTAGCCCTTACACAATTAAACAGGGCAGTAGAGAGAGAAATACATCCAATAGCATCAGTGGATAAGCATCTGGCAAAGCTAAGGAAAAGCACGATTTTCACCAAGTTAAATGCTAACAGTGCATTTTGGCAAGTACCTTTGGATGACTATTGATGACTTTTATAACACCATTTGGAAGATTCTGTTTTAATAGATTACCTTTCGGAATTACGTCAGCACCAGAAATTTTCCAAAGAATGATGTCCAGAATCCTGGAAGGATTAGAAGGGATCATCTGCCATATGGATGATGTGTTGATTCTTGATGCAAGTCAACAGAAACACAATGCGAGTGCACGAGCAGTGTTGCAGAGACTGCAATGAAGATGGTTTTAACATTGAATGAAAATTGTGTCTGTTCACTACAAATGGTGAGATTTCTAGGTCATATTGTTGATGGATCAGGCATCAGAGCAGACCCTCAAAAGATGAGAGTCATAAAAGACTTTCCTGATCCTAAAAACATCACAGAATTGCAAAGGTTTATGGGCATGCTCAATCAGGTGGGAAAGTTTCTGCCGAATCTGGCTACAATAAATGAACCACTACGACAGTTATCAATGAATGACAAGGCTTGGTGTTGGAGTGAGGTCCAACAAGAATCTTTTGAAAAAATCAAGTCGAAACTACTTTCTTCAGAGGTATTAGTCAAAGTTACCAACCATTACAGCAGCGGACGCATTAGCAACAGGGCTAGGTGCAGTTTGTTTCAGGTATTGAGTGATGGGAGTCGCAGGCCTATATATTTTGCATCTTGTTCTTTAACAGAAACAGAGCAAAGATATGTGGTCATAGAAAAGGAAGAGTTGGCAGTAACTTGGGCATGCGAGAAATTCACTATGTGCTAGGTCTTCAATTTAAGATTGAAACAGATCACAAACCGTTAACTACTCTACTAAATACAAAAGAACTACCAAAGTTACCTCCAAGAGTGCAGAGGTTTAGATTGAGATTAATGAGATTCGACATTAAAACTGAATATGTTCTTGGGAAACAGCAAATAACAGCGGATGCGTTATCATGCATTACATCAGCAAGGCCTGAAGAAGGTGACCTATTTTTTGAGGAAGCAGAAGTGTTTGCTCTAACAACTACAGAGTATTTACCTGCTACAACCCAGAAGGTGAGCGAAATCAGGAAGGCTCAAAAAGATGAAGTATGTGCACCAATTAGAGAATATTGTTTGCATGGATGGCCAGCCTACATACCACACAACCCAGTGTTCAGGCAATATTTATGAGCAGTGAGGTCATTTTAGTATTGTCGATGATTTGTTGATATTTGACAAGACATCTGTCAGCCCCAGGATACTAAGATTAGAGACCTTGGAAAGATTGCACCAAGGATATTTAGGAATAACAAAGTGCAGAGCCAGGGCAAGACAGGCAGTTTTGTGCCTGGTATATCAAAGGAAATTGAAGAGATGATATTGAGGTGTATCATGAGCGCCATCAATCGTCATGAGACAAAGGAGAAACTCATGTCATCATCTTTTCCGTCTAGACCATGGGAACATCTAGATATGGATCTTTGAGTATAAGAATAAGATACTCTTAATCTTTGATTATTATTCGAGGTGAGTCTGAGTGAAGCAGCTACAAGGCTAGAGCTCAGCAGCTGTCATCACATCCTTGACAGAAATCTTTGCTACGCACAGGATCCCAGATATCCAACAATGGTCCACAATTCCCAAACGAGTGTTTCAAAGAGTTCACAGAGGCATATGGCTTTACTCACATCACTAGCTCACCAGGCAAATGGCAAAGCAGAGAGAGGTGCAAGGACTGTGAAATCTTGATTAAAGAACAAAGATTTTCAATTAGCACTTTTAAGTTATCAAGCAACACCACTTCAGAATGGTTTAATCCCATGCAAATTGTTGATGGGACAAAGATTAAGAACACAACTTCCTATACTGCCAAGAACGCTTAAACCACAAGTGAGTGCAGAAGACTTGGAAAAAGCGAGGGCGAGAGAGGATAAAGGAAAATCTATTCAATCTGAGAATTATGACAGATGTCACAGAACCAAAAACTTGACAGACATACAATCTGGAGAATCAGTTTGGGTTAGAGATCAGAGAAGGTATGAAGAAGTGATAGAACAATCACCATATCCATGATCGTACATTGTCCAAACTGACCAAGGGATAAGAAGAAACAGGTCAAACAGGTGACGATACCAAAGAAGCAACAAATGTAAGAGGAACAATCATTGCAAGAAGTTGATGAACCTACACAGCTGCAGACAGTCATCAACCCAGAGGACAACCTGAGCGAAGGAGAACTTGAGGCATCAAATAGTTCTACTGAAGTACAAAAGAACGAGAAGGAAGAACTAAAAGATTTGAAAGGCCAGAAATCTTCTAAAGAGAGAAGAATGCATTATGGCAAACTTGTAAAAACACCACAGTGATTGGCATTCTGAGAAGTAAAGTCAGCGACTTGGAGGGAGATGTAGTAGAATGTAATATAGGGTTGCTACTGGGCAGAATATATAAATAGTCTGAGTGTCATCACAGGAAGTAAAGTAACAGAACTTGTACACAACCTCGTGTGGAGTGAAAGTGGAAGCCATAAATGTCAAACATACGTAAATAAACTCCTGTTCCTGTAACCGTCTATCTCTGATATTCTGTTATGACTTACTAACATCAGAATATTGCAGTGATGAGCTTCCTTCTTGAACCGCTGCAGTCCATGTGGGGTAGGTACAGATACAGTGCTGTTAGGAAGGGAGTTCCAGGATTTTGACCCAGTGACAGTGAAGGAACGGTGATATAGTTCCAAGTCAGGATGGTGTGTGGCTTGGAGGGGAACTTGTAGGTGGTTCCCATGCATCTGCTGATCTTGTCCTAGGTGGTCGGGGTTGTGGGTTTGGAAGGTGTAAGGGGCTTTGATATGTTGCTGCAGTGCAGCCTGTAGATGGTACACACTGCTGCCACTGTGCGCGGTGGTGGAGGAAGTGAATGTTGAAGATGGTGGATGGGGTGCCAATCAAGCGGGCTGCTTTGTCCTGGATGGTGTTGAGCTTCTTGAGTGTTGTTGGAGCTGCACTCATCCAAGCAAGTGAAGTGTATTTCATCGCACTCCTGACTTGTGCCCTGTGGATGGTTGACAGGCTTTAGGGAGTCAGGAGGTGAGTTACTCGCCACAGAATTCCCAGCCTCTGACCTGCTCTTAGAGTCATAACAGCACAGAAGGATGCCATTTGCCCATCAAGTCCATGCCAACTCTCCGCAGAGCAACCCAATCAGTCCTATTCTTTGGCTCTATCCCTGTAGCGCTGTAAGTTTATTTCCTTTAAGTGCCTTTTAGCCACAGTATTTATATGGCTACTCCAGCTATGTTTCTGGTCAATGGTAACCCCCAGAATGTTGATAGTGGAGGATTAAACGATTGTAATGCCTTTGACCATCAAGGGGAGGCAGCTAGAATCTCTTTTGTTGGAGATGGTCATTGCCTGGCACAAATGTACTTGCACCTTATCAGGCTAAGCCTGAATATAGTCCATGTCTTGCTGCACGCAGGCACAGACTGCTTCAGTATCTGAGGAGTTGCGAATGGTACTCAACACAAAATACAGAACTAATCATTGCCTAGGAACTGACCTTAATTTGTCTGTAGAGTGAGGAACACGGACAGAAACATTTAAATAAAATATCTGTTGTGTGTAGCTATCTCACATATGACGACACTCAAATATTTCCTTCCAGTCACTGAGATGAGTAAAACTGGTTAATATTTAAATTAAATAGCTACCTCTATAATTTGTTTGTCGCATTCATACAATGAGAAAACAAAAACTGAATAATTTAAAACAAATGCACGCGTCTCCTATCATCTACTTGAACTTTTCAACAGCAGTTCGATAATGTGGCCAACAACACAATAGATTTTGGCACAGAGTTTTCCTCTTGTTTTAAAAAACAGAAATACAGTGATGTTGACCGGGGTCTCAATGAAGAATTACTCCATGTGCGCTGAGTAGTAAGCTGGGCTTTCCTGGGAGTGCAAATTACACAATCTTCAGTCAGTCTTCCACCAGCACCACTCTACAACCACAGGCTGGCGTGCAGATGAAAGTAGCATGAAGCAAATCTCTCCCCTAATTGTGCCTCTCTTGATGCCATGGCAGAGATCAAGAATTTGCCACATGAGGAATCCCAAACATGAGCCCATGTCTCATCATTCTCAGTGACATAGGGTGCTGAAACTTCTGACAATTATTTATATTTCTCCAAACATTTCTGTGTCTCCTTCTCTTCCCTCCCCATTTACTATACCTGCTGTCGATCAACTGCCTTTAAATTGAAAGATTTTCTCATTACGTCTAGACAGAGGCTACTTGATTAAACAGCAATGGAACTTTTCATCATTGACTTTTTCCATCATGTGCCTGTCCTTCTCAGCTTCATTCTTCCAACTGTCATTATCGTTCTAACTTCCCATCGTATGCCAGCTGTCCTGAGGTTGGTAAGACAGAGAAGGATAGCCTGCTTCTATGTTCTTTAACAGTATTTTCACTTATCCTTCACAGCATGGGTAGCACACCTGCCATTCCAAGAAATTACAAGCTGTTCAGAAGCAACTGCACATCCTCAAGGCATTAAATATTTATTAAAACGAAATGCTGCAGCAGGTGCCAAATTTCATGACTGCTTCTCAATTCTACCACAGAATCCCAGAGGGAACTACTGTAGTGCATATCTGAGTACAGAATACAGAAAAGATTGCATCACATTTTCCTTGAATTTGCTCATCCTCTATTCTAAATGTAAACAATGCAGTTTGATCAGAATTTAGTAAACAATCCAAGCTAAAAATTTGGCTTTTAAGTTAATTTTCTTTTTATTAGGGTATATTAATAGAGTTTAGACATTACTATGCACAGTAAGCATACGAGCACATAATGCATTCATGCAAAGTTAATGCGCATTATTTTAACCCAAATGTAGGTTCTAACCAACATTATACCAAAACATCTATTTACATCTTGAACACAATGCAAAAAATCTGTTCAAAATACGCTACAATTTAAATTTTTAAAAAAATCTCTGTAGATGAGAGTTCCTCTCCATCAAGAGAAAATAGTCACCAAGTAGGTTATTAGGGGTCAGTTAGCTCTTTTGGCTAGATGGCTAAGGTGCAGTGCAGAATAACACCAACAACATGGGCTCAATCCTTATTCCAGCTGTGGAAATTCTTGAAGCTTTACCTCCTTGCCTTGTCCCATAGCGATATCATGGCAGAAGTCATGATTAGCAACTTTCAGACAATGAGGATGTTACATAGGGAGAGAAGTAAGTTACAACAAAACACAAACAGGCCTAGAAATTGGATCTTGGCCGAATCAGGATATGATCCTGTAGCAGTACATGAATTGTGCACCTCATGAGACAGGATCATGGAAAATTGATCATTACCAGTGAGCTGCAGCCTCCGGCCATGGCCCCAGAAGCAGCTTGTCTATCCTGGGACTCAGCAAGTTTATTAAGAGAGTCTGGGGGAGGGAAGGCAATCAGGAGGGAAGTGGCCTTAGGGTTTAATGTGGAGCAGGGAGAGACAATTCTGCTCCTTCCAAATCTCAGTAAGGTAAATTACAGGTGGCAGCTTCCAGCGGTCCTTTACAGAAGCTGACCGCAGCATGCGTGGCGCCTGCTATCATATTTTGCAAAGGAGGACTCAAACAGGCCCCCTATTTGCACATGCAAGCAACCCAATACCTGTTTCAGGCACAAAACCTTTATAGGTGTTCAGGGTGTAACAGGATAGGTGGCACACTTCTGGAACCTGAGATACCCATTTTATATCTGTAGAACAGGTGCAGCATGATCCAATTCTAGGCCATAGACTTTAAGCACAAACAAATGAAGGAAATAATGTCATGAACTTAAAACAGACCAATATACTTTAGACTTTTAAAGGGATATTGCAAGTTTAGTAAAGAAATTAAACCTGATAATGGACAATGATAATTATGGAACTGGCAGCAAAGAATGATGGGGGCTCTCCATTTTGGCTTTTTATTCAAAAAGAATTGGCGAGTTTAAAAAAAAGCAGCAAATGCTCATTGCTGTTAATAACAGAAGAAATGGAAGAAAATGCTGCTTTATTGAGGCAGTGGCTAACAGAATTTACTCTCATTTCAGCATTCTTTGTATTTCTCTTTGTCTGAATAAATTAAGTGCATGCAGTACACACACTCTCAAAGGTTCGCTGTTGAATAAACAGAAAATTATTTCATATTCAAATATCTTGAGCAACCATCTTTGTCTTAATCACATAGGACACATTAAACCTTAAGGAAGAAAATCTTGTTCAAATCACAACATAGTAAGGTTTAACATAATGATGGAGAAAGATATAAATAAGACAAAGACAAAAGTGCCAGCTTGAGAAAAGCTAATTTTGAAAGTATGAAAATGGAACCAGGGAAGGTGAACTGAAAAATAAAACTGCTAGACACGGAACAGCATCAGGAAATATTTAAAATGATCGATAGAGTTCAGGAGAAATATATTCCACTAAAAACAAAAACTAACTAGTCAATAATGAAACAATAGCCAGGAGCAGGCGAGGTGGTGGGGGACGGGTTTGTGGGGGTGGGGGGGGAAGAGAAGAGGGCCGAAAAATTGTGTAGGAGGTGGGGGTGGGCATATAATTGTGTAGGATGCCATGCCCATTGCCTACCCACCCTACTACTATTTTACCAGCAGCAGGGGAGGTGGCAAATAATCTGCCTTCCCCAGACCAATTGAGACCCTTAAGTGGTCAATTAATTGCCACTTAAGGGCCACTTCCCATCACTGCTAGTATTTTACCAGTGGACGGGCACTTCAGCACCAGAGGAGGTTGCCCAGTAAAAACCTGGCGGCCTTCTTGTAGGCTGGAGGGGGAGCCCACCTGATCAGGCACCCTGTGCCCCGGAGAGCCCACCTGATCGGGCACCCTGTGCCCCAGAGGGACCCCTCCTCAAGTAGCACAGACCGCCCCCGGTAAAACTACACCCCTGTCCTGCTCTGACTTCTACTACTGCCTACCCCCCTTCGCCAGGGCCCTGCCAATTGTCCCCGGCGAGGCCCTGAACCCCACTTACCTTTTTGAAAGGCAGCGTCCATTGTTCCTCTTCTTGCTGGATTCAGTCCCAGTAGTGGCCACCACGCCCGGTAGTGCTGCCGGGACTGATGGGCCAGCAGCTCTTGGAGGCAGATATCCTGACCAAGGCCAATTCATAGACTGGGCTACGCAAAATTGCAACGTGGCTTCCGAGCCCAGAGGGGGACTTGCCCGCAACTTTACAGCTGGTGGGAGGGGCCACTGCCACAAAGTTAAATTCTGGCCACTATGGATGAATAAAATTGAAATAGCCAGGGATTGGAACTGGCTGCATAGCTCCGTGGAGAGCTGGCATGGACTCGATGGGCCGAATGGCCTCCTTCAGTGCCGCAAACGACTATGACTAAGTACATAGACCAAAGAATAGGCAGGATGACAAGAGAAAATACCAAGTTAGGAAAGAAGCCATAAAATCAGGGGAGCAAAAAGTAACTAAGAAATTAAATTATCAAGGAAAATAAAAAGAAATTGCAAAGTATTCTACAGACACAAATAACTAACGAAACATCAGGGTGTTGAAAGGGTCACGAAGGGACACAATCACAGTGCAAACCTCCTTACCCAGAGAGTGCTTAGAATGTGGAACTCGCACACTATCACATGGAGGAGTTGGGGTGAATAGCATAGTTTCATTTAAAAGGAAGCTAGATAAATGCACGAGGGGGAAATGAATAGAAGGAAATGTTGATAGATGAAGTAGAGTGGGAGGAGGCTTGTTTGGAGCATATATGTGTGTATTTGTGTGTATAGATATGTATGGGTGGGTGGGTGTTTATTGGGAGGAGGCTAATGCAGACCAGCTGGGTTGAATGGCCTGTTTTTGTGCTGTATATTCTGTACGCAACAATAAAATGGCAGAAGTATTAAATAATTATTTTGCTTCAGTATCTACTAGGGAAACTAACAACGTGGGCATGCAATTAGAAAAGGAGAGCAAAAAAGATATAAAAATATTTAAGATGGAAAAGGGGAACTAGTTGATAAGATAATGAAATTTAGACCCCTGGTCCGGATAGAGAAAAGATCACGACAAAGAACCAAATGGCAAAAGCAAGAGAGCAGATAGAGACAAGCAGAACACAACATAAAAGAGGGAGAGAGAACCAGAAATAAAGTGGCACAAAGAAACCTATTGCTCATTGACAGATGCATTTATGGCAAAAATCAGTGTGCAATAAAAACAGAAAATGCTGGAAATACTCAACAGGTCAGGCAGCATCTGTGGAGAGAGCAGAGTTAACATTTCAGGTCAGTGTCCTTTCATCAGAACTGGGAAAAGTTAGATTTGGAGCAAGTGAAAGAGGGGAGGGTAGGAAGAGGAGAAAAGGGCAGGAGAGATTAAATGCAAAAGGATTCATGGTGCAAGGACAAAAAGGAATGGTATTGGAACAAAATCATGAGAGGTATAGACAGGTTGGATAGCAAGAAGCTTTTTCCCAGAGTGGGGGATTCAATTACTAGGGGTCACGAGTTCAAAGTGAGAGGGGAAAAGTTTAGGGGGGATATGCGTGGAAAGTTCTTTACACAGAGGGTGGTGGGTGCCTGGAACGCGTTGCCAGCGGAGGTGGTAGACGCGGGCACGATAGCGTCTTTTAAGATGTATCTAGATAGATACATGAATGGGCAGGAAGTAAAGAGATACAGACCCTTAGAAAATAGGCGACATGTTTAGATAGAGGATCTGGATCGGCGCAGGTTTGGAGGGCCGAAGGGCCTGTTCCTGTGCTGTAATTTTCTTTGTTCTTTGTTCTAACAAGTAAAGAAACAAAAGATGGCGTGTGAATGGCAGGATCCTGAATAGCTGCCATCCAAAAGTAAACAAAATGAGAGAGAAAGAGGAGGGAAAATGCAAACCAAAATGGGTGCAGAGATTAAAATCTAAAATTATTGAATTCAATGTTGAGTCCTGAAGGCTGTAAAGTGCCCAGTTGAAAGATGAGGTACTCTTCCTTGAGCTTGCATTGAGCTTCATTGGAACACTGCAGGAGGCCAAGGACGGAGAGGTCAGAGTGGGAGCAAGTTGGAGAATTGAAATGACAGGCGAATGGAAGCTTGGGGTTGTGCTTGCAGACTGAACAGAGGTGTTCAACAAAGTGGTCACCCAGTCTGCATTTAGTCTCCCCAGAGTAGTGAAGACCACATTGTGAGCAGCAACTGCAGTATACGAAATTGAAAGTACAAGTAAATCGCTATTTCATCTGGAATGAGTGTTTGGGGCCTTGGACGGTGAGGAGGGAGAAGGTAAAGGGCTAGTGTTGCATTTCCTGTGCTTGCAAGGGGGGTTAAGGAGGTGGGGCGGGTGGTGACTGAGGAGTGGACCAGGGTATCATGGAGGGAACAGTCCCTTTGGAATGCTGAAAGGGGAGGAGATGTGTTTGATAGTGGCATCACACTGGAGGGGGTGGAAGTGGTAGAGGATAATCCACTGAATACGGAGGCTGGTTGTGGGTGGGAGGCGAAGACAAGGGGAAGCTTATGCTTCTTGAAGGAGGGGAAGGGGTGAGAACAGCATTGCATGAAATATAATGGACACTTGAGGGCCCTGTCAGCCATGGTGTGGGGTGGAGGGGGGGGGGGGGGGGGGGGGGGAGTGGGTGGAATCCTCAGCTGAGGGAGAAAGGAAACATACTGGAAGAGTGAGTATAGAAGGTTGCATCATCTGAACTGATGCAATGGAGAGACCTTACAGGAAACAGGGTGTGAGTAAATGTATTCAAGATAGCTGTGGGCTTATAGTGAATATTGGTTGATAGACTATCCCTAGAAATGGAGACAGGGAAGTCAAGGAAGGGAAGGGAAGAGTTGGAGATGGACCAAGGGAAGGCAATAGAAGGGTGGAAATTCAAAGCAAAGCTGATGAACTTTTCCAGTTCAGGATGACAGCAGGAAACGACACCGATACAGTCATCAATGTACCGCAAAAATAAAAAGAGGCGAGGGAGGACGGCCTGAGTTGGACTGGAACAAAGAATATTCCGCATATCTGACAAAAAGGCAGGCATAGTTAGGGTAACGCCTTTCGTTTGGAGGAAGTGAGTGGAATTAAATGGAGAAGTTGTTCAATGTGAGAATAAGTTCAGCTAGGCAGAGGAGGGTGTGGTGGTGTTGGGGACTGGTTGGGCTTCTGTTCACCGTTCTGATGGGGGATGGAGGTGAGGGATTGGACATCCATGGTGAAAAGACGACTATTAGGGCAGGAAACTAGAAACTGTTGATGTGACGGAGGGCATCGGTATGGATGTCGATATGATGAAGGGTTGTAGATGTAGGTGGGAAGAGATTGGACAAGGGGAGGACATAAGAAGAAATTAGTTCAATGGGGCAGGAACAGGCTGAAACAATAGGTCTACCAGGGCAGTCCCATTTGTGGATCTTGGGAAGGAGGTAGAAGTGGGCTCTATGTGGTTGGGGAACTGAGGTTGGAGGCCGTGCAGGGACGTTTTCAAGAGAAGATGACGTCGGCGACAGTCCTGGAAATAATGGCTTGATGTTCAGTGGTGGGGGTCATGGTCCGGGCAGAGGTAGGAGTAAGTGTCAGAGAATTGGCATTCAGCCTCTACTAGGTAGAGGTCTGTACACCAGACAACAGCACCACACTTGTCAGCAGGTTTGATAATGTTAGGGCTGGACCTGACAGAATGGAGTGCAACAAGTTCAGAGGGAGATAGGTTAAAGCGAGAGAGGGGGTAGAGAAAATGAGGCAGCCGCTATCACACCATCTCAATGAAAAGATCTAAAGAGGGTAAGCGGTTAGAGGGAGTGGTCCAGGTGGAGAGAGAATACTGGATAAAAGGGTCTGCAGTGTGGGGGAAGGATCCTAGCCAAAGAAGCAAGTATGGAGGCAAAGTCAACGGAAGAGTTCAGCATTGTGCCGAGCTCGAAATTCATTGGGGTGGGGGCATAAGGGGATGAAGCAGAGATTGCTCAGGATCAGCGAGGGGAAGGTCAGAGTCTGTCATGAATACACAGCAAGGAGTAAGATTGGAAAAAGGGATGGGGTCAGAGGGAAATGAATAGGAAAAGAGATTCAGAGGGATACTGGCACCCATGAGTTGTTGAAGCTTGCTATCCTTTACACCTGAATGGAAGAAAAAAAGAAAGGAGGATGAAATGAAATTACAGACCAGGACAGCTTTGAGATAGTATGAATCGGTGCTGCTATAGAGGGGTCAAGGGCGTGCCTGTGGCGACACATGCATTGAAAGTGAATCTCCGGATAAGGCAAGAACAGCAGTTTGATGAATGCTGAATGTCCAGATGTCTGTAATCATGGGTGGGTACTAAACATAAAGGGTGGAATTTCAATTGGAATCCACACGGAATAAGTTGGAGCCAGAGACAGTTGCTGAGGAAGGGAATGTAGCAGTGAAAGTGAGTTTTGGTTGAGACCTGATCAAACAGAAGAAGGGAAACAGAAATGATGAATAAAGTAAAAAAAAAAGAGACAAACGGAAATCCCGTCAGAGAGAAGAGCAGAACTTCAAGGTAGGCATTCCTGAAAGAGAAATGGCAGTGAATTAAAACACCAACAAAAGCAAAATACTACTGATGCTGGAAATCTGTGTGCTGGGAATTATAACACTTAATTTGGAATAGTGCTTTTCAGACCAAAACATCTCAGTGATTTACATAGTGATGGGAGTTACATTTGTGCTGCAGAGAGAATTTGGAGGCTCAGATTTCTGCTCATTTTACCAGCTGGAGGCAGCAAAACACTGCAAACACTGCCAGCCCTCCCATCACTGTCTAAACTGCCCTCAGAGCAGGTTCATTACAAGTGTTACATCATGGCTCACATGCAGGTATTTTTCAAGATTTCGCTTTTTGTGTTAATCCATATTTTGAACAACCTCTAAAGAAATAGATCTAAATTAGGAGCTTTCAAACCAACTGAAGGACAAGCAGAGACTGGGAAATGGATCTGCTGACAGCAGTCATATTAATGCAGCTATAAATTAAGCCCAGAACTTTTATACCAGAAAGTCTAACTCTACAAAATGCAGAATAAACACTTCATGAAGGAAACTAAACTTATTCCAAAGAATTCAGATTGACTGCAGATAGTCACAAAGAGTTGCTTTGCCAAGTGCAACTAATATTTGCCACAAATTCATTGTAAAAGGTAACTATGTACTTCTGCTAAAAGGCGATGCTTGTGAGTGTTGCATTGAAAAGGAAACCCAAATTGTATTAATGTTGTGCCATCTAGCTGTAAGCAGTGGCAAAACACCCATCATTCCAGATTAAGTGAATAACATAAATCTGTGAAGACACATCCAAACAAATTTTATTCCTTTAACCTAAAGATTGAATATTCTTGTAATGCTGGTGCTAAAAAGCCACTTGAATGTCAAGTGGAATTCTGAATTAGCAAAATATGGAGTAAAAGGAAAATACTGGAATTTAGACAAACACAGAAAATGGTGGAAATGCAGGGCATGTCAATCAGCATCTGAAAGAGTTGGAAAGGTTAACATTTAAGATGGACCCTGTAATGAGTTTTGTGTTGTCTGATGCAACATAAATGAAATGCTTAGAGTCCAGTTGGTTGAAGATCTCCAACTTCTTTATTAACAGTTAAACTATAATACAGTACGAAGCAAACTATTTACAGACCTTTACTCTGGGTGTAACAGTTGCAGAGTGACTCTGGCTCAGAGTCACATGACTGCATCCTGGTACTTGGTTCATTAGCATAATGATAGAATAGCATAAGTTCATCTTAAAGGGATATCACTCAATCATACGACATCCCCTTTCTTTCCAAATAAGTCTTACATGCTAAAGTAAAAACACAATTATTTACACAGATTGTGAAATTTACACATGCAGAAGCTGAAGTGTCCACATATCCTCTCAGTGGTTGACAGTTTGCGTCTAAACTGTTGCTGTGTTTACTGAAGTTTCTCCCTCTCTGCATTCAGTTTCTGTTGCACTGCCTTCAGCCTGCTAATTGCTTTTCTCAAGAGGAGAATGTTTGAGGCCTTGTCATTCTTGGATTGTCCTGACACCTCATCTCAAAGAGTCAACAGAATGCTTCAATTCATCCCTCCTCTACCTCTTCAGGACATTGCGTGTCCTTCGCATCTGAAGGCCTGGGGCTCAAGGTCAAGGACTTGTTGGGGGAGGAGTACATGGCCTCATGGCGGTACCTGGTGCTGGCAGATCTTTGGGTAGTGGAGGTGAAGGCATGGCGTAGTTATGCTGTTGCTGGGTTTCCAGACTGCACCATTTGATGCTGGCCAGAGTCTGCGAGTGGGTTCCGGTCCTTAGAGATGTCCCTTTGGGATTACACCCCACTGCCTGCTTTTGCTTCTCCATGGTTGCAACGTCAATCTCTTCTGGAGTCTCTGGAGCATGAAAAGACACTGCCTATTGACAGAGAACTTTTACTATCTGAATTTGCATCTTCATTCTCTTGGTGGGGCATCTGAGAAAAGGCTGATACTCTCCAAACCAGAAGAGAGAACCTGGAGGAGTTTTTTTTTTTTAAATTCGCTCAGGGATGTGGGCATCGTTGGCTGGGCCAGCATTTATTGCCCATTCCTAATTGCCCTGGAGGTGGAGGTAAGCTGCCTTCTTGAACCGCTACAATCCTTGGGGTGTAGGTACACCCATGGTGCTGTTAGGAAGGGTGTTCCAGGATTTTGACCCAGCGACAGTGAAGGAACTGCAATATAGTTCCAAGTCAGGATGGTTTGTGGCTTGGAGGGGAACTTGCAGGTGGTGGTGTTCCCATGCATCTGCTGCCCTTGTCCTTCTAGGTGGTAAAGGTCATGGGTTTGGAAGGTGTTGTCAAAGGAGCCTTGGTGAGTTGCTGCAGTTCATGTTGTAGATGGTACACACTACTACCACTGTGTTTCAGTGGTGGAGGGGGTGAATGTTGAAGGTGATACATGGGGTGCCAGTCAAGCTGGTTGCTTTGTCCTGGATGGTGTCGCGCCTTCGACTGTTGGAGTTGCACCCATTCAAGCAAGTGAAGATTATTCCATCACACTCCTGATTTGTACCTTGTACATGGACAGGCATTGGGGTGACAGGAGGAGAGTTACTCATTGCACAATTCCCAGCCTCTGACCTGCTCTTGTTGCCACAGCATTTATGTGGCTGCTCCAGTTTCAGTTTCTGGTCAATGGTGACGCCCGCAGGATGTTGATGGTGAGGGATTCAGCGATGGCAATGCCATTGAACGTTAAGGGGAGGTGGTTAGATTCTCTCTTGTTGGAGATGGTCATTGCCTGGCACTTGTGTGGCATGAATGTTACTTGCCACTTATCAGCCCAAGCCTAGATGTGGTCCAGGTCTTGTTGCATATGGACATGGGCTGCATCATTATGAGGAGTCACGAATGGTGAACATTGCACAATCATTGAATATCCCCACTTCGGACCTTATGACTGAAGATCATTGATAAAGCAGCTGAAGATAGTTATGCCAAGGACATTACCCTGAGGAACTCCAGCAGTGATCTCCTGGGACTGAGATGATTGGCCTCCAACTACAACCACCTTCCTTTGTGCTAGGTATGACTCCAACCAACGGAGAGTTTTCCCCCTGATTCCCAGTGACTCCAGTTTTTGCTAGCGCTCCTTGATGCCATTCTCAGTCAAATACTGCCTTGATGTCAAGGGCAGTCACTCTCATGTCACCTCTTTTGTCCATGTTTGGAGACAAAGGCTGTAATGAGGTCAAGAGCCAAGTGGCCCTGGCAGAACCCAAACTGAGCAGTGAACAGGTTATTGTTGAGCAAGTGCCATTCGATAGCACTGTCGACAACCCCTTCCATCACTTTGCTGATGATAGAGTGTAGACTGATAGGGCGGTAATTGGCTGGGCTGGATTTGTCCTGATTTGTGTACAGGACATAGCTGGACAATTTTCCACATTGCTGGGTAGATGAGAGTGTTGTAGCTGTACTTGAATAGCTTGGCTAGGGGAGTAGCTAGTTCTCGAACACGTCTTCAGTACAATCGCCAGAGAGTTATCACAGCCCATAGCCTTTGCGGTATCCAGTACCTTCAGCCATTTGATATCACGTGGAGTGAATTGGACTGGCTGAAGACTGGCATCCATGATGCTGGGGACCTCGGGAAGAGATGGATCATCCACTCAGCACTTCTGGCTGACGGATGCAAATGCTTCAGCCTTGTCTTTTGTACTGATGTTCTGGGCTCCCCCATCATTGAGGATGGGAATATTTGTGGAGCTTCTTCCCGCCAGTTTTTAATTGTCCACCACCATTCATGACTGGATGTGGCAAGACTGTAGAGCTTAGATCTGATCTGTTGGTTGTGGGATCACTTAGCCCTGTCTCTTGCATGCTGCTTCCACTGTTTGGCATGCAAGTAGTCTCAATGCAGATACCACTGGTCTCTTCTGCTGTCATGGGTACCTACCTTGGTGACCTCATGAATGGTCACAATGTTGAGGTCCTTACACGCTGGTAGTCCTGCCACTACTGGTCTGCTCGTGTCTACAAGGTAGAATATTTGTGGTTTCCATGCAGACTTGGCATAACTGCATTACATTGGTACTGAGACACTGCAAGGAATGGGTGACATGTTGTATGCAGATAACTTGGCAGTTGTCTGTTGTATCATTGATTTCCAAAGACTCTGGTAGATATCTTTTAGGATTTGGATTGGTAGGATTTTTGCACTAGCACCAGTGTCAATCTTGACCTGAGTGTACGTTCGCTAGCTTTTTGGGCACGTGATGTTAATAGTGGCGAAAGCTTCCAGTTGTTTGACTTCAATGTGATGTGTCAGGTTCACAATGTGAAATGCCCAGTCACCTTCTGACTGAGAATTACTAATGTCTTGTCTCAGGTCCGTTTCACTGTGGACTTCATGTATTGGCTTGTGTTTACACAGGTCTCTGGGGCTCGCCTTGCTACTGTTGCCCTGTTGCTGCGCCTGTCTTCTGTTCGTCTGTGTCCTGCTGCAGCTTCTGGCCATATCTTTAGAGTCAGATTTCTTGCATAGGCAAACCCAATGTCCTTTCACACTGCACGTCTTGCACAGCTCACGAAATGCGGGGAAATTTCGCCATGAGTGCGACACGTGGCACTTATCACATAACTTGCTTGCTGTTTTTGACCAGGTTATGGTGCCAACACTGTTGGCTGCACAGAGTGCTTGCAGGTGCTGTTGTCCAACTACAATGGTTTCGTATTTCCTGCCATCTTCCAGCAGCACATTAATGCTGTGACTTTTCCTTCCTCCCCCACCCCCCCCACCACCCCCCACGACGCCCAAAGAGGTCTTTCTGAAATGCTTCAATGAGTGTCGATACAATCACTAGATCAATTATTTGGTCTGACAACTCAGTTTCTGAGAAGTCACATTCGTTGCCCTTACTACAGCATCTACTGACGAACTGGCCGATTGATTCTTAATAGTTTTGAGGGCCGCTACAAGCAATTAGTCACATGACCTCTTGGATAAGGCACCAGTGGATCACCAACACCTGGGAAACCACACATCCCGAGTCGTCGCCTTCAGAGGGGAGAAAAATGTGATAAAGGGAAAATAAAAATTGACTGTCACTTGTGTTAGGACCCATCACAGAGGAAGCCATCATCCAGTGCCTGATGTTTACTCAAGAGCAGGACCTGAAGATGAAAGATCAATACTGTTACCAACTTTATATAATGGTTGCACCCAGTGCAGCAATAATAACATTTCTTAAAACTATTGACTGTCACAAGCTGCAACAGATCACCAGCCTTCCCACTGCTACAAACTCCCCTGCAGTCAAATTTCAAGAGCAGAGAGAGAAAATATTACATTGCAAAGCTCCAACCCAATACAGAAACAAAGTTCATGAAGACAACTATACAAAACCACTCAATAAAAACTAGAGTCTTGAAACATCAACAAACCACAAGGACACAGTCCCTGCTCAGTGTACCAACCAAATCATGGCACAAAAATTCACAGCGATGCTGGACAAACATAATGTGGCTCCATTTGTTTTATTTTCCAACATTTATAGTAAACCTCTTCAAATTCTAACTAACATTAGTTCACCATTCTGTAAAAGGTCCTTTTAATATTACACTTAAATAATCAGACTCTTGTACCTTCTCTGTTTAAATCTGGTATCACAATTTAACCATTATCCTAGATTGAAGCAGTTATGACTATTGCACTTGGGATATCAAAGTTAACAGAAAAACAATGAATGCATTTCACTTTACTGTTCAAGTCAAAGTTCTACGAAACATGAAAGTGATCCTTGATTTGTATTTATCAAACAGTTCAAAAGATCTCAGCCATAGGGTGGACTAATAAGCTGTTACCAGCTTCACCTAGAAACATCTTAAAACAGACAGTAGGCAGTTATTTTAGCTTTCATTACTAGTACTGTTCTCTAAACTCAAAACAGAGGTGCTGCAGGGTCATTTAGTTATCTAGTTCAAAATGTCTAATCTACAAATGCATGTTTAGGACACAGCGGTACACCCAGAAAGGCAACATTAGAAATCATTGTGCATCCAATCGTTTTTTCCATTCTTTCAATCTGAACCAAAGGGTGGCAGATCAACTCAAATCATATGAATAATTCTGTGCAGCTTGATTAGGAAGAATTTGCTCAGTATGAACTTATGCACTTTTTGAAATAGAAGCTATCAGGTATGCATTTTTGCAGCTGCTATGCAGCCCCAACTTGTTACGTAAAATCACAGATGAAAATGTCCAATACCCATTGTAAGGGGGACATGCAATGATTTCCCTATGTTCAATGTCTCACTTATGTTCAATTGAGGGCATGTTCCATTTAGAATGGGTGTGCAGAATATTACACATCAGAGGTCACAACTGCAGCTGCCTATTCCCAGAGAGAACTGGTGAATTTCCCCTTCAATCACACCTGGCAACAGCACTGCTACATGTGACTGGGATTGATTTTATGCACATATGTATTATGTAACTATCCTCCACTCATTGTATTTTAGAGTCAGGGTCATTACAGACAGAGAGTCATAACAGAAGGAAGGAATTCTGCCCATCAAGTCCATGCCAGCTCTGTAAAGCAATCCAATCAGTCTCATTCCCCGGCTCTATTCCATCAAGTGCTCATCCAATTTCCTTTTGAAATCAATCTCTGCTTCCAACACCCTAATAGGCAGCGGGTTGCAGGTCATTACCACTCGCTGCATAAAAAAGTTCTTCTTCACATCTGTTCTCTATCTCTTGCCCAAAACCTGTGTCCCTCAGTCCTTGTACCATCAGCTAATGGGAACAGCTTTTCTTTGTGTACCTCATCTAAACCTGGCAATCTCATACACCTCGATCAAATCTCTCTTCAATCCCCTTTGCTCCAAGGAGAACAACTCCAAATTCTCCAACCTAACCTTGTAGTTAAAATCCCTCATCCCTGGGACCATTCTGGTAATTCTCCTCTGCACAGTCTCAAGGACCCTCGCATCCTTCCTAAAGTGTGACTAGAACTGGTCATAATACTCTAGTTGTGGCCTAACCAAAGCTTTATACAGCAAAACTTCCCTCTATTTATGAATCCCAAGATCCCATTTGCTTTACAAACCATTCTCTCAATAGGTCCTGCCACCTTCAAAGATCAATGCATCTACACCCCCAGGTCCCTCGGTTCCTGCACACTCTTTAGAAATGTCTCCTTATCCCTTCTGCCAAACTGCAGTACTTCACCCTTCTCTATTAAATTCCATCTGCCAATTGTCTGCCCATTCTGCTAGCCTACCTAGCCTTAAGTTGATTGGTATCATCCTCACTGCTGTAGAAATCACCCTGCTTTTATTGGGAGAAGTTGTTGAATTCTGTTTGCTGCATTTTGCACTCTTTAAATTCACTCTGTAAATACTGTTTGCTACAAGATACACTGCTTGCTGTAAATCCTGCACTGCCAATGCAGTGGCTGACACAATGCTGTCAATGCCCTCTGTAAAACGAACACTAGAACATTCTCTCTGAAAGCAGTCAATTCTTGCTGCCTCTGCAGTACACAATTCTGGCCACTGGATGTCTGCCTGCAGAAACAGAATAATACTCTGTGCTGTTACTGCACACCCCCACCCAGTGGTCAGAGTCAGCACTGTAACAGTACAATGAAATTCAGTGAAAACCAGTTTCATCTAGAATCAGAGAAATTTACATCATGGAAGGCAGCCATTCGGCCCATCGTGTTCACATGGCCAACAAGTAGCCATACAGCCTGATCCCACTTTCTGGCCATTGGCCTTGTAGATTACAGCTCTTCAAGTGCATATCCAAGTACTTTTTAAAAAGTATGAGAGTTTCCACCTCTACCACCGTTTCAGGCAGTGAGTTCCAGATCCCCACTGCCCACCAGGTGAAAATATGTCCCCTCGAATTCCCTCTAAACTCTCTACTACTTAGCCTAAATCTATACCCCACTGTTATGGACCCTCAACCAATAGCACCTTTCTATTCACTCTATCTAGACCCCTCAATTTTATACACTTCAACTAGGTCTCCCCTCAGCCTCCTATGTTCCAAAGAAAACAGCCCTAGTCTATCCAACTTTCCTCATAACTAAAATTCTACAGTCCAGGCAACACCCTCTTAAATCTACCCTGAACCCTCACTAGTGCAATCACATCTTTCCTGTAGTGCAGTGAGCAGAACTGCATGCAATACTGCAGCTGAGGCCTAACCAGTGTTTTATACAGTTCCAGCATAACCTCCCAACTCTTATATTCTGTGCGTTGGCTAATAAAGGAAAGTATCCCATATGCCTTCTTGACCACCTTGCCTACTTGCCCAGGGATCCGTGGACATGCACTCGAAATATCCCTTTGTTCCTCTACACCTCTCAGTATCCTACCATTCATTGTGTTTCCCTTGCTTTGTTAGCCTTTCCCAAATGCATTACTTCACAATTCTCCAAATTAAACCCATTTGACTAGTCTATTGCTATTTTCCTGCAATCTACCGCTTTCTTCATTATCAACCAGATGGACAATTTTTGTATTGTCTGCAAACTTCTTAATCATACCCCTTACATTCAAGTCCATATGTTTGATATATACCACAAAAAGCAAGGGACTGAGTACCGAGCTCTGTGACATCCCACTGGAAACAGCCTTCCAGTACACAAAAACACCCAAACAATAATTATCCTTTACGACCTACTCCTGAGCCAATTTTGGATCCAACTTGTCAATTTGCCTTGGATCCCAAGGGCTTTTACTTTGGTGACCAGTCTGCCATGTGGGACCTTATCAAAAGCCCTGCTAAAATCTGTATAGACTACATCAAATGCACTAACCTCACTGAATTTTTTGAGGTGGTAACAAGTAGGGTCAATCATGTTAGCCAGACACGACCTTCTCTTAAATCCAGGCTGACTGTCTTTAATTAATCTAAATGAAGATTTATCCTGTGCCTCAGAATTCTTTCTAATAATTTTCCCACCACTGAGGTTAGGCTGACTGGCCTGTATTTACTCAGTCTATTCCTTTCTCCCTTTTTAAACAGTGGTACAGTTTTAGCTGTCTTCTAGTTCTCTGGCACCACATCAGTAGCCAGAGAGGATTGGAAAATGATGATCAGAGCCTCCACTATTTCTTCTCTTGCTTCCCCCTTATCAGCCTAGGATGCATTTTGTCTGGGCCTGGGGATTTATCCATTTTCAAAAGATGTTAAACCCTTTAATACTTCTTCTCTCACCTGTTCATTTCATCTAATATTTCCACAGTCCTCCTCCCTGATTGCAATGTCTGCATCATCCCTCTCTTTTGTAAAAGGAGACAAAGTATTCATTAAGAACCATACCCACATCCTCCACCTCCATACACTGGTTACCTTTATGACCCCTAATCAGTCTTACCCCTTCTTTACTTAGCCTTTTGCTGTTTATAAATTTACAAGAAAAAAATGTTTTCCTTGATTTTACATGCCAATATTTTTTCATGCCCTCTTTGCTTTCCCAATTTCCTTTTAAGTTCACCCCTACACTTTTTATACTCCAGTTTTCTCCAGTAGAGCCCTCTATCTGTATAAGCTTTCATTTTTTTCTTTATCCTCTTTTAAGCCCCTTGACATTCAGGGGGCTGCTGGATTTGATGGTTCCACCTTTTCCCTTTAAGGGAACATACTTGTTCTGAACTCTACCTCTTCCTTGATTGCCCCTCTGACCTGGCACCGATTTATTTTCAAGTAGCTGTGTCCAATCCACTTTTAGCAAATCACATCTCAGCTTAGCAAAATTAGCTTTTCTCCCAATTGAAAACTTTTATTCCTGGTCAATCTTTGTCCTTTTCTGTCACTACCCTAAATCTGGAGCAGGGTTTCGATTCATGGGTCACTGGAAAGTGGGAACTGTACCGTTGGGATGGTCTTCACCAGAACCGTGCTGAGACCAGTGTTCTGGTGAGTCGTATAACTAGGACAGTAGAGGGCTTTAAAGTAAATAGTGGTGGGTGAGGAGAAAGAGAGCGGCGAGGGATCAAGTGAGAGAAGATACGATAAATTAAAGAGAGGGGACAAGGCAAGAGAGCAAGGCAGCAATAAGGGAAATAATCAAGAGTGTGGCAGGAAGGGACAGAATGCACAAAATTGCGTGCAAGCAGCCAAGCCTAGAGGTTGAGAAATAGTAAAAAGACAGAACTAAAGGCTCTGTATTTGAATGTGCATAGCATTCATAACAAATGAATTGACAACTCAAATAGAAATAAAAATGTATGATCTGATACAGAGACATGGCTGCATGATGACAAAGACTGGGATCTGAATATTCAAGAGTACATGACATTTTGAAATGACCGGAAACTAGGAAGAGGTGGAGGGGTAGTTCTGTTAGTTAAGAATGACATTAACACATAGAGAGGGGTGACCTTAGTTCTAAAAATCAAGATGTACAATCAGTTTGGGTAGAGACAAGAAATAATAAAGGTAGAAAGTCACTTGTGGAAGTAGTTTATAGGTCCCCTAACAGCAACCACACTGTAGGACAAGGTACACAGGAAGAAATAATGAGGGCTTGCGAGAAAAGTACAGTGATAATCATGGGTTATTTTAACCTACAGATAGATTGAACAAATCAAATTGGCAAAGGTAGCCAAGAAGATGGGTTCATGGAGTGTTTGAGACAATTTCTTAGAGCAGCACGTTCTAGAGCCAGAAAACAGGCTACTCTAGATCTGGTAGTGTGTAATGAGACAAGATTAATTAATGACCTCATAGTAAAGGCAAAAACCCCTAGATAGCAGTGATCATATGATTGAATTTCACATTCGGTTTGAGGGGAAGAGGAGTGGACCTAAGCCTAGTGTTTTAAATTTAAATAAGGGTAATTATGAGGGTTTGAAGACAGAGTTGGCTAAAGTAAACTGGGAAATTAGGTTAAGGGATAGGTCAGTAGAGATGCAGTGGCAGACATTTAAGGAGATATTTCATAACACTCAGCAAAGATACATTCCAGTGAGGAAAAAAGACACTAGGGGAAGGACGCACCATCCATGGCTAACTAAGGAAGTTAAAAATAGTATCAAATTGAAAGAAAAAGTGTACAATTCAGCGAGGGGTCGTGGCAGGACAGAAGATTGGACCAAGAATATAAAGACAGCAAAGAACAAATAAGAATAATGAGAGAGAAATTAGAGTATGAGAGAAAGTCAGCTACAAATATAAAAATGGATCGTAAGAGTTTCTACAAGACATTTAAAAAGGAAATAAGTAAAGTGAGGTGTTGGTCCTCTAGAGTGTGTCTGGGAATAATGGAAACTAAGGAAATGGTGGAGGAATTGAACAAAATTTTTGCATCTCTTCACTGTACAGAATACAAATAACATCCCAGAAATAATTGTGAAGAGTTGAAAGGGAGGGAGAAACTTGAAACAATTATCACCGGGGAAAGGGTACTGAAAAAATTAGAAGTAAGAGCTCACAAGTCCCCAGGTCCTGATGGACTTCATCCTAGGGTCTTAAAAAGTGGCTGCTGAAATAATGGATGCATTGATTTTAATTGTCCAAAATTCCCTAGGTTCTGGAAAGGTCCCTTCAGATTGGAAAATAACAAATGTAACTCCACTCTTCAAAGAAAGGAGGAAGACAAAGCAGGAAACTATAGGCCAGTTAGCTTAACATTCATCATAAGGAAAATGCTGGAATCTATTAAGGAGGTTACAGCAGGTCATTTAGTAAATCTCAATGCAATCAGGCAGAGTCAACAAACTTTTGTGAAACGGAAATAGTGTTTGACTAGTTTTTTGAGGTCATTTTGGGTCAGTGACCTTTCATCAGAACTGTTCTGATGAAGCCTCACTGACCTGAAACGTTAACTCTGCTTCTCTCTCCACAGATGCTGCCAGACCTGCTGAGTATTTCCAGCATTTCTGATTTTTATTTCAGATTTCCAGCATCCGCAGTATTTTGCTTTTATTATATGGATAAAGGGGAACCTGAAGTTGCCTCTTCAAAGGTTACTAAACAAAATAAGAGCCCATGGTATAGGGGGTAACATATTAGCTAACCAATCCTCTATCTATGCTAACAGGAAAGAGAGTAGGTTTTCAGGTTGGCAAGCTGTAACTAGTGAAATGCCACAGGGATCAGTGCTGAGGCCTCAACTATTTACAATCTGTATCAATGACTTGGATGAAGGGACTAAAGGTACTGTTGCTAAATTTGCTGATGACAGATAGGTAGGAGAGTAAGTTGTAAAGAGGACAGAAGGAGGCTACAAAGGGTTATAAAGTGAATGGGCAAAGATTTAACAGATGGAGTATAATGTGGGAAAGTGTGAACTTGCCCACTTTGGCCAAAGAATAGAAAAGCAACATTATTTAAATGGAGATTGCAGAACTGAGATGCAGAGGGATCTGGGTGCCCTAGTACACTAAACACAATAAGTTAGTATGCAGGTACAGCAAATGATTAAGGCAGCAAATGTATTGTTGTTTATAGCATGGGGAATGGAATATAAAGGTAGAGATGCTTTGCTATAGCTGTACAGGGCATTGGTGAGACAACATCTAGAGTATTGTGTACAGTTTTGATCTCCTTTCTTAAGAAAAGATACAATTGCATTGGAAGCAATTCAGAGAAGGTTCACTTGACTGATTCCTGGGATAAGAGGGTTATCGTATGAGGAAAGGTTGGACAGGTCAGGTATGTATTCATTGGAATTCAGAAGAATGAGGTGATCTTATTGAAACACAAGATCCTGAGGGGACTTGACAGGGTGGATGTTGAAAGGATGTCTCCACTTGTGGGACAGACTAAAACTCGGGGGCACAGTTTAAAAATAAAGGGGTCTCCCATTGAAGACTGATGGGCAATTTTTTCCTCTGAAGGTTGAGAGTCTGTGGAATTCTCTTTCCCAGAATATGGTGGATGCAGGGTTATTGGATGTTTTTAAGGCAGAGGTAGACTGACTCCCTGATTTGTCAAGAATAGTAGGTGTTCCGCAGGGATCAGTGCTAGGACCTTTGCTGTTTGTAGTATATATAAATGATTTGGAGGAAAATGTAGCTGGTCTGATTAGTAAGTTTGCAGACGACACAAAGGTTGGTGGAGTTGTGGATAGTGATGAGGATTGTCAGAGGATACAGCAGGATATAGATCGGTTGGAGACTTGGGCGGAGAAATGGCAGATGGAGTTTAATCCGGACAAATGCGAGATAAGGCATTTTGGAAGGTCTAATGCAGGTGGGAAGTATACAGTAAATGGCAGAACCCTTAGGAGTATTGACAGGCAGAGATCTGGGCGTACAGGTCCACAGGTCACTGAAAGTGGCAACGCAGGTGGATAAGGTAGTCAAGAAGGCATACGGCATGCTTGCCTTCATTGATTGGGGTATAGAGTATAAAAATTGGAAAGTCATGCTGCAGCTCACAGAACCTTAGTTAGGCCACACTTAGAATATTGCGTGCAATTCTGGTCGCCACACTACCAGAAGGACGTGGAGGCTTTGGAGAGGGTACAGAAGAGGTTTACCAGGATGTTGCCTGGTCTGGAGGGCATTAGCTACGAGGAGGTTGGATAAACTCGGATTGTTTTCACTGGAACGACGGAGGTGGAGGGGCGACATGATAGATGTTTACAAAGCTATGAGCGGCATGGACAGTGGATAGTCAGAGGCTTTTTCCCCAGGGTGGAGGAGTCAATTACTAGGGGACATAGGTTTAAGGTGCAAGTTCTTTACAGAGGGTGGTGAGTGCCTGGAACTTGCTGCCAGTGGAGGTGGTGGAAGCAGGTATGATAGCGACGTTTAAGAGGCATCTTGACAAATACATAAATAGGATGGGAATAGAGGGATACGGTCCCGGAAGTGCAGAAGGTTTTAGTTTAGGCAGGCATCAAGATCGGCACAGGCTTGGAGGGCCAAATAGCCCGTTCCTGTGCTGTACTGTTCTTTGTGTCGGCAGGAAAGGGGATGTGAGTCCACAAAAATGTGCTCTTCTATCTCCCTCCTACCGTTGAGAGGTCTACAATACTGTTCTTCAGTTCAACCCATATGGCCTCATTTATGATCATTCTACCATATCAACCCTTCTCACAGAGTATTGTTTCTTTGATTTCTCCCCCCCCTTCTTTTTTATCCCCTATATCTCATCTGAAAACCCCAAGAAATGTTCAGCTGCCCTCCTTTCAGCCATGTCTCAGTAACAGCTATATTATACTCCAATGTCAATCTGTGCTCTCAGCTCATCTACCTTATTCCTCAGACTTCAAGTATTACCATTTAGCACTGCCAAACCTCCTTGTTTATTTTCTAGCCTTGTTTCCTCTGCCTTCCAAACACACTTACTGATTTCCTGCCTTCCATTGCCAACTTTTATCTCCCTTCTGAATCTACTCTCAGGTTCCCACCTCACTCCCCAACAGCACTAGCAAAACCCCCTGCAAAGATATTGGTCCCACTCCTGTTGAGGTCCCATCTCCCCCAAAGGTGGGCCCGATGTCTTAGGAATGTAAAGCCTTCCCCTCCAGCACCATCTCTCCAGCCACGTATTCATCAGCTCTATCTTCCTACTTCAGAACTCACATGATACCAGGAGTAATCCAGAGATTACTACTTTTGAGGCCCTACTTTTCAATCAGTTGTTGGAGTTGGAGGTTGTCAGCATCAAATAAGACACTGAGATTGCAGAGTGTGGTTCAACCCAAAACACAGGCAAGGGAGAGGGATAGAATCAGTGGCAGAGATCAAACATTACAGCTTCAATCTTTCAAACTAACTGCAGTAAAGGACTGCACAATAAGCAGGCTGACAGTGGAAAGGTTGAGCAAGGTAGAGCTGTAATCAACGTACAAGTGGAACATGACCCCATGTCTTCAAATTATGTTACCAAAGCAAAACAAGTGAGAAATAGGAGGCCAAGGGGTAGATCAGGAAGTCATTACTAAAGATGCTAACTGATTCAGTTCCATGCTCAATTATTTAGTACCCACCAGGGAGAATGGTGTGGTTCACTGTCTCTAGATATGATAGATGGCTATACCAGCTGTGCACCAGCTACACTAATGCCTCCCATTCTTGGATTTGAGGGAGCAAAGATACATGAACTACTAGAGAAGACTTTTGTCAGGGACAAAGACATGAAAGACAGAAGATCAAACTGACAACTGCAGACATGACATTATGAAGGCATGGTCAAAGGCCAACAGCATACTTGTTGGGGCAGTTGTAACTACGGTGGAGTTGATTGGAGAGTCTGACATGGGAGGAAATGGGACTGGAATTAGGTAGGGTGACATAGGTGCTAAGGGACACAAGGAAGTAGTCAAGAGAGGGCCTTGACTGTGATCAAGACAATGGTATTAGAAAACCCACAAGATGGGAAGGTCATAGTGACTTCTTGAATTTAGCAAGGAGTGTTTGCGTGGAGGTAGAGGTTAAGGGAGGACAGGAGAGAAAATAAGATCAAGGTGAATTGAAGTTAGAGATGGATCCGTAGAAAATTTCCCTAATGGAATAGTTAAGTCTTTGCATCTAAACTGTTGTCAACTCTGCTCAGGGCAGACAAAGAATATCAATAAAAATGCTGAAAATATTTAACAGATCATTCCACATCTGTAAAGAGAAAGTAACAGGTTCAAATCAGATAATCCTTGGTCAAAAGGCTCAGACTAAAGATTACTGAAAATATAACCTTTTATTTGGCAGCTGCTGACTGGCTTGTATTTCCTACATTGCTTGCCTCCAGCCAACATAATTCAGATTAATAATTTTCCACATCACAGTATTCCAGAGTGCGTCATTTAGACTGATACAGGAGGCTGCCATTCAGCCTGTCCTTTTTGAAGATATTCGATTAGATGCACACCCCTATTCTTTCCCAATAGCTCATTAAATGTCCCCCCCCAAAAAAAAATTAAGCACTTCCCTTTAGAATTAAACTACTTAATTCGCTTTTCTTATTTTCAGAAAGTGCATTCCAAATCACACCTTGTGCAAAAAAAACATTATTCTGGGTCTTTTTGCCCAGGTGTCTCCTTTGGAGACTTTTCTGCCACTGTAAGTGTCATTTACATAAGCACAACATTCATGATTGCAAACAGCTGTATCAAATCTCTTAACCTTCCATGATACGAGGAGAGCAATCCCAATTTCTCCACACAAGTTCATTTCCAGTACCATTTAGTAAATCTCTTCCACAGCCTTTAAGACCTCAACATCCTTCCTAAAGTGTGGGGCCCAGAATTCAATATTTCAATTAAGGCCTAACCAGTTTTTATAAATGTTTACACAACTTCCTTTCTTTTGTACTTAAATAAAACCAAGGATTTTTTTTTTAAACTACCATTTACACCAGATTTTTGGTCATGCTTCCCCATTAAAATTGTACCACTTAGTTTATGCTGCCTTGCTTCATTCTTCCCACAGAAATGCATCACTTCACATTTCTCTCCTAAATCTATGGCCTCTTGAGGTCTGTTACTGTCCTTATTTTCCACATTTCAGTGTTTCATGAGAATCCATAACATCACCATGCAGAAAACATGAATTGTGCTTTTAATTGTAATGTATTTAGTGCAATACTAACAAAACAGGACTGACCACCATTGGCAAGCTCGTTTTATTTACAAAAATGGAGCATCACAAAAATTTGCTTCTCCCATGTGAAGACAGTAGAAAGTTGTTCAACAGTTGAGTACGTCCATTTCACTGCATTAGATTGCACTCCTGCTCCTTTTGTAATTTAGTCCAACTATAAAAGAAAGTTAAATGCATTATACATAAAGCACATTTACAGCAAAAGCAATTTACAAAGACAAGCAAAACTAGAAATGGCTAACTCAGTTCCATAACAGCCCATTACTACACCATTAACACACCAGTTTATAGATAGATTCCAAGCTCAATGCCAATTGATATCCACACTGAATCACAACAGGGAGAAAACGGCCAGCCACCCACCTAACTTGTCAGAAGTAAAAGTGGAATTATCAAGACTCTCACTCAAGTCATGTAGAAAAAATCTGCAATTTAGCACCAGATCACAATCCTCAGCAACACTATGCACTTGCTTCATAGAGAATAAAAGGGCTGTAATGATTTATAGAAAATTATGCACAAATTATTCACTGCTCAACTCCAAAATGTACTGATATTAAAGACGTCAGAGACCGTTTTCTTGCATTGCGTTGCTCAAGTCAGATTAATTTTTTGATTAAGATCTTTTTAAATCAACCGCCCTTAACATTGCAGGCCACTAAAATGCATACTACTGCAGCACTTTAGTCTCAGTTGCGATTGAGAAATTCAACTACGTTTCCACAGTACCGACAATTTATCCAAAACATTAATTAAACTTAAACAGTGGCCCAAGACACGGCCCTCCGGCTGGAATACACAACGTATTTTTTCTGTAGACCTGACTGTGGCGTAATGAATACCTCAAGAATTAAGTTTGTTTGAACTATACGAAAATAACTTGCCTTCACTATATTACTATGTTTTAGGGATAATCCCATTTCCTTACATATGTGGAAAGGAAGGGTGCGGTGCTCAATCGGTGCCAGAAACATCACGGTTCCTCCGTCCGAGTGACGGCAGATACCTAGCGACGCTCACTGATATTGCCCCCCCCCCAACTCCCACACTCCCCTTACCGCCGCCCGGGGACAGAGCGCGCCAACACGTGCTCCGCTAGCTGCGCTAGGCCCTCATCCTCGGGCTGGGAGCCGTTCCTTTACCTTGACGAAGCCGATGTCTTTGGCGTATTGTCTAAAACATTGGCGGCACATATTTAGGCCGTACTTCCGGATCAGGCCGTGTCGATTCGCACAGACTCGACTAGAAGGTGAAGGAAGGAAAGAAAAGCAGTGAGATTAGTTGAGGAGACAATAAAGGAAACCCCGGGCCTAGGCCTCCCACTCGACCACACCACACAAAACCACTTGTCACCAACCCCCGCGAACCGACTCGGAATCTCCGGGGACGCACCATGAACGGGAGCCCTGGCCAAATTTCCTGGGATGGGACCAGTAGAGCTGCTGATGACCCATCACTAAAAACGGCAGAAGACCCAAAAGAAAGAGGCCGGGCCGCGCACGCGCTCTTCAACCTCTTCCCGGCGGCCCCAGCGCGCTCATTTGAATATCACGTAAATCACAGGTTCAGGACGTAAGACGCAGCGCCTGTCCAACATGCAATTGAATGGGAGGTGGCATTGGGAAGCTCAGTCTGACTGAACAGAAATCAACACTACGAGTGCCCCATTTAAGAGGGAGGGAGCACCACCAGCAGCAGCTAAAATTAATCTAAATGAGATCCAAGCAAACTGAGAGACGTTTAACGTGAATTTGTGTCCAAACCTCAATAGAGGGGTCAGGAAAAGTTAGATGGATGGGATTGAGATCAGAAGGTAGGTTTCATGGGCAAGCACAGCATCTCCTAGGTAAGGGGTGGAATAAAAACAGAAAATGCTGGAAACATTGAGCAGGTCAGACATTTGTGGAGAAATCTGGCCATCCACAGGTCCCATAGGGGTGGTCACTCTGACTGCCTGCCTCTCTTCTCCAGCTTTGTCCACACCTGTGTGGACCTGGAGAGGGAGCATGCAGTGTCCACCAGTACACTTGAGGTTTTTTGCAACCAGTGGGTACTGCAGGGACTGGAGTGTAGATTGACACACATGTAGCATTATTATTTAATTTGTTTAATTTCCGTTGGTTTTTATGATTTGGGTTTCTATTAGATTTGCCCCACTAAAAAGGGGGGATTTTTTGTTAGATTTTGGGTTTTAATTAAAAGGGGCATCTATGGAGAAGGGATTGGAGAGTATTTTGGACATGGGTGACAATGTTATTAAGTTCCAAATCTCCTTTATCTTTTATGATTTAGATCTATTAGTTATGCCTCTCTAAAAAGAGGGCACTTTTAGGTTTCTTGTTTGATGACAGGAACCCAGTGTCTCTTTATAGTTAATTAAGAAAAGGCATTTGTGAAGAAAGTAAGATGTCGCTGGAGTTTCAGGTCTATGACCCTCCGTCACAACCGGTTGACAAAGGATCATTTATATTATATTTTTTTATATTTAGAGATACAGCACCGAAACAGGCCCTTCGGCCCACCGAGTCTGTGCCGACCATCAACCACCCATTTATACTAATCCTACACTAATCCCATATTCCTACCACATCCCCACCTGTCCCGATATTCCCCTACCACCTACCTATACTAGGGGCAATTTATAATAGCCAATTTACCTATCAACCTGCAAGTCTTTGGCTGTGGGAGGAAACCAGAGCACCCGGCGAAAACCCACACAGACACAGGGAGAACTTCCAAACTCTGCACAGGCAGTACCCAGAATTGAACCCGGGTCGCTGGAGCTGTGAGGCTGCGGTGCAAACCACTGCGCCGCCTCATGGGCCGGAATTTTTCATTGGGCGGGAAGCCCCATCCACCAGCTGAAAAGTCGGTGGCAAGCCCACCTCTGCTGGGCCTGGGGTGCCAGACCTGGATTTTTCGCTCCCCAGGCCTTTAATTGGTCTAGGGCGGGACTTCTACCTCCTTGAGGCAGGAAATCCCACCTAATGGTGCTGCCAGCCAATCAGTGGGTCGGCAGCTCTTAGTCCCAGCAGCACCACCAGGAGTAGTGGCCACTGCTCGGACTATACCCAGTCATCGCAAGCAAGATGAAGGACGGCCCCGCTTCTAAGGTAAGTTTTTAGGGCCTCGCCAAGGAGAATCGGTCAGGCCCCAGTGAGGCTGGGGGGGAGGGGGAGTGTTTTGCGTTGGGGCAGCCCTCCGTGGGGCACAGGTGCGCGATCAGGTGGGCCCCACACCAGCCCACAAGAAGGCCACCTGGTTTTACCAGGCAGGTTTTTTGAGACTTCTGCCATCCGGCCATCAAAGGTAAAGTACCTGTGGCGGCAGGCAGAGGCCCTTATGTGCCAGTTAATTGGCCACTTAAGGGCCTTGATTGGCCTGGGGTGGGTAGGCTGTTGCTCACTGCTTCCGGCCTGTGTAAAATTACAGCGGGGGTGGGAGGGGGTTGGGAATGCTCCCCCCAACCAGCCAGCTTGTTTGCGGGGGGAGCAAAATTGCTGCCCTGAATTCCACTTTCCTCTCTCTGTAGCTGCTGACTCTCCTGCTGAGTGTTTTCAGAACTTTATTTCGGGTTTGCAGCATGAGCAGTATTTCTCTTTCAGTGACTCCGCAGCACTGCCCGCAGCCCCTGTGGGCATTGACTCCTGGTCTCCAGCAGTTGCTATAGCAAAATACTGCAGATGCTGGAAATCTGAAATAAAAACAGAAAGTGCTGGAAATACTCAGCAAGTCTGGCAGCATCTGTGGAGAGAGAAGCAGAGTTAATGTTTCAGGTCAGTGACTTGTGTTCTGATGAAAGGTCACTGACATGAATCATTAACACTGTTTCTCCACAGATGCTGCCTGACCTGCTGAGGGTTTCCAGCACCTCCGATTTTTACTCCAGCGGCTGCTATTGGTTCCAAGTTGGGCCAATGGAAAGGCGCCGTGTTGGTTCTCGTCATGAGGCGCGGGCGGCCTGAAAAATTTCCGCTGGTTCACCGAACTATCGAGCTGAGCTTTCTTGGAGCTTGTACCTCACTCCTGGACCACCTTCCATGGTAAACGCAGCTCAAGTAACTGGGGGAGTGGCCGCGTGGCAGCTGCTGCTGCTGCTGCAGCGTGGAGGTTGTGGCCCGGCTGTAAGCCGCTCTCTAACCGCCATTTGTCAACTGGGGTCGCTGCTCCATCTCCGCTCATCTGTTCACTAACCTGTAATTGGTGAGAAATACTTGTCCTGTTTTAAATCCCAATGCTTTTAAATTCCGGATTGCCGCCTTTGCAGAAAATATAAGTTTCCTACAGTAAACAAAGTTTGCTTCCCTGTAGTTTATTTCCAGCATTTTCTGTTAAACTGTTTGAGTTGATTTGCCCCGCCCTCATATTTGTGTCTCTGGATGACGTTTTTTTGTTTTATATCAGACTTTAGGAAACAGAAGTCAGGAAGTAAGAGTCAGTAGAATTTGCGTTCTGTTGAATACTGACGAATTGCTAATTTCAACAAAAGATTTGCTACAAGTAAAACAAATCCATCCCATACGCTTTTGCTGCGCGCGAGCAAATAACTTGTGCATTTATATTGCTCAGTGGAAATATCGTAGGAATATATGATGGGGTAGACCTTTGTCACACCATATGTTTGGAGTGGCATAGACGTTTTTTTTTTGTAGTGGGAGGCAGTGCCAGCAGATAGCTTGCCAGACCAAATAAAACTACTAAAAACATCTAATTTTCAAATAGAAATTTCATCATAAAGTTCGAACGGATTACTTCTATTAATCTAACTATTCAAATAAGGCAAATTTAAAAAGGCTCGTTAGACAAAAGCTTTAAAGCATGGAGTCCAAGCATGATAATTTTTTTCCTATTCATTGCTATATTCTGGTGAACATTAGCACAAAAGAGAGGGATGACCTAAGTTTAGGAAACCAGGATGTAGAGGCAGTTTGGGTAGAGATGAGAAATCATAAAGACAAAAAGTCACTTGTGGGAGTGGTATACAGGCCACCTAACATTAACCACACTGTAGGATGGGGTATAAAGGAAGAAATAATGGCAGCATGTCAGAAAGGTACAGCGATAATTATGGGGGATTTTAACCTACATATAGACTGGAAAAAATCAGATGGGCAGACGTAGCCTAGATGAGGTGTACATTGAATGTTATTGGGATAATTTCTTGGAACAATACGTTCTGGAGCCAACCAGAGAGCAGGCTATACTAGATTTGGTATTGTGCAATGAGTTAGGATTCATTAATGACTGCATAGTTAAGGTGCCCCTGGGTAGTAGCGATTATAATATGATTGAATTTTACATTCAGTTTGAGGGAGAGAAGAATGGGTCCAAGACTAGTATTTTAAACTTAAATAAGGGCAATTATGAGGGCATGAAAGCAGAGCTAGCTAAAGTGAACTGGCAAATCCGGTTAAGGGATAGGTCAATAGCGATGCAGTGGCAGACATTTAAGGGGATGTTTCAGAATACACAGAATAGATACATTTCAACGAGAAGGAAAAATTCCAAGGGTGGGACCTGCCATCTGTGGTTAACTAAAACAGTTTAAGATAGTATCAAACTTAAAGCATATAATTGTGTGAAGATGGGAGGCAGGTCAGAAGATTGGACAGAATATAAAAAACAGCAAAGAATGACTAAAAGATTGATGAAGGAAACAGAGTATGAGAGAAAGCTAGCTAGAAATATAAAGTCAGTTAGTAAGAGTTTCTGTAGATATTTTTTAAAAAGAGTTAAAGTGAGTGTTGGTCCTATAAAAAGTGAATCTGGGGAATTAATAATGGATAATAAGGAGATGGCAGATGAATTGAACAGATACTTTGTATCGGTCTTCACTATTGATACAAGTAACATCCCAGTATTAGCTGTAAGTCAGGAAATGGAAGGGAGGGAGGAACTCAAAAAAAAAATCACAATCACCAGGGAAGTGGTACTGAACAAATTGTTGGAGCTGCGGGCTGACAAGTGCCTTGGTCCTGATGGGCTTCAACTTGAGGTGTTAACAGAAGTGGCTAGTGAGATAGTTAATGCATTAGTTTTAATTTTCCAAAATTCACTAGATTCGGAGAAGGTTTCGTTAGATTGGAAAATAGCGAATGTAACTCCTTTATTCAAAAAGGGAGAGAGAGAGAAAACAGGAAACTGCAGGCTAGTCAGCTTAACGCCTGTCTTAGGGAAAATATTAGCTATTATTAAAGACGTTATAGTAGGGTATTTAGAAAAATTCAAGGTAATCAGGCAGAATCAACATGGTTTTGTGAAGGGGAAATCATGTTTAACCAATTTATTGGAGCTCTTTGAGGGAGTTACATGTGCTGTGGATAAAGGGGAACTGGTGGATGTATTGTACTTAGATTTCCAGAAGGCATTTGATGAGGTGCCACACCAAAGTTTATTGCAGAAAATAAAAGCTCATGGTGTAGGGGGTAACATATTGGCATGGATGGAAGATTGGTTAGCTAACAGAAAAGAGAGTAGGCATAAATGGGTAATTTTCTGGTTGGCATGATGTAACTAGTGGTGTGCACAGGGATCTGTGCTAGAGCCTCAACTTTTTACAATTCATATAAATGACTTGGATGAAGGGACCGAAGGTATGGTTGCTAAATTTGCTGATGAGACAAAGATAGGTAGGAAAGTAACTTGTGGAGAGGACATGAGGCTACAAAGGGATACAGATAGGTTAAGTGAGTGGGCAAAGACCTGGCAAATGGAGTATAATGTGGGAAAGTTGGAAACTGTCCACTTTGGCAGGAAGAATAAAAAAGCATATTATCTAAATGGTGAGAGATTGCAGAGCTGAGATGCAGAAGGATCTGGGTGTCCTAGTGCATGAATCGCAAAAGGTTAGCATGCAGGTACAGCACTTAATTAGGAAAGCTAATAGAATTTTATTGTTTATCGCGAGGGGAATTGAATACAAAAGTAGGGAAGTTATGCTTCAGCTATACAGGGCATAGGTGAGACCACATCTGGAGTACTGTGTACAGTACTGGTCTCCTTATTTAAGGAAGGAAGTAAATGTGTTGGAGGCAGTACAGAGAAGGTTTACTAGACTAATGCCTGGAATGGGTGGGCTGTCTTATGAGGAAAGATTGGACAGGCTAGGCTTGTATCCACTGGAATTTAGAAGAGTAAGAGGTGACTTGATTGAAACATATAAGATCCTGAGGGGTCTTGACAGGGTGGATGTGGAAAAGATGTTTCCCCTTGTGGGAGAATCTAGAACTAGGGGTCACTGTTTAAAAATAAGGGGTCGCCCATTTAATTCAGAGATGAGGAGAAATTTTTTCCCTGAGGGTCGTGAGTCTTTGGAATTCTCTTCCTTAAAAAGCAGTGGAGGCAGAGTCTTTGAATATTTTTAAGGCAGAGGTAGATAGATTCTTGATAAGCAAGGGAGTGTAAGGTTATCCGGGGTAGGTGGAAATATGGAGTAATCAGTTCAGCTGTGAATTTATTGAATGGCGGGGCAGGCTCCAAGGGCCAAGTGGCCTACTCCTGCTCCTAGTTCATATGTTCGTATTAGAATTGCAAGCCCAACTAATTAGTTTTCGTGAATGAATTGTAGCAATTTTGGGGGGATGTTTGAACATCACCGCTTCTGCCTTCCACCACCCCACCGTTGAGCCTACACCACTGCCAGTTGGGTGAGATGCTTCAGCCATTTGCTAGTGTTTATGTTTGCAAATGAAGAAAATTCCAATGAATTCCAATTTTCATTTTAGATAAGAGATACTCCAGTATGAATAACCTTATTTAAAAAAAGGATTACTTCAATGGTTCCTGCTTCACTGAATTTATTGCTCAGTAGCTCAAGAAGGTCCTCTGTCTTTGAGGAAGGTGGCATTGGTAGGGCAGTGATAGGAGCCTGCAAATTACCTCAGTGCCTTTGGGTCGGGGAGGGGAATATCAGCCAGGGTTCCCTTTTCTGATAGCTGTCCTGTAACCTCTGCTCTGAGTTTTTTTGTGTGGATATTTGGTGATGACCAGATTGGGTTTGACTATGATACACTTGCCTATGAAATTATTTGCTGATGCTCACTTTCTGAGCTCACACTTTAATAATGGGTACTATGGTGATGTCCTGGGCATTGCCTGGCACCTGTGGAACTGTGCCTCAGGGAGGAGTTTTCAACAGAAGCATGGCAAAACTTTTTTTAGATTTTTTTTAAAGTATTGTTTCATTTGAGCCTTGGATGTGTTTAGTTGAATCTTTTCTGAATAATTTTGATGTGAATTTGCTCATTAATAAACAGGTAAAATCTATAGAAAGATTTATTTTGCTTCTGGTACCCAGCAAAACACTCAAGTTATACAACTTAGGAAAATAAAATCAATTTTAAACCTTCTTGTGAATTTTAGCTGTGAAATTGAGAGGCTTGAAGTTCAAAAACTTCATGTCTTAATTTGGAGTCATCAAATTCTGTGCTTGAGACAGTATATCTTTGCTGAAATTTTGCAGGAATTGTTTTGGGAGAGAAAGTACTTTATTGATTTGTTTTTGTGTTACTAGTTTTAGCTTTATTGGTAAATAAAATAAACTCACTGAAATTAAACTGATCTGGGTGCTGGGCAGCATAGTGGCACCATACATTAGCATCATAAACTATTGCATTGTATGAGATGTGGCGTTATGGTGATAATTCCCCATTCATTTGGTCTGGCTGTCCAAATGAGGCATAAAGTGGATCCTAATTCACATCAAGTCCCATTCATCCATCAATATTGCGCTTGCAGATCTACATTGGCTCCCAGTGCAGCACCACCTTGATTTTAAAATTCTAATAGTTTTCAAATCTCTGTGATCTCTCCCCCTCCCTATCTCTGTAACCTCCTGCACCCCAAGACCCTCTGAGATCTCTGCAGTCTTCCAATTCTGGCCTCTTACACATCCTCAATTTTAATTGTTTTTCTATTGAAGACCGTACCTTAGCTCCCTGGGCCTGAGGCTGTGGAATTGCCTCTTTCAGCCTCTCTGCCTTCCTACCTATTTCCCCTCTTTTATGACGCTCCTTAAAACCCTTTTCAATAAAGCTTTTGGTCTTCTGTCCTAATATTTCCTTATGTGTTTTGTTTCCTATGAAGTTTTGGGACATTTTACTTTGTTAAAGGTGTATAAATGCAATTTGTTGATGATAAACCCCCTCCAGTGAGGCAAAATGCACAGACAAGTCATCCCGGAAGTGTTCATATCACCCTGTAGCATTGGCAAAGAAGTAGGAGCTTGTCACCTTTCTCTGGATGATGCCAAAAAAGGCAAATGGTCAAAACTATGATTTGAGTGAGAAATGGTTAATTTTCTAATCTTGGCTTGTACGAATCCTAGTATCTTTTCTAAAACTAAAAGTTAACTGCTGCTATTTTCTGGTGGCTGTAACTACAATCTCTGCAGACAAAGCATGTCTTATGGATATTGATATTTTGTTTTAAAATATTATTGGGCTTCTTGTTGCCATGGATATGGATGTCTAAGTGTCTCATGAGTCTTGTAGTACCTTAATGTTTGAGGCTCTATTGCATATCAATAGAACCTATAAAGAAACAGAATATAGAGGCATGTTTCATTATTTTGTGGGGAAACACTGGTGAATCAGCAGCTAATGTTTTGTACTGCTCAAGCTGATTTGTGCAATTCTGGCAGGGATGACAAAATGAATACTAGTTGCTGACCCAACATCCTGGAATGTTGAGTCATGCAGCAAACAACACAACTCAATGAGCAAAACAATCCAGTTTACTAAATGTTGAAGGAAAATACAGAGTCAATGTGTCTCATTCAAACATATTAAATGTTTAAATATAAAACACCAATGTAATTTCAGTTACCAAAAAAGCAATTGCCAAACATTTTGCCTAATATTGACAAGCAACTAGCAATTTGGAGTTAAGAAGTTGCAAGAGCTTTGTTTTGCAACTTCCATTTTTAATTGTCACTGATTTCTAATTTAACCACTACTATCAATGGTATGCATGTGTAAAAATTTGAGTGGTGGGGGGAGCAGGATTGAGGCACAGTTCAAAATGCTGTCTGCTGGCATAACCCATGTGTGGAAGGACATAATCTATACTTGTATAGCATGGTGCTTGTCACAGTGGAAATAGTAAAAAAAAATTTAGATGCTCACCATAGAACTTACTGAAATCCTAGTGAGATAATACTGCCTACCATTCTTAAGATAACTTCCTTTAGGCTATAAAAAAAAAATGAGGTACAACAACAACTTGCATTTATATAGCACCTTTAACAAAGTACAACGTCCAAAGGTGCTTCACAGGAACATGGTCGAAGATGTAGTTTCAAGAAGTGTTTTAAAGGATGGAAGAGAAGTTGAGAGAGGGAAATCGAGTGTTTATGGCTTCGGCAGTTAAAGGCATGGCCACCAATGGTGGAACGATTAAAATTGGGGATGTGCAAGAGGCCAGAGTTGAAGGAGTGCAGAGATCTGCAAGGGTTATAGGGCTGGAAGAAATGACAGAGATAGGGAGGGGCGAGGCCGTGGAGGGATTTAAAAACTGGGATGAGAATTTTAAAATTGTCATTTGCTTAAACGGGAGCCAATATAGGTCAGTGAAAACAAAGGTCTTTGTGCAAGTTAAAATACGAGCAGCAGAGTTTAAGACCTTAAGTTTATGGAGGCTGGAAGATGGGAGGCCAACCTATTCGAAGAATGCATCTTGCAACAATTGATAACATTAATGGAGAAAGTATTTTTAAGAGTGCGTTTGGATGGTTAACTGGACTGAATCAGCGGTTGATACCATTGAAAGGTTTGGGATGGGGGTTTCAAAAGCAAAATACTGAAGATGCAAGAAATCGGAAATAAAAACAGAAAATACTGGAAATACTCAGGTCAGGCAGGAACTGTGGACAGAGAAACCGAGATAACAGTTCAGGTCAATAGACCAGCAGAAAGGAACCTCTATTTTTCCTTGGTGTTAGTCTAACTTTGGCCAGTAAAAATCCTGCAGCAGCTTGATCTGTGTTGAGTTTCAGCATCCTTTGGAATGCGCAAGTTCCCGATGACTTGTGCCAAAATTTGATAGATTCAGGAGAGTGGTAATCTGGGCCCAATTCCCCAAATTTCTGGCAGTGATATGAAATGACTGTTTAGTCAAGTTGTGCCTAGACATGCCTAACTGATTGATTGAACAAGGTAATTCATGAGCTTTTATTTAAAGCTCTGTGTGCAAGACTGGATGTACTACATACAGGCTCCTTGTAACCTGCATGCTTGTTTTCTTTGCATATCTTTGCAGCATCTACACTCGCTGAAATTTTAATTTTCCAAGAAACTCATTCTGCGGATGGTTCATGGACCAAGAGTATAATTCCATCTTTGTTACTGAAATGTTTCTTTTTTTGTAATGAAAAATGAAAATTGTTAAGATTTGGGATGAAAAATAGATGCAGGTTGGAAAATGCTTGCAGTATTTTTGCTTCCACAAGTGCATATCTACACGTAACAAAACAGCACTTGGGGGAAGCACTGAGGGTGGCAAGGGCACAGAATGTACTCTGGGTGGGGGACTTCAATATCCATCACCAAGAGTGGCTCTGTAGCACCACTACTGACCGAGCTGACAGAGTCCTAAAGGACATATCTGCTAGACTGGGTATGCAGCAGGTGGTGAGGGGTAAACATACTTGATCTCGTCCTCACCAATCTGCCTGCCGCAGATGCATCTGTCCATGACAGTAGTGGTAGGAGTGACCACTGCACAGTCCTTGTGGAGACGAAGTCCCGCCTTCACATTGAGGATACCCTCCATCGTGTTGTGTGGCCCTACCACCGTGCTACATGGGATAGATTTCGAACAGATCTAGCAATGCAAAACTGGGCATCCATGAGGTGCTGTGGGCCATCAGGAGCAGCAGAATTGTACTCGACCACAATCTGTAACCTCATGGCCCAGCATATCCCCCACTCTACCATTACCATCAAGCCAGGAGACCAACCCTGGTTCAATGAAGAGTGCGGGAGGGCATGCCAGGAGCAGCACCAGGCATGTCAACCTGGTGAAGCTACAAAACAGGACTGTCTGCGTGCCAAACTGTGTAAGCAGCATGCGATAGACAGAGCTAAGCAATCCCATAACCAACGGATCAGATCTAAGCTCTGCAGTCCTGCCACATCCAGCTGTGAATGGTGGTGGACAATTAAACAACTAACTGGAGGAGGTGGCTCTACAAATATCCCCATCCTCAATGATGGGGGAGCCCAGCACATCAGTGCGAAAGTTAAGGCTGAAGCATTTGCAACAATCTTCAGCCAGAAGTGCCGAGTTGGTGATCCATCTCGGCCTCCTCCTGAAGTCCCCAGCATCACAAATGCCAGACTTCAGCCAATTCAATTCACTCCGAGTGATATCAAGAAACGACTGAAGGCACTGGATACTGAAATTCTATTTTTGTGTCCACACATTTGCTTAAAACATCAAAATACCCACTCATTATTTCTACAATTTGGAGAAGATGTATTGCATTTAAAGAATAAAGGATGGGTAATTTCTCCACTTTTAGAGCTTTGCGAAGTTTTAAAAACACATGGCCCGTGTGCTGGCCGTTGCAATGCGATGTCCTCAACTCTTGATTGCATTTTATATGTTTTGCTGTGTGCACCATCGTACGTCAGAAATAGTACAGTAAATAAATAAGACGTAGTCAGAATTAATGAAGGGGTTAGGCCGGGCAAGAAGAGTATTGGTGAAGTCCTTCCGTCAGACGTTTGAGTTGTGTGTTTTTGTTGTGCACAGTCCTCTCTCGGCTTTTGTTTTCCCCTGATGCTGAATACAAATTTACATGATCCTGAACCCGTGCAGAACGTGGTGATGTGGTTATTTGTCCATTCACTACAATGTTCTCTGGTACAAAGCTGAGCTGTTCCCGCCCTTCTGAATGTACACTACGTGCGCCGACGACTAATCCTCATGGCGGTTCCAGGATGTAAATAGAATCTGAAAGGGCTCTGGACAGGGAAGGTCATATTATTCCAGTGCAGTCACAGCACCGCTTCACTACAAACCCGTTTTAAACTTTGAGCAATTGAGACAAATACAGGATGTTGCGTATTCAATTGTAATCGAATTGTCTGTCTCAGGACGTGACAAATCGAAACGTTAATGCTGGAAACAACCTGTTTCTCATGTCGGCAGAAGAGCCGGATGACATGAATCTACTGGAGAATAGATTATACTGGAAGAGCACGTTGTAGAGTGAAGCAACTGAACTCTCCCCTAGTTGGCACTGCGCCAAAACGGGTTTACATCAGACTCGTTCACAAGTTTTTTTTAAAGCAATAGTGTTTTTCGGAGTTAATAATTTAAGATCCAATCCCCCACCCTTCCCAGCATATTACCACCTCTCTCTCTCCCGGGTGTTGTCCGTGTAACTGACCGAGATTAATGCGGCTGCTGGGAGGTGGGGGTGTGATATGGTCTGCGGCTCCTATCAGTGACTGTATTAGCCGAGGAAGCAGCCAATCAGGAAGGAAAGCACACCGTGCATCCATACAAGTAACTTGTTTATGTGGTTGAAATCCATGGGAATGCCGTGTGATCCGATTGTCCAGAATTATGTCTTCAGGTGGTGATCATTTCATTACAGATACTATGAAACTCCAGTGCGAGGTGGAAGTCATCAATCGGATGCTCCCGACCTTCGGTATGAAGAATAGAGGGAGAGGAAACCGAGCTGTTTTGTCAATAGGGAAACACCACGAACGGAGCATCAAAAACAACTCTGCAACCATTCATCTCTTGATCTGTACCTTAAAAGACAAGGCAGGCTGTAAATACAAGGTGAGTTATACAGTACAAAATCAGTCAATCAAGTGTACTTTGGAAAGTATCCGACTAACAATATAATTTCACAAAAATCTCTTTGTAGTTGAAAGAAAATATAGAACAGTTTTTCACCAAATTTGTGGAAGAAGGAAAAGCTACCATCAGGCTGAAAGAACCAGCAGTGGATGTTTGTCTGAGTAAGGTACAAGCTGGATCTTTTTAAAAATTTTAAAGTTTTAATTCAAACCTGTTACTACATTGTCAATATATACTTGCTTAAAAATGGAGATGATTCTTTGATGACTAATTAGCAACAATAGTAAATTTTGAAGGCTGAAGAAGCTCGAGGGACCGTATGGTCTAGAGTCAGAGTGACAGAGTTATACAGCACAGAAACAAACCCTTCAGCCGATCGTGTCCGCGCCGGCCATCAAGCACCAATCTATTCTAATCCCATTTTCCAGCACTTGGCCCGCAGCCTTGTATGCTATGGCATTTCAAGTGCTCATCTAAATACTGCTTAAATGTTGAGGGTTCCTGCCTCAACCACCCCTTCAGGCAGTGTGTTCCAGATTCCAACCACCCTCTGGGTGAAAACATGTTTTCTCAAATCCCCTCTAAACCTCCTGCCCTTTGCCTGAAATCTATGCCCCCTGGTTATTGGCCCCTCCAATAAGGGAAAAAGTTTCTTCCTATCTACCCTATCTATGCCCCTCGTAATTTAGTATACCTTCATCAGGTCCCCCCTCAGCCTTCTCTGCTCTAAGGAAAACAATCCGAGCCTATCCAGTCTCTCTTCATAACTGAAATGCTGCAGCCCAGGCAACATCCTGGTGACTCTCCTCTGCACCCTTTCCAGTGCAGTCACATCCTTCCTATAGTGTGGCAACCAGAACTGTACACAGTACTCCAGCTGTGGCCTAACTAGCGTTTTATACAGCTCCATCATAACCTCCCTGCTCTTATATTCTAAGCCTCAGCTAATAAAGGCAAATATCCCATATGCCTTCCTAACTACCTTATCTACCTGTGCTGCTACCTTTAGTAATCTATGGACAAGTCCACCAAGGTCCCTCTGACCCTCTGTACTTCCTAGGGTCCTACCATCCATTGTATATTCCCTTGCCTTGTTAGTCCTCCCAAAATGCAACACCTCACACTTCTCGGGATTAAATTCCATTTGCCACTGCTCTGCCCATCTTACCAGCCCATGTATATCGTCCTGTAATCCAAGGCTTTCCTCCTCGCTATTTACGACACCACTAATTTTCCTGTCATCTGCGAACTTATCATACCTCCTATATTCACGTCTAAATCACTAATGTACACTACAAACAGCAAGGGTCCCAGCACCGAGCTCTGTGGTACACCACTGGTCACAGGCTTCCAATTGCAAAAACAACCCTCGACCATCACTTAGTGGCTGCCTGCCACTAAGCCAATTTTGGATTCGATTTGTCAAATTGCCCTGGATCCCAAGGGCTATTTGCTTCTTGACCAATCTCCCATGCGGGACCTTATCAAAAGCCTTACTGAAGTCCATGTAGACAACATCAACTGCTCCTACTCTTGCTCTTATTTCTTATGTTCTTGTAAGCTGTGATTAAAGTAGTATACGTGGTATCGGCTTCTCCAGCTCAAATCAGCAAGACTGAAGTCATCCTGTTTGATTTGCAGCAGAAACTTGGCACCCGTAAGCACTGATTCCATCTCCCTTCCCGGCTGTTTTCTCAGACTGAACCCACAGTTATGAATATTCCATCCTGAGCAACCTGACCTGAGGTTCAAAGTCTAGCACTGATGTGTCACCAAGGACAATCGCTTCCAAATTCTAATGCCCTCTTCTGTATGCCCCGACTACACGGCTGCTGTAGCTTATGCATACCATTATCTTCTTAGCAGCAGCCTCATTTCCACTGTACACATATATTTCAACTGATCTAAAATTTTGTATCCAATCCTACACAAAGTCCCACGCTCTATATGCTCCAGTAACATGCTCCAACAAACTTCTGTAATCATCAATTTTATGCCCTAGCTTGTGCACTTCACTCTTTCAACTTTGATTTCTTGCATTTATTGTAGTGAATGCATGGAGTGTGGTTAATAAGACTGGTGAGGTACAAGCGCAGATAGCCACCACATCATATTTCCACATGGCAATAACCAAGACCTGCCTCAAAGAAGGGCAGGACTGGGTGTTAAATATTCCTGGATACAAGGTGTTCAGGAAAGATAGGAAAGGGAAAAAAGGGGGAGTGATGGTATTGATTAAGGAGAGCATTGCAGTGCTGGAGAAAAAGGATGTCCCAGAGGGGTCGAGGACAGAATCAATTTGGCTAGAGCTAAGAAACAAAAAAGGTGCAGTTACATTGCTCGGTATTGTCTATAGGCCACCAGCTAGTGGGAAGGACTTGGAGGAACAAATTTGCAAGGAAATTAGAGAGGTGCAAAAATTATAGGGTAATTATAATGGACTTTAATTATCCAAACATAGACTTGGGTAATGGTAATGTAAAAGGCAGTGAGGGGCAAGAGTTCCTAGAGTGTGTTCAGGAAAAATTTTCTACAACAGTATGTTGCTCATCCAATGAGAAAGGAGGCACTGCTAGACCTGGTTCTTGGGAATGAGGTGGGCCAAGTGGATCAAGTATCAGTAGGACAGCATTTAGGGGATAGTAATCATTGTATCATAAGGTTTAGGCTAACTATGGAAAAGGACAAAGAGAAATCCAGGGCAAGAATAATTGGGAAAGCCAGCTTCAGTGGGGTAAGAATGGAGCTGGGGTGAATAAATTGGAGTCAAAAGTTGGCAGGAAAACCAGTAGGTGAACAATGGGTTACCTTCAAAGAAGAGATAGTTCGGGTACAGTCGAGGTATGTTCCCTCGAAAGAGAAAAATAGGGCAAACAAATCCAGAGCTCCCCGTATGAAAAAAGAGGTAAGGATTAAGATAAAGAAGAAAAAGTGTGCTTATGACAGATGCCAGGAAGAAAATACTATTGAGAACCAGGCTAAATATAGAAGGTCCAGAGGGGAAGTGAAAAAGGAAATAAAAGAAGCAAAGAGAGCATGAAAAGAGACTAGCAAGAAGCATTAAAGGAAATCCTAATGTTATCTATAGGCATATAAATAGTAAAAGGGTGGTAAAAGGAGGAGTGGAGCCCATTATGGACCAGAAGGGGGATTTACACATGGAGGCAGAGGGCATAGCTGAGGTATTAAATGAATACTTTGCATCTGTCTTTGCCTGGGTTGCATCTTCATCCTTGGTAACGTTGAAACAGGAGGTAAGTCAGACACTAGAGGGGTTTAAAATTGATAAAGAGGAGATATTTGATAGGCTGTCTGGACTTAAAGTGGATAAAGCACCAGGACCAGATGAAGTGCATCCACAGATTCTGAGGGTGGAAATCGTAGAGGCGCTGGATGCAATTTTTCAGTTTTCCTTAGACTCTGGGGTGGTGCCAGAGGACTGGAGAATTGCAAATGTTGCACCTTTGTTCAAAAAAGGGCGTAAAGATAAGCCCAGCAATTATAGGCCAGTCAGTTTAACTTCAATAGTGGGAAAACTTGTAGAAAAAATAATTTGGGACAAAATCTATAGTCATGTGGCCAAATGCAAGTTAATTAAGGAAAGCCAGTATGGATTTCTTAAGGGAAAATCATGTTTAACTAACTTGCTAGAGTTTTTTGAGGAGGTAACTGAGAGAGTTGATGAGGGCAATGCTGTTGATGTGGTGTAGATGGACTTTCAAAAGGCATTTGATACAGTGCTACACAACAGACTTGTGAGCAAACTTGTAGCTCATGGAATAAAAAGGACAGTGGCATCATGGATACGAAATTGGCTGAGTGGCAGGAAATAAAGAGTAGTGGTTAATGGATGTTTTTCGGCTGGAGGAAGGTTTGTAGTGGATCTCCCCAGGGATCAGTGTTGGGACCCTTGCTTTTCCTCAAATATTAATGACCTGGACCTTCGTGTACGGGGCACAATTTCAAAGTTTGCAGATGATACGAAACTTGGAAGCATTGTGAACTGAGGAGGATAGTGCAGAGCTTCAAAAGGACATAGACCAGTTGGTGGAATGGGCAGACAGTTGGCAGATGAAATTCAATGCAGAGAAATGTGAAGTGATTCATTTTGGTAAGGGTACAATTCTAAAGGGGGTGCAGGAGCAGAGGGACATGGGTGTATATGTGCATAAGTCATTGAAGGTGGCAGGACAGGTTGAGAGAGCGGTCAATAAAGCATACAGTGTCTTGGGCTTTATTAATAGGGGCATAGAGTGCAGTGGTTAACACCGCAGCCTCAAAGCTCCAGGGGCCCGGGTTCAATTCTGGGTACTGCCTGTGCGGAGTTTGCAAGTTCTCCCTGTGTCTGCGTGGGTTTCCTCCGGGTGCTCCGGTTTCCTCCCACAGCCAAAGACTTACAGGTTGATAGGTAAATTGGCCATTATAAATTGTTCCGAGTATAGGTAGGTGGTAGGGGAATATAGGAACAGGTGAGGATGTGGTAGGAATATGGGATTAGTGTAGGATTAGTATAAATGGGTAGTTAATGGTCGGCACAGACTCGGTGGGCTGAAGGGCCTGTTTCAGTGCTGTATCTCTTTTTTTAAAAAAATCTATTCTTCCAAAATTCCCTAGATTCTGGAAAGGTCCCAGCGGATTGGAAAGCCACAAATGTAACGCCTTAATTCAAGAAGGGAGCGGGGGGTCGGCGGGGGTGGGGGGGTGGTGGGGTGCAACAGAAAGCAGGAAACCATAGGCCAGTTAGCCTAACATCTTTTGGGAAAATGCTTGAATCCATTAAGGAAGTAGTAACAGGATATGTAGAAAATTATAAAGCAATCAGGTCACCTGTCCTTCCCTACCACCTACCTATACTAGGGGCAATTTATAATGGCCAATTAACCTATCAACCTGCAAGTCTTTGGCATGTGGGAGGAAACCGGAGCACCCGGAGGAAACCCACGCAGACACAGGGAGAACTTGCAAACTCCACACAGGCAGTACCCAGAATTGAACCCAGGTCGCTGGAGCTGTGAGGCTGCGGTGCTAACCACTGCGCCACTGTGCCGCCCCCATGGTTTAGATATTAAGCAGACCAAGTCTGGAATAAATTTGAATCAATAGTCCTATTTAGAGAGTGTTACTCCCATCCCAGTTAATAATGTTAGGTCATCACAGAAAGATGATGATCTATCTAAAGCAGAGACTGAACAATTGTGAAGTCTGGTGGGTCATTTAAACTGGTTGTACTCTCAGACAAGGCCTGATGCTAGTTTTGATGTTTCTGGAGTTATGCACGATGATGAAACATCCAAAAGTTGAGAGTGTTTTAATGGCAAATAAAATGTCCAATAAATCTGGAGAAATGTGTACTGAAGTTCCCATCCTTGGGTGACCCAAAGAACATGAAGCCAAATTTTTAGTGATGCTTTAGTTGATAGGTAAATTGGCCATTAGCAATTGCCCCTAGTATAGGTAGGTGGTAGGGAAATATAGGGACAGGTGGGGATGTGGTAGGAATATGGAATTAGTGTAGGATTAGTATAAATGGGTGGTTGATGGTCGGCACAGACTCGGTGGGCCGAAGGGCCCGTTTCAGTGCTGTATCTCTAAACTAAACGAAGCTTCACATGCTAATCTTGCTGATGGGTATTCAAGAAAATGGGAAATGTTGTCCTTTAGTTTGGAAGGCTAAGAAAATAAAACGTGTTAAAAGCACATTAGCTGCGGAAACACTGGGTCATGTGCAGGCAGTGGATATGGGCTTTTACTTATCAAATATTTGAGGTGAAATTCTGAACAAGGGACAAACTGAAGCTAGGATACCCATTGAATGTTATGTAGATAATCGTTCTTTGTGCGACAATGTACAATCTACAAAAAATGAGTGAGAAAAGACTATGTATTGACCTTGCTGGATTGAAAAAAGGCTGGAAAGAAAGGAAATCTCCAAACTTAAATGGGCAGATGCAAGCCATCAGCTATCTGATTGTTTCACAAAAAGAAATGCTAGTACAAAGAAATTGTTAGAAGTACGAGAGGAGGGGTGTCTCACAATGTAATACTTTGTACCCAATATGGAATTTATTTTGAAATGATCTTTGAGCATGTTAATCCAAGTTGTATTGTAAAAGAAAATAGGGAATCTGTTAATTGTGTGTTAGTGGTTTGATTATATGCAGGTGAAAGGTGTTAATTGGGGTTTTAGTTGAGTACTTATAAGCAGACACTCACTGAGACTGGTGGAGGGTTTGAGTGAGGAGCTATATATTGGTAATCCTTTAATTCTGTACAATAAATGTGAAACTGAGTAAATATAGGCTCCAGCATTTTCCTTCCATAACAAGCTCTCTGGAATTTAACAACAAACGCACATATACACCAGTTAACTGGAAAAATAAAGGGATTTTTGTTTTTCAAGCTCTCTTACAGGCAAAAGAAGACTTGCTCATTCTTGTAGAAACAGCAGATGAGATATGTTGTGTTTCAAACCTGGCATACAGTCTGGCCTCTGACTACATGTCGACAGGTCACTGGGATCTTTTAGAACGGTGTTGAGAATTAATTTAGCAGGCTTTTCTTCAAAGACAGGAGACGAGATGAGTTGACAAAGTGGGCTTGTCGGGGTCTTTTAGAAATGTGCTGGAAAGGTGAGCTGGGTTGTGGTCTTTTCTCCTTCCTTGGGAATTCTCTTCTCTCCTTGGAAGATCTATTCGCTCCTTGGAAGTTCTCTCCTTCTGCAGATTTTTTTTAAAGAGATGGAACAGGCTGGGCTGAGTTGGGGTTCTGACCTTCAGTTTTTTTTTAAACTCCAACCCCTTTTGAAATGTTCATTCCCAACTCCAAACAATTCAAAAGTGAAACTGGAAATAGAGAGTCCACCTTCTGACCTGTCACTTCTCTGCAAACATCTTCCCCAATTACGAGGGTTTCTGTTCCATTTTTAACTTGTCATGTGACAACCAGTAAATGATGTCAAACAAGTCCTTTCAATGTCGTCTTGATGACCCTCTTGGGGAAAAAAACTGGCCCAATATTTCTTCAATTTGACTATGAATCCTCAAAAAAATATTTTTAAAACAGAAGCACTTTCGTAACCCCTCCAATCTCGGAGGAATGAAATGCATTTAAAAATGGCATTTCACTACAAAGTGTAAAACAAATAGATGAAAACATTTTAAAACAGATTTTCACGCTCATCCCCAATCAATTTTTACCTGTAGTTAATACAATTCTGCTCTGTACCCTCTTTTCATTCAGATAACTCAAAACAATGTTAAAAGCTCTTTAAAGCATCTGCAATAACATTATTTTTGCCCGCAGCGTGGATAACCTTTAAGTGATAAGGTTATAATAGTAAACTCCATCGGAATAGTCTGGCATTCTGCTTTTTAAAATTTTCCACAAAATTTATCACCAAATCAGCCAACTGCAACCTTCCAAACAGAGCTTCTAGTTGTTCCAAGTGGTCCTTCCGGGTGTCCGTGTATACCAGCACATCAAGGTAAACTACACAGTTAGGAACATTGGCTACCACTTGGTTCATTAGTCTCTGATAGGTTGCTGGGGAATTTTTTTTTAGCCCGAATGGCATCACTTGGCATTGGAAAAGACCATCTGGTGTGACAAAGGCCTATATTTCTTTAGTTCAGGATATTAAAGAAACTTGCTGGTATCCCTTTAACAAATCCAATTTTTGTAAGAAACATGGCACTGCCCACTCTGTCAATACCGTCTTCCAAGTGAGGAATTTGGGTAGGAGTCTGCCTTGTTACTGCATTAACTTTTCTGTAATCTGTGCAAAGTCTAGTTGAACCATCAGGTTTAAGCACTAATACTACTGGCGAACTCCAGCTGCTTTGACTGGGTTCTATTAGGTGGTTTTCTAACATGTATTGGATTTCTGCTTTTACCTGGGCCTGTTTCTCTGGATTTGAGCGATTTAAGGGTGCAGTTTTATAGGAAAGAATTCCCCTATATCCACATCATGTGTGGCTAAGTTTGTACATCCTGGCTTTTCCCTACAGACTCTTTTAAATGCTGTGAGTAGCCTTGTTGGGTCTTCTCATTGTTTCGCATCTAAATATGAAAGCGTAGTATCCAATCTCACTAGTAATTCAGTATTAGTTAACCGGATAGTAGGAAGTTCAATTTGAGAATTGTTTCTGCCTCCTGTCTCATCCTCACTATCCCTTTCATCCTTCACTGTCCCTATTACCTGACATACATGTGCTTGCTTATCCTCCTCCTGGCAGTAATATTGTTTTAACATATTGATATGACCCAATCAGGTGATCTGGGGTGACAGTCAAATCATTTACCTTACCAATTCTCTTGACCACTTTATATGGACCACTGAACCGTGCTTTCAATGGTTCACCCTGTAAAGTCAGTAATACTAACACCTCATCCCCTGGTTGAAATGTTTGGGTCTTGGTATGCTTGTCTGCCCATTTCTTCGTAGTTGTTTGGGAAGCTTTAAGGTGTTCTTGAGCCACTTTGCAAGCTCTTGTGAGCCGTTCCGAGAACACGGATACATAATCTAGTACAGATGTTTCATTCCTCTGTTGTAAAAAACCTTCCTTTAATTAGTTTTGGAGGACCTTTTATCTCATGTCTGTAAACTAATTCAAAAGGACTAAAACCTGTGGACTCATTAGAAGAATCCCTAGTGGTAAACAAAAGAAATTCTAGCCCTTTATCCCAATCATGGGGATTTTCATGACTGTATGCCCTGATCATCGTTTTGAGGGTCTGATCGTACCTTTCTAAAGCTCCTTTTATGTGTGGGTGGTAAGCTGAAGACTTTAACTGTTATACACAAATTACCCATAACTTTCTGAAAAATTTTGGGCATAAAATTGCAACCTTGATCCGACTGAACCTCAATTGGTAATCCATATCTAGTGAAGAACTGGGTTAACTTCTCTACCACTACCTTAGCAGAAATTGTTCTCAAGGGAATGGCCTCTGGGAACCAGTAGCCATATCCATGACAGTGAGTATATATTGGTGTCCCACTTTTTGTTTTTTGGTAAAGTTCCTACGTAGTCTACCAACACCCTACTAAATGGTTCCCCAATAACTAGTATGGGAATTCGAGGTGCTGATTTTATGGCAGCTTGCAGTTTTCGCACAACCTGGCACACTTTACAAAACTGCACCATGTCCTTGGAAAGAACTGGCCAGTAAAAATGTCAACTTATATGTGATTGGTCTTCCGAATCCCCACATATCCCACTATAGAAATTTCATGCACTAGCGTTAATAGTTCCCAGCGATACTTTGGCATTACCACTAACTGATGAACTACCATCCATTCTTCATCTGCAGGTCTGTGAGGAGGTCTCCACTTCCTCATCAGAATCCCATTTTTAATATAATAGCCTTCTGGAACTCCTTTTGCCTCAGCTTCTGTTAGAGCTGATTTATGCCACTTTACTTAACTCTGGATCAGCTAGCTGAACCGTGATCAGAGAAGTCTTAATCAACATTTCCTTTGGATTATCCAAATCTCCCAAAAAAGTTTCAGATATTTGGCTATCTGTCTGTGGTGCCAATTGTGCCTCCAACAATGGAACTTGTTTAGCCATTGCTCGGGTTACGACACATGAAGGGAAAAATTCCTGGAACCTTTTCCTGCAACTGTTCTGTCTCTTTACCTCACTTAGTTTTTCTGTGACTACTGGAGAAGCTAGTATCTTCGCTCCGACCATTTCATTCCTCAGGAGTAGGTCAACTCCTACAATTACCGTTCCAGGCATTCGGTCACACTAGGTGCACCCGATACAAAGGTACGGGTATATACTCTCCGCCAATACCATTCACTAAAACTTTAGCATTCAGCGCGCTGTCTGGAAATGCTATACCTTTCCCCAGCATCCATAAGTATCCTGTATCCCTAAGTATAACTTTCGGTTTGCCTGCCTCACTTGAGGGATAAGGAGCTACTTTTCCTTTTGACAGGAATTCCCTATAACTCTCAAGTATCTTATTCACAACCCCCTGCACACTCATTGGTTTTGTATTTGGCCTTCCAGCTGCAGTCAGAGCTACAGCCCGATTTGTCGTACTCTTGGTCAGGACCCCTTTCTCTGCATTGGCTCTGTGTACCCCAATAACTCCCATTGATTTACCCCATAACGTTTAGTATTCTGCACGAAGGTGTCCCACCTTGTGACAATGATGACGCTTAAGCTTGCAGACTTCACTCCCACCCTCAACATCTTCCTGAGTTCTGATGAAGGATCACTGACCTGAAACGTTAACTCTGCTTCTCTCTCCATAGATGCTGCCAGACCTGCTGAGTATTTCCAGCATTTCTTGTTTTTATCTCAACATCTTCCTTCTTGGCCTGAAGAGGAGATCCTGGGGCATTCCCAGCTGTCCCTTCCTGTCCCCAGCTACTTGCCTTCCTTTCACTCTCCCATCTTCTATCCTTCTCTGATTTGTGGGGGTGACAAACATAGGGTTTGGGCTTGTAAACAAGCTTATAATCAACTTCCGCTGCCTGTCTGGCTGTTGAAACCTTCTGGTTCTCTACATGGTTCTTACTAACAGGGAATAAATTTTTAAATTCTTCCAAAAGAATTAGTTCCCTAAGGTTTTTATAGGTGGCCTCCATCTTTAGTGCCTGTAACCAACGATCAAAATTAATTTGCTTTACTCTCTCAAATTCTATATAAGTCTGCCCAGTCAATCTCCAAAGGTTCTGAACTTTCTGCTTGTGCAATTCAGGGACTAACTCATACGCAGCGAGAATAGCCTTTTTGCCATCTGCAGAAGCCTCCTCAGAAAGCATAGCATAAACTTCTTGAGCACTGCCCATCAACCTGCTTTGCATAAGCAGTGTCCAACTTTCCTTGGGCCATTTCATCTGTTTGGCTATCTTTTCAAAAGAAATGAAAAATGCCTTTCCTCAAACATGGGGAGGGCTTGTACAAATGTAAATAGCTCTGCACTGGGTCCTGGGCTGGAGTCAGATCTTTCCTCACCAGAACTTTCCTTGGAGCCAAGGCCACTGTTCGTCTTATTTCTATCTTCAATTTGTATTCCTTTCCTTCTCTTTCCCTTTCCTCAAGTTGAAGTTTCTTCATTGTCAATTCTCTTCAAGTTCAAGTTTTTTCTATTTTTTTTCTCCTTTTATCGGTTCAAGCTCAAGCTACTTCATCTGTAACTGAATTTTAGCTAATTCAACTGCACTACCCTCTGGTTTGCTTTCTTCCAATTGCAAATGTTGTGCTATTCAATTATGTCTGCTTCCTTAGCTCCTGGTCTTAATTCTAACCCCAATTTTGCTGCCAATGGATAAGTTCCTCAAATTACTCAGACACATCCTCCGTCGCCAGAAAAGTCTCAGCAACTTTTGAAGACATTCCGGTGGTGTAGACTTTACTCTTACACAAGAAACCTGGTGGTTCTTATTTTTCCTTTCTCAATTATTATTACCCCATTAACAATTGTATGTCATTGGTGTTGGGGGTCATCTGGCAAATAGCCCCCAATTATATGTTACGACCGAGGCAGGAGGAGTGCACTGTTTATTCTAGTTCCACTTCTCCATGGGTCACAACATATATTTTAAATTTTTTCCCACTTACCAATATGGTCACCCATATACTGTATTTTTATCCCAGAACAAAACACACCTACCAGTTCCTTTAATAAACAACAAAATTATCACTTCATTATAAACAAGTCTTAACCAGTAATGAAGTAAAGCATAAACACACAGATTGAAATATTAGTATTCTCTCTTTACTCTAGCCCCTCACACTCTCTGACACACACACACACACACACATACACACATATACGCCGGTTAACTGGAAAAATAAAGGGATTTTTGTTTTTAGAGCTGTATTACAGGCAAAAAATACACGGGCTGAGTACATGCTCATTCTTGAAGAAACAGCAGATGAGATATGCTGTGTTTCAAAACTGGCATACAGTCTGGCCTCCGACTACACGTAGATGGGTCACTGGGATCTTTTAGAACAGTTCTTTTCGGGCAGCGTTGAGAATTAATTTAGCAGGCTTTTCTTCAAAGACAAGAGATGAGTTTACACAGTGGACTTTCTGAGAGGTGCTGGAAAGCTGACCTGGATTGTGGTCTTTTCTCCTTCCTTGGGAATTATCTTCTCTCCTTAGATCTATTCTCTCCTTCTGCAGGCTTTTTAAAGAGATGGAACAGGCTGGGCTGAGCTGGGGTTCTGTCCTTCAGTTTTTTTTTAAACCTTTCAAAAGGGGTTGGAGTTAATTCCCAACTCCAAACAATTTAAAAGTGAAACTGGAAATGGAGAGTCCACTTTCTGACCTGTCACTTCTCTGCACACACCTTCCCCAGTTACCAGGGTTTCTATTCTATTTTTAACTTCAGTCATGTGACAACCAGTAAATGATGATGTCAAACAAGTGCTTTGTGTCCTCTTGATGATCCTCTTGGCGGAAAAAAATGGTCCAACAGGTAGTGGTGAGGTAGAGCTGGGTGTCATCAGTGTACGCATGAAAATTAGCGTCCTTTCAGATAATGCTGCAAGGGGCATGTAGATGAGAAATAGGAGGGGGCCAAGGATAGATCCTTGAGGGACACAAGAGGTAGCAGTGCAGGAACTGGAAGAGAAGCAAGTGATGCTCTGGATGCAATTAGATAGATAAGGATGGAACCGGGTGAGAGCAGGCCCACCCAGCTGGACGACAGTTGAGAGGTATTGGACGATGGTGTCATCAGCTGTGTCAATGGCTGCACATAGTTCAAGAAGCACGAGAAAGGAACGTTTACTTTTCTCACAGTCACGTAGAATGTCATTAATGACTTTGATCAGAGCTGTTTTGGCATTGTGGCAAAGTGGAAAGCTGATTGGAGGAATTCAAACATGGAGTTCTGGGAAAGATGGAATAGATTTGGGAGGCCACAACACAGTAAGGACATTGGAGATGGGATGGTAGTTTGCAAGGATGGTGGGGTCAAGAGTTGGCTTTTGAGGAGAGGGGTGATGACCGGTTTAAAGGAGAGAGCAGGGATGAGATGCCCCCAAATGGCGGAGAATGTGGGCGGGGGGCAGATGGGGAGGGGGGACACGGTGGGGGGGGGGGGGTGGGAAGGGATGGAGGACACATATGTATGATCATGATTGGGCATAGGCTGTGATGCACCCTGCAGTCAAATGACCTTTTTAAACTGGTGGTCAATGAAGAATGGCCACTTAGGTGAGTTTCTGGAAGGCTATCTGCAACCAATCAACTATAATCACAGCATGAATTACCACCTTTAGGAGAAAAACGAAGAAAATTTAGGGGAATATACTTGGGTTGTAAAATCTAAATATTAGCTATTGTTGCACAGAGACACAACTCATAAAATACATGCCAAGTGTGTGCTGTTAATTTCCATTATTGCAGTGCATTATTTGTCTTGAAATGTCTGAATATTTCAAAACACTGGTCACAAACTGCTTACATGTAATCTTATTACTGTTCAAATACTACTGTGCCATGAGCTAAGCTCAGCTTTTGTTTCAACACATGTTCAACTGAATAAATACCTACCACGTTACAGTAGTGCTTAAAGTAGATTTTAAAGCAGGATGAATACTAAACAAATGACCAGTAATTCTGCTCTTAAATAGTATGAATGTAAAGGTCAGTTGTACTTTAATTGTTTTCGTGTAAAATCTGGTCTTGTGTTAATAACTGTGGTTGGCTTTTGTGACTTGGCTGTGTTTGGTGTCATATGCTTCTAATGAAAAAAGGTTGAAATATTCTGCTGTAGCTGATACTCTTACAGTAGCTTATTTTTACAGAAAGTACATTCTAGCAAAGGATATATTAAAGGTTGGCTGCAGTTTTGCTTTCTAATATTAAGGGAAACCAAATGATATACTCTAGTCAGCAATTTACAGTGAGGGCTTGTTGTATCTGATAGGAGAATGTGGTACAGCACAGCTCAATGGTAAAATTGAAATGTCTAACAAATCTAATAACATTTTTTAATGTATGATATGCAATGTAAACCATTAACAGGTATTTTATCATGTGCTGAAGTAGGTGTTTTCTGTTATTAACAGGCAGATGTCAATAATTTGAAGAACTTCCTTTCCACTTTAAGGCTGGCTCACCGAGATAGTGAAATAGATACTATACCATTGTCCAACCTGGCTCCAGTTAAGACCACTGAGGTTGAAAAGCCCAAAGCCAAAATGGTAATCACGTCTAGAAAGGAGTATCCTCTCACCACAAGCTTCCCTTACTCTCTAGAATTTCTGCAGGTGTCCTACTGCAAACTAGCACGTGTGGATATGCGTATGCTTTGCCTTCGAAAACTGCGGAAGCTGGATCTTAGCAATAACCACATACGCAAACTTCCAGCTACTATTGGAGATCTTGCTTGTCTGTCTGAGCTTGTTTTGCACAATAACCACTTGGAGACATTCAATGTTGCATTGTGTAGTTCCACATTGCAGAAATCGCTGCAGTTTTTGGATTTGAGCCACAATAGATTGCGTGCTCTGCCTGTTCAATTCTGTCAATTACAAGAACTCATTCATCTAAAACTTGATGACAACGAATTACTCCGGCTTCCTTACAGTATTGGACAGCTAACTAAACTACGCTTCCTCTCAGCAGCGCGCAACAAATTGCCTTACCTTCCATGTGATTTCCAGAGGTTGTGCCTTGAGAATGTGGATCTCTTTGGAAACCTTTTTGAACAGCCTAATCCTCTGACTCCAACAATTCAGCTGCAGATTCCAATGACCCTGTTAGAGACAGCAGCAAGAGCAACAGTAAATTACAGGTAAGGGATTTCAACAAAACAAAAATAGATGCAGCATTTCATAATGACTTGGCCCATTCGCTTAGCAGCGGCATCACTTCATTTCAAGTCTGTAGATTTAATTAAGAGCTGATCACGCTACAAATTTGTTTCCGTTAAACTTAGCCAAGTACTGGATGGATACACAAAGCTTATCAGTATTGCAACACAGAGGAAGAACATCAAACTACAGATATAAATGTGATTTGTTTTTGAGCTGCGCTCTCCTATTGAATTGCAGCTGAGTGATTCACAGAATTCGGTTACTTCACTGCAATCTACAATGTTGTTTCTAAACACAAATTTACTTTGAGAGAAGTTATTTTTAACTGGCAATTTTAATCATATAATCACCAAAAAACTCTTGTCTGTGGAAGGTACTCCATTAATAAAAATTAACACAAAATTTACTTAAAATCCAGAGCAAAATTGATTATTCTATTTTACAATTTCTTAAAGCCTTCCAACTTGGAAGAATAACCTCCACCGCTTTTCTGCTCCAAAATATTTCCCACAGTACCCTCCATCCGAAAGGCTGACTCGTATTTTAGGTCTAGTTTCATTGTCAGCAGTTTTCCAATTGCTGCGCAACTGGCTAGTCAGCAATTATCAGCAGGTTATTTGACCTTTGATTTATGGGAGGGACCAGAGCTGACCATCTTTCTATACTCTCTGATGTTTACACATCTATAATCTCCAGCAGAGGTCACCAGGCAGCAATTAGGATTTGAGAAGTTTAGTTGATTTTCATATCCCCTTCCAACCCGTCCTTTCCATCAGCCAAAGCCTGAAGGCTTCAAAACAAATTGTCTGCAACACCACCCTAGCTGAAATCAGTTAATACAAAAACTGGTATTAGATTGCAAAACTTGTAACTGTGATGCCATTGACCAAGCAAAACCTGTTTGAGCTCCCAGAGTCGGGAGTTTAGTAAGCTCTGCCAAACTGGGAGTGTATTTTTACATTGAAAGTTGTTGGTATCTCCCTTGTCCAGGTTGAATGCTGTGTGGCAACAAACTAATGAGGCTGATATGAGGATAGGGAGTTTGAATGTTCAGGAAAGCTTAGATTCAAACCCATAACTTGGATGGGAATCTGACATTCAAATAGTACAGATTCTGAGCTGTCTTAATTTTTTTTTTAAACTACAGAAAGCAAAAATAGCATGATCTGTTTCTTCAAGTGTTTGCTAAATCAGCAACACTCAACATCCTATTATGTAAAGGTATAACAATATGTGGAACTTCAGAATAAGTGTTGTATTCAACTTTGACTTATTCACTGCATTGTCAATTATATCCATCAGCAAAATTACTTGGAATGGAATCATCGTGGCTTTGGGTACATTGTGTTCTTTGCGACTCTCTCAATTTGCATCTAGTATGACGTTGGCACATAAGCTTTTTTTAATGTCTTGCCTTTTTAACTAATTGCATTTTTTTTTTCTTGTAAAGAATTGCTTATGGGCCACATATCCTTCCAGCTCACCTGTGCCAGGATCTGGATTTGACTAAAACCTGCCTTTGCAGAAGACCTTGCCTGAACTCTTTCATTCAAGTGGTTGTAAATCTGAACTTACACCAGGTCTCTCATACTGTCGTCCTTGTGGACAACATGGGTGGCACTGAGGCCCCAATTCTCTGTTACTTCTGTTCATTAACCTGTTACTCAGAGTTCCTTGACAAATATCAACGCAATAGATGATTGTTGTGAAATATTATGACTAAAAGGTAGGTTGTAGAATATTTTTAAGATGTATTAATTTTAGGAACTTGTATTGATGAGAGATGAGCAAAAGCTTCAATATACGTGATGGCTACTTAGCCAACATAACCAGCATTGGTGCATACTCCTGTGGTGTGTGAAGTTGAACAAAACGTACATTTTAAGTACACCGCTACTTGAACTCCAAATCCATGACTGGGACAAAATTTTAACCTGAAAAGGTTTACCCTTTAAGTCTCAAATTGAAATGATCCATTTGGGTACTATATTTTGTAATCTTGATACTTTTTTGATACTGTTTTGACAGAAAATCTTTAGTATTTGAAGTTGTTTGCAATACTTTTTTTAAGAATTAAATTTAAGTGGACCTTGAGACTGTGTATAGATTAAATCATGCATAACTAATGTTTATAGTAAGGAGCACAGCAGTGTATATAGATCTCTGGCTGTCACATTTTCTCACAGCACTGTTTAAGTCTGAAAATTGCAGTTTTTTTCATTGACGAGACTGTAATGTATAAGGAATTTGTTCCAGTGTATTTGACATTTTCATTTATATTTAATAAAAATTAACTTAATTCTGTGTTGTGTCCACTAAAATTATATCAGACCAATATTAAGATTAAGACCAGTCATATATATGAGGCATTCTTGGAAATTTTAATTCTTTTTGCGATTTTGTATTTCACATCAGTTTTAGCACCAAAAATTATTTTCTATTAAAGGAATTGTGTTGGTTTAGATGTGTTGAGAATTTACTCAGTGTTAGATCTAGTTTCAAGACACCAAACATCTATACTTTCCAGTTTGAGCAGCACTTGTGGTTGAACTATGATTGTATCATGTGATGGTGCAAGGACTAGGGGACACAGATTTAAGGTTGTGGGCAAGAGATGCAAGGCAGAATGTGAGGAGAAACTTTTTAATACAGCAAGTGGTAATGACCTGGACCCCTCTGCCTACAAGGGTGGTGGAAGCGGAGATGATGAACAATTTCAAAAGGAAATTGGATGGACACTTGGGGAAAATAAACTTGCTGGGCTATGGGAATTGAGTGGGGAATGGGACTGACTGCTTTACTCTGTGGAGAGCAGGCATGGACTTGATGGGCCAAATGGCAGCCTTTATCTCTATGACTCTCTGTGAATCAGTGCATCTCTGCATTTGACCAAAAGAATGACTTGTTTTGCCATCAACACTGCACAACTCTTAGATGTGAGTGTTTAACTACAAGTTACATACCTGAGGCACCACATCCTGTCAAAAACATCATATTTGTAACAAATTACACCTGCCACACAGGACAGAGTAGCCAGGCTTCGGTCAATGTTCATTGTTCTGAGACCACTGATGCTTTGTTTCACCAATTTTATTCATTTACTAGTTATCTCCTACAGTGCTGCACACCAAGTCAAATCCAAGTGTAATATTCAGGTGAAATGGAATTGGTGGTGGGTAGGTGAGGGAATGGGTGGAATAACTGGATCAGAGCCTGCAGAAGGAAGATTTTTAATGAGCATTGATAGTACAGAATTACCTCACTCTGAGCCCAATAATGAATTTTGTATCAGATAATCTTCTATGAGTTCAACAATGAATGATACTGATATAGAATTAGCTCAATTTTCTAGTGCACATGTTCAATTTTTGACCCATTTTCTCAATGATTCCTTGAATTCATTAAAAATGCAAGAGGGCGGCGCAGTGGTTAGCACCGCAGCCTCACAGCGCCAGGGACCCGGGTTCGATTCAGGGTACTGCCTGTGCGGAGTTTGCAAGTTCTCCCTGTGTCTGCGTGGGTTTCCTCCGGGTACTCCGGTTTCCTCCCACATGCCAAAGACTTGCAGGTTGATAGGTTAATTGGCCATTATAAATTGCCCCTAGTATAGGTAGGTGGTAGGGAAATATATAGGGACAGGTGGGATGTGATAGGAATATGGGATTAGAGTAGGATTAGTATAAATGGGTGGTTGATGGTCGGCACAGACTCGGTGGGCCGAAGGGCCTGTTTCAGTGCTGTATCTCTAAACTAAACTAAGATATTTCATAGGTGGCCCAAGTGGAGTGGGCACACATACATTAGTGATCACCCACTCATTGGCTGTAATATAAAAAAATATTTGCCAGCAATGATGGATAAAGCAGAGGAAATTTCACATTGAAAGGTAATTTAAAATTCTTCTGTGATGCTGCTGCATTACCAAGCACCTGTGCAAGGGTGGAAGTACAGTTCAATGGGAGTGGGCCCAACAGTGGGGAAGTTATTTTATTAAAGTACTGGGACAGCATATTTAATATTTGACCATCTAATAAGTAAAATTCTTTTCTCACCTCAATTTGTTACCTGGCGCAGCAGAAAAAGTGGCACTGCCTAGCTTGAAATTGCAGGGAGATTGCTCTGTTGTGCCACCCAATGAAATCCTATTAAGTTTTATATTAAGGTGTTTCAGGCAAAAGGATGATCTATAAAAATAACAGGTTCATGTGGACACATTTAACATGCATACCTACATAGGATGTGTTTATAAAGGGTCTTTTAATAGGAGACATAATGGAAACTGAATTTAATACTTGTAGTTGAATCACATCTGCTAACTATAGGAAGAAGTGTTATTGCCCTGTCTGTCTGAAATCATTTTGATGAGTGATCTTAAACTGGTAAAGATAATCAGTAACCAATGTATAAAAACAACTAGGCTGAACTATCTTCAGCTGCTCCATCATAAAGTTAGAAGTGGGGATGTTTGCTGCTGATTGTGCAATGTTCAGTATCATTCACAACTCCTCACATACTGAAGCTGTCTGTGTCCACATGCAGCAAGGCTTGGACAACTTTTAGGCTTGAGCTGATAAGTGGCAAGTAATATGTGTGCTATACGAGTGCCAGGCACTGTCCATCTCCAACAAGCGAGAATCTAACCATCTCCCTTTGACATTCAATGGCATTATCATCACTGAATCCCCAACTAACAACATCCTGGGAGTTCCCATTGACCAGAAACTGAACTGGAGCAGCCACATAAATGCTTTGGCTACAAGTGCAGGTCAGAGGCTGGGAATTCTGTAGTGAGTGATCTACCTCCTGTCTCCCCAAAGCCTGTCCAGTGCCTACTAGGCGCAATTCAGGAGTGTGATGGAATACTCCCTCCACTTGCCTGGATGAGTGCCTCCAAGAACACTCAGGAAGCTCAAATCCACCCAGGACAAAGCTGTCCGCTTGATCAGCACCCCATCCACCACCAACGTCCAGTGGCAGCAGTGTGTACCATATACAAGATGCACTGCAGCGACTCACCAAGGCTCCTTCGATAGCACCTTCCAAACCTGTGACCTCTTCCACCTAGAAGGACAAGGACAGCAGATGCATGGAAACATCACCATCTGCAAGTTTCCCTCCAAGCTGCATACCATCCTAACTTAGAAATATATCACTGTTCCTTCGTTGTCGTTGGGTCAAAATCCTGGAACTCCCTCCCTAACAGCACTGTGGGTGTACCTACACCAGCTGGACTGCAACAGTTCAAGAATGCAGCTTCTCGAGTGCAATTGTGGATGGACAACAAATGCTGACTTTGCCAGTGGCACCCGCATCTCATGAAATGAATAATAAAAAAAAAGCTGGTTCATAGCCCTGTGAAAAGTTAAGCTTTTAAAGTTGAGAATAATTTCTGGTGGCCCATTATGCTGTTATAACTGAAACCAGCTGGCCATCCTGTCAGCTATTTTCAGCAATTTCATTAATTTTGAGAACTATACTGGGGATAGGCCCATAATCAGCATTCCATACATTTTTTTTAAAGTTGTGAAGCTTTGCCATCTCCACCGTAAAACTGAACTCATCCAAAATTGTGCTGCCTGTATCCGAGGTCACACCAAGCTTGCTGGCCGATATTGGCTCCAGGTCTGACCATGTTTTTTTAAATTTCTCATCCTTGTTTTCAAATCCCTCGGCCTCACCCCTCCCTGTCTTCTTCCTTTGGCCCAACCGTACTCAGACCACTGCACTGCTCCAAATTCTGGCCTCTTGTGATTTTCATTGCTCTACCATTGGCAGCCTTGACTTCAGCTGCCTAGGCCCCAAGCTTTAGAATTCTCTCCTTGCACCCTCCCTTTCTCCTCCTTTAAGGTGCTGCTTGGCTAACCTGTCCTAATACCGCCTTAAGTGGCTTGGTGTCAAATTTTGTTTGCTAATGCTCCTTTGAAGTACCTTGGGAGGTTTTACTATGTTAAAGATGCTACATAAATGCAAGTTATTGTTGTTGATAACTAGGTAAGCAAGCAATGAAAACTTGCCTCCTCCTGAAAAATAAAACCAATGCTGCATCCTTCTGTGTAACATAGAAAAAGCATTATTCTTTCCTTCACTTTACTCCCATTTTCTCTCTTTGTTCTCTCATTTCACAGTCTGCTTTTGTTTTGAGCTTTTAATAGAGGTGTTATTCTTTGACAGTATCCGTAGACTATGACCCCTGGTTAATATGCAAAAGAAGGGAGAGTCATCTATCGAATATGGGGAGCAGTTGTGGACCGCCGGCCAGGAGTATTCGGGCCAGTTTTATCTAGCCAAGACTGACCCCGCATTCCTTAAACTGTTTAAGAAAGGGCTCCGGATCACCAGGCAGTCCTGGTGATTTTGCAGACTTACGAGGACTTTATTAACTGGGCGAGTCAGATAGACGCGCACAAACCGGGGGTGGGGTGGGAGCAGTGTTAGCAGTAGTGGATGCTTTGCAGAAAGGAAACAGGCAGTCTGAAAATGCGGCCCCAAAAGGTGGGTGTTATAAGTGCGGGAAGCCGGGACACGTACGTCGCAACTGCCAAGCCCCGAGGGAACGGGACAAAAGGGTGAGGTACAGTAATTGTCATAACGCTGGACATATTAAGGTAGATTGCTGGTCTAACGGCGGAGGGAAAGAGGTAAGGGAACAAAGCAACAGGGAAAAGCTAAGCCAATGGACCATGTTAAGACCCAGTGAGGAAGAAGTCTACGGTTCCCTTTCAGCCTTCACCTGGTCTTACCGTAACAGGGTTTAATTTTAAACATACCGTGTTTTTAGCTCCCCCTTGGTGAATCCTTGTTCACCGCTTTCCAATTATAAGGCAAAGAAACCAGCACAAACAGGCTTTCTTAGGTTTAAAGAACATAGAACATAGAACATAGAAAATACAGCACAGAACAGGCCCTTCGGCCCACGATGTTGTGCCGATCCTTTGTCCTCTGTCAAGGACAATTTAATCTATACCCCATCATTCTCCTTTATCCATATACCTATCTAAAAGCCGTTTGAAAGTCCCTAAAGTTTCTGACTCAACAACTTCCCCAGGCAAGGCATTCCATGCCCCGACCACTCTCTGGGTAAAGAACCTTCCCCTGACATCCCCCTTATATCTCCCACCCTTCACCTTAAATTTATGACCCCTTGTAACGCTTTGCTCCACCCGGGGAAAAAGTTTCTGACTGTCTACCCTATCTATTCCCCTGATCATCTTATAAACCTCTATCATGTCACCCCTCATCCTTCTCCGTTCTAATGAGAAGAGGCCTAGAATGTTCAGCCTTTCCTCGTAAGACTTATTCTCCATTCCAGGCAACATCCTGGTAAATCTCCTCTGCACCCTCTCCAAGGCTTCCACATCCTTCCTAAAATGAGGCGACCAGAACTGCACACAGTACTCCAAATGAGGCCTTACCAAGGTCCTGTACAGCTGCATCATCACCTCACGGCTCTTAAATTCAATCCCTCTGCTAATGAACGCTAACACCCCATATGCCTTCTTCACAGCCCTATCCACTTGAGTTGCAACTTTCAACGATCTATGCACATAGACCCCAAGGTCTCTCTGCTCCTCCACATGCCCAAGAACCCTACCGTTAACCCAGTATTTTGCATTCGTGTTTGTCCTTCCAAAATGGACGACCTCACACTTTTCAGGGTTAAACTCCATCTGCCACTTTTCAGCCCAGCACTGCAACCTATCCAAGTCCCTTTGCAGACGACAATAGCCCTCCTCGGTATCCACAACTCCACCAACCTTTGTATCATCTGCAAATTTACTGACCCACCCTTCGACTTCCTCATCCAAGTCGTTAATAAAAATCACAAACAGGAGAGGACCCAGAACTGATCCCTGTGGCACGCCACTGGTAACTGGGCTCCAGGCTGAGTATTTACCATCTAAGACCACTCTCTGCCTTCTATCAGTTAGCCAATTCTTAATCCAACTGGCCACATTCCCCACTATCCCATGCCTCCTGACTTTCTCCATAAGTCTACCATGGGGGACCTTATCAAATGCCTTACTAAAATCCATGTACACCACATCCACTGGTTTACCCTCATCCACTTGCTTGGTCACCTGCTCAAAGAATTCAATCAGGCTTGTGAGGCAAGACCTACCCCTCACAAAACCGTGCTGACTGTCCCGAATCAAGCAGTGTCTTTCCAGATGCTCAGAAATCCTATCCCTCAGCACCTTTTCCATCAACTTGCCTACCACCGAAGTAAGACTAACTGGCCTGTAATTCCCAGAAGAAAAGTTGAAATTTATTAAACTTAAACTCTAATTCGGTTAAAGCCTACGGATACACGATACACCCATGTGATATACACATGCAAATAGAGACAGAAAAGAGCAGAAGAAAAATAAAGTGGAAACGTTTGTTACAGTTCTTCGAGCTCACTGTAGAGTCCTTGATTGTAGCTAGATCTTGCCTTTCGTTTTAAGTATTCTTCTTAAACCTTATTCGCTGTCGGAGACTTTTCTCTCTTGGGGTTCATGTGGATTCAGAGGCTTGTGAGAAGGGGATGGGAGCAGACAGGAGAGATCTTCAGTCCAGCAGCAAACAGACATTGAGTTCAAACTGTTTGTACAATTCAGAAAAACCCAAGTTACCCAGCAGGTTAGTCATGTGACTAACTGGTCTGACCATGTCTAGGATTATATCACTTTAGCAGTCTCTGGAATACTCCTCTTATACACAATACCTAGTGATCAATATCCATTGTAGGTTGAATGTGTCAGAAAATGATCCTTTGTCCTTCCAATCACCGTCTGTTAATATGCAAATGCCTTTTCCAGCCATGGCTGATCTGTTTAACAAGTACTTTCTTCACTCCAGTAACAGTTTAAAATCAATGTTAATGACAAAATTAATGTGCCTCATTCTTCGGAGGTGGGCTCCTAGGATGACACCTTCACACCCAGCGGAATGAAATACGATTTGAGAAAAGGCGCATTTCATTAAAAGGGTTGACAGAAAATATAAGATACATAAAAAACCCATTCATTTCTCTCATTCATTCACAAATCCTAAAACTTGTTAAAATCGCTCCTTTTTTGGCATCCCAATGAGCATGTCGTTGTTTTTCGGGGAAGTTTCTCTTCTGTTTGCCCATTTCCATGGCTGCCTAGGGTCTTTTTCAGGAGTGTGTTACGACCAGGAGAGCAATGTCTAGGGGTCTTTTGCTGTCTTTACCTGGTCTTACTGTAACAGGGTTTTATTTTTAAACACACTGTGTTTTGAGCTCCCCTTTTTGTGAATCCTTGTTCACAGTTTCCAATTATAAGGCAAAGAACTGAGCACAAACAGTCTTTCTTTGGTTTAAAGCAAAAAGAGGAAATTTATTAAAACCTTAAACTCTAATACAGTTCATGCCTACGGATACACAACGCGCTCACACTAGCATGCACACGCGATATAAACATGCAGATAGGAATAGAAAAGAAGGGAAGAAAAGATAAGTAGAACAATTTGAGGCAATATCTTATTTCTGTTTCTCGAGCTTGCTGTAGTCCTTCATTGAATATTTTGCGATTTATTGGGACCCAGTAATCTTCTTAAAACTTTGTTCACGTGGCAAACCCTTCTCTCCTTGAGTTTCACATGTTTTCACAAGATTCAGTTTCATGGGAAGAAATGAAGGCAGGCAGGGAGGCAGGGAGGCAGGAGAGGTGTTTACTCCATGAGCATACATCTTTGTCTCCCTAGCAAATCCTTTGCAGAGTTCAAAAACTCTGCAACAGCCAGTCAGTAATGTGGCCAAAACTGCTCTGACCACTTCTGTGTATTGGAGGAACAGGGATTGGCTCCCTTTGTTTCCACATTGTCTGGTACTGTGCAAATGTCCTTCCAGTCAGATATTGCAATTTTTAAAGTTTTAATGTTCATGTGGTGAAATAATGTGTGCCTCAGTCTTGGCAGGTGGAGTTTTCCTGACAATAGTCAGTAGTGAGCAGGTCTATCCTGAACTCTCTTTCAGTGCTTTGCTGAGCCATGCAAAGGCTTTTGACTTTACTTTTTTCTGACTGCGGGGGAGGATTCTTTGCTAATCTCCCCATTCTCCCAGAGGATACTCCCGCCTGCAGGTATTTGTGCAGACTCAACTGCGCTCCCCTGTGGCACTTCAACTAGGTAAGGCACCTCCCTCACGGTTTCCCTGCCCCCTAGATGTCTCTCCTTGTCTCTGCAGGTTCCTGTAAATGCTGTTAGTAACTCTGGTGGGGTGCTGCCAGAGTCTGCATTTACATAGGAGGATGTGGGGTCGAACTTTTCATATTTTTTGGGGTTGGCTGACCATACAGTAGGGGTTTTCATCCGGGATTCTTCCTGCCCTCTGGGTCACGTTTTCCCCTTCTCTTTTGAAACTTTTGCCTGCCATGTGCCTGCCTATCCCCTTTTGTTCTCGGCGGGGCCTTACAGTTCACCAGCCCTCTGCTGGAGGGTCCTCCTAACACAGGACTTAGGGGTGCAGGTTTCACTGTCGGTTGGGGTTTCCCCTCAACCTAGCACATGTGGCTACTCCTGCAGTACTCCACCACATCTTTGTGGAATTCTGGCCAGTCAAACTGCTGTCTTATGCGGGTTTTGGTCTTTCGTATACTGGCCTGTACAGCCACTGTAGTCTCGTGGGTCCTTCTTAATATCTCTCCCCAGTACCTCTGTGGTACCACCAACTGGTGAACTACTGTCCACTTCTGGCCCTCAGGTCTGTGAGGAGAACTCTATTTCCTCATCAGTACCTCATTCTTTAAAGACCACAATTGTTGACAACGCGATCGGTAGGTAGCGCTGTTTTGGCACATGCGCAGATACAGCATGTGCCACGAAAATGTCACAGCCTGCGACTGTAGCAACTGCCAGGATTAAAGATGGCGCTGGTCAAAAAATCACAGAGATAAAACCTAACAAACACGTGGCAGAATACAATGGCCGGAGTGAGAGAGTGGAGCGGGCCGGGGAGAGCAGCGCGGGGAGACCAGCAGTAGCGGTGCCGGGGGGGGGGGGGGTGGGGGGGGAGAAAGGGGGAGACCAGCGGTAGCGGTGCCGGGGGGGGGGAAGAAAGAGGGAGGGGAGGGAGAAAGAGGGAGGGGGGGAGGAAGGGGGGAGAAAGAGGGAGAGGGTAGGAGGGAGAAAGAGGGAAGGGGGGAGAAAGAGGGAGAGGGTGGGAGGGAGAGGGAGGGGGAGAGGGAGGGGAGAGGGAGGGGGGAGGGGGAGAGGGGGGAGGGGGGAGAGGGAGGGGAGAGGGAGGGGAGAGAGAGGGGGGAGAGAGAGGGGGAGAGAGAGGGGGAGAGAGAGGGGGGAGAGGGGAGGGGGAGAGAGAGGGGGAGAGAGAGGGGGAGGGAGAGGGGGAGAGAGAGGGGAGGGAGAGGGGGGGAGAGGGAGAGGGAGGGGGAGAGAGAGGGGGAGAGGGGGAGGGGGGAGGGAGAGGGGGAGAGAGAGGGGGAGGGGGGAGAGAGAGGGGGAGGGGGGAGGGAGAGGGGGAGAGAGAGGGGGAGGGGGGGAGAGAGAGGGGGAGGGGGGGAGAGAGAGGGGGAGGGGGGGGGAGGGGGGCGAGAGAGGGGGAGGGGGGAGAGAGAGGGGGAGGGGGGAGAGAGAGGGGGGAGGGGGGGAGAGAGAGGGGGAGGGGGGGGAGAGAGAGGGGGAGGGGGGGAGAGAGAGGGGGAGGGGGGAGAGAGAGGGGGAGGGGGGGAGAGAGAGGGGGAGGGGGGGGGAGAGAGAGGGGGAGGGGGGGGGAGAGAGAGGGGGAGGGGGGGAGAGAGAGGGGGGAGGGGGGGAGAGAGAGGGGGAGGGGGGGAGAGAGAGGGGGAGGGGGGGAGAGTGTGGGGGGGAGAGGGAGGGTGGGGGGGGAGAGGGAGAGGGAGGGGGAAGGAGAGGGAGGGGGGGAGAGAGAGAGGGAGGGGGGGAGGGAGAGGGGAGGGGGGAGAAAGAGGGAGGGGGGGAGGGGGAGGGAGAAAGACGGGGATGGGGGAGAAAGAGGGGGGGAGAAAGAGGGAGAGGGGGGGAGCAGCGGAACGGAAGAGGAGTGCCTTTGTCTGTGCATGCGCCATAAACACAACAGCAAAAGACTTACTGGCCAGTCCCTGGACCCGGTGACACCAAGGTCTTCGCACGCTCGCTCCCCGTGGCTCTCTACAGCCTCTCGCTTCCGCCCTCTCCATTCAGCCCTTCCCTCCAGCTGCGGATGCCCAATCCAGTTGCTTTCTCCCCTACCCAGTTGCTTTCTCCCCTTCTCCACAGTACTTCAGGCATTGCAACTGTCTGGTCCCTGCATTTTGCATGCTCCCTCTCCCCACCCCTCCCCCTCTTCACCCACCCCCCCCTCCCCCTCTTCACCCACCCCTCCCCCTCTTCACCCACCCCTTCTTCCCACCCCCCCCTTCACCCCCCTACCTCCACCCCTCCTTCACCCCCCTACCTCCACCCCTCCCTCTACCCCCCTACCTCACCCCTCCCTCTACCCCCCTACCTCCACCCCTCCCTCTACCCCCCTACCTCCACCCCTCCCTCTACCCCCCTACCTCCACCCCTCCACCATAGTTGAATATCTGAAGTGCAGTTGCAAAGTCGGGGAAATAGCATGCAAATCAAAACCTCAACAATTCTGGGTTTAATTATTGAAAAGTTTTATTAAGTTCATTAAGTATCCGAGGAACTGCTGTGCATGGATACAAGAGTGTTGTGTCCAGCATTCCCGTTAGACAGACAGGCCGAGTCTCTGCTATGCACAGCTAAAGAGATTGTTCCTGGAGAGCCTTGTGGTGAATGATTGCTTGGCTCTCTATTCCACTACTTTATTGTCCATGTGAAGAAGGCAAAGTCACAAGAGTCTGAGCTCAGTCTATTCTTGGTGAATGTTCCCCAAGCGCATCCCAATGTGCAATCCCAATTCATCCATAAATGCAATGTTCCTTTCCACATCGTGATGAGCTCCGCAGCATGATCCAGTTGCCTTTGTTGCTTGAATGCTGACCGTAAGTCTCGAGGATTGTTTTCTCGACGGCATGTTTTACATGAAAAGAAGAAAAGCAAATCAGTGTCAGAGCTTCCCTCCCTCCAATGAAATTACTGTTGCGCATGCTTTATGCTCTGCAGTATAGGCCAATGAATCACTTAGTACCCACCTCAGCTGTAGGAGTCAGGATGATGTAACTGCCCCTATCTCGTGATGGTTCAATGCTGCTCTCAGGGAAAACATGAATGATGTGAGGGTGCTGGAAAAAGAAGCACATTTCTTTTGGACTATGAACATAAAGCAGGCCATTTAGCCCAGCTGTTCCCTGCTAGTGGTTATGCTACTCGTGCGTCTTCCCATCCATTCCCATTTAATCCTGCCTACTACTATCAGCATCATCTTCCATTTCTTTCACTCTTATCTACCTTTGCCTTAAAGCAACACTGAGGATGGAGAATGGTGTGGCTGCACTCCCACCTCACCAGTTGTGTACGCAGCAAGAGCATTCACATTTGTGCTACCACTGGACACGGCATGCTTGTTTCTTTTAGTGCTCAGTCTCTTCTTGCTGAATGTTCCCCAAGTGCTTGACCCCTTTGGACGCCTTCTCTGCTTGACAGGCAGCAGCTGGCAATTGCGGAGTCTCACAAGGCTCTGCATGGTTGTTTCAAGGGCGGATGGGGAAACATGTGGCTGTGTGTCCACGTGCACTGCTTGGATGGGTGCAGGAACAGGTGACTGTGTAACTGAACAGCAAGGAGAGGGTACCGCAGGTGGGGGAAGTGGAGCTTTGAACAGGCAGGCGTATGTATGGTCCATCAGATCATTAGGCCAGGGGGTGAAACGCTCAGGATCCATGGATTGTGGCACGCGACTGATGTCCAGCGCGTGGCCACCTCCATCCGAAGGTGCTTCCGGGCAATTGTTGGGCAAATTAATTGGCTCCATCTCATCAGCCAGTCCTTGTGTTTATGGCACATGCACTGCACTCCCCTTCCGCTCCGCTGCTCCCCCCCTCCTGACCTCCCTTCCCCCCCCCCCCCCGTCCCTCCCTTCCCTTCCCTTCCTTCCCTCCCTGGCTTCCCTTCGCTCCTTTCCCCCCCCGACCTCCCTCCCCCGCCCCCATCCCTCCCTCCCCCCACCCCCATCCCTCCCTCCCCCCACGTCCCTCTCTCCCTTCCCTACTCCCTTCCCCTCTACCTTCCCTCCTTCCTTCTTCCCCCCTTCCCTCCTTCCTTCTTCCCCCCTTCCCTCCTTCCTTCTTCCCCCCCTTCCCTCCTTCCTTCTTCCCCCCTTCCCTCCTTCCTTCTTCCCCCTTCCCTCCTTCCTTCTTCCCCCCTTCCCTCCTTCCTTCTTCCCCCCTTCCCTCCTTCCTTCTTCCCCCCTTCCCTCCTTCCTTCTTCCCCCCTTCCTCCTCCCTTCCTTCCCTCCCTCCTCCCTTCCCCCCTTCTCTCCTCCCTTCGCCCCTTCTCTCCTCCCTTCGCCCCCTTCTCTCCTCCCTTCCCCCCTTCTCTCCTCCCTTCCCCCCCTTCTCTCCTCCCTTCCCCCCCTTCTCTCCTCCCTTCCCCCCCTTCTCTCCTCCCTTCCCCCCCTTCTCTCCTCCCTTCCCCCCCTTCTCTCCTCCCTTCCCCCCCTTCTCTCCTCCCTTCCCCCTTCTCCCTTCCCCCCCTTCTCTCCTCCCTTCCCCCCTTCTCTCCTCCCTTCCCCCCTTCTCTCCTCCCTGCCTTCCCCCCCTTCTCTACTCCCTGCCTTCCCCCCCTTCTCTACTCCCTGCCTTCCCCCCCTTCTCTCCTCCCTGCCTTCCCCCCCCTTCTCTCCTCCCTGCCTTCCCCCCCCTTCTCTCCTCCCTGCCTTCCCCCCCCTTCTCTCCTCCTTGCCTTCCCCCCCCCCTTCTCTCCTCCTTGCCTTCCCCCCCCTTCTCTCCTCCTTGCCTTCCCCCCCCCTTCTCTCCTCCTTGCCTTCCCCCCCCCCTTCTCTCCTCCTTGCCTTCCCCCCCTTCTCTCCTCCTTGCCTTCCCCCCCCTTCTCTCCTCCTTGCCTTCCCCCCCCTTCTCTCCTCCTTGCCTTCCCCCCCCCCTTCTCTCCTCCTTGCCTTCCCCCCCCTTCTCTCCTCCCTGCCTTCCCCCCCCTTCTCTCCTCCCTGCCTTCCCCCCCCTTCTCTCCTCCCTGCCTTCCCCCCCCTTCTCTCCTCCCTGCCTTCCCCCCCCTTCTCTCCTCCCTGCCTTCCCCCCCCTTCTCTCCTCCCTGCCTTCCCCCCCCTTCTCTCCTCCCTGCCTTCCCCCCCTTCTCTCCTCCCTGCCTTCCCCCCCTTCCCCCCTCCCTGCCTTCCCCCCCTTCTCTCCTCCCTGCCTTCCCCCCCTTCTCTCCTCCCTGCCTTCCCCCCCTTCTCTCCTCCCTGCCTTCCCCCCCCCCTTCTCTCCTCCCTGCCTTCCCCCCCCCTTCTCTCCTCCCTGCCTTCCCCCCCCCTTCTCTCCTCCCTGCCTTCCCCCCCCTTCTCTCCTCCCTGCCTTCCCCCCCTTCTCTCCTCCCTGCCTTCCCCCCCCTTCTCTCCTCCCTGCCTTCCCCCCCTTCTCTCCTCCCTGCCTTCCCCCCCTTCTCTCCTCCCTGCCTTCCCCCCCCCTTCTCTCCTCCCTGCCTTCCCCCCCCCTTCTCTCCTCCCTGCCTTCCCCCCCCCTTCTCTCCTCCCTGCCTTCCCCCCCCCTTCTCTCCTCCCTGCCTTCCCCCCCCCTTCTCTCCTCCCTGCCTTCCCCCCCCCCCTTCTCTCCTCCCTGCCTTCCCCCCCCCTTCTCTCCTCCCTGCCTTCCCCCCCCCTTTCTCTCCTCCCTGCCTTCCCCCCCCTTCTCTCCTCCCTGCCTTCCCCCCCCCTTCTCTCCTCCCTGCCTTCCCCCCCCTTCTCTCCTCCCTGCCTTCCCCCCCCCCTTCTCTCCTCCCTGCCTTCCCCCCCCTTCTCTCCTCCCTGCCTTCCCCCCCCCTTCTCTCCTCCCTGCCATCCCCCCCCTTCCCTCCTCCCTGCCTTCCCCCCCCTTCTCTCCTCCCTGCCTTCCCCCCCCTTCTCTCCTCCCTGCCTTCCCCCCCCCCTTCTCTCCTCCCTGCCTTCCCCCCCCTTCTCTCCTCCCTGCCTTCCCCCCCCTTCTCTCCTCCCTGCCTTCCCCCCCCTTCTCTCCTCCCTGCCTTCCCCCCCTTCTCTCCCTGCCTTCCCCCCCTTCTCTCCTTCTCTCCTCCCTGCCTTCCCCCCCCCCCTTCTCTCCTCTCTGCCTTCCCCCCCCCTTCTCTCCTCCCTGCCTTCCCCCCCCCTTCTCTCCTCCCTGCCGTCCCCCCCCTTCTCTCCTCCCTGCCGTCCCCCCCCTTCTCTCCTCCCTGCCGTCCCCCCCCTTCTCTCCTCCCTGCCTTCCCCCCCCTTTTCTCCTCCCTGCCTTCCCCCCCTTCTCTCCTCCTTGCCTTCCCCCCCCTTCTCTCCTCCTTGCCTTCCCCCCCCTTCTCTCCTCCTTGCCTTCCCCCCCCTTCTCTCCTCCTTGCCTTCCCCCCCCCCTTCTCTCCTCCTTGCCTTCCCCCCCCTTCTCTCCTCCTTGCCTTCCCCCCCCTTCTCTCCTCCTTGCCTTCCCCCCCCTCTCCTCCTTGCCTTCCCCCCCCTTCTCTCCTCCTTGCCTTCCCCCCCCTTCTCTCCTCCTTGCCTTCCCCCCCCTTCTCTCCTCCTTGCCTTCCCCCCCCTTCTCTCCTCCTTGCCTTCCCCCCCCCTTCTCTCCTCCTTGCCTTCCCCCCCCTTCTCTCCTCCTTGCCTTCCCCCCCCTTCTCTCCTCCTTGCCTTCCCCCCCCCTTCTCTCCTCCTTGCCTTCCCCCCCCCTTCTCTCCTCCTTGCCTTCCCCCCCCTTCTCTCCTCCTTGCCTTCCCCCCCCTTCTCTCCTCCTTGCCTTCCCCCCCCTTCTCTCCTCCTTGCCTTCCCCCCCTTCTCTCCTCCTTGCCTTCCCCCCCCTTCTCTCCTCCTTGCCTTCCCCCCCTTCTCTCCTCCTTGCCTTCCCCCCCCTTCTCTCCTCCTTGCCTTCCCCCCCTTCTCTCCTCCCTGCCTTCCCCCCCCTTCTCTCCTCCCTGCCTTCCCCCCCTTCTCTCCTCCCTGCCTTCCCCCCCTTCTCTCCTCCCTGCCTTCCCCCCCTTCTCTCCTCCCTGCCTTCCCCCCCCTTCTCTCCTCCCTGCCTTCCCCCCCCCCTTCTCTCCTCCCTGCCTTCCCCCCCCTTCTCTCCTCCCTGCCTTCCCCCCCCCTTCTCTCCTCCCTGCCTTCCCCCCCTTCTCTCCTCCCTGCCTTCCCCCCCCTTCTCTCCTCCCTGCCTTCCCCCCCCTTCTCTCCTCCCTGCCTTCCCCCCCCTTCTCTCCTCCCTGCCTTCCCCCCCCCTTCTCTCCTCCCTGCCTTCCCCCCCCTTCTCTCCTCCCTGCCTTCCCCCCCTTCTCTCCTCCCTGCCTTCCCCCCCCTTCTCTCCTCCCTGCCTTCCCCCCCTTCTCTCCTCCCTGCCTTCCCCCCCTTCTCTCCTGCCTTCCCCCCCCTTCTCTCCTGCCTTCCCCCCCTTCTCTCCTGCCTTCCCCCCCCTTCTCTCCTGCCTTCCCCCCCCTTCTCCTGCCTTCCCCCCCCCTCTCCTGCCTTCCCCCCCTTCTCTCCTGCCTTCCCCCCCTTCTCTCCTCCCTTCCCCCCCTTCTCTCCTCCCTTCCCCCCCTTCTCTCCTCCCTTCCCCCCCTTCTCTCCTCCCTTCCCCCCCTTCTCTCCTCCCTTCCCCCCCTTCTCTCCTCCCTTCCCCCCCTTCTCTCCTCCCTTCCCCCCCTTCTCTCCTCCCTTCCCCCCCTTCTCTCCTCCCTTCCCCCCTTCTCTCCTCCCTTCCCCCCCTTCTCTCCTCCCTTCCCCCCCTTCTCTCCTCCCTTCCCCCCCTTCTCTCCTCCCTTCCCCCCCTTCTCTCCTCCCTTCCCCCCCTTCTCTCCTCCCTTCCCCCCCTTCTCTCCTCCCTTCCCCCCCTTCTCTCCTCCCTTCCCCCCCTTCTCTCCTCCCTTCCCCCCCTTCTCTCCTCCCTTCCCCCCCTTCTCTCCTCCCTTCCCCCCCCTTCTCTCCTCCCTTCCCTCCCCTTCTCTCCTCCCTTCCCCCCCCTTCCCTTCCCTTCCCCCCCCTTCCCTTCCCTTCCCCCCCCCTTCCCTTCCCCCCCCTTCCCTTCCCTTCCCCCCCTTCCCTTCCCTTCCCCCCCTTCCCTTCCCTTCCTTCCCTTCCCTTCCCCCCCCTTCCCTTCCCTTCCCCCCCTTCCCTTCCCTTCCCCCCCCCTTCCCTTCCCTTCCCCCCCCTTCCCTTCCCCCCCCTTCCCTTCCCTTCCCCCCCCCCTTCCCTTCCTTCCCTTCCCCCCCCCCTTCCCTTCCCTTCCCTGCCCTCCCCTCCCTTGAAATGTATTTTCAGAGCAACTTACCTTGGAACAATCTCCTCTGTCTAATAAAAATGAAGCAAATGTCCAAAATGACTAAATAATTGAGATAAAATGCCCGACGAAACCTCGCCTCCTTCCATTTTCAAAAACTCGCGCCGAAGCTTTCGGAAGATTGACGCACATGCGCACACGGGCTCCGGTCATCTGCGCATGCGCTGCGGTCCGGATTGCCAGGACCAGTGTGCGCATGCGCAAAGGCCAACCTGGTGTGTTCCCCGAGGAAGATGACGTTACGCGATGACGTCGTCTGCGCATGCGCAAACTGGTCCTGGCAATCCGGACCGCAGCGCATGCGCAGAGGGCCCGAGACCATGTGCGCATGTGCGCACCGCGGCGCATTCTGATGACGTAGCATTGTCATCAATCACTTTGTTCTTTAAAAAGTATCTGTCAGGGACTCCCTCTGCTTCACTTTCAGATTGGGCAGTCTGTGCTAACCCTCGCAATACTGGGTCGGCTCATTGAGCATCACCTAGGGAAAGTCCATTTAATTCATTCCCTGGGTCTCCTAACTTTCCAAAGAAAGTCTCAGCCAGGCAGACCTCATGGTCATCTGCCTGCAGTGTCAATGCAGTTACCCCTGGGGAGCTGGTTTGATCATGGCCTGACCCACTACACACTCAGGGAATCTGCAGGAGACTGTCTCCTGCCACCACCCTGTCTCTCTGACCCCTGCGGTCTTTCTTTCACCACTGGGGGGGTTGGCTACCACCTTCACCCCTGCCAGATCATTACCTAGGAGCAGGTCAACCCTGTCCACAGGCAAACTAGGGACAATCCCCACAGTGACCGGTCCTGAAACTAGGTCACACTCCAGGTGTACCCAGTGTACGGGTACAGACATACACTGCCTTCCAATACTATTCACCCCCATTTTGGTCTTCACTGCACTCTCTGGGGGAAAGGTCAGGCCTTTTCCCAGTAAAAGGGAACTAGTGGCCCGTGTCCCTGAGAATTGCTGTGGGCTTGCTTGCCCCACTCGAGGGGTATTGGTTTACTTTCCCTTCAGACACAAAACATTGATAACCCTCAGGAATCTTATTATATTTTCCTGCACTTGTAGCTGTAAGCTTCCTGGGTCTCACTCTTACTGCAGTTAAAGCCACAGCTTGCTCTGCTGTGCTTTCCATCAGGTTCCTGTCTTCACTGAGCAGGTGTGCCCTGATGAACCCTACAGGTTTTCCTTTTAGTTTCCAGCAGTCAGCTTTTAGTTAACCTGCCTTCCTACAATGGAAGCACACAGGTCTCCGGGTCTCATTCTTACTGCTCACAGCACCTTCCTTATTGTCTGGAGGAGGGCCCCCTGTGTGTCCTCCTTTTCTTTCTCTCCCAGGACTACTTGGGCTTCTATCATCTTTTCTATCACCTTTTGTCCTTTTTGGATTTGTAGGAATGACAAGGAAAGGTTCTCCCCTGGGAAACCAACTTATAAATGAGAGCCAGAACGGCCGCTTGCCAGGCTCTCTGAACCCGCTGTTCCTCTACATGTGTCTTTATGGAGAGTGGGAGAGAGTGTTTAAATTCCTCTAACGGAATTACTTCTCTGAGATTCTCAGCTGAGCTGTGCTTTAACAGCCCTCAGCCACTGGTCAAAAGCCAGCTGCTTACTTCTTTCAAACTCCAGATAAATTTGATTAGCTTACTTCTTGAGGGTTGTAAACATTTGGCGATCGGCTTCGGATACTAATTCATATGCCCCGAGGATAGCACTTATTGTCAGTTCATAATTTGATGAACTCTTATCTGGCAACAGGGGATAAACCTCATGGGCTTTCACAGTTAGCTTGCTTTGCAGTAAAAGAGGCCAGGTCTCAGCTGGCCATTTTAGCTGCCTTGTCAGTTTCTCAAAGGACACAAAAACTCTTATCCTCCTCATCGAATCTTGGAATTAGTTGAGCTAGTTTTAACAATTCTGTACCCAGCCCTGAATAGTGCTCCTCCATATTGGCCGTGCTTTTACTGGGGTTACTCTGTCACCCCCTAGTTAACTCAAGCCGCTTCAGCTCTCTTTCTTCACATTCCTTCTGGAATATTCTTTCTCTCTCCCTCTCCTGCCTTTCATTTTCTTCACGTTCCTTCTGGAAGGCTCGTTCTTTCTCACTCTCCTACCTCTCTCTTTTTCCTCTCTCTTTCTAATTCAAGTTTCCTCTGTTCCAATTGTAGCTTTGCTAGTAATACCCTGTCGGGGTCTACTTCTAACCCTGTTTCTGTTTCTTCAGATTCAAAGGAAAAATGGTTAGCCACTAGTTTTAGGAGTTCAGGCTTTCCAGCCTTGGCACGTACAGTGATCCCACACTGCTCAGCCATTTTCCTCAACTCCTCCATAGACAGTGCTTTTAACTTATCGCAAGTTACTTCACCCTGGCTTGGGGAGTTACTCGCTTCAGTTGCAGACATGTTACTATTCAAGCACACACAACCACAAGAAAGCCTGTATTGAAATCTTGCTCTGTTTTGATTGGGAACAATTTGGTTTCCCACTTCCAATTTCTCTCGTTTGTGGATCAATTCCGGACACTAGCACCCAAATTTCTGTTACAATCCTGTGAGAAAGAGGTCTAGGGTTCCCTTTCAGCCTTCACCTGGTCTTACCGTAACAGGGTTTAATTTTAAACACACCATGTTTTTAGCTCCCTCTTGGTGAATCCTTGCTCACCACTTTCCAATTATAAGGCAAAAAAACCGGCACAAAAAGGCTTTCTTAGGTTTCAAGAAGAAAAGTTGAAATTTATTAAACTTAAACTCTAATTCGGTTAACACCTACGGAGAGAGGACACGCCCACACTAGCATGCATATGCAATACACACATGCAAATAGAGACAGAAAAGAGCAGAAGAAAAATAAAGTGGAAAAGTTTGAGGCAATATCTGAAGAGTTTTTGTTACGGTTCTTCGAGCTCACTGTAGAGTCCTTGATTGTAGGTAGATCTTGCTTTTTGTTGGGGCCCAGTATTCTTCTTAAACCTTGTTTGCTGTAGGAGACTTCTCTCTCTTGCGGTTCACGTGTCTTCAGTGGATTCAGAGGCTTGTGAGAAAGAGATGGGAGCAGACAGGAGAGATCTTCTCAGTCCAGGAGCAAACATTCACTCTGAGTTCAAACTGTTTGTACAATTCAGAAAAATGCAAGTTGCCCAGTAAAGGCCTGCTCAGGTCTGGAAAAAAAAACCTGACCCGAACCCGACAGAACCACATCGGACACAAGCCTGACCCGGCCAGTGTCCTTCCATTTTTTCCCACGCCCGACCCAACCCATGCCCTTCCTGACCATAGTGCACTCACTGTACATACCACTCTTGGGTGGAATGGAAGGAAGCTGCAGCATGAGCGCGATGACATCATAGAGACGCTCACTTCGCTCACTGCGCAGACTCAGAGTCTGTGGAGTCCGGATGTACGTTTCTCTCCTTGACGTCCCGGACTCCCAGCTCAGCGAGGCTTTTCAAATTTTGACGCTTACTTACTCAACTTCCCTTTTCCTCCCAGCAGAGCAAAAGATAATACTGTGTGTGTCCGACCCAGACCCGGCCCAACCCGACCCGAGCCCGAAAGCCGGACCCTGAACAGCGACCCAATCCAAACCCGACACGTCGTCGGGTCCCTTCAGGTTCGGGTCCAATAGCAGGCCTTTATTGCCCAGCAGTTTAGTAATGTAAGTATCTGGTCTGACCACGCCTTGGATTGTATCACCTTAGCAGTCTCTGGAATGCTCCTTTTACACACAATACCTGGTGATCAAGGTCCATTGTGGGTTGAATGGGTCAGGGAATGGTCCTTTATCCTTCCAATCACTGTCAGTTAATATGCAAATATCTTTTCCAGCCACGGCTGATCTGTTTAACAAGTCCTTTCTTTTCTCCAGTAACAGTTTAAAATCAATGTTCATGACAAAATTAATGTGCCTCATTCTTGGCAGGTGGGGGCCTAGCATGACAACCAGAATAAACAACAACAGTTCCTCCAGTTGAAGGAGCTAACAGACGAATAGGCAGCCTCGGCCCCCGGGACAAATCGGGAGAAAGACCCAAGGTTCAACTTAGAAGCAGTGTTAGGGGGCTGGCATTGCAAAATTCTAGTGGACACAGGGGCCACAGTCTCGATAACTGACTTACCACTTGACACAACTTTAATTATCCGGGGAGTGGGTGTGGGTAAATTTACAGCCTGCCAGAGCAAACCCTGTATATTAGATATGGGGGAAATAGTGATGCCCGTATAGTTCTGGGTATCTGAGAATCCAGAAGGTACCATCATGGGGATGGACCTGCTGAAAGAATTGGGAGCAGTTATAGACCCGGTACAGCACAAAGTTTCCTGGAGGAATTCTACCGGGTGGAGGGTTTGCAACACAGGACCCAAAACCAGGTGGAAGCACTGGACATGGGTAGCGACAGGGAGTGCCATAAGCTGGGACTGGAGTAGCGAGGGAATATGAGGAATTATTTGTATAAGTTTACCGGGAGTCTGGGCCACCTCCAAACAGGATGAGGGCCAGGTCAACGTCGAGCCAATACAGGTACACAGCCCAAGCCATAAACCCCACCGACAGTACCCAATAAGGCCAGAAGCTTTACAAGTAGTAGATGGCATAGTCAAAGATCTTGAGGAGCAGGCTATAATTAGGCCCACCGCCTCTATAACTAATTCCCCGATCTGGCCAGTGCAGAACCGGAAGGGACATACCAGCTGACCATTGGCTATACAGCCCTGAATCGAGGAACGCCCCGAGAGCACCCTATAGTCATGAGTCCAGCAACCATATTTAATGGCCTGGACCCTGACCACAAGGTATTCACTGTATTGGACATAACGAATGGGTTCTGGGCGATACCACTGGCACAGGGATCACAGAACAAATTTGCCTTTACCGTGAAGGACAGGCAGTGTATGTGGACAAGGGTACCCCAGGGATGCCACAGCAGCCCGGCAATATTTCATTGGGTTATGAGCAGGAAGTTAGAACCCCTTGACCTGGATAAGTACGGCCGCACCATACTCCAGTATGTGGACGACCTCCTGATAGCATCGACAATTAGAAAAAGGCTCTAGTGGAAGTATTGGAAACATTGCAGGAGGTGGGATTTAATGTAAATCTGAAGAAAGCACAGGTAGGGAAGGAAAGAGTACAGTACTTGGGCTACAACGTTTCACAGGGTAAGATGGAGATGCCCCCTGAACGAGAGGATGCAATGCCTCAACCCACAACAATAAAGGCTTTAAGGAAGGTTCTGGGACCATTTAACTACAGTAGGACCTTTATCCCTGACTATGCGCAGACAGCCCAACCCCTACAGGACCTCCTAAAGGGGGGGAAAAGATGCACAGGAAAGCCTAGAGTGGACAAGGGAACATGATAGGGCTGACGGAGCCTTGAAAAAGGCCCGGCATTGGGATTGTCCGACTCAAAGCGCCCCTTCCACATGTACTGCAGTCATGAGACAGTTTTACTGTGCGTGGTTGCCCAGGAGCACAGAGATAAACAGCGGCCAGTAGCATACTACTCTACAAAACAGAACTCAGTAGCTGCCGGCTTACCACGATGTGCTAGACTGTGCAGCGAGGGCAGTCAGGACTAGTGAGCCTGTGATAATGCTAGGGGACACAGTCCTACCTACCTGACACACCCTGGTAGAACTACTGAATACAGGAAGACTGAGAACAGTCTCCAATGCCCGTAGTGCAGCATGGTTACCTAGAGACAAGTCCATTAAGGTTGTATGGGACACAGGAGCAAACACCGGCGAGGGCTTGATCTTGGAAGGAGAGCCCCACGAATGTGCCAAAGAGGACTTGTACGAGACCCCAGGAGCAATAGGGGAGGACCCATTTAAGGAGGCAGACCTAGACCTGTTTGTAGACGGACCAAGGAGGTAAGTGGACGGAAGCCCAAGGACCGGGTGGGTGGTTGTGGGAAGGAGCAGAGGACTGATATTAGCAGGACGGTTAGACGGGGCTGAATCCGCCCAAGCGACAGAATTGGTCGCTCTCACGGAGGACCTGAGATACGCAGAGGAAAGACAGTAAACCGACAGTTGGTATGCCTTCGGGTAGAGCACAATTATATGGGGCCTTGGGGCTTTAATACCTCATCGGGACAGCCTATTAAACACGAGCAGATAATACAGAATTTTTTTGAAGTAGCCAGATTACCAAAGGAGGCGTCGGTTATTAAGGTAAAAGCTCACCAGAAGGTAGTTAACGAAATCCAGGACGGGAACCAAAGAGCAGAGCAGGAGGCAAAGAAAGCTGCTGACTCCAAGCTGAAAGTGAGCGCTGCACTAAACAATGCGGGAGACAATGACATCAGCATACCACGCCGGAGGCGGAGAAGGCGATGTGGGAGAGCAAGGGGGCGGCGCCCAGGCCAGACAATATCTGGTGGTATGATGAGGGCGGTGGCACCGGAATGCGTCCACAGATTGCTACTTAACCTGCACCACGGACCCAGTCACATGGGAAGGGAATCTATGATGCACTCCCTTGCCTGCGATTGGTAATAGCCGGGAATGGGGCGAGACATGGTAAAATACTGCCAGCAGTGTGTGATGCGCGCTCAGTACAACCCCGGGAAGCTGCTCAAGGTCAGGATGTCACACCAGCCTAGGCCAAGTATCCTTGAGAGAATGTACAGATAGACTTTACAGGACCCCTACCACAAAGTAGGGAGAAAACATATTGTCTGGTGCTCATAGACCATTCACACTGTGGATGAAGACTATCCCAATCCAGGACTGCACTGCCACTGCCATGGCATGAATAATGGCTGAGGAGGTCATCCCCAGGTGGGGAGTCCCGGTTCAACTGGACTCTGACCAGGGAAGCCACTTCACGGGAAGGATCATTAAGGAAACCTGTAAACTGTTCGGTATCAAGCAGAGATTCCACATGCACTACCACCTGCAGAGCTCAGGCATTGTGGAGCGTGTGAACAGGACCCTAAAGACAGCCTGAGCAAAAGCCATCAAGGAGACCGGGCAGGCATGGGCAGACCTGCTGCCAACGGTCCTGATGAAGTTGAGGGCGACCCCCAATCGGACGACAGGACTTGCACCCTATGAGTTAATGACCGGGTGAGCCATGCGGCTCCCGAAACTATCATCGCGGGGGGACAGGACTTGGGATCATTGAGGGATAGGGTGTAAAGATATGTGAGGGAACTCTGTAAATAATTGAAAGATTTTAGGCAGGAGGCTGGAGATCAGCAGCAGGCAAAGGATCAGGTGCTAGAGCCAGAGGTATGGGACATGCCTGGGGTAGGGGAAATGGTAATGGTTAAAGAACTACCCCAGAAGCCAGGGTTCGCCCCACATTGGACGGGGCCCTACCCAATAATTATGACCAGTGACACCTGTGTGTGCGTGGAAATGAAAGGCAAAGGCTGATGGAAACATCGGACTCAATTAAAACACGCTAATACCGGGGCACTCAGAGCGTCCCGTAATCTTTTGTTTTTACAGGATGTGGGCCCCAACATTTCTCCTGGTAATCGCTGCGGCTGCCAACTCATCAATAGGGGATGACAGACCACATAACGTTCAGCGTTGCAGTGGGGACTGGTATGATGAGGACATCAGGACGACATCGTCCGACCTGTAGAAGTACATGGCAACTATCAGGAGTTATGGGAAAGTGAAACTGAGGGCGATGTAAGCACAATTGGTGTCCAGTGGATTATGTTGAATGTCACCATCGGACAATGGGTATGTATCGAATGCCCTAAGGGAGCTAGGACCAATGGCAATCCTGACACCGGGAAGTTCCCCGCGCCCGGGTTCTCCATGTGGCAGTGCGACAATGAGGATTGTAGAGACCGATCCACATGCATGACACCACACAATCATAGTACTTATCTACATATGTGTGACCGGTACGACAAGGTAGGACAGCATCAATTACAGGCCATGGTGACAAACAGGCAGGAAGGGCCGACTTCCATGCCCGAATCACCGACGAGTACTCTAGCCACACTAGCCACTCTAGCCCCCACTCCGTGGACATGCCCACCATGGGCCCCTGGTCCAATTAGTGGGCTGGTAATGTGGCGAGAAAGTGGCGGATTATATGATAATGTACATCATGAGCTAATACCGGTTGTAATTGACCTGCTGCAACTGACCCTCCCACAGTGGTACAAGTGGCCCAAGATATGGGCGCTATCCCAGAGAATGGTAGATAGAATATAACCACATCAAGAGGGGGCGAGACCCATTCAGCCGGCACAAACGAGGCCTGGTGAATGATGTCGCCACTGGGTGAGCAACAGGCACCTCCACCATCAACTCCCTAGACAATGCAGGATTAAACACCAAGACCCAGATCCTCAAGGAAAACTTGAGGTGGTTGAGTCTTGAGGCCAATGATGCGGGCCAGAAAGGGACCACACTGGGAAGGCAGACCATAGAGGAAATATTGGAGGGGGTAACCATTATCGAGTGCCATGCCCATACCATTAACTCCCTGATAGACCTTACGGAGGAACAAAGGACCGCCACATGCCATGCGTACGGAGCAAGGATAGTGGAGCAGGTCAGGCACAACCTCAGGCAGATACAAGAACAACAAAGCCCAGAATGGATTAATATTACCCATCTAAGGGAAGTGGCACAGCGTCCAGACAATATGAATGGTTGCAGGCTCAAGGGTCTAACCAGAGTATATCCTGTAATTCAGGGATGTGTTGCAATAAATCTGACGATGGTAGGGCTAACACTGATGGTACCAGTGGTTCCGAATGACCAGGAAGCCTACCCACAATATGCGGTTGAAAACATTGGAGTAATAAGAGGGGACAAGTACATATAGTACCACCAGGTGCCCACCTATGCCATTGACAGGAATCGGACCATGACCGGGGTGATATTGACGGGTTGTAGGAAGGCAGGGGACTACACCATATGCCCCATCCCATCAGAAGGGGAGAGAGGGCATTGTGTGGATTCAGTGGGATGGCGAACTGCACCGTACAAGTCAGCAGCTCGAGGCATGAGCCCACACAAGCGGCATACAGGGGAAAAGGAAGAGTACTGTGTGACTACTGCAGAAACTGAGTACCTATATGGACCCTTAAGATGCCCAGTACCAAGCCCCAATTTCTGCCTATCCCCGCAGGCTCAAACTACCATAGGGGAGGCCCATCTGGTCTACATACACAAGAGAGACGAGGCTCATCTACATGCCACGGCCGACCTCGGAGGAGACCTAGACTAATACCTGCCCCCAACAGCACCACCGTTACCCAGACTGCCAGAGAGGCTGAACACCCTCCGGCAGAGCTAGAGGGGATGGTCAAGCGGTATTACCAATTGGAGGAGAAATTACAGGACACCCGGAAGGATGTAGATCGTGCCCTTAGCACGGACCCCTGGTACCAACAAATTTGGAATGGGGGGTTAAATGTAAACATCCACCCCGGATCAGGATAGTGTCCCATGCCCTGGTGGTTGTACAACTTGTCTTGTCTCTAGTATGGGCAAGCCTAGCTTGTACGTCATACAGAAGGGAGCGAAGGAGGCAGAAACTTAAAGACACTGTACATGAGTATAAAGAACTGTTAAGGGATCAGGAAATGCAAAATCTTATCGTAATTTCGAGTAGCAAAAAGCAAAGCCCTGGACCGCCCTATCCAGCCGCCTGGCCAGTGGTAAGGGGCAGGCAGTCCAGAGCAGTGGCAGATAGTTAATGTGGCCATCTTGGGTGGGTAGTCCCCAAGGGCCAAAAGGGGGGACTGAAAGAGTGGAAATGCACTCAGTATATTCAGCAGCAATATGGGTTCCATGCATGTGACCGCAGACACAGCAGCATTGTGGGTACTGTGTATGGCAGACACAGCAGCATTGTGGCTGCTATGTACGTGACTGTCGGCACCTTGTGGTTTCGACCTTTATCAGCGCTGATGTCTGTGAGACTCGCTGAGAAGCTCTGCAGCACTCTGGAATGAGGAGTGTGCAGAGACTTCTCCCGTGCAAGTAAAAAAAAACGCTACACTGTTAACCTCTATCAGACGGTGTGGAGTGTTGTTATTTGATTTTAATTGATGCCCAACAACAATCAGCACCCCATCCACCACCTTAAACATCACTCCCTCCACAGCCAACGTACAGTGGCAGCAGTGTGTACTGTCCACAAGATGCACTACAGAAACTCACCAAGACTCCTTCAACAGTACCTTCCAAACCCATGATCTCTACCACTTAGAAGGATAAGGGCAGCAGATGCATAGGAACACCACCACCTACAAGTTCCCCTAGAAAGCTACACACCATCCTCACTTTGAACTATATCACTGTTCCTTCATTGTCATCATGTCAAAATCTTGGAACTCCTTCCCTAACAGCACTGTGGGTGTACTGACGTCACATGAACTGCACCGATTCAAGAAGGAGGCTTACCTCCTGTGAAAGAAAAAATGTTGGTGCTGAAATATTTTCCATTTTGGGAATTCTCAGCAATGAGCTCTCACTTCAGACAGACCCTGACTGAATATATCTTACAGCTTCTGCTACTCTACTATTAATGTGTCTTGGATTCAAGCTCAAAAGACTATCCTCTGCTGCACTGCAACATTTCCTACACTAGCCATCCTCTGGCTTACCTGAATGAGATTGACAATTAGTTCTGAATTAGAGGAAACTTTGCATTGTGAGCCCGTGCCCACAAAAGTATGATCACACTACCTTGGATATTCTATAGGCTTTCAAATAGAGAGATAAACGAGCATATCTGCAGGGAAATCACAGAAATGTGCAAGAACTATAGAATGGTGATATTGGGGGACTTTAGTTACCCAAATATTGATTGGCACGAAAACAGAAAGTGCTGGAAATACTCAGCAAGTCTGGCAGCATCTGTGGAGGAAGAAAAGAGTTAACATTTTAGGTCAGTTCTGATGAAAGATCACAGACCTGAAACATTAACTCTGTTTCTCTCTCCACAGATGCTGCCAGACCTGCTGAGTATTTCCAGCACTTGCTGTTTTTATTTTAGATTTCCAGCATCCTCAGTATTTTGCTTTTATTATCAATTGGGATAATTTTAGAGTAAAGAAAGGAAGGAATTTCTGAAATGTGTTCAGGAGACGTCCTTGATCAGTATGTTCACAGCCCAACTAGAAAGGAGGTATTACTGGATCTAGTGCTGGGAAATGAAGTGGACCAAGTGTCTGTCAGGGAGCACTTCGGTAAGAGTGATCATCGTATCATAAGGTTCAGACAATAATGCAGAAAAGCAAGGAACAAAATAAAGTAGAACGTCCAGATTGGATGAGGGCCAATTTCAACTTGATGAGAAGGGATCTAGCCAAGGTAAAATGGAAGCAAAGACTGACGGGAAGAGCTGTATCAGAACAATGGATTATCTTTAAGGAAAAGATGCTTTAGGTACAGGCCAGATACATTCCAACAAAGGTGAAAGGTAGGGGAACCAAAAACAGGGCTCCTTGGAAGATGAGGAAGATAGAAATTATGATGAAATAAAAAAAGAGGGTGCATGATGCATGTCGGGTGAATTCTTCAAATGAGAACTAGGCCACATACAATGATTTGAGAGGGGAGGTGGAGAGGTAAATACGACTGGCAAAGAGAACATGAGAATAGAATGGCAGTCAACATAAAAGGTTACCCAAAAATCTTCTACCGGCATGTAAAGAATAAGCAGGTAGTAAGAGGTGGAATGGGACCTATGAGGGACATAGAGGGTAATGTATGTTTAGAGGTACAAGGCAAGGCTAATATACTTAATGAGTACTTTGTATCAGTGTTACTAAGGAAGTGGAATCTGACAAAATATCGGTAGAAACGGAGACAGTAGAAGCAATGGATAGGGTAAAAATTGAGAGGGAGGAGTACTAAAAAGGCTGGCTATGCTTAGGGTAGATTAATCACCTGGTCTGATGGCTTGTATCCCAGATTGCTAAAGGAAGTGGGGGTGGAAAGAGCAGAAGGGCTTGCTGTAATCTTCCAATCTTCCCTGGATACTGGGGAGGTGCCAGAGGATTGGAGTGTGGCAAATGTGACACCCTTATTCAAGAAAGGGTGCAAGGACAATCCTAGCAACTACAGGCCAGTTAGATTAACATCAGTGGTGGGTAAGGTTTTAGAAACAATAATCAGGGGAAAAAATCAACCTGCACTAGAAGAGGTTTGAGGTAATTAAGAATAGCCAGCATGGATTGGTTAAAGGGCAATTATGCTTGACTAATCTAATTGAATTTTTTTGATGAAGTAACAGAGAAGCTTGATGAAGGGAATGTGTTGGATGTTGTTCATATGGATTTAAGAAAGCATTGATAAGGTACCACATAAAAGGCTGGTTAACAAGGTTGAGGCTCATGGAATAGGAGGGTCAGTGCCCAATTGGATCAAAAATTGGCTTAAGGACAAAAAACAGCAGGTCATGGTAAATGGTTGTTGTCATGAATGAGGCACATTAATTTTGTCATGAACATTGATTTTTAAATGTTGCTGGAGCAAGAAAATGACTTGTTGAACAGATCAGCCATGGCTGGAAAAGACATTTGCAGATTAACAGACAGTGCTTGGAAGGACAAAGGGCCATTCCCTGACACATTCAACCCACAATGGTCCTTGATCACCAGGTATTGTGTGTAAGAGGAGTATTGCAGAGACTGCTAAGGTGATACAATCCAGACTGATTAGACCAGCTGGTCACATGACTAACTGGCTGTTCCAGTCTTTTGAACTAGCCACAGACAGTTTGCACTCAGAGTGAATGTTTGCTCCTGGACTGAGAAGATCTCTCCTGTCTGCTCCCATCTCTTTTTCACAAGCCTCTGAATCCACTGAAGACAGATGAACCCCAAGAGAGAAAAGTCTCCTACAGCGAACAAGGTTTAAGAAGAATACTGGGCCCCAATGAAAAGCAAGATCTACCTACAATCAAGGACACTACAGTGAGCTCGAAGAACCGTAACAAAAACTCAGATATTGCCTCAAACTTTTCCACTTTATTTTTCTTCTGCTCTTTTCTGTTTCTAGTTGCATGTGTGTATTGCGTTTGCATGCTAGTGCGGGCGCATCGTGTATCCGTAGGTGTTAACCGAATTAGAGTTTAAGTTTAATAAATTTCAACTTTTCTTCTTTAAACCTAAGAAAACCTGTTTGTGCTGGTTTCTTTGCCTTATAATTGGAAAGCGGGGAACAAGGATTCGCCAAGGGGGAGATAAAAACATGGTGTTTAAAATTAAACCCTGTTACGGTCCTGGCTCTGTGGATTCTATCATCTTAGCAGGGCCTGGAATGCACTTCCTTACACCTTCAACGTCTGGTGATCAAAATCCATTTGGGAATAGTCCTTTGGCTCCACAAGCAGCGTCTCTTGGTATGCAAATGTCCTTCCAACCCTTCACTCCAGCAACAGTTTAAAATCAATGTTCATATGACAAAATTAATATGCCTCATTCTTGGCAGGTGGGGTCTGCATGACACTTCCACACCCAGCGGAATGAAATGCGATTTTCAAAAAAGAGCATTTCGTTAAAAGGAACTAGAGAGAAGATAAGAACAGGAAAACACACATGCATCTCTCTCATTCATTCAGAATCCTAACAATTGTTACAGCCTGTCTTTTCTGGGTAGCAGTGCTACTTTAAACTGCCCTTTTGGCATCCCTGTAAATATGTATTTTTTGGGGAATTTCTTTTCTTCAGTTTGCACATTTCCATGACTGCCTAAGGTGTTTTTGTTCTTGTTGAGGTCTGCGGGGGGCGGGTGGGGTTAGATTTAAATAGTCCTAGGCTGGAGTACTGCTCAGGGGTGGCGCAGTGGGCGGTTCCACTCTGAACTCACTTTCAGTGCTTTGATGAGTCATGCAAGGGCTTTTCACCTCGGGGGATAGTCGGTTCCCTTTTTCCAGACTGTGGGGGAGGATTCTTTGCTAGTCTTCCCTTTGTCCTCTGGGACATTCCTGCTTGTAGGTATTTGTCCAGATTCTGCTGCACTCCCCTACGACACTTCGACTAGGTGAGGCATCACCCTCAGTTTCTCTGCCCTCTTGAGGACCTTCTTTGTCTCTGCAGGTTCCTGTAAATGCTGTTAGCAACTCTGATGGGGTGCTTCTAGTGTCTGCATTTACATAGGAGGATGTGGGGTCTAACTTTTCAAATATTTTGGGGTTGGCTCTCCAGACAATAGGGGTTTTCTTCTGGGATTCTTCCTGGACTTCCTTTAACCTGCCCTCTTGGTCCCTTTTTCCCTGTTCCCTTCTAACCTTTTGCCAGCCTTGTGCCTGCCTGCCTGCCCCCTTTTGTTCTTGGCAGGGGTCCCTTACAGTTCACCAGCCCTCTGCTGGAGAGTCCTCCAATCATCGATACAGGACTTAGGGGTGCAGGTTTCACCATAGGTTGGTGTTTGCCCTCAGCCTGGCACATGTGACAACTCCTACAATACTCCATCACATCTTTGTGGAGTTTTGGCCAGTCAAACTGCTGTCTTATGCGGGCTTTGGTTTTTCGTATACTGATACGTGCAGCCACTGTAATCTCATGGGCCATTCTTACTAATTCTCTCCGGTACCTCTGCGGCACCACTAACTGGTGGACCACTGTCCACTCCTTGCTCTCAGGTCTGTGAGGAGAACACCACTTCCTCAACAGTACCTCATTCTTTAAATAGTAGCAATCAGGGACTCCCTCCGCTTCAATTTCAGATTGGGCAGCCTGTGCTAACTCTCTTATTCCCTGGATCATCTAACTTTCCAAAGAAAGTCTCAGATAGACTGGTCTCATGGCCATCTGCCTGCAGTGCCAATTCAGTCTCCTCTGGGGGAGTTGGTTTGATCATGTCCTCACTCATTACACATTCAGGAAACTGCAAGGGACTATCTCCTGCCACTGCTCTGTCTCTCTGACCTCCTGAAGTCTCTTTAACTACTGGGGAAGCTACCACCTTCATCCCCGCCAGATCATTACCTAGGAGCAGGTCAACCCCGTCCTAGAGACAAACTAGGGACAATCCCTACAGTCACTGGTCTTGAAACTAGGTCGCACTGCAAGTGCATCCGATGTAAAGGTACAGGCATACACTCCCCTCCAAATACCATTCACCACCATTCTTGTGTTTACTGCACTCTCTGGGGGAAAGGTTAGGCCTTTTCCCAATAAAAGGGATCTAGTGGCCCCTGTGTCCCTGAAAATTACTATGGGCTTGCTTGACCCACTCGAGTGGTCTGGGGTTACTCTCCCTTCAGACACAAAACCCTGATAATCCTCAGGAACCCTATTAAATTTTCCTGCACTTGCAGCGGTAGACTTCCTCGGTCTCACTCTTACTGCAGTTAAAGCCACAACTTGTTCTGCTGTGCTTTCCATCAGAGTCCCTTCTTCACTGACTGGTTGTGTCCTGATTAACCCTACAGGTTTTCCCTTTAGTTTCCAGCAGTCAGCTCTTAAATGCCCTACCTTATTACAATGGAAGCACACAGGTCTCCGGGTCTCACTCTTACATATAGCACCTTCCTTTTTGGCTGGAGGAGAGCCCTCTGTGTCTCCTGCTTTTCCTTCCCTCCCAGGACTGCTTGGGCTCCTATCACCTTCCCACCCACTGTCCTTTTTGGATTTGTGGGGGTGATTAGGAAAGGTTTTCCCCTGGGAAACTGACTTATAAATGAGAGCAAACTCATTGGCCAGGACTGCTGCCTGCCGGGCTTTATGAGCCCCCTGCTCTTCTACATGTGTCCTTATGGAGAGTGGGACAGAGTTTTTAAATTCCTCGAGCAAAATTACTTCTCTGAGATTCTCATAGCTCAGCTGTACTGGTCAAAAGCCAGCTGCTTATTTCTCTCAAACTCCAGATAAGTTTGATCAGCTTGCTTCTTGAGGGTTCTAAACTTTTGGCAACAGATTTCCAGTATTAACTCATATGCCCTGAGGATAGCATTTTTTGTCAGATCATAATTTGATGAACTCTCATCTGGCAACATGGAATAAACCTCATGGGCTTTTCCTACTAATTTGCTCTGTAACAGCAGAATCCAAGCCTTAGCTGGCCACTTTAAACTGCCTTGCCAGTTTTTCAAAACACAAAAACGCTTCCACGTCTCCCTCATTGAATTTTGGGATCAGTTGGGAAAGGTTTAACAATTCTGTACCCAGCCCTGAATTACGCTCCTCCATATTGGCCATGCCTTCACTGGGGTTACTCTGTCGCCCCCTAGTTAACTCAAGTCGTCTCAGCTCTCTCTCTCTTCGCATTCTTTCAGGAAGGTTCTTTCTCTTTCTCTCTCCTCCCTCTCTTTGTCTTCATGTTTCTTCTGGAAGGCTCTTTCTTTCTCTCTCTCCTGCCTCTTACTTTATCTTTCTCCTGTCTCTCTCTTTTTCTCTTTCCCAAATTCAAGTTTCCTCTGTTCCAATTGTATCTTTGCTAGCAAAACCCTGTTGGAGTCTACTTCTAACCCTGTTTCTGTATCTTCAGATTCAAGGGAAAAATGATTGGCCACTAGTCTTAGGAGTTCAGACTTCCTAGCCTTGCCATATACAGTGATCCCACGCTGCTCTGCCATTTTCCTCAACTCCTCCAAAGACAGTGCTTTTAACTTATCCCAAGTTATTTCACCCTGGCTTGGGGAGCTCTAGCTTCAGTCGCAGACAGGTTAGTATTCAAGCACACACAACCACAAGAAAATCTGTATGAAAACTTTTCTCTTTATTGATTAGGAACAATTTGGCTTCCCACTTCCAATTTCTTTGTTTGTCTGTGGGTCAAATCCAGGTGTTAGCCCCCAAATTTCTGTTACGACCAGTTGAGAAGGGGTCTAGGGGTTCCCTCTCAGCCTTTGCCTGGTTTAACTGTAACAAGGTTTAATTTTAAAACACCGTGTTTTTAGCTCCCCCTTAGTGAACCCTTGTTAATTGTTCTAATTGTAAGGCAAACAAATCAAACAGGTTTCCTTAGATTTAAACAAGAAAGATAGAAATTTGCTAATCTTAAACTCTAATCCGGTTAACGACTACGAATATGCAACGCAACCATGCTAGCATGCAAACAGGATAAACACACACACAGATACAGACAGAAAAAGTAGAAGGAATAAAAGGGAAAAGTTTGAGGCATATCTGGTAGTTACAGTCCTTTAAGTTCAATGTGGAGTCTTTAGTTGCCGGTAAATCTTACAATTTGTTGGGGCCCAGTTCACGCTTCAACTTGTTCCGATGTAGGAGTCTTTTCTCTCTTGAGATTTACATATCTTCCGTGGGTCTGGTGGCTTGGGAGAAAGCGAGAGAGAGGGAGAGAGAGAGAGAGAGGCTTCCTTGTTCCAGCTTCAGTTGCACACTTTCTTCTGTCTTCAAACTGTCCTGTGGCTAGTTCAAAAAACCTGGACCAGCCAGTTAATCATGTGACCAGCTGGTTTAACCAGGCCTGGCTCTGCGGATTCTATCATCTTAGCAGGGCCTGGAATGCACTTCCTTACACCTTCAACGTCTGGTGATCAAAATCCATGTGGATTAATTAAAGCAGGGAATAGTCCTTTGTCTCCACAAGCAGTGTCTCTTAGTATGCAAATGTCCTTCCAGCCCAGTGTCTGGTGATCTTCAAACAAGTAATTTCTTCACTCCAGCAACAGTTTAAAATCAATGTTCATATGACAAAATTAATATGCCTCATTCTTGGCAGGTGGGGGTCTGCATGACACAAGGAAAAACAGTTCTCATTAACTAATGGTGCAAGGACTAGATGACGTAGATGGAAGGTTTTGGGCAAGAGATGCAGCGAGAATATGAGGAAGAACTTTTTTTACACAGTGGGTGATAATGACATGGAACTCGCTCCCTATTGGGTGGTGAAAGCAGAGACAATCAATGACTTCAGAAGGAAATATGACGGCCACTTGAAGGAAATAAATTTGCAGGGCTACGGGGCGTTAGCAGGGGTGTGGCACCGACTGGATAGCTCCATGGAGAGCTGACATGGACTCAATGGGTCAAATGGCCTCCTTCTATGCCATAAATTATTCTATGACAGTATAGAACTGAGACTTTTAAATCTGAATTTAAATTCTCAAACAGCCATGATTATTGACCTCTGAATTACTAGACCAGTAACATAACCCCGAGTTGATGCTCTCCAACCAAGAAATACTGTCTTCCATGATCAACGTATGTTATATTTCATGCACTTGGCAGAAGACAGCATTCTGTGCCATAATTTTTCTATGGTTAAAATACTAATAAAAATATTGGTACTACACCTTATTGCCAGCTTTCTAAAATTGGCTCATTGCAATCAGAACCTTTATATGAAACTGATGTACTCAGAGCTCACCCTGACATCATTACCAAAGCGGAGCTCTACAGCCACCCACACAATCAACTACTATACACTGAATCAGAAGCTCGATGTAAGCGGAAGAGCTTCCATCTCGTATAAAAGACTCCTCTTTCAAATGGTCAGGGAAGAAAAGTTAAATGTCTAGGAATAGCTGCTGGAGTACACTCTTCAGAAATTACTCGTTATTGCAAATATCAAGCTAATTTCTCAAATACTGAAGCAGTCTATGCACCAAGACCTGGACAACATCCAGGCTTGGGTTGATAGGTGCAAGTAATGTTTATACTATACATGTGTCAAGCAATAATTAACTTCAGCAATAGAGTCTAACCAACTTCCCATGACATTGAATGGCAGTACAATTGCCAAGTCCTTCACCATTGATATCGTGGGGGTCACTAATGACCTGAAATTCAACTGGACCAGCCACATATTGGAGCAGGTCAGAGGCTGGGTATTCTGTGGCAAGTGGCTCACCTCTTGATTCCCCAAAGTCCAGCACCTAAAAAGCATAAGTAAAATAGACAATTGAATAATCGCCACTTACCTAGATGGATGCAACTGCAACAACACTCAACACCATCTAGGACAAAGCAGTCCACTTGATCAGCACCTCATTAAGTAATCTAAATATCCACCCTTTCACCACCAGCGAACAGCGACAGTGTTGGCTATTTACAAGTTGCACTACAGCAACTTGCCAAGGCTTCTTTGGCACCACTTCCTAAACCCCCAAATGCCACCATTTAGATGGACAAACAACAGCAGGTGCATGGAAACAATATCTCCTCTGCGTTTCCCTCCAAATCGCACACCATACTTAATTGGACATATATATCACTGTTGCCTAATTGTCGCTGGGTCAGAATTTTGGAACTACGTCATGGAATTTTGGAAACGCCATCACCACATGGACTACAGCTGACCAAGAATGCCCACCATCAACTTCACAGGGCTTGGGATGGGGGTAAGTGCCAGTGACTTGCACATCCATGAATAATGAAAAAAACTGGAAAAATGGCAATTTATTGTTCATTCAGACCTCTTAAATACATCTAATATGGCTAGAACTGCTCAAAGGGAATGGTTAATATTCATTCCAACTACAGTTTTCTTTGTATATTAGATAGCACATCAGACAAAGACGACAGCAACCAAGTGACTCGTTAAATTAACTTTGTTTCCTGAGAGCAAAAGGAGAACTAGAGAATTTGTATTGAATTGCCAACAGGCAAGCTAGAACCTGCTCCAACTGTATTCCAATATAAGTTATGAGTGCTTAAACCCAATTTCAAAATGAATGAAAGAAACATGAGGATTGCTGCAGCTGCACTTCAGTATCTGATATCTGCATTTAAGTAATATGAACAAGGGGCAAAATCCCAGATGACTCTATATTTTGGTAAAGAATTCCTTAGGGAGGAAATTGCGTAAAATGTTGACATTGGTATTTGTTAAAGTTTTTGAATCAGTACAGGATACTAAAGTACAGCTATAACAAATTGTTGTTCCTTCTGTAAACTTTGAAATCTGATTAAGCAACAGCAAAAACAGGAAATGCTACAAATTTGACAACATCTGTAAAGGTTCTAACATTTCAGGTGTAACTCTTCACCTTTCAATTTTCAGTTTTGATCATTTTAATCGTATTGGAAAAAAGGAAGATGGGTGAAAAGAAGCAAGAGATATTCCAATCACAGGAAGTTAATGGGTTAAGTAACCTGCAAATTACTTAATAGAAAAAAAAGGGAACTATTAGATGATCTGTGAGAGAATTAAGACACAAAAAAGAAATGTGTAAATATTAAAGACAGTGTCAAGAGGACATAAACAGGCTGGAATGTGCAGTTATGTGACAGATGAAATATAATGCAGAAAAGTGTGAAGTAATACATTTTGGAAGAACGAGGAGAGGCAATATTAAACAAAGGGTACAATTCTAAAGAGGGTTCAGGAGCACAGGGACCTGGGGGTATACATGCACAAATCATTGAAGGTGGCAGAGCTGGTTGAGAAAGTGGTTGAAAAGGCATATGGGATCCTGGGATTTATAAATAGAGGCATCAAGTACAAAAGCAAGGAAGTTATAATGAACCTTTATAAAACACTGGTTCGTCCTGAACTGGAGTATTGTGTCCGATTCTGGGCACCACACTTTAGGAAGGATATGAATGCATGGGAGAGGGTGCAGAAAAAAATTGAGAATGGTTCCAGGGATGGCGGAAAGGTCGAGAACTAAAGATTTAAGGTGACATGAGGAAAAACATATTTATGTAGCGAGTGGTTATGAACTGGAATGCACTGCTTGAGTGGTAGAGGCAGATTCAATCATGGCTTTCAAAAGGGATTTGGATAAGCACCTGAAGAGAAAAAAATTGCAGCTGTGGAGAAAGGGAAGGGGGGTGGGACTAGCTAAATTGCTCTTGCAGAGAGCCAGCATGGACACGATGGGCCAAATACCTCCTTCTGTAACCATTCTGAGTGAAAATGCTTTTGAAAGATTTAGACAAGAAAAAAGGCAATAAAAACAAGAAATGCTGGAACCACTCAGCAGGTCTGGCAGCATCTGTGGAAAGAGAAGCAGAGTTAACGTTTCGGGTCAGTGACCCTTCATCGGACCCTTCATCCGATGAAGGGTCACTGACCCGAAACGTTAACTCTGCTTCTCTTTCCACACAAGTTCCGATGAAGGGTCACTGACCCGAAACGTTAACTCTGCTTCTCTTTCCACAGATGCTGCCAGACCTGCTGAGTGGTTCCAGCATTTCTTGTTTTTATTTCAGATTTCCAGCATCCGCAGTATTTTGCTTTTAAGAAAAAAGGCAAATTGGAAAAGGGGAAAAAATCTTGCAGATGCAGAAAAATGTTAAACAAAACCAGACCAGTAAAGTAAAATAGTCTACCCATGGACCACCCTCCCCCACCCCCCCAGGATAATGATTTAGGTGTCGACCCTTCATCACGACATAATTTTGGCATGGACAATTTTTCTATTTATGGGACTAACAGATCTACTGTGTGTTTCCAGCATTTCTATTTCTCGAGGTGCTTTCTCGAGACCAACAGCCTTCCTCCAGGAGGGGGGAGGAATTCACACCTCCATTTGCCATTTGGAGTGACACTTGAGGAGGACACGAAACTGGTCACCCTCAACCGAGCCAATAAGATGAGATTTCAGAGAAGACCAAGATACCTAATCATGCAACAGTAAATAAATTATAAAATAAAAACAAAAAAATGCCGCAACCTGGAGAAGGAAACAAGGTTAACGTGTCAGGTCGTTAACCTTTCACTCTCGATAGATTCTGCCTGACCTGCTGAGTATTTCCAGCATTTTCTATTTCAGATTTCCAGCATCTGCAGTATTTTGCTTTTGTTACAGCAAGTTAGTCTAAGAAGATCCACAAATAGTCAAATGCTCATTCCGTATAACTGCAGTAAACAGAAGGCAGCCACAAGATCGCTGACGTCATATATCTGCGCTGCCCTCGATGCCCATAGTGGCCAATGAGCATCAGGCGGGCGATGACGGACAGTTGGGCGGACCGTACAGAATGAGCTGTGTAAAACAGGCGCACCAATCGGCGTGGAGGGGTCGGCTGTATGACGGTTGGTGGATGAGCCGATACTGAAAGGCAGGTCGCGAGGAGTGGGCAGCCGTTAGCGGAGAGAATGTCGGCGTCGCTTCAAATGTGAGGCGGAGTGGAGAGCAGGGGCCAAGCGGCAGCTGAAGGGAGGGAGAGAGAGTCTCCCCTCCCCGTAACGGATATCCTCCACTCGGTCGCCGCGCTGCCTTCAGCTTTCTTCCGGGACCGGTTGTTGGGAGGGAGAGGCTGCTGGAGATTGCTGTACGGTGCTTATCCCGGCCGGACCTCTTGGCCTCGGTGTGAAGTGTTGCGGTTGTGCCGGATGGAAATGGTCCGGTGTGCGATCACAGTGTGTCTGACACTGGGCTGCTGGGGGTGTGGCGAATAGAGCCGCCTCTTATAATCGGAATTTATTGCACCTCCCTTCCCCGAATCGGGTTTGCTACGAGTCTCGTTTCTTTATCAGTTACAAGGGGGAGGGGGGTCGTCGCTTCCTCGCTGGTCAACATGAGGTTCCGCATCTACAAGAGGAAAGTGTTGCTGCTGGCGCTCATCATGCTGGTTGCCGCCTTCGCCTTTTGGAGTGGCGGAAAGCAGAGGAAAAACGAAGCGTTTCCGAGGAACGACGAAACTTCGAGGAACGGGCAAGCTGGTAACGGTAACCCGACCAGGAAAGTTTCCAACGAGTCTCAGCCGAGTAAGTTTGAAAGACCAGAGGTCGACAACCTGACTCTGACCTACCGCGGGATCGTTTACCAGCTGAACTTTGATCAGACTGTCCGAAACCAAGAAACCATAAAGACCCGTCCTCCAAACGATTTAGTGGTGGTGGTTCAAGTGCACAACAGACCAGAATACTTGCAGATCCTTGTGAATTCGCTCAGAAAAGTCAAAGGAATAGAAAACGTCTTGTTAATATTCAGCCACGACTTCTGGTCGCCGGAGATCAACCACATCTTAGCTGGCATCGATTTTTGTCAAGTGTTGCAAATATTTTTTCCATTCAGTATCCAGTTATATCCCAACGAATTCCCGGGACACGATCCCAGAGACTGTCCACGTGATATAAGCAAGACAAATGCCTTCAAATTGGGTTGTATCAATGCTGAATATCCAGATTCATTCGGCCATTATAGGGAATCCAAATTCTGTCAGACCAAACATCACTGGTGGTGGAAGTTGCATTTTGTTTGGGAAAGGGTAAAAGTTTTGAAAGGTCATAAGGGTTTAGTGCTCTTCATTGAAGAGGACCACTATTTGTCACCTGATTTCTATCATGTCTTGAAAAATATGTGGAGACTAAAGACTGAAAGCTGCCCTGACTGTGACATATTGTCCCTTGGTACATATACACGTGTCAGTGATTTCACAGATAAAACCAATAAAGTGGAAGTGAAAACCTGGCGATCAACAGAACATAACATGGGCATGGCTATGACTAGAGACACGTATCAAAAAATGATAGAGTGCACAGATACTTTCTGTGAATATGATGACTACAATTGGGACTGGACATTACAGTATTTAACAGTATCTTGTCTGCCTCAGTATTGGAAAGTTATGGTTTGTGAAGCTTCTCGTATTTTCCATGCTGGTGATTGTGGTATGCATCATAAGAAAGCTTGCATGCCATCTGTTGAAATTTCTAAAATTGACAGAATTATAAATAGCAATGTACAGCACTTATTTCCAGAAACCATGATAATAAGTAAAATCTATCCATTGGCTGCACTCACCCCACATGTGAAGAATGGAGGTTGGGGAGATATTAGGGACCATGAACTTTGTGCAAGTTACCGCCGGCTCCAGTAATTATGTGATATATTTCCATACCAGATCATGTTTTTAATAGTTGTTTAGTTTTCTCCTGTTATAAAAACACAACAATGGAATACAATCTTTGACTTACAAGATTAAAAATAAATGACTGCCCAGATAGCTCATTTAGTAAGTACACCATAAGGTGTGATACTGAGCTTTATAGACTAGGGAGGCTCCAGTTTATAACTTGTCTGTAATGAGTTAGCTGATCTCAGCTGGAGTTGCAGTAGGGGTGCTGCAGTTGGTTTTGGCATCCTCTGGGCTAGGGAGAGGGAAAAAAATCAACCATGGTGCCCATACCTGATTACTACCCAGTGACCATGCTGGAAAATTAATTTGGACAATGTTGGGTGGGTGACGACAGATTCAGCTTGGCTATTTGCTGCTCAAAATTGAATATAGCCTGTCACCACTCACTCACATTTGAGGAATAAGGTGCTGGAGAGCTACTGTTGCCTGTGGACCTGCATCCCACCAAGAATCATTGCCTTTACAAGAAGAGCAGCAGGAAAGAAAATGAGAATTTTTTTGTTTAAAAAAAATAAGCCCTTGTAGCAAGAGTTACCATTAACTTTATGTATGCTCTGGTGACCGAACAGGAGAAAATGCAATTCTAAGATGATAAAGAAGCCAAAGGTGTTCATTTCATGTTGTGGGTGTAGTTTTAACAGTTCTGTTTTCATTATTCAGTTTCCTTTACAGATGAGCCTTGTTTAGCTCAGTGTTGTCACTCTGCCCTTTTAATAAGTGTACTGGTACTATAAGAAAAATCCCACATGGTAATATGCTTTAATGTGTGGTATACTAGTGTGATTCTTTTTAAATTTATCAGTTTCATCAGCTGAGCATTGTTTGCTGAAGTTGTAGTTGAGGAAGAAAACACCTAGTGTGACTGTGAAAATGTCACCCACTCACCAGTATGCTGTATTGAAGTCTTAGTGACAATACTGTTCTCTTAAAGCACAAATCTGTAGACAGGTGTAACAACAATGCAATCTTTTCAGTCAGTTGTTGGTAATAGCATTCACAAAACTGGCATGTCTATTTTTTTCCCCAATTGTTGGAATCAATAAGGTTCAGCTGACTTAACAGATTTGCCCTCATGGCAGTTTGAGATACTGTTACACACCTGAAACTGTCCTCTGTTTAAAAGCAAATGCCTTGGTTGTAACGTTTGTATTTCACTGTACAACCACCTCAAATAAAAGGAACAGGAAAGCAATTCTTTGCAAAAGGCAAGAGATTCTGTATTCACAACATACTTTAATGTTTATTTAGACATTTCTTTGATTCAACTGTAACTAGACTTCATTTTGTTTTAAACACATTTCTTCCCTATATACCAATCGCATCAATGCAACTTTTAAAATGAATCAATGTACAATTGTTAGATGGAGAAAGAGTTATAGGGAATTTTTGTTTCAAGTATTTATGTAGAAAATTAGATTGACAATACATTTGTTTTATTCATTCATTGGATGTGAGCATCGCTAGCAAGTCCAGCGTTTGTTGACCATCCCTATTTGCCCCTCAGAAGGTGATGATTAGCCGCTGCTTTGAACTGCTGCAGTCCATGTGGTGTAGGTACACCAACAGTGCTGTTGGGAAGGGAGTGCCCGGATATTTTCATAGAAATATCTTTCCCAGGTGGAAATGGTTGAGTGAGATTGATCTTACTGCTGTGCGATTCTAGTGATATTGCCCATCAGGAGCTTCTTTGTTCCAGTATGACTGCATAGGAAGTGGTAGGAACAACAACTTTAGATCAAAATTAGACTTTTGGGAACGCAAGACATGAGTCTACCAACTTTGGAAATGGATTTTTTCAGTTGTTTCCTATAGAGCAGCACAAAGATATTCTCCATCAGTAATATTACTGGAATGGCCCGGCAAAACTCCAACCTCGCCTCAAACACCAGGTGCAAAAGGTTCAGCCACTTAGGTTCTATGTTTATTCCATCCCCCTCCTCTTCTCCCCTCAACCATTTTCGCATCCATCACATGATGCATCTCTTACTGCCTTGATCCACTTATTCAATTCCTGGCTTCCACAAAAGCTACATTGTTAATGGCTTCCTTTCCTTGGGTACTGTCTGGCTTCCTTTCAAAACCACCAAGTTGCCTCATCCCTCACCAAAAACCCATCATTGGTTCATCCATTGTCTGCAGCTACTACTTTCCTCAGACACTGTCTCTTTCAAAATTGCTATTATGCCATTCTTCAAAAAATGACAACTCATCTATCCTTCAGAAATTATTAGTCATAGTCGTACAGCATAGAAACAGGCCCTTCGGCCCACCGCATCCATGCCGACCATAATGCCTATCCATACTAATCCCACCTGCCTGCATTAATTCCATATCCCTCTATGCCTTGCTCATTCAAGTACCTGTCCAGATGCCTCTTAAATGTTGCTACTGTTCCTGCCTCCACCACTTCCTCTGGCAGCTCATTCCAGATACCCATTATTCTTTGTGTGAAAAATGTACCCCTTTGATCCCCTTTAAACCTCCTCCCTCTCACCTTAAATCTATGCCCTTCGTCCCATGGGATACAGACTCTGGCTATCTACCCTATCTATGCCTCTCATAATTTTATATACCTCTATCATGTCCCCTCTCAGCCTCCTTCGCTCCAGGGAAAACAGACCCAGCCTATCCAATCTCTCTTTATAACTCAAGCTCTCCAAACCAGGCAACATCCTTGTGAATCTTTTCTGCACCCTCTCTAGCCTAATCACATCTTTCCTGTAGTGCGGCGACCAGAACTGCATACAGTACTTCAAATGCGGCCTAACCAACGTTATGTACAACTGTAACATGACGTCCCAACTCTTGTACTCAATGCCTCAGCTGATGAAGGCAAGCATGCCATACGCCTTCTTCACCACCCTGTCTACCTGTGTTGCCACTTTCAGGGAACTATGTACTTGCACCCCAAGGTGTCTCTGCTCAATAACACTCCCCAGTGCCCTGCCATTCACTGTATATGTCCTGCCCTGGTTTAACTTCCCAAAATGCATCACTTTGCACTTGTCTGCGTTAAATTCCATTTGCCAATCCCTTGCCCATTTTCCCAGTTTATCTATATCCTGTTGTAACCTTAGACAACCTTCTTCACTGTCCACTATACCACCAATTTTGGTGTCATCTGCAAACTTACTTATCATGACCCCTACATTCACATCCAACTCATTAATATATATGACAAACGACAGAGGGCCCAGCGCCGATTCCTGCGGCACACCATTGGTCACCAGCCTCCAATCTGAAAAACAACCCTCCACTACCATCCTCTTCCTCCTATCACCAAGCCAATTTTGTATCCAATTGGCTAGCTCACCCTGGATCCTATGTGTTCGAACCTTCTGGACCAGCCTACCATGTGGGACCTTGTCAAAAGCCTTGCTAAAGTCCATGTAGACAATGTCCATCGCCCTGTCCTCGTCAATCCTCTTGGTCACCTCCTCGAAAAACTCAATCAAATTCGTGAGACATGATTTCCCACGCACAAAGCTATGCTAACTATCCCTAATCAGACCATGCCTTTCCAAATGCATATAAATCCTGTCTCTCAGAATCCCTTAAATTTGCTATTGTTCCCAGCTCCATGTCCAACTATCCCTATTTAATTCCCCTCATTGTTGCTTCCATTTTTCATGCAGCAGCAACACTACCCTTGCTAAACTCACATTTATCGTTTTCTGTGCTTGTGATCCCTCCTTGTCCTCAACAATTCTGCAACTGTAGATGCAGTGAACCATGTTATTTTGTCCATCTCCTGTTTTCTATCTTTATGGCCTTGCACTTCTAGCAATGACTTCTTGTTTCTGCATCATCGTCTCTGGAATTGCAAGGTACCTGTCTTTGCTGACCTGTTTTCCTTGTATATATGCTGATTTTTCATGATAGCCATGTATGCTGTAATACCAAGCTCTAAATCTTCCCGTGACCATCTCTTGTGCTGTTGGATTGCCAAACTGGCAATGTCATGAATGAGTTCGGACTTCCTCTAACTTATCAACGCCATCATCTTTAGGACTCTGCCACAATCTTCAATCCATTGCCACTTCAAAAACTAGCCAATCATATCCTGCTCGACCACACCCAGTCCTTGACCGACAGTGTGGGAAAGATCCACTTGATTCCCATTCCTATTGGGTCATTCATGTGGATGGCAGATGTAAAGGGACTTGGGCTTGTCTACGATGCTGTTTATGATTGAAAAGTTGCCAACATCCAGTGCCTCGGCTGACACAAAGAATGGTCACTTGGACAAAATACCAGATGGCTGCCACCATTCACAGAAATAGCCAGAGTTATCAACTTGAGAGAAGAGGAAATTGACAGTGTATTTGACAAGATGCCATTACAGATTCAGTTTCTCTCATTTAGTGTGTTTTAAAAAAATTTCCTCCCCTTTTCTTTCAAAGACATTAGGCTTGACCTCTTATTGGTTAATGTTCCACATGGGTAGGTAAACCTACATGTTTGAATCCAGTATTTATTGTTGGTAACTATTTGTACGGATATTGCGGCCATGTCTAATCCTGTTCTCCACAGCTGAATAGCATTCCTTGTTAACCCAAGTGGTGCCAAGGTCAATTCTGTCACCCTAGATCAAGGATCAAACTTGAAACATTCCTTGTCTATATGGCTTATTTACTCAATGGAGGTGCATGCCTTTAATATTTTTACATTGCATTCATATTACTTGTAAATATTCTGATTCTCAATGTAAAATTCAGAAAACAAAAGGTACAGCATAATTTATATTCAATAAGAAAAACAATCTCTGGTGCAAGATTTGCTGTCCTGATAACTTGCAAGAAAGAAAGACAGGAGTGAGTCATGCCGCTGTAAATGGGTCATAGATCCTCATTCATGTCTCTTCATCTTTGGGCTTTCAAAAACATATTTCAGGCTTCAGCTTCAGAAACACATGATGATTTGACCCAGTCACTCCAGTAATGTGGCTATAATGTTAAATTTCCTGGCTGAAAACCAGGATAGACATTTACTTCAGTCATTCTAAGGTTAAAAATGGATGATACAATAGTCGAACATACGAATTAGGAGCAGGATGGGCCGTAAGGCCTATTTCTGTGTTCTATAACTTTATATTCAACAAGATCATGGCTAATCTGATTGTAACCTCAACTCCACATTGCCGTCTACCCCCGATAACCTTCTATCCCCTTGCTTATCAAGAATCTATCTACCTCTGCCTTAAAAATAATCAAAGACTCTGCTTCCACCACCTTTTGAGGAAGAGTTCCAAAGACTCGCAACTCTGAGAAAAAAATTTCTCATCTCTTAAATGGGCAACCTTTTATTTTTAAACAGTGACCCCTAGTTCTAGATCCTCCCACAAAAGGAAAAGTCTTTTCCACATCCACCCTGTTATGACCCCTTAGGATCTTGTATATTTCAATCAAGTCTCCTCTTACTCTTCTAAACTCCAGCGGATACAAGCCTAGACTGCACAACCTTTCCTCATAAGATAACCTGCCCATTCCAGGTGTCAGTCTAGTAAACCTCTGAATTGCTTCCAATGCATTTACAACCATCCTTAAATAAGGAGACTATTACTGTACACAATACAGATATGGTCTCACCAATGCCCTGTTTCACTGTAGTGTAACCTCCTTACTTTTGTATTCAATTCCCCTCACAATAAATAATAACATTCTATTAGCTTTCCCAATTACGTGCTGCATACTAATCTTTTGCAATTCATGCACTAGGACAGCCAGATCCCTCTGCATCTCAAGAGCTCTGCAATCTCTCACCATTTAGATAATATGCTTTTCATTCTTCCTACCAAAATTGACAATTTATTTTTTCCACATAACTGCCACCTTCAATGACTTATGCACATATACACCCAAATTCTCCTAAATCTTTCCTGCACCCTAAAGCCTTCACATTCTTCCTGAATGCGGTGCCCAGAATTGGACACAATACTCCAATTGAAGTTGAATCAATGTTTTATAAAGGGTCATCATAATTTCCTTGCTTTTGTACACTATGCCTTTTTAACCACTTTCTCAACCTGCCCTGCCTTCTACAATTTGTGCACATATACCCCCAGGTCTCTCTCTTCCTGCACACACTTTAGAATTGTCCCCTTTATTTTATGCTGCCTCTCCTCCTACCACACTTCTCTGCATTAAATTTCATCTGCCCATTCTACCAGCCTATGTCCTCCTCACAGTTCATAATACTTCCAAATATTGTCATCCACAAATTTTGAAATTGCGCCGTGTACACCCAAGTTTAGTTCATTAACATATATCTGGAAAATCAGTGCTCCAAGTACCAACCCTTGGGGAACCCCACTGCATACCTTGCTCTGAATAACAACAGTTCACCATTATTCTGTTTCCTGTCACTCAGCCAACTTCATATCTGTGTTCCCACTGTCCCTTTATTCCATGGGCTTTGACTTTTTGGCAAGCCTATTATGTGGCACTTTACCAAACACCTTTTGGAAGTCCATGTACACATTCCCCTCCTTTGTATCTCATCAAAAAACTCAAGTTAGTTAGTGGATTTCCTTAATTAATCCATAGCTGTCCAATTTTGTCCTGGATTATTGTTTCTAAAACTTTCCAACCTGTAGTTGCTGGGTTTTATCCTTCCACCCTTTTTTCTTGAACAAGGGTATAATATTTGCCATTCTCCAGCACCACTGTCATACTTAAGGAGGATTGGAAGATTGCAGCCAGTAACTGTGCAATTTTCACCCTTACTTCCTTCAACATCCTCAGCTGCATCCCATCCAGTTCTGGCGATTTATCAACTTTTATGTTTAGCCAGCCTTTCTAATCCTTCCTTTTTATCAATTTTCAGTCCATTCAGAATCTCAACTACTTTTTTTTTTTACTGATTTTGGCAGTGTCTTCTTCCTTGGTGAAGACAGAGTGATCAATGGACTTCAAAATAGAATACAGGGGAAGATTCTCAAATAACAAAGAATCACTTAGCAATTGGAAGCACTGTAGGTTACATCTGAATGAATGAACTAAAATGGATGCAATGGCCTCCCTTATCTGGGGGTCCATTAGTCCCCTGATCTATCCCAGACAAAATCTAATTTACATATCTCCATATCCTCTGCTGACTTTCCATTCCTCATTGCAGTAATTTGAAAATCTCCATGTTTATCTTCAAATCCTTCATGCCCTCACTCCTCCCTACCTTTGAGATCTCTTCCACTCTTACAACCTTGGTCTAAGTACCCACAACTGGAATTTCCTCCCTTATTGATCCCCAACTCATGAACCCTCCTTCAAACTTTTCTCTGTCCTTACCTTCATACATGATCCCTAGTACCCAGCTCATGCTCAGGTCCAACCCTCAACTAATACAGGAGTGGAAGGTGAAGCTTGGGTTAATCTTGCTAATGGGAACTGTACCTGGAGATTGGAGAGTAGTGCGTGTAAATCTTAATGCCTTTTTGTTTTACACATGAATCAGACAGTCATAAACCAGTAATTAGTTTATTAAGCTTGACATTGATATTAGCAAAAATATTAACCTTAATCACAAATTTTAAACTTCCAATAACTTGAAAATTGAGTGATTCAAAAATAATTTGTTTAATTACAAAATGGTTTTGGCTTTGGAAATATATCATCCAAGTACAGAAATTAAACAATTTTAATGAACAAGGTAACATTTTTGTAAAGTCTACTTGCTAGCCAAAGATAATTAGTAGAGATTCAACAAAAATAAGTATCATCATACCTGGAACTATTTAAAATCAGCTGTTCCTGAGAAGACGTCTACAGAACTACTAAATAACAAATCACGAACTATAGTCACAGAAATAACCAGTTCTGCTGCTACTATGTGGTCATCAGCTAAAAGATTGTTATTTTGGGATTTGGTATACAATGCAAAAGTGCAAACCAATCTATAATACAATGTATTACAGCTTTAAACTAAAAATATAAATATTGTATTCCAAGAGTCTGAACAAATTTATTAAATCAGATACTGTATAATAAAGATAAAGTTTTCTTTATAAACAAATCAAGCATTTCTCTAATCTAGTGCATATAACTCAGTATTCTGGAAGCTGAATGCAGAATGTGTTTTATGGTCACTAATAATATTAACACTTTCATCAGTAGGATTGATCTCCTCAAGAATTTGCAGCGCAGCTGTTTGCTGAATAAACTTAGAAGAGTTGCCACTCTTCTGGTCACTTGGAAGGTCATCTTCATCAAGTACATTATCAACCACTTCCACACACCTTTTAGAATTGACTGACCTTTTACAATTTGCAGATATTGGATCATTAGCATGTGCCATGTTGAGGTCTGAGGTTGGCATAATTGATTGACTTTTAATTTCAACCTCGCTAATAAGTTTGCTCTCATCAGCAGGATTAAAACAGCGACTGAGAGTCAACTGATCCATCTCATCCCTTGGCATTTTCATTATAGTTCCTTCTGCTGCATTAGATGTCTGTGCAAAATTATCATTAGTCCTGGACTCAGCAACTAACTGGTCTCTGTGATTAGATACAAACTCTGCAGCATCATCTGCCAAAGGTGTCTCCTTTTCCAATTGGTTATCCCTTACAATAGATTCAGAGAAGCAGATTTCTTCTGTATGTTGCTGAATGTTTGATGCAGCATTACAAGCTTCATTCTGGTTAATTCTGTCTGGTTGCAGAGAAGGTCCATGGGGGCTGGTGTCATCATTCTCTTGTTGCTGAAATTATAAAAGCGACATTTTTATCTGAATTAGAAATTGAAAATATTAGCTAAATCTGTTAAAAAAAAATCACATCACTGATCCATTACTGATTCACAAGGCTCTGAACAAATGTCGATAAAGTCAGACCAGGGATTTGGCAGATTTCAGTTTACATAGTAATGGCTCCTTGCTATCACATGACTGTTTCTGTGGTTATTTCTGTTTGTTGGCACTGAGGGTAGTGACAGATATTCAGGAATAATGTGATTGAAAAATCTGTCATTAATAATTACATGATTAACAAAGATTGACATGACAATGATATCACACAGCAATTTCAAATTCCATTCAAATGTTACCAAGGTCACAAGTAAAATATAAATCTGGAATGCACTGCTTGAAGCAGATTCATTAGTAACTTTCCAAAGGAAATTAGATATATACCTGAAAAGGAAAAAAAATTACAGTGCAATGGGGAGCGAGCAGGGGAGTGGGACTAATTGAACTTTGAAAGAGCTGACACAGGCATAATGGACCAAATGGCCGCCTCCTGTGCTGCAAGATTTTATGATAAATGTAGGTGGATGTTTATTTTGTTTACAATTATGACGATTAATGGTGTCTTGTGGTAAAGAATAGCAGGAAATATATAAATTACAAATGCAGTACATCTAATATAATAAACATACTTCAAAAGTGTCCATGAGAAATGGCATAAATAGTATATACAAATATGTCAAGCCTGAAATAAAATCCAAGACAAACAGCTGTACAAAAAAAGTTTTTTTTATTTTAGTATTGTTTGATCAATGAAAACACCAATAAAAGTTAAATTTTGAACCATCTATAAATTCCTTTTCTTGGGACACAAATAAAAATTATCCAAATTAGGAACTAAAAGAGTAACACTTAACATCAAACTATTAAATCATGTTGTGCAAAACATATCTGTAAAGAGAAGCAAATTTCTGGTTTTACCATGATTCATTACCCGCTCAAAATGCTTGTGCAAGGAAGTTCATTATTTTCTTAATTAGATTTTACATGAAGATAAAACACCCAATAGGAATTCCATTTGACCTGCTTTTCAATAACGTTTAGTGTACTGGTATGGTTAGGGTAACAAAGATTTCCATTTTCTACCAGAATACAGTGTCTTTAAGTGAGAGGATAGGCTGCTGATGGGTTCCCAGGCCCCGAGCAATGCCAGATACTTTGAGTGCAATTCTGCCTCCAAAGGAGGGAAGGTTAAAATGAGTAGTTGACCTATACAGACCTGGAATGTCCCAGGTTTGATCCAAGTTTGTGCTGTGCGAGATGACATTCGTTGGGGTAGGAGGAGGAGTTTGGAATTTTCCTTGGTTAGGTGGCAGAAAACGGACACCTAATCACAATCCTCTTTATAAGTTCATGTGTTTGGATGTTGGGTGAGGACAGGATTGGACTCAGCTATAACACTTGCTGCAATTGCCCACCAACAATCACTGCAGGCTCACACAGGAAGAATGGCCATTTAGATGAGATACTAGATGACAACTTGGACACAACCTTCAGCAGAGATGAAAAAGGGGAAAAAGTTTGCAAACGAAGAAGAAAATTGGAGAAAAGGACACATCTGTTAAATTCAATCATAATCTAGTTAGTTGATATGGAGCAACCTATTTCTGCAATGTTTCTCTCGATGGTCGAAGAAGAGGATGGTTTCTTGATGAACCTTTAGATTTGGTTTCACATAACTCACCTTAGAATGAATAACAAGGCCACATTCACTGACATCCGACACACTAATTACCACAGGATGTTTTTCAGATAGCTCATCTGGGACTGGATCCTCCAAGGAAGTATTCAGCAATTGATCAACATTTTCTGAAGTTAGAAACAACTTTTTCTAAACAGAAAGAACACTTCATGTTCACATGTTTAACAGAGGACATCTGACAAAAGCATACTTAATTATGCTTCTAACTTATTAATAGTATCCTGAAACAAAACACATAATTCATTCAAACCTAACTTAATTAATTCCTACATTTTTCAAATTCGCAGTATCTTTATATTGTGCCAACCTGTAATAATGGATACTTAATGGCCAGAACTTTACGGACCCCCAACGAGCAGGCTGGTGGCAGGGCATAAGATTGAGTGCGATGTGGGGGCCATTCGCAACCCCCCCCCCCCCCGCCCCCCCGTTATAATTTTATGCAGGGCGGTGGCAGTGAGAAACGGCCCACCCACCCCAGGCCAATCAAGGCCCTTAAGTGGCAAATTAACTGCCACTTAAGGACCTCCTCCCGACGCTATGGGTATGTTACCCTGGGTGGCCAGACGGCAAAGGCCCCCCAAGAACCCCTCCTGATAAAACCAGGCGGCCTTCTTGCAGGTTGGGCCCTCCTGATCGGGCATCCTGTCCCCCACGGAAGGCCGCCCCCAATTCCAACCACCCCCGATGTACAACATGCTCCCCACCAACCAACCCCCCCTTGCCTCGCCGGGGCCCGGCCAATTGTTCCCGGCGAAGCCCTAAAAACTTACCTGAGTTCCAGGACTGTCCTTCCTGTTATCTCCGAAGGCTGGGGGTATTCCCAGCAGTGGCCACCGCTCCCAGACTTCTTGCCTTAAGGAGGTGGAAGTCCTGCCCAAGACCAAAGACGGACTCGCCACCGACTTTTCGGCCAGTGGGCAGGGCCTCCTGCCCAACATAAAATTTGGGCCAATAAAATGGGTTTTAGTATTTTGTATTACAGGTTTATAGTATGTGATGAAAGTCCATATTGTTGGCATGCTACAAGGCCTTGTAGACAATGCATATGTGACTGTGCACATGGAATTTGGGTTCAACAGGTATCAGAGATTAGATGAGACTTGTAGAGGTCCTTCCACCTTACTCCTGATGCCTTGTATCAGATAGATGAAAAGTTACACCTGGAACTTTAATATTGCAATAAAGGTTACAATAGTTTGAAAAAAGCAAGGGCCTCCCACAGTTCGGTCACTATCCTGATCCTACTCGGAGGCTATGGTGGAGATTTTCCATTTTGCCGGTTATGTTGGAAGGAAAGCCATCAGTTAGTGAAGTTGTCAGCTTGTTTTGGGTTTTGCGATACCTACTTTTTGTGTGACATCGACATTCGTCTGCAGTTGTTAATAGTACTGGATTGGGAAACCTGCTTAGGTGGGAGCCGAGATTTGCCGAGAGAATAGTAGCGGCAGCATTCGACATCTTTGTACCTTTGGAGTTTTGGTCAATTGGAGTTTTATCTCCTCACGTGTTCTTTGGACATATTAGACTTCACCTACAAATGAGCTCTGAGGCGACATAATAGTAACTGAACATTCACCACGGACCACTAGCAAGCGGTCCTGAAAGAAAGCAAGGTCAAACTTTGTTGTATCCAATGTACAATGTATAATTTATACTGACTTTGATTTGACCATTAAATACAAAAATATGGTGAAATCTTGTTTCTCGATTTTTATTGTTGTGGTCATTTGGTGAATGCTATTCTTTTGTTTGGGTTGATCCCAACATGGATTGTAACAAGCACAAATTAATTCAAACCTCTTCTGTAAAATGTAAGCAGTCCATGAATAAAACCAATAAACATATAATCTTACACTACAATACTACATATATAGAGGCAAACAAGCTGATATTGTGCTAATAAACTGACATATCAAATTAATTCCCAATTAGTAAAGTGTCTTTGTAATTTACAATGCTGCTTGCATACTCACAAATACGTGTAAACTTACAAGTCGGAAGCTGCTCAATTCCAAATACCATTTTTGATATAACTACATAACTGAATGTATTTTTTAAAGTTTATTTTGCCACACAATTATACCATTAGACTATGCAGCACATCATGGCATATTACAAAATGGAGAAGGAGCAGTACTGAATCACTACACTACAAGAATTCCTTTTGTATGCTGTCTTTTCTGCATCAATAATTTTTCATGCAAGACCTCCTCCAATCTATTATACTGTATTCGCTGCTCACAGTGTAGTCTCCTTTACATTGTGGAGACCAAACTCAGATTAAGCGATGGCTTAACTGAACATCTCCATTCTGACTGAAACTGTGGCCTTTCCGTGGCGACAGTAACTTCCTCTTCCATTCCCACTATGATTTCTCCATCTTTGGTCTCCTACACTGTTCAAACCACGCACACAATTGCTTCAGGAACAGTATCTTTATCTATAAAGGGTATTCTTCAGCCCTCTGGTCAGGACAGTAACTTCAGACCTTAACTACATCCCCTTTGTTTTCTGGTTAAATCAGCTACCTTTACTTGTGCTTAAAATGTATTCCAAGGGTTAGGGACACCTAATTACTTCTACAGCCAAGACAACGGACAGTCTGGAAGTATATAGAATGGGCTGGGAACAAATAAAACTTTGCTTGGGAAATTAGGCTTCAATAGGAACACATCAACTGGAATGATCCACCAGCTTGTGTTAATGGAAAAACTTGGGGTTTACTGATTTCACCAATTTCCACCAATAAATGAATATATTTTATCCAGATAATAAAATGGTAAAATCCAATTGCCTCCCATATTTGTGACTTTCCACCCCCCCGAAATCTCCTGTTTTCGTACCAACAAATCTGGTCTACAGGTGTACGCACATTACATCAGCATGCATGTTACTATATATGCTGTGCTAATACCATGTTTGCAATGGGCATGCATTTCTGAAATCAATTTTCAGGAGGAAAAGAGGCAAAGATATTGCAATTTGTATTATTTAAGGGGACCTGGATCATCTTTAGGTAGCATTGTGAGGACTATATTTTTTGATATACTAAGTATCAGTAAAGTATGTGGCAAGGATACTACTGCACTAATACTGTTATCATATTGATGGTCTTTGGAATGTTGTCATTCAAAGACTGCATCAGGTACACACACCAAGGCACTGTTTACTAAGGAGAAAGCTCACATTATTCCTTTGTGCATAATCTCTAACAATTTTTAAAATTCATTTTGAATGTTACTTTAGGAACTTAGAGATACTGCTTTAGCTTTTAATAACCCTGTGACTGGTTCATCCCTAAAAATAAACAGCATTACATTGATTTTAAAATGTTTTCAGTATTTGTTTTACAAAAACTAGGTCAATGAAAAGACTAAAGGGGAGGGCAGAAGAATTAATGCAACAATCACATTTGTACATGACAGGTGATTTCTGGGACCAGAAAGGTTACCTGTAAACAGTTGTGTGTATCTCCAGCATGAAAGCTTTGCCATAGGCCTGGACACTCAGGTGATTTTATTAACACTACTGCAGCATTGTCTTCAGATATATTAAGTATACTTTCTGTGGTATCCAGCCGATGTTCAGGAGGAAACTGAACAATCAAGGAATACAAGGCATCAGAGTCTTTTGTCCCAAATATAACACTATATTCATGAGTATAAAGTACTGACTTCAAACTCTCTTCATTGATATTTCGCACTTGCAGTATAAATGTAACAGAGTCTTCATTTTGATGGTAATGGAAATCAGGACACACTGGTTCAGTTTCCTTTAAATTGTCTTCTGAGCAGAATTCAGTGTTTGCAGATGAATCTACTTGTAGATGATCATTTACTTGTCTATCCGCAGTACGACTGTATATCTTTTCCAAAGGCCCAAGAAAGTCTTTACCACTAGAAGCAACGGCACCTTCTTTCAGGGCATTTTCCTGTTCATCAGAATCTACCTCTGAAACAAGTTTGGGATAAGCAATCACATCATTTGTTTTCACAAAACTATTATTTGAAACTGATGCAGCTGCTGTAACAACTAACTCAGAAGGAATTTTGATTTGGCTCAGTTCGAGGTGTTCATTGTTCTGAGATTGTTCCAAATCGGAATCTTGTAAGGCACTAACCAGTTCGAACTCATCTTCAGGATTTATACAAGTACCAGCACACTCTCCATTTTGTTGATGGGAACATCCTTCGGGCTGAAATAATTCTGATTCAGAGTGTGGCTGGCTACTTTCTGTGGACTTGTTCTTTCCTTTTTGCTTGTTATCAATACTGGGATCTTGTTCAATTTCTAGGATAGGGACTTGCTTTACAGGTACCACAGGCAAAGTAACCACAAGCTGTCTCTTGGATTTGTTAAATTTAGCTGATCCCAAATTTTCATCTACTGGGTATGGCAGAGGCAAATCAAGCTTGTAAGCTGGTTTCCGCGACTCCAAACATAACAGCTTCTCAGTCACATCCAAACAGGCATCCTCAGCAGAATTAAGCAAAGGGAGGTCAATGGTGATCACCAGTTCTTTAGGTCTGGTGCTGGGAGCAGCTTCACGAGCATATCGGTAATCCTGCAATTCAAAATGGGATCTATAAATAATGGAGTATTTGGGTTGGGTGAATTTGCTGTCTTGTGCTTTTGTATTCTTGTCTTTCGCAGCAGCTTTTGAGCTCTTGCTCATTGTTTTAGCTTTTGTGCCATTTCCAGAAGCACTTTCTGACTTTGGAAGATCGAAGGGATATGGAAACCTTAAAGGGTCGTCTTTTTCCAGAGGCTCTTTGGGACCACCAAGGAGAGGTTTGCGAATGACAGCAGCCTGGGGCAACCCCTTGTATTTTACTTTTAAAGACTTAACGTTTTTTAAATCTAGTTTTGCATTTAGTTGTTTCTCTATCACGTCTATGGAAGTTTGATCTACCATTTTTTTAAACTTCTTATTTTTATTGGCCATGTACAGTGTGTCTGGATGAAACACCACATCGTAAATCAAGTGCTTTCTGCCACCTGCACCCAGATCTTCCCTCCCAGGCGCCAAACTGTAGGGAAGAGACCAATGCTGCCCCACCGTCCCATTAGTCCCTTTTCCGGCTTTGCAAATGGGCTTATTTATCAGATCGTTGCTGCAGACGTTAATGAAACATTTCTTGTCCCCGTTGACGCTGGTTTTGAGAACATAACCCGGTGTGGGATGCACGAACTTGATGTCCATGCCTCTCTCCTTTTCCAGCTGAGTGATTTCCTCTTCGTACTTCTTTTTGTTTTCTGGATTGGAGATTTCTTCCGCGTATTCAGACAACATTTTTCTAAACTTCTCATCTTTAAACGCTTTCGTAAAGCGCTCCACTTCATCCCGGGTCAACTCCAACTCCTCGAGCTTGGAAGCAGCCGCCATTTCCCAACCTAGCAACAGACCACACCACAGCAAAACCTCAACTTCGGTGCGTCTCCATCCGCTAGATTAGGTCGCATCGTGATGACGTCGAAAATCAAGAAAGCTTTTGCAGACATTTCATTTAAATCGTTCCTTTCTCCATTTCCGAAGTGATAAAGTTAAGTTTCCTTTTTATTTTTTTTTAAAGAGCTATTTATAGAAATGTGCTTTTATGTATAGAAAACGTTGCATTTTGGGTGTTTACTTTACGTGACGGATGCAGACAGGAATCAATGGTGTGATGCGTCCTGGTTGTCAAGAAGATACCGGACAAACCGAAAAATTACACGCCGTATTGGCGGTAATGCTCCTTCCTGCTTTCAGTACATCGGAGTTCATGTAAATAATAGAGTTTAATTTGGCGTTCCACAGGACTCAGTGTTGGGTCCCTTGCTGTTTGTGGTATATATTAATGATTTGGATTTAAATGTGGGAGGTATGATTGGGAAATTTGCTGATGACACAAAAATTGGCTGTGTGGTTGATAGTGAAGAGGACAGCCGTAGACTCCAGAAAGATATCATTGGTTTGGTTGAGTGGGTGGAAAAGTGGCAACTGGAATTCAGTCTAGATAAGTGTGAGGTAATGCATTTGGGGACAGCAAATAAAGCAAGGGAATACACAATAAACGGGAGGATATTGAGAGGGTTAGAAGAAGTGAGAGACCTTGGAGTTTATGTCCACAGGTCCCTGAAGGTGGCAGGACAGGTAGATAGATAGAGTGGTGAAGAAGACATATGGAATGCTTTCCTTTAGTGGCCGAGGTATAGAATTCAAAAACAGGGATGTAATGCTGGAACTGTATAAGACATTGGTTAGGCCACAGTTAGAGTACTGCGTACAGTTCTGGTCACATTACAGAAAGGACATAATTGGTCTGGAGAGAGTACAGAGGTGATTTACAAGAATGTTGCCAGGGATTGAAAGTTTCAGCTATGAGGAAAGATTGGATAGGCTAGGGTTGTTTTCCTTAGAACAGAGGAGACTGAGGGTGACTTAATTGAGGTGTACAAAATTATGAGGGGCCGAGATGGAGTAGACAGGAAGGACCGGTTTCCCCTAGCTGAGAGGTCAGTTACCAGGGAGCACAGATTTAAGGTGATTGGTAGAAGGCTGATGATTGCACAATGTTCAGCTGCATTTGTAACTTAGATACTGAAGTAGTTCGTGCCTGCATGCAGCAAGACCTGGACAACAGTCAGGCTTATGCTGATTAATGCTCAGTAACATTCGCACCATGCAAAAGCCAGGCAATGACCATCTCCAACAAGAGAGAATGTAAACATCTCCTCTTGACATTCAATGATATTACCATTGCTGAATTCCCCACCATCAACACCCTGCAGGTTACCAATGACCAGAAACTTAACTATACCAGCTATATAAATACTGTGAATACAAGAGCAGGTCAGAGGCTGGGAATTCTGCGGCAAGTAACTCAACTCCTGACTCCCAAGCCGGTCCACCATCTACAAGGCACAAGTCAGGGGTGTGATGGAATACTGCCACTTGCCTGGATGAGTGCAGCTCCAACAAGACTCAAGACGGTGGACAACATTCAGGACAAAGCAGCCCACTTGATCGGCACCTCATCCATCACCTTAAACTGGTGCACAGTGGCAGCAGTGTGTACCACCTACAAGATGCACTGCAGCAACTCACCAAGCCACCTTAGACAGCACCTTCCAAACCTGTGACCTCTACCACCTAGAAGGACAAGGGTAGCAGACGCATGGGAACACCACCACATGCAAGGTCCCCTCCAAGCCACACACCATCTTGACTTGGGAATATATTGCCTTTCCTTCACTGTTGCTGGGTCAAAAACCTGGAATTCCCTCCCTAACAGTGCTGTGGATGTGCCTACACCACATGGACCGCAATGGTTCAAGAAGGTAGCTCACAACCACCTTCTCGAGGGCAATTAGAAATGGGCAATAACTGCTGGCCTTGCCAGCGATGCTCACATCCCAAGAATAAATAAGAAAAAACATAAGATATAGGAGCAGGAGTAGGCCATATGGACCATCGAGCCTGCTCTGCCATTCAATAAAATAGTGGCTGATCTTCGACCTCAACTCCCCTTTTCTGCCCAATTCCCATATTCCCAGATTTACTTCCCAAAAAAGTCAGTTGATCGGTCTTAGATATGATAATTGACAGAAGTAGTTCATGCCTGCATGCAGCAAGACCTGGACAACATTCAGGCTTGGGCTGATTCGTGACAAGTAACATTCGCACCATGCAAAAGCCAGGCAATGACCATCTCCAACAAGAGAGAACGTAAACATCTCCTCTTGACAGTCCTCTGGGGTAGAGAATTCCAAAAGATTCACAACCTTCTGTGTGAAGGAATTTTTCCTCTCAGCCCTAAACAGCCAACCTCTTATCCCAAGACTATGACCACCTGGTTCTAGATGCTCTAGCCAGAGGCACAGTCTAGAACTGGGGGTCATAGTAATATTCATATCATAAATATTATACAAAGTATGACAGATTCACATGTCAAATTAATGCATAGATAATTATTCACTTTTAATCACCAATTAGCGTGTGTTTCAACTTCACACGTATTTGTTAATACAGCTCACTCAAATTCAGGGACAATTTCTATCCAGTTTACAGTATAATCCTACCAGAACTGGCTCTTCAAGAGAAAAAAGTTAAAAATAAACCAAAGCTTGAAGGGATGGTTCGTCTATTAGCAAATTTCAGTGAAGCTTGTTTCCGTGCAGGCTGAAATATTTTACAAACGTTGCATTGACGCTACCATGGATAGTCTGAAGATGCTATGTCCAACATCCAATGTGGCATCAACTTTTTCCATTTTTATTAAAGCTATTTCAGACGATAATTAGGAATAAATGTGGTCAGTGATGCACTAATGCAGTTAGATTAGGATTCATATCAAGGTTTCTTCTCTGCATTCAAATATAACAAGTCTAATAAAATCAATTTACTTACACATTGCAGAGGATCCAGGCTGGAAGGAGGGCTCTGAAGAATACTTGCCTTTCCCTAATTACTCTGTAGATCTGTGCGTTGCCTACTTTGGTACTGAGCTGTACAGATGGAGGTGGTCATGATTCAATCCTTGGTCAGTGCTAGATTAGCAGTGTCTCAGTTGGCAAGGGGATGAGAGAAAGAAAATCAAGTCAGAGCTCCTGATCACTATTCTGAACCATGTGTGTGTCCCAGTGAGAGCAGAATCAAGGGCACTTGCGATGCATCCATATGGACAAAGTTTTAGATCAATGAATACAAACATAAGTTGCAATCATAAAGTTTCAATATTCTTGCATAAAGTCAGAAAATTGAAATGCCTCAATTCTGCCACAAATTTTGGATTGACTGTAAAAATAGCAGGCCAACCAACAGGATAGAACTGACCTAAAATTGATATGAAATCTGATAGTAATCTGTTAAATGTATTTTATTTATTGTGCCAAATACGAATATATCAGAATAAAAGCAAAATACTGCAGATGCTGGAAATCTGAAATAAAAACAGAAAAGTGCTGGACAAACTCAACAGGTCTGGCAGCATCTGTGGAGAGAGAAGCAGAGTTAACGTTTCAGGTCAGTGACCCTTCTTCAGAACTGGCAGATATAAGAAATGTAAAAGATTTTAAGCAAGTAAAGCGGCGGTGGGGCAAGAGATGACAAAAGAGAAGGTATAGATAGGACAAGGTCACAGAATAGCTGACCAGAAGGTCATGGAGCAAAGGCAAACTATATGTTGATAGTGTGCTGAAAGACAAAGCATTAATACAGGTAGGGTGTTAATGGACAGAAAACTGAACAGCCATAAACACAAACATGAACATGAACAAAAACACTGGGTAGGCACAGTAGAAACAAACCGAACAAACTAAAATAAAATAAACACAAAAAGTAAAAGAAAAAATAACTAAAGATAAAAGTAAAATGAGGGGCCCGTCACACTCTGAAATTATTGAACTCAATGTTCAGTCCGGCAGGCTGCAGCATGCCTAATCGGTAAATGAGATGCTGTTCCTCGAGCTTGCGTTGATGTTCACTGGAACACTTCAGCAATCCCAGGACGGAGATGTAAGCATCAGAGCAGGGGAGTGTGTTGAAATGGCCAGCAATCAGAAGCTCGGGGCCATGCTTTTGTACTGAGCGGAGGTGTTCCGCAAAGTGGTCACCCAGTCTCCGTTTGGTCTCCCCAATGTGGAGGAGACCACATTGTGAGCAGCGAATACAGTATACTACATTGAAAGAAGTACAAGTAAATCGCTGCTTCACCTGAAAGGAGTGTTTGGGGCCTTGGATAGTGAGGAGAAAGGAGGTAAGTGGGCAGGTATTACACCTCCTGCACTTGCAGGGGAAGGGAACGAGGTGGTGGGGGTAATGGAGGAGTGGACCAGGGTGACACAGAGGGAACGATCAGGTTGCGAGGGACTGGATCAATCCTAAAAACTGTGAATTTAATTTTCCCAATATAAATGCAGCACTTTTCATCTCAAAAATGTTCAGTGGTTAAAAAATAGCATCGGAATTTTTTTTTAAAAATTCATTCATGGGATGTGGGCGTCGCTGGCCAGACCAGCATTTATTGCCTATCCCAAATTGCCCTTGAGAAGGTGGTGGTGAGTTGCCTTCTTGAACCGCTACAGTCCATGTTGGGTAGGTACACCCACAGTGCTGTTAGGAAGGGAGTTCCAGGACTTTGACCCAGCAACAGCGAAGGAACGGCAATATAGTTCCAAGTCAAGATGGTGTGGCTTGGAAAGGAACTTGCAGGTGGTGGTGTCCCCATGCATTTGTTGCCCTTGTCCTTCTAGTTGGTAGAGGTCGCGGGTTTGGAAGGTGCTGTCTAAGGAGCCTTGGTGCGTTGCTGCAGTGCATCTTGTAGATGGTACACACTGCTGCCACTGTGGTGGAGGGAGTGAATGTTTGTAGATGGGGTGCCAAACAAGCAGGCTGCATTTGTCCTGGATGGTGTTGAGCGTCTTGAGTGTTGTTGGAGCTGCACCCATCCAGGCAAGTGGAGAGTATTCCATCACACTTCTCACTTGTGCCTTGTAGATGGTGGACAGGCTTTGGGGAGTCAGGAGGTGAGTTACTTGCCACAGGATTCCTACCTAGCCTCTGACCTGCTCTTGTAGCCACGGTATTCATATGGCTACTCCAGTGCAGTTTCTGGTCAATGGTAGCCCCTAGGATGTCGATAGTAGGGGATTCAGCAATGGTAACGCCGTTGAATATCAAGGGGAAATGTTAGATTCTCTCTTGTTGGAGATGGTCATTGCCTGGCACTTGTGTGGCGCAAATGTTACTTGCCACTTATCAGCTCAAGCCTGGATATTGTCCAAGTATTGTTGCATTTCTACAGGGACTGCTTCAATATCTGAGGAGTCACGAATGGTGCTGAACATTGTGCAATCATCAGTGAACATCCCCACTTCTGACCTTATGATTGAAGGAAGGTCATTGATGAAACAACTGAAGATGGTTGGGCCTAGAACACTACCCTGAGGAACTCCTGCAGTGATGTCCTGGAGCTCAGATGATTGACCTCCAACAACCACAACCATCTTCCTTTGTGCTAGGTATGACTCCAGCCAGCAGAGAATTTTCCCCCTATTGCCATTGACCTCAGTTTTGCTAGGGTTCCTTGATGCCATACTCGGTCAACTGCTGCCTTGATTTCAAGGGCAGTCACTCTCACATCACCTCTTGAGTTCAGCTCTTTTGTGCATGTTTGAACCAAGGCTGTAATGAGGTCAGGAGCTGAGTGGCCCTGGCAGAACCCAAACTGAGCTTCCCTGAGCAGGTTATTGCTAAGCAAGTGCCGCTTGATGGCACAGTTGATGACACCTTCCATCACTTTACTGATGATTGAGAGTAGGCTGATGGGGCGGTAATTGGCCGGGTTGGACCTGTCCTGCTTTGTGTGTACAGGACATACCTGGGCAATTTTCCACATTGCAGGGTAGATGCCAGTGTTGTAGCTGTACTGGAACAGCTTGGCTAGGGGCGCGGCAAGTTCTGGAGCACAGGTCTTCAGTACTATTGCTGGAATATTGTCAGGATCCAGAGCCTTTGCAGTATCCAGTGCCTTCTGTCGTTTCTTGATATCATGCGGAGTGAATCGAATTGGCTGAAGTCTGGCATCTGTGATGCTGGGGACTTCAGGAGGAGGCTGATCTGGATCATCAACTCGGCACATCTGGCTAAAGATTGTTGCAAATGCTTCAGCTTTATCTTTCGCACTGATGCGCCGGGCTCCCCCATCATTGAGGATAGGGATATTTGTGGAGCCACATCCTCCAGTTAGTTGTTTAATTGTCCACCACCATTCACGACTGGATGTGGCAGGACTGCAGAGCTTAGATCTGATCTGTTGGTTATGGGATTGCTTAGCTCTGTCTTGCTGCTTACGCAGTTTGGCACGCAGATAGTCCTGTGTTGTAGCTTCACCAGGTTGACCCCTCATTTTGAGGTATGCCTGGTGCTGCTCCTGGCATGCGCTCCTGCACTCTTCATTGAACCAGGGTTGGTCTCCTGGCTTGATGGTAATGGTAGAGTGGGGGATATGCTGGGCCATGAGGTTATAGATTGTGGTTGAGTAAAATTCTGCTGCTGCTGATGGCCCACAGCGCCACATCGTTGCCGAGTTTTGCATTGCTAGATCTGTTCGAAATCTATCCCATTTAGCACGGTGGTAGTGCCACACAACACAACACGAGGTTGAAAATGTATAGAATACTTTTCAGACTCTAGTTCAGATAAGCTACAATCATATTTGGACATGTGATGCTGGTATCCTGGAGAATGGGGCATTTTTGCCATCTGAAAAAAAGCCCTTATTTCCACTAACAGTTTTGAGCATTCCTTTCCCATCATAGCAACATTTTCAGATATTTCCAGTGTAATTCTTGCAGTAAATTGAAAGGTGTGTCACACAGGTGCGCTGCCAACTATATAGAACATAACAGATATAAGTTTCATAAATTCTGATAAGAGAAACCTTCAGGAGTAAAATAAGTCAGTTCTTAAAAAGAGATATAATTGTAAATTTTAGTTTGGCATCAAGCTTTGAAAAAAGAGGAGTCATCAATAACACGCATACAACTAAACTCAGACAGATATTTTATGTTTAATTCATGAAAAAGCATCTATATATACAAATAAAACAAGGAATTATCAGACATTTTAAAGACGTTAATGTGCAAATATAGGTCTTCGGTGTCCAGACTTTTCCAACTTTTAAAAATTCATAATCAAAGATTCTGAAGTTTACTGAAAGGGAAGAAAAATACAATCAGCATTTTTTCAAAATTAGTTGAAACTAATCTCTAGATAGATTTCAATGCAATCATAAGATAAAACTGAGGCATCTCTGAAAACAACTTCTTTACATTACACATACTTTCAATGTCAAAAAATCAGTAGTCAGAGCTGTGAATACGTTTAAACAGACTCTTGAATGAATCCCTAAAATTAATATATTCAGTTAATGTGGAAAATTATATTTTTTCCTCCCTATCTCCAAATTCATCCTGGGGTACACTTGTAGAAGTGCACTTGATTAGCTAAATGAGTAGTCATTCTTTATTTGAGAGTCTAGATGAAGCTTGTTGGCAGGTTTTTTTAAGCACAAAGGCCATTACTACCAAACCTAATTCTGTAACAAACGTAGATGCTGGAAATGTGAAATAAAAACTCATTTGTGCTACTCTGCAGTAGCATCATTGTGGTGATCGCCACTAACAGGCTGCTGTCATCAAGCCAAAAAGATATTCTGTCTGCCTATCACACAAATGAGTAATGCGATATATGAATTTCAATGCCAGTGTGATGCTAGGTATATAGGCTGTACGTCCCAAAGACTGGCAGATCGTATCAAACAAGTCCCTTCCACTATTTACAATGGGCAAGGTACAGGCCGTACCCAAACAGCCCATGCTTGCAAAACTCAAGACACAGTGTCCAACATTAGATGTGATTCCGCGATTGGACAACATTTGCTAAATAATCCTCAGTGTGCTAAGAATTACGCTGACAACCAATTTAAGATCGTCATTCTGGCTTGCAGTGTGGCGCATTTGCGTGTACTGGAAGCTACATATATTAACACACAGGGCCCTGTTCTTTGCAGACAGAAAGAATATGTACACACATTGCGCCTGTTTCAGCTAAACAAAATAAGTGATAGCCATTCACTGGTTCATTCCTCAGGGCAATGCCTTGACCAGAGTCAAGCTGCCTGGTTTAAATTTCAAACAAAGTTTGGCAGTTAATTGTCAAGTCACCATAAACTGGTGCATTCCCCATGGCAACACCTCTACTAATCTGAGTTCACTTGTCAACCAATCAGCACTCTCTTCTCATACAGTATAAATTTGTTGCTTTCCCTTACATTAGTATTCTTGCGAATTGTCCTGATGAATGCAAGATGAAAAGCTTCGACAAAATGTCTGTTTTCAGCAATACTCAATCCAAGTTTCCTTTTCATAGATTCCTGCATATCTAACTGTACAAAACCTTCCTGCACTGTTGCAACTAATTATAGTGGTCCAAGTTAGTAAAAAATGAAAATTAATGTTTCTATATTAAATTATAATGTAAGCTCTATACAGTGTTTCTATATTACCTGTCCTCCACAGTTCTATTTGAGGGATAGTACACCTTGAAGCAGAATCCACTACGTGGAAATGAGCCCTAAAACAAAGTAAGACTTTAATTAAAAGATGTACAATTGTATAAAATGAGTCCACACATGCACACATAGTTATTACAAGTTAATGGTACATTAAACTATGATTTTAAACATACTGATGACTAAAAGGTAAATATGGGAAACATTTTAATCCTACACATCAAAATCAAATAATTGATCACTTTCAGATTTCATTGTTTCCTTTTCTATGTCTTACATCATTCCTCAGATCTGTTTCCAGACATCATGCTTAACCTGATGCCAGGTTTGTGAAATACCTAATCTTTCATCTTCTAATTTTCCCTTCCGTTATGGGGAAGCTCGTAGCCTCCATATACAATGCTGTTGTGACTGAAAACTCACTGAAAGGAATGAAGACATAAAGCCGTGTCTGACCACACTTGGTTGTTTTCTGCCCCTAAACCTAATAGTTTCTTGAAAATATAACAATTATTTCAAAGCACTGTCAGCAGAGCAAAAACAAAAAAAAAATGAAAAGCAGAATTAAGAAAGAAAACATGCATTGCAAATGGCAATTGATTAAAGGTGAGCACTTTGAAAGAAACTGCAACCATTTTTGTGAAATAAGTACACGCTCAACAGTAACTAAATTTCAGTAACAATGAATTATGAAAACTTGCTAAAGTTATTGGAAACAAATTTGAACATCTTAAAAGAGGTATACTGATTAGTTATTTTTCTAACATTAATTCAGTTTATATTGCTAAAAGAATTTTATGCAGTGCTTCTTACAGGATTGATACAGACACAGTCTGTTTGGATGATGTTGAATGGATCATATTTGTCAGCAAAGACAATCAGGTCTGGTACTGGGTACACACGAAGAGCATAATCATAGGCCCAGTAAACTGGACTGACGAACAGTGGCAGTGGTGTTAGATGGCCTTGCGCTATGATGGTCTTCACAAACTACCATGAAATTTGAAAGAAAAATATTGGTGAAGTTAATCTTTTACTGACTCAGAAAACCCTTAAAATGACTTAATTCAAATGACTGATAGGAAAAAGAACTGTTATATTTTGACTCATTAGTAGACCCAAATACTTAAGAGATCCTCATTCAGCCAACAGAAGACTAGATTCTCCTCCCAAGAGTAATGAATCTCAAATGCGGCTTTGAAACTGTTTTTACTTTGCATTTAAAAAAGTACCAGTACTTAAAGATTGAGTAAGTAGATAAAGGCACAAAAAAGCCAAGATCAGATTAGGTTTTATGAGCAGGGATTATTGGGCAACAGTTTTAACTGAATGTCAAGAGATGTGGATGGAAAAGGTTACTCAGAGATACAGGCCTGCTACCCAACCCGAACCCGCCGGGACCCGATGACTTGTGTCGGGTTCAGGTCGGGTCGGGCCAGGTCAGGTCGGGCTGGACACGCACGATAAGTGCTCTGCTGGTAAGTATTAAAAATAAAAAATAAAAACTTACCTGAGCTGGGAGTCCGGGATGAAACTGAGTCTGTGCAGTGAGCAAGTGACGTCACTATGACGTCTCGCGCATGCGCTGCAGTTTCTTGCAGGTTCGATGTCAGGAACGTAAGTAAAGGGATGGTCGGGTCGGGCTAAAGTCAAGCCGACTTGTGGCGGGTTAAGGTCGGGTCGGGCCTGTTGTGGTCCGGTTGGGTTCTTTTTCCCGACCTAAAGCAGGCCTCTACTCAGAGGTACTGCAGCAGGTCTGAAAAATTCTCTGAAGAGACATGCTAGTTAAAATTGCTATGCTTTTTTTTTTTATTATCGTAACCATGTCAAAGACCTTTTTTTAAAAAAAAAAATGTAGGTTTAAATAGTTAATCAATGTTTGGAACATCTGAACAGATGGTCCCGTATGAGAACAGATGGTAGAAACAAATAAGATTGTATGGAAATGCTGTTGGAAAGTGGTGAAGTCTTTGGCCATGTAAGTGGGATGGCTCCTAGAGTCAAATAGCCTTCACAATAAGGAAAGTAATCTTTGTGAAAGGCAACTGATGTTTACCAGTGCTAATTACAAGGACATTAACAAAGGAGGTGACACCTTCAGACAAGTGTGGTAAATTTAATGTATAGCGGAGAAACAAGACAGTTGCAGCAGAGCTGTTACAGCAGTAATAAGGGTATAAAGAGAGAGGGTATACACCTAGACAAGGAGCAAAGATGAATCCCCCACAGAAGAAACAAGCTGCAGTTGACATATGTTCTGGAACACAGATAGTCCCTGTATTCCATTGGTACAGTTGTTACATAACAGAAATGTAGCGCAGAGTTTTTCTTGATTCGTTCATGGGATGCAGGCGTCGCTGGCTAAGCCAGCATTTATTACCCATCCCTATTTGCCTTTGAGAAACGGAGTGGCTTGCTACGGCCATTTCTGAGGGCACTAAAGAGTCAACCACATTGATGTAGGTCTGGAATCACATGTAGGCCAGACCAGGTAAGGATGGCAGATCTCCTTCCCTAAAGGACATTAGTGAACCAGATGGGTTTTTACAACAATCGACAATAATTTCATGATCACCATTAGACTAGCATTTTAACTCCAGACTTATTAATTGAATTCAGATTTCACCATCTGCTGTAACGGGATTCGAACCCATCTCCCCAAAGCATTAGCCTGGGCCTCTGGGTTTCTGGTCCAGTGACATTAACACTACACCACCGTCTCCTCTTACTGCTATAGTCATTTTACTGGTACACTATCCTATATATTCCACATAATCCTATGTTAAAAAAAAACCCAAGTCTGTCATAAATAAATGTTAACTTGACTTCTAAAAATACAAGGAGCTGGGTCTAACTTGACAGAACTGAACATACAGTACATGTCATTTTAGTTAATGGGATATAAAGTACATACTGTAAAGGAGGCTATAATAAATCTGTATATGGCAGTGCTAACTCCATCATGCTGTGCGCAGTTTTGGGGAGCCTCGTTATGAAAAAGACTTGCATTTATATAGCACCTTTCACAACCAAAGTACTTTACAGCCACTGAAGTGTACTTTTGAAGTGTAGTCACTAATGTCATGTAGGAAATGAAAGAATTATAGACAGAATATTAAAGCCATATACAGCACAGATCCTGCAGGATGATTCTAAGGTTGAACAACTATGTTTATGAAAATATGCTCAGCGATTTTCATTGGAGCAGAGAAGACTCTGGGGAGATTTAATTTCCTATGGTTGGAAAGTCAGTGAAAGGGGTTATTAATTTAAAATAGCTACTAAGAGAACAAGAAGAAAGGTTAGGAAAAACATCTTTACACAGAATTGTTAAAGCATGGAATACTTTGCCACAGGGAACAGTTGAGCAGAGGCCATTGCATAGTTTGAAGCACAGGAACACACAGGCCTGTAAAGAGAAACTAGGACAGAGAGATTAGTCTCTGAATGCTGTATCAAAAAGCTGACATGGACATGTTGGACCAAATGGTCTCCTGCACTGTAAATTTCCATGGTTCTAAGTTGGTGCCAACTGGTGGATCTCCATTTGGCAAAATTCCCAAATGAAAATATCTGCAGTAAAGTAGCAATCCTTAATGTTTCAACAGCATGCTGATGTCGACAACATTGCATACTGAAGGTAGTTTCTTGCTTCAGGACAAGAAGGATCACTTGGCAGCACACGGAACATTTCAGTAAGCCAGCGTATAGTGGCAAGTATAGTCTGTTCGATCTCTGGGTAGCGCTTTTGTTACCCAGAAATAGGGCAAGTAAAGTGAAACACATGGGGGATACAAGGTCAGCCTACAGTAGTGACTGATGACAGTGAACCAGAGTAGACTAACTACTGTAAAATCCCAAAAAAAACAAATGAACAGTTACTCACATGGTTTGGAATATCCAAATTACTGCTAGGAAACCGAATACAATTTCTACACATCTTATTAACCAAATCCTCACGGAAAATGATGATCTCCTGTGTACAGTACTGAATCCTAACAGTAATAAGCACAGAACAACATTGTTAGCCTACTTTGTTTGTACCAGAATATCTGCTCAATAAAACGACTAGAGAACCTTGAAATAAGTAATGCAGAAAGTTTACCTGCAGGGATTTGTAGTAAATACAGAAAATGGAACTCTCTTACAAAACTCTTCCGTAATATACTCAGCTAGTGGACATCTTTTAACAAATGAAAGTAAGGTTATAAAATACTCTTCCATCAGCTGTCCATAAAAACAATTTTATACAATTTCAAAGGTGATCGTGCTTCATGGTTCATTCATTTCAATAGCTTAAGGAGAATTTTAGTACTTAAATAAAAGCCACATTTTTAAAAATTGCTATCAGGAACGTTTCAAGTATGGAAAAAGCTATAATGCTTTTCATGGCCCTGCATAGAGAGGTAGATGGAACAAGAAGTCATGGAAGACCAAGGACGCACTGGACAACGGCAAGAGTGATGTCGCCATAGAAATGGTTACAAATGACTGAAAATCGGTCCCATTGTCACTGTTGAGCTGATGGGTGGGAATTAGTTGCAGTTGTACTATTGGGAAACCAAGGCCTATGGCTCAGGACCCCATCAAGATTGAAAAAAAGAGCATAAGAGTAGAAGAACATCAAGAACTAGTGATTACCTGGGTAAGATAGAACTGGGACCTGGATCTTCAGGACCAGGAACAAAAACAAAGCGACTGCTGCAAAATTAGGGAAGAAAAATACTTAGATTCTGTTATTGACTATAACATAGAATTTCTACAGTACTTTTTGAAAGCACAAATTTATTTTAAAAGAAGCGCATGATGTAATAATAAATGGGAGGATACCGAGAGGTGTAGATGAAGTGAGGGACCTTGAAGTGAATGTGCAAAGATCCCTGAAGGTAGCAGGACAGTATCGATAAAGGTGGTTAAGAAGTCATAGGAAATCCTTTCCTTTATTAGCCGAGGCATAGAATATGTGTAGGGAGGTTATGCTGGAACTAAATAAAACATTAGTTAGGCCACAGCTTGAGTACTGTGTGCACCTCTAGTCACCTCATTACAGAAAGGATATAATTGCACTACAGAGGGTACAGAGGAGATTTACAAGGATGTTGCCAAGACTGGAAAATTGCAGCTATGAGGAAAGATTGGATAGGCTGGGGTTGTTCTCCTTGGACAGAGTAGGCTGAGGGGAGATTTGATTGAGATGTACAAAATTGTGAGGGGCCTGGACAGAGTGGATGCAAAGGGCCTATTGGATGTGCAAGGCTACAGATCAAATGCTGGAAAGTGGGATTAGGCTAGGTTTTTCTTTCCAGCCGGCGCTGACACGATGGGCCAAGTGGCCTCTTTCTGTGCCATAAACTTTTTATGATTCTAATAATATTCCACATTGCATCAAGTGAAATGCTCTACATTAAAGTGCAAAGAAGAAACCTTAATTCTAATTTTTCCTACCATATAAAATGGTGTCAGGGTCTACTTTGTTTGGCAGTTGATTGGCTGGAACCTCCCAACTATGATTGTAGCCAATTTACTAAATCCCAAGTTGCTGTTGCCATATAGTGCTGGCTGACCAAACAATTGCTGTGCCTGTCACCAAATCTTTTTAACTACTCCAAGATGATCTTGGAAGGCAAGGACAATCCAAAATTCATCATCTTCATATCAATCCTCCTTATTTAATCTCTCTACCCATCTTCTTCAACCAATGCCTCTGATATTGTGAGGAGCTCATCAATTTCTTGGTCCCAAACTGAGACTAATGGCTTAACTGTCTTCACCACTTGCTGCCCAATCATCTCGCAAGACCTCTCTTAGTCTACAATACTCTGCAGCTTTTCTCTTATCACTCCCCACGCCACATCACTCATCCTTTCTACAAAGCCAGCCTCTTGCACCCTCGACTTCTTCCAGACTCAACTGCCACTCCTTGACCCTGTGCCTAAATGCTCCATTTCTTGACATTTCCTCCTGCCCCCAGTTATCTCCTTTCTCAAAAGTTCATTCTTGACCCCTCTGTCTTTTCCAATTATTATCCAATCTCTAGCTTCTTCCTTAAAGCCACTGAATGCATCATCACCAACCAACTCCACACTTTATCATTGCCTGTTAAATGACTTGAATCTGCCTTCTGTCCAACGCACAGCAGGGACTGCATTGGTCATAGTGTCTGTTACTATCTTTACCCTTCTGTTGACTTCAATAATGTCAATCACTGCATCTCCCTCCACCATGCATATCTGTAGCACTGGCCTTTCGTGGTTCCATTCCTATCTGTCATAATACAGATGGCACGTTACTTCCTCCATCCCCTCAGGTTTTCACCTTGCTCCTTCTATTTATTTGTCATCCACATGCCGAATCTCATTCACATTTTCCATAAGCATGGAGTCAGCTTCCGTATGTAAACTGATGACATCCAGCTTTCTCTCTCTGCCAAATCCATGATTGATATTTTGTTAAACAGAAAGCAGAAAACTACAGATGCTAGAAATCTGAAACAAAAACAAAAAATGCTTGAAACACTCAGGCAGACAGCATCTGTGGAGAGAACAGAAAGTTAACATACAGGTGTGGACCCTTCATTAGCTCGAACAACAGGTCCAAACCTGAAGCATTAATTTGTCTGTTGTAACCACAGATGTTGAATGACCTGCTGATTGAAGCTGTGTTGTCTGATTACCTATCCGACATTGTCATGGATGAGCCAGAATTCACTTTAGCTAAATACTGCTATATTCTGTTTTGTCACTTACCAGGAACTTTAAATTATACCCCCAACGGCCAACTATTCAATCAGACTGAAACCCCGGGGAATCGACACATGTTTGCATACACTATGCGAACGAATTTCTCCTCCACAAATTACATCTTGTGTGACTGTGCTGCACTATCCCTCCTCATCCTTCTCGACCTCTTTAGCCTTTGACACAGTTGATCAGACATTCCTCCTCCAACAACATCATTTGAAGACATAGGGCTGGATTTTATCCAACCCTTGGATACAGGCTGGGAGGTGGTGGGGTGGGGGCAGACTAAATGGCATAGGGGTGGCGCTGGGCAGTGTGCCAGACATTGTCCTGCCCCCATGCCATTTTTCCACAGCAGGCACCATGGCAGACAGGAAGTTCACTGGGAGGCCAATTAAGCAGCTCTTCGTGGTCCACCTCCCACCTCTGCTGGCATTTAACCAACATTGGAGGGGCCTGATGCCAAGTGGCGACACCACCAGTGAGACCTGGTGACCTTCTAGTGGGTTTGGGTTGGGGAGGGCTCCCTCCTCTAGGGGCAAGCCATGGCCCACAGAAGCCTCCCCGACACCGACCCCACTTGACCCAGCCTGACTGGCCCCGGCAACCCCGACCCCACTTACCTTGGTCCCAAGGCCTCATTTATCTTTGCTGCTCTGCGTCTCCTGCAGCACCAGCAGTGGCCACTGCTCACGGTGGTGCTGAAATACCGCTGAACTGCCAGCCCTCTGATTGGCTGGCAGTTCAGGGATGGAATCTTGTCTCTTAAAGGGAACAGCATGCCCAACGGCAGGCAGTTAGTTGCCTGCCCTCCGCTGAATTCTGCTGGGGATCCAGTAAAGGGCCAAGGCGGCCCCACCATCCACCCCCAACTTTCCAGACCGTTGCTGGGTCCCCCATCGACGAAATAAATTCCAGCGCATTGTGTCTGTTTCTATATATACAGGGATGACACTCGGCTCTATGTCTCCATCACTTCTTTTGACCTCTCTCTCGCCTCTGTGTTGACAGCCTGCTCGTCTGACATTCCATCCCAGATCAGCCACAATTCCTACCAACTTAGCATCGAAAAGAGCAAAGCCATCAACTTCAGCCACCACCGTAAACTCTATACCCTCGCCAGATTCTATTCCCCTCTTCAGCCATCGTCTCAGGTTGAACAAGACTGTTCACAACCTTGGCATCCTATTTGTTCCCGAACACAGATTACAACCCCATATATTCTCCATCACAAAGGCCACCTACTTCCACCTCCATAAATGTGCAGGGCTTTGGGGAACATTCGGGGGTGTGGGACTAGGTGAATACCTCCTGCAGAGAGCCAGTACAGACACAATGGGCCGAATCACCTCCTCCTGTGTTGTAACCATTCTATGATCACACTGCCCATCACCGCCCTTGCTTCAGCTGCCGAAACTGTCATTTATGCCTTTTTTACCTCTAGACTTTACTATTCCAATTCTCTCCAAACTGAACTTTCATCCTTCGACCTCCAAAAACTTCAACACATCCAAAACCATGCTGCTCGTATCATAACTTGCACAAAGTCTCGTTCAACCATCATCCCTGTGCTCATTGACCTACATTAGCTCCCGATCCCCCAATGCTATAAACTTAAAATTCTCATCCTTGTGTTCAAATCCTTTCAAGATCTCAGCCATCCATCTATATAATCTCCTCCAGCCCTTCTGCAGAGGGCCTTGGAACATTTTTCATTATATCAATAAATGCAAGTTGTTGGTGGTGGTGTTGTTCTCAGACATTAATGTTAGTGATAGGGAGTCCCACTGCTGCCCGATACCACATCTCACTGGAGTTATACAGTGTCCTTACAATGCCAATGGCGATATACTAGGTAGTTATTAGAGTTGAGCACAAGGACATAACTTAAGAGTTTTGTGCAACCATATATTGGCAGGTCTGTAGTTCGAGTAAGAAACATTGAGCATGGTAACCCAAATGAATTTCCTAAATTTGCACAAATTCTAAAAAAGCACAAGGGAAATTTAGAGGAGGATAAAAAAAAATGTCCAATCTGTCAATATTAGCATGTTTTGAAGATTAAATATTTCAATGGATTTGCTTCCTCTATTCACTACAGTCCTTTGTTATCACTCATCAACAACAATTGAAGACGACTCACAAGAAGGTAGAAGACCCGAGATTGATTGCATGTTTTATAGTACTTACTTTTTATGAATATTGGGATATTCACAGATAATATCTGCAAGTGTTTTCAGCGATTCTGAAAATGCGATAGGATTAAAAAAGAACATAATAAAGTTGGAGTTCTATATGAGGATTCAATTAATAGTTTAAAAAATTAACTGTTCCTCACCTGTTAGAGACTTGATCTGATTGTTTCCATAGGGAGCAGAGGAAAAATTGCCACAGAAGATGAAGCAAGTGGGTGGCATGGAAGAATAACCTGTAGAGCACGCAGTATAAGTATGTGGGATCTACACCACAGCTTCAGGAATACCAACACACAAATGTCTAGGTATCGAAAATGTCACTTTTAAATCACTGTATCCAGTAGCAGTAGATTGAGGTGAACAGCTGAACTGCTCTATTTAATTTTCTTCTTTCTAGTCACCATTTCTCACTTTGAGATAGCCAATCAATAAATATCCATAAAAAGATTTATGATTACAGTGCTACAGGTAAACATAACATTATTTTGGATCTTAAGACTTCGCATCAACAAGCCTACTTACTTCAAAGCAAATTCCTACCTCTTCCCAAACACTCAGGTTTCTAAAGGCCATTAAATCTAGAAAAGTTAGTAATGATAGCGTAAAGAGGAGAGAAAAAAAAGTGTGTATGGATGTTGGCTAAGGACAGGATTGGGATCAACTTTGATGCCTCCCCTCAAAGTACAAGCTTTACACTAGCTCAGCTCACTGCCCAATGAAGCGCTACATAAATTACAGCTCATCAGGCTTTGATTAAATAAACACGGAGTAAAACTATTACCTGAAAACATCATATGAAGTTTTTCAAGTACTTCCACCTGGTCCAGCCACAGATCGGAGACAAAAACAAACATGGCATCTTCATTTTCTTCCTCCAATTGCTTTAATTTTGTTGAAGATTTCACCGACGTCGCAGAAGGGCCACCAAAAAAGTTTATATTTCCATAATAAGCTCTGTGAGACAGAGCATGAAAAGTTGTTAAGATCATTATAGTGCAAGAGATTGGGCAATCATAAACAACACATTCCCATATCAACAATTTCAATTTTTAATAGAACCAAGGTTTTTTAAATTGTCAAATGCAATTATGAACAGTGGGAATGCTAATGTTTACTTTCACCATTCCCATGCTGATCGCTATTCAAACTTAGCTAACAGTTTTATACCAATCACACAAAGCAGTTTAGCATGTTATCAGGAAATAAACCTTTTGAAACCTTTTTAAAAAAAAAATCAATTTTTTCAAGCGGACAGATATACCAAGGAGAAACTGGAGACATTCAGCCCAAGAGACGTCCATATCTCAGCTGAATACCCAGATCTCAGATTGGCTGAAGTGGAAACCAAAGGGACATCAAGACAGACTAAGTGAGTGGACAAATATATGGCATGAGTTCAATGTGGGAAAGTGTGAGGTCATTCACTTTGGATCGGAGAATGGTGAAGAGCAATGGGATTTAGGTGTCTATGTACATATATCACAAGAAACTAGTGCGCAGGTATAAAAATTAAAAAGGCTAATGGAATGTTGGCCCTTATCTCAAGGGTTAGAATTCAAAAGTAAGGAAGTGATCTTAAATTTAGAGCAAGGTCATTTAAGAGTGATATCAGGAAGCACTTTTCTAGATTTCTACTACATGCATGTAACAGTTTCCCACAAAAGGCTGTGGATGCTGGGTCAATTGAAATTTTCAGACAGAGATTAATAATATTTGTTGGACAAGGTTATCCAGGGATATGGAACAATGGCAGGTAAATGAAATTGAGGTACAGATCAGCCATGATCTAACAGAATGGTGGTGCAGGCTTGAGGGCTCACTAGCCTACTCCTGTTCTTAAGATCAACAAACACTAAGCAGCAAATGGATGTTGTTCTGACTGCTTCTTATCAAGGGCTGTAATTGAGACTAGATGCTCTTATAGAAACAGAAGTCAGGCATAAGGTAGGATTTTGTTTGCCCTCAGACTGGCCATTCATAGCCATGAGAAGAGGTCCACCATCAGTATACCTATGTACAACACATAAAATGCAGAGCTAGAGCACTGGAATTCAAACCAGTATCCAATATCTAATGATCATGCTCCCAACCCCCTTCACCATCCCAATGTCAAAATTTCTTGTGGTGCTCTTCTGAAAGGCAGGAAGCTGCAGCTAATGCTTACAGTATACCTCACCTGATACTAAATCATCAAGGGATGCCTCTGACCCTTCCAATAACTTTCTACAAACAATAGGAAGGGCCAAACTCAAGCCAGCTACCTTCCACCAATGGTGCGGTTACAGAGTGCAACATTACAGATATAAACTCTCAGTGTGTGAGCAATATAGTTGACCTGGGGAAGGCTACAGATATATTTATGTATTCACAAATATTTGTTTATATCATATTCCCAAATACATGCACGACTGATTAGGCACGGCAACATAAATTTCCATAATGAGAATGATTACTGGTGTAGCAAAATGAGGAAGTCAGGTTGAACAATGCTGGTGTTTCACTGTACCTTGTAACTGTGTTACAAAATGTTTTTATGGGTGCTTTGTGTGACCTGGTATCAGTGAAATTACTATATAATAGGAATGGTCCCAAATTCCACCCTATAGTCTGTTAGATCACAGCTAGAGACTAGACTTCACTTTACAATGAATCACCTACATAGTACTTTAGCTGCCACAGAACCAAAATGAAGTTCCTTGCCAGTTTCCCATTTTCTACAAATTTTAGATTATCCAAAACTCTGCTGCACATATCCTGTTCTGCACCCCATTCCACTCTCTTATCATCTACATGCTCATTGATATTGGCTCTTGGTCTTCCAAGAAGTCAAATTTAAAATTATCTTCCTCATCTTCAAATCCCTTCACCCCTTACCATTTCTGTAACTTCCTCTGTTCCTGTTCCCTCCCATTACTCTACACCCCTCCAACAAACTCTGTTTCATTGACTCTGGCTTCTTGTATGTAAACTCTTCCCTTCACCACATCAGCAGCCACCTAGGTCCCATCCTCTGGAATTTTCTTCCTGGCCCCTTCACCTCACTACTCTCCTGTCAAGGAATTGTATTTATTTTCTCCTCTGTTTGAAACAGTGCACCTTTAAGACAGAGAGAAGCTTTTGGATTTCTGAGGCATAGTATGCCAGCTGCACTTGTTATCTAGGCCACAGCAGGAGAGAGGTCACATTGTATAATGTTTCCGTTTGACTGTGTGTAAATCTGGCAAAAACCGGTCTGAACCAGCCACCAGCAAAGCATACTATTTCTCAGCAGAAATTCTACAATGAGCTACAAGCAGTGTTAATTGCCTAAGGAGGAAAAAAAGCCCTTTTTTGAAGAGGCCATTTGTATTACTAAAGGTAGCAAAACTCTTTTCCTTTACTTCCAAGCCAGGAATTATTTGCTTCAAGATTGAATCTCTTTTGACTGGTTGTGTTTGCTGGAATTCGACGTAAAGTTTCGACTGCGAGGCTATTGGTTTTAAAATTCAAATTGACCTATTACTGTGCTCTTTAAAAAAAATTTTTTTTAAATTCATTCATGGGATGTGGGCGTCGCTGGCCAAGCCAGCATTTATTGCCCATCCCTAATTGCCCTCGAGAAGGTGGTGGTGAGCTGCCTTCTTAAACCGCTGCAGTCCATGTGGGGTAGGTATACCCACAGTGCTGTTGGGAAGGGAGTGCCAGGATTTTGACCCAGCGACAGTGAAGGAACGGCGATATAGTTCCAAGTCAGGATGGTGTGTGACTTGGAGGGGAACTTGCAGGTGGTGGTGTTCCCATGCATTTCCTGCCCTTGTCCTTCTAGTTGGTAGAGGTCATGGGTTTGGAAGGTGTTGTCTAAGGAGCCTCGGAGCGTTGCTGCAGTGTATCTTGTAGATGGTACACACTGCTGCCACTGTGTGTCGGTGGTGGAGGGAGTGAATGTTTGTAGATGGGGTGCCAATCAAGCAGGCTGCTTTGTCCTGGATGGTGTCGAGCTTCTTGAGTGTTGTTGGAGCTGCACCCATCCAGGCAAGTGGAGAGTATTCCATCACACTTCTGACTTGTGCTTTGCGGATGGTGGACAGGCTTTGGGGAGTCAGGAAGTGAGTTACTCGCTGCAGGATTCCTAGCCTCTGACCTGCTCTTGTAGTCACGGTATTTATATGGCTACTCTAGTTCAGTTTCTGGTCAATGATAGCCCCTAGGATGTTTATAGTGGGGGATTCAGCGATGGTAGTGCCATTGAATGTCATGGGGAGATGGTTAGATTCTCTCTTGTTGGAGATGATCATTGCCTGGCACTCGTGTGGCGCGAATGTTACTTGCCACTTATCAGCCCAAACCTGGATATTGTCCAAGTCTTGCTGCATTTCTACACGGACTGCTTCAGTATCTGAGGCTCATCATTTAAACTGTTTGATGCCTGCTGCAGCAGAAGAGTTTTGAATGCCTATCAAGAACAGACTGTTTCATCAAATCCGTGTGAAGACTTCGAGAGGCATTTGATTATTTGTACTCTAGGATACCTCACCCATCAGGAAGGTAACCCACAAAGACTTATTTATTTATTCGCAAGAAACAGCTAATTTTTAAAAATACCACTTTTAAAACTGGTTAACTGTTAGTTTTGAATGTATGTGTGTGTATAGGGAAGTTAGGTTAAAATAAGAAGTTTTAAGGTCTTTAGACATAGATTTATCTTAATAGTGTTTTTTTAATAAAAAAATATTAATTTGCTGTTGTCTAAAGATACCTGCTTTGGTCTTTTTTATTCTGGGGGTTACTAGGGTGTTTAATTTAATTGTTTTTCCAGTTGGGTGGGAAAACTTTAAATAATATGGTGTGACCTGTGGGGTGATGGGACTGAACTGACGGTGCATTGCTCTTGTCTCGGTCGTAACAACCAATCACCCCATCCAACCCTTCACTAGCTTGACACCCAATATCCCAAGTCCTCTATGAAGAGCCTTGGTACACTTATGAGCATTAAAAGCACTATATAAATGCAAGTTATTCATAAAACCTAACCTATATATTGGCCGGAATTTTACGCCACCCCAGTGAGCCGGATGGTGGCGTAGGGGTGGCGTAAAATTGAGCGAGGGGCTCAGGAAGGCCTTCCCGACCCACTGCCATCTCTGGCCAACTTGACAAAGGTCGGGGTGGGGGGGCGGCGGTGCAGAAATGGTCCACCCACCCCAGACACCAATCAAGGTCCTTAAGTGGCCACTTAAGAGCCTTTGCCCGTCTCCAACGGGTATTTTACCCATGGCAATCGGGCCTGCTGGGGAAATGAAAGGCCGCCCAGTGAGAGCTGCAGGTCTTTCCGCACTCCGGGGTGGGGTGGGGGGAGGGGTGCCCTGACAATCAGGCACAGGGTGCCCAATTGAGGGACGCCCTCGCCTCCCAACCCACCCCGGGACCCAAGACGCCCTCCCTCCCCCCAAACGAACAACCTTGCCTCACCGGGGCACGACCAATCACTCTGGTGAGGCATCCAAAACCTACCTTGGATCCCGGCTCCATGGCATCCTCCTCAGTCGGCTGGGCTGATGTCCCAGCAGTGGCCACCGCTCCCGGTGGCTGGCAGCTCAATGAGGCAGGACTTCCTCCCTTAAGTGGGTGGAGGTCCCGCCTCGGGCCAACTAAAGCCCGGGGACCCATAAAATGCGGGACGGATCCCTGGGCTAGGCAGAAACGGGTTTTCCACCGACGTTTACAACGGCGGCGACCTCCCGTCTGCCTAAGCCAAAATTCCGGCCATTATCTCATTTATTAATCTATTGTACTTTTATCAATTAACTGCAATAATTAAAGTTGTTTGTTAAAAAAAGTAAATTGAAATATATTCTTTAGTATAATAGCAATAATGGCTTGAGCCTTGGGCTTTGCAATTAACCAAAGTACTATTCATTATTCAAATCAAATGCCAGAAAAATACCTTACAGCAGATACCTTTTAGAAAACAATGTCATAAAAATTACCTTGTTATGGTGGAAGGTTCAGTCGGTGGAAATCCGAATCCATTGACATGAAAAACTCCATCTTCATACCATCCTGTAAAGAATCTTTATTATAACTACATTTTCCAGAGTTAATGTTGATCGTAAAGTTACCAAGAAATAATTTTATTAACAAATATACAAAACTGAGTAATCAGATTTTGTTTTGTTACAAATCTCAACAGTTGACAAAATATATCCTTTAATATATGATCAAAATGGAAGGGCATAATCCTAAGTATTTCAAAGTGACTGATCTCTTTTTTATTTAATTTATTCAGAAGAAATATAATAATTTTGAAAACCATATAATACTATAGACATGTTCCAGAAATCGTCTTTGCCATTACTATTACCACATAACCATTACTTACACTCTATATTTATAGATTAACTACATCTTAGCGTCTTAAAAGAAGCAGCTAGTGAGTTAGTTGATGCACTGGTTTTGATTTTCCAAAATTCCCTAGATGCGGGCAAGGTTCCATTAGATTGGAAAATAGCCAATGTAACTCCTTTATTCAAAAAGGGAGACAGAAAGCAGGAAACTACAGGCCAGTTCGCTTAACATCTGTCATAGGGTAAATGTTAGAAGCTATTATTAAAGACAGGGCACTTAGAGAATTCAAGGTAATCAAGCAGAGTCAACATGGTTTTGTGAAAGGGAAATCATGTTTAACCAATTTACTGGAGTTCTTTGAAGAAGTAACATGTGTTGTGGATAAAAGGGAACCAGTGGATGTATTGTACTTAGATTTCCAGAAGGCATTTGATAAGGTGCCACATCAAAGGTTATTGCGGAAAATAAAAGCTCATGGTGTAGGGGGGTAACATATTGGCATGGATTGAGATTGGCTAGCTAACAGGAAACAGAGAGTAGGCATAAATGGGTCATTTTCTGGTTGGCAAGATGTAACGAGTGGTGTACCACAGGGATCAATGCTGGGGCCTCAACTTTTTACAATTTATATAAATGACTTGGATGAAGGGAACGAAGGTATGGTTGCTACATACATATGAATGGCAACCCCATATCTGTGGATGATTCTGCCAAGGGGCAGCATGTCGTGAGAAAAAGACTGGGCTGGGGATAGATCCTTGGGGACCTCTGGAGGCAACAGTGCAGGAAGGAAAGTTATTTCTGTAGCTACTCAGGCTATGATTCGATACGTAAGAGGGAAACCAAGGAAGAACAGGCAAGCTAAGCTGAATAATGCAGGAGAAGGTTGGTGTGGTGGACAGTGTCAAAGGCAGCAGCAAGGTAAAGGAGGAAACGAAGGGAAAATGTAGCACGATCACAATGGATCTTGCATTTATGACTTCCATTAGGATTGTTTCAATGCTGTGGTAGGATGGACAATCTGTTTGGAGACATTCAAACAGGGAGATGTGGGGAAGAGTAAATAGTAATAGGCGTCAGCACTCTCGCCTCTAAGTCAGAAGGCTGTGTTTTCAAGTCCCACTCCAGATCATATAATCTAGGCTGAATCTCTAGTGCAGTACTGAGGGATTGCTGCACTGTCAGAGGTGCCAACTTTTGTACGAGATGTTAAACCAAGGCCTATCTGCTCTCTCTCAGGTAGGCACAAAATATTCCAAAGGAATGTTCAAAGAAACGCAGGAGAGTTCTCCTGGTGTCCTTAACCAATATCCCTAAAATAGATGTCATTATCTTATTGCTATCTGCGGAACCTTGCTGTGCACAATCACAGAATTGTTACAATGCAGTAGGAAGCCATTTGGCCCATTGTGTCCGCACTGGCTCTCCGAAAGAGCAATTCCCTCAGTTCCATTCCCTTGCCTTCTCCCCATAACCCTGCACATTCTTCTTTTTCATACAACTGTCTAATTCCCTTTTGAATGCTTCAATTGAACCTGCCTCCACCATACTCTCAGGCAGCACATTCCAGACCCTAACAACTCGCTGTGTGAAAAGGTTTTTCCTCACGTCACTTTTGCTTCCCTTACCAAATATTTTAAATCTGTGCCCTCGTTCTCGATCCTTTCACGAGTGGGAACAGTTTCTCTCTATCTGCTCTGCCAGACCCCTCATGATTTTGAATACCTCTATCAAATCACCTCTCAGCCTTCTCTTCTCCAAGGAAAGCAGTCCTAACTTCTTTATAACTGAAATTCCTCATCCCTGGAACCATTCTTGTGAATCTTTTCTGTACTCTCTCCAATGCCCTCACATCTTTCCTAAAGTGCAGAGCCCAGAACTGGATGCAATACTCCAGCTGAGGCCGAACTAGTGTCTTGTACAAGTTCAACATAACTTCCTTGCTCTTGTACTCTATGCCCCTATTAATAAAGCCCAGGACACTGTATGCTTTGGCTACCACGTTTCCCTACAACAGTGACTACCTCTCAGAAGTACTTCTTTGGTTGTAAAGCACTCTGGGATGTCCTGAGGTAACAATAGGTGCCATATAAAGGCAAGTTCTTTCTTAATTACAATAACTTGTTAACAAATAGTCGTGATTAGGGTTCATCTTCTGCCATTGCAATCAGGAAACAATTTGTAAATACCCTTTTAAATAACTTAATTTGATAATTTATGCAGAACTATTAAAATTCAAGAACAAAGATGATTTTCAATGCAACCATACAACAGCATTGTACTACCTTTTATTGAAATAGATGGAAAAACAAAGAGGGCTAGCAAGGTAATATTTGATGGCAGTACATGAAGATTGTTGCAAGCACTGTCAAAATAAATAAATTCTCATTCATTACCTTCTGTAAGAACAAAGCAAGATTCTGTATATAAGCCACTGTGAAACTGGTAATTTGTGGTTAAAGAAATCACTAAAGAAAAAAATGGAATTTGAGGATCATAATTTACAGAAAAAAGCATTTTTAAGATACATAACATTCATGGAAAGCTCCTATTGTCGGTGAACTTTTGTAACACTAACACTTGAGTCACCTGGAAGAGCAACTGAATGAAGGTTAGACACTTTCTCTTAACTGAGGGAATAACAAATAAAAAGGCAAGTTGCTTCAGGTCACAATTGTGTTAAGGATAGGTTCAACGCAGACACAGATAGAGACCCAGGAGCTATTGGGAAACAATTCGCCATTGGTTCTGCTTTCATGCATTTGATCCACATGCTCTGCAGTGCAATAGCAAAATGAGGATTTTCATGTCATTTCCATTTTTTCCCCCACTCATTCTCAGAAGGACCAGACTCTTGTTACAATACAATTGCAAGCGTGCTAACCCTCCAGTATCACATCTAATATAGAGCTCTTCATGTTGGAGTTGAAATTGCTGGCTTTGCTATCCTTATACAAGTTCAACTTCCTTTCAAAGCACCCATAAAGTTTAACTCTTGTTATGAACTTCCTTTCAAAACATTTCAGGAATTCCAATTACTTTGCAGGTGTCTTTCACTGAGCAAAATCCTTTTCTCAGCTTTTCAAACACACAAGGCTGAATTTTATTGGGCACAGTGGCGCCCTTTAAACTCAACAGGGTGCCCGCATTCAGCAGCTGCCGAGGAGCCCCCACGATATTTCGAGCGGGGGCTCATTTAAATAGTGGGGGCGGAACACCCGCCCCCAATGACGTGGGAGGACGGCCGGCCCATCCCTGGCAAGGCGTCCGGCACCACCATGCAGGCGCCGGCACCATTTTTAAAGGGTTTTAAGCCCTTATAAATAATTTTAATGTTTAAAAGCAAAATATAGTCGAGTTTTATTTAACATAAAAGTAAGAATTGGAGGCCCTTCCCCAACCCCTCCCCATGGTCATTTCATTGTTAAATCAATGGATGGTCATTTTGGGCAAAGACCCAACCTTTCCCTCCAACCTTCAATCTTTTGCCCTTCAACCCCTTCCCACCATCCAATTAAAATTGATTTCCCCACTCCTGCATCCCTCCCGCCTTTAATATTCTATTGCACCCCCCTCCCCACCAGGTTCTCACCCGGAACTCCATGTGGAATTCCAAAGGCACGCGGAGCATGAACGGCGGCTGTAATATCGGTGTGGGACAGCCGCCGCCTGCAGGCAAGTCTATTTGCATCTCATTTGGTACGATTTGCATATGTATATGAAGGGCCCGATGTTTGGTAGCGGCGGCTGACCGAGATCCCCGAGGCCGGCCATTCTCTACATCGTGGGTCAAGGCGGGCCTCTCCCCGCAGGATTTTACCAGTCCCCACGCCACAATCCATGGCGTCGAGGGACCGGTAAAATTCAGCCCACAGAATTCTAAGTTTTCTTTTTTGAAAACAAAACTCTTGTAACAATCTCATTTCATCTACTTTAGGTTTATCAGTTAAATTTGTGATTATACTTTGCTTTTCATTCTGAATTCACATGAGTTTTAAACTGTGGTTGAGAACACATAAAAGGATATGGCTTTGCCAAGGTCAAGTTGAACAGTTCCAGTTGGATCTTCAAGAAAGAATTTTCCCTAAAACAGTAAATATAATTAACATTATAGTCCTTCAGCATTAATAACATTTTTTTAAACTGTCCATTTCATTTTTTGGATGTGCTGGATTTCTTTTGAGATTAATACTTTAAAAAAAACACAGGAAAAGGTGGTAACAGTGACAACTGTTAGCATTACTTAAATTAGGACAATAAAAAGCTTTTTGCTCACTCTCCCAAGTTTTCCTCTCAAGTCCTCCTCTCCTGCCTCATGGTGGGGTACAGTGTTACAGGCAGCAGCCCCCCTCGCCCGCCAACTAGTGTATCATGCCTGTGCGATCACTCTTCTTGTGATAGGTCTTCCTGTAATCATTTACTGTGCAGCCAATCACAAGAGTCACGACAAGTGAGCCCAAGCCACTTCTCACATAGCATGTACAATTCCAACAGAGGTTTCTGGACACCAATCAATCTGCAGCAACCCTGGTCAACCTTTTCTGGGATTCTGAGGTCAACAGCAATGTTTCTATCACCATCCAAGTTCTGATAGCAAACTTAATACAGATCAGGTATCAAATCTGGGATCCTACTAGTTTGTATGGTTCAATTCCACATTATGTAGCAATGATTTTAAGCAACTTCAGCGTAATTGCATTTAAAATATCTGAGTTCCTTCTGCATCAGTTCAAAATCCAAAGAGAGGGGAAAACATGGACAAATATCCAGATCCAATTGCTGCATAAAAAGCAGACACTGAGCTGCTCCAGTACGCAATGAACCTATCACTTTACATTTGCCCTACAGTTGTTCATTTTATTGCAGAGTAACATTGTTGTGTTTCAGTGCAACCTGAAACCAAATTCCTAGTAATATAAACTTAATCACAGTTCAGCCTACCTCTTTAAGTTGTGTTATCATCCCCAGAACAATGACTTCTCCAACCTTTGATGTGCTGCCAAGGAGCGTTTCTATAGTTTTTAGCTAAAAATAAAGCAGCAAGTCTGAAAAATCAACATTACAACTTTAAAAATCATTTTCTTCCTTACTTTGTACGGTGGAATTACTTGCAGCCCATCTCCCAGAGGCAATTTAAACAAGGTCCCCACTTCACTTTCCCCTTAATGCAAATCATTATCAAACACTATCCAAAAAGGGAATATTTTGGTAATTAGGTGCAGCAGAAATTGCAGAATAATGACACCCTTTTTCAAATTACTATAGTGGTTTGCTTTGTAGATAATGGAAAGAATCAACATAAAAATACCTAAATAAAAGCAAAATACTGCGGATGCTGGAAATCTGAAACAAAAACAAGAAATGCTGGATTCACTCAGCAGGTCTGGCAGCATCTGTGGAAAGAGAAGCAGAGTTAACGTTTCGGGTCAGTGACCCTTCTTCCGAAACGTTAACTCTGCTTCTCTTTCCACAGATGCTGCCAGACCTGCTGAGTGAATCCAGCATTTCTTGCTTTTGTAACATAAAAATACCTGTTCTTTGTTGATCCACCCCATGCAAGATTGTTGGTCTATGGTAATCATTTGACATTAAATATGGGTTAGGGATTACCATGAACATCCTTCGTTGAGTGGCCACTGTATGGCATCCAACCCTGAATTGCATATTATAAGTGGCCTCCAGCTGAAACAGGCAAGTTCTTTGGCTGCTACCAAAGATGGTGGCAACTGGAGCACGAGTGTAAATAGGGTGTTAAACGATCCAATGCCATTTTCAGGCTGATCCCAATCTGTTTATCCTGGGTGGGGGTCCTTAAAGTCTCCCCAAAGCATGTAAAAGATAAAAGAGGACAAAAATTGATAGAAAGAAAATAAGAGTGAGGGTCAAGCGGAGACACAATTATAAGAAACACAAATTTTATTTGCTTTTTGTCTATGGGAAGTGCCACAGTTCATTTGGTAAAGACAATTAACATTTATATCTGAAAAATAAGAATTGTTGAGAAACATTTGACATCTTACTTGAAATTTATTCCTGTTCTCATCAGGGTGTGATCCTGTCACAGGAGGTGTAAATAACTCGTGCCTATGCATTCGCTGCAAAATCAAGTGTTAGTGTGTAAGAGACGCAACGAGTTGTTTAGCAATTCTACAGTCACCTATCTTTTCTCAAAGTCTAAATATGGAGGCTACCCCCATAAAAATGATTTGTATTAAACGGAAACCAGTAACCCTTCCCCAAGTTTCTCCCCAAGAACTGGCACAGGCACAATGGACCAAATGGCCTACTCCTGTGCTGTATGATTCTAATGCAGAATTAAACCTTTCCCTGTTGAGGTATCAAATGTACTTATACTAAATGATGCCGGTGTTCTGTAGTAGTTCAGGACTTTTGTGTGAATGATAAGTACTTTCTACATTTCTATTAGGTTGCTTTGTGGAAGCAATTTTATTTATATATGTGCAGAAGAGAGATGTTCAACAAACAATTTTAAAGCCAAAAATATCTTGCTGTGATGAATAATTTTATTTTGTTAATATGGGAACCAAGCTTCATAGGAGTCACCTTTTTGTTTCCAGTTCTATTTTACCCAAAATAAATAAAGTCCTTGTGAGTCTTAAGGAAGTTGGGTTAACTCTGTGCCGTTATGACTCTATGAAATTCATTGGAGTTGTGTAATTTTCCATATTGTATCTGAAGTATACACGAAAATTATTTCTAATCCTTTATACTTCAAATGCACAATTGCAATCTTCCACCAAATACTACAGCTGTATGCATTGAAGTGATTTGTTTGCAAATGATGTTCTGTCTCTTAAAATAAAAAGTATGTGCAGGTTTTATTTTTCTCGCTCTCCGTTACCTGTTGCATAATAGTGTAGCGCTCACAAAAAAGTTCAGCTTTATTCCTGGCAGTTCCAAACAGACAAGGCGCACTGCGATCCGTCATTGCAAGACTGCAGTACATAAACAAGATTTTAGTAAAAATCCTTGATTATTTTTTAAAAGTTCATTTATTTTGCATATGTTTTACCAAGTTCACAAAGAAAATAACACAATCTAATTGATGCACAACCACCCAGGAAAGGTGACAAAATGTCTGAAAAATCTTGGTATGTTAATGCTTTAAATTGCATCCTTTTTTACCTGCTTATTTTGTTTATTGTTTTTTGGATTCTTTCAGCATTTGGGAAGCCTAGGCCTACTTTGTTTTGATATTCCATGGATGTTTGTCAACTTGATGGAATCATGAGAGATGTATTAAGTATTAGGGTACTCTCGACCCCCTCCCCATGCCTGTGTAGGCCATCAGTACAAGAGGTATGCAGCAGAAAATGAAAGATTTCCTAGTTTAGTCATTGATTTCAAATGTAAGTAACTAACTCAAGGGGCTGGATTTTAACAGCCCGCCACCAGAATCAGCAGTGGGCGGAAAGATTTGCATCCCGCATGCACGGGCCACACATCATGGTGCCGCCGCGATTGCAAATGCAGCGGCTCATTAGCATGGCATCAGGGCAACCCCCCCCGCAATGATACGGAGGGGGCAGGATGCCTCCGACACTGGCAATCCGACATGTGCAGGTATGTCATGCGGGGCCTGTAGACCCGCTGTGTTCTTTGGAGTCAAAAGCGCGTTGGTGGCTGCTGCTGCTCCCTTCCATGAGCTTCCACATGGACTGTGCTTGCCTGTTGGGTCGACCTCCGGCAGATGTAGCTCCTCACGGCACTTGGATCAAGAGACACAGGATGGACTAGCCCCATCTGAACGCTGCAGGTGAACTCGGTGCCTTCAGTGGGCCAATGGCACCTATCAGGGCAGACAGTGATGTACATTGGTGCTTCAGCTGCGTTTCATCATCACCTATATGGTATGGGATGACATAGCCCATACTAGCTTTGCATGAAAGCGGGGCAGCATGAACACGGTCATGTTACTGACACTGCAAGGATGCAACATGACCTTTGACCCCAGACCATTTTTGGCCCATACTGCACACAGAAGGGATCATGGAGTGCTATTGCTCCCCCCTCCCCCAAACAGCGTTGGTTGAGTGCAGGGCCAGCCCCCTTCACCCCCACCCCCCCCCCCGCCAAATGCTAGCATGCGCAGAGTTGGCCCTCTTTACGGTAGAAAGGCGCAGGGTCCTTCCCTTATTTCATGCAGAGTTATGTCCCAGTCATCGGAGACCCCCACCCACCCGCCTTTGTCTGCTCAGAGGACTGACGCTTCATTGCCACCAGCTCTTCACAGACGTGAACGTGAAGGCATGTGAGTGCCGCATGTCCGAAGGAAGATTGAAACCTGAATCGCTGCGGCCTGCATATTAATGTATGGTAAGTATCCATTTACAGATTTTAATGCAGACCCCGTCGCCAAGCGACAGGGCGGCTACCTCAAGGCCTTGCCGCCGCCAAGATTGGTATGGGGCCTGCCAGCGTCGTGGTCGGTGGCAGGCCTCCTCCATTGCTGTCTTCATTGCACCCCCCCCCCCCCCCCACCCCACCCCCGGCAACATTCCCGCATCGGAGAGCCTTTAAAATCCAGCCCAAGGAGTCAGAATCTAGACTTTGTGAAAGTGGTGAGTTAGAGCATAAAATTCCAAGAGATTCAGTGAGCGAAAGGCTGAATTTTTTCTTCGATTCGATTATACCTTTACACATAGGAAAAATTAGATGGGTTTCATGGCACTGTGATATTGGACCTCAAGGGTGACCCACTTACTTTTGCTATGCAAGCTGAAAAGAGGCCAGCCGGGACTAACAGGGTACTGAAGCAGCTAAGGACATTTTCAAGAAATGACTAAACTTCATGGAACATGTGAAAGAAAAACATAACTTATGATAAACTACTGGAACATTGGTCTGTTGAACTTTTATCAAATACACCAGTTTGCCAACATAATTAGGGCTTTTGGGAATCATATAAAAGCAGAGCTTCAAAGCAATCCATGTCATCACAAATCTGAATGTTAAGAACAATATTTCCAAGAATAAGTCAAACACAGTTCAAGCAAAATTATGTACTGTCTGGGCTTCTAAATAAAGAAAATTAGTAAAACTCACGGTAAAAACTTCTTCCTTTCTGAATTGTAGATATAACGAGGGACATCAAATGCACCAATTATATTGAAAACGTGTTCTCTGTAAATGTAAGGGCACAATTGTTAAAACAACTAACCTAACTAAAAATATAATTCTACATTTTGTTGTTGTAATTGGTTGAACTGATGAATGTAACATATCTTCAGTGGTGATCTAATAAATCTAGTAAATATAGTATTTCCATGTTCGCAGATGACACAAAACAAGGTGGAAATGTGTGTTGTAAGGAAGGTGCAAAGCGGCTTCAAGGGGATTTGGACAGACTTAGTGAGTGAGTAAGCAAGTGGCAGATGGAATTTAATGTGGAAAATGTGAGGTTATCCACTCTGGTAGGAGGAACAGATGTGAAGAGTATTTCTTAAATGGTAAGAGATTAGAAAGTGTAGATGTATAAAGGGACCTGGGTGTCCTTGTCATTAAGTCACTGAAAGCTAACATGCAGGTGCAGCAAGCAGTTAAGAAGGCTAATGGTATGTTAGCCTTTATCGCAAGAGGATTTGAGTACAGGAATAGTGAAGTCTTGCTTCAATTGTATAGAACCTTGATTAGACCGCACTTGGAGTAGTGTGCAGTTTTGGTCCCCTTACCTTAGGAAGGATATTATTGCCATAAAGGGAGTGCAACGAAGGTTCACCAGACTTGTTCCCGGGATGGCGGGACTGGCCTATGAAGAGAGATTGGGGAAACTGGGCCTGTATTCTCTCGAGTTTTGAAGAATGAGAGGTGATCTCATTGAAACCTACAAAATACTTAAAGGGATAGACAGGGTAGATGCAGCTAAGATATTTCCCCTGGTTGGGGAGTCTAGAACCAGGGGACACAATTTCAAAATAAGGGGGAAGCCACTTGAGAGACGAGGAGAAATTTCTTTACTCAGAGGGTTGTGAAGCTTTGGAATTCTCTACCCCAGAGGGCTTTGTAAGCTCAGTCATTGATTATGTTTAAAGCAGAGATTGACAGATTTCTAAATACAAATGACATAAGGGGATATGAGGATAGTGTGGGAAAAAGGCATTGAAGTGGATGATCAGCCATGATCATATTGAATGGCAGGGCAGGCTCGATGGGCTGAATGGCCTACTCCTGCTCCTATGATCTCCCATGGCTTTGCTGAAACAAAAGAGCTGTATCTCACTCTGCTTCCCTTCCACTCGTTTGTAATTTACTTATTCTCCCACTTCTCTTTCTGTATGCTTCTCACAACATTACACTGTGTTTCTATTTTTCTGACTCTTTTATCCTCCTACTCTGGCAATTGCAGGTTTGCTATCTGGGAGTAGCAGCAAAATATGCATGACAGGAATTAAGGGTTTGAGGTCAATGCCGGAATGGAGTGAGTCATGAGGACCAGAAAGCAGGCAGAAGCCATGGCTGGCACAAAAAGCACCTTTATTTCCCCTCTTTATCAGCCAAGAATCTGATCTGCATGGAAAACCATCACCAAGTTTGAAAATATCTAAGTCAGGCGACTGAGAAATTCATATAGCTAAGAGTTTTGGATGTTCAATACGGAGTGCATATGGTCTCCCAGAAGTGACACATTCTACTTAACTACGTACAGTTGTCTGAACCAAAGCTTAGGGACCCCAGCCCAAATATGGAATTTGCTACCACATGTTGTGGTTGAGATGACAGGCAAACATGCATTTAGGGGGGAAGCTAGAGAAGTACCAGAGGAGAAAGGAATAGAAGGATATGTTGATTGGATGAGATCAAGTAGGGTGGGAGGAAGCTCATGTGGAGCATAAAACACTGACATAGATCAGTTGGGCCTAATGGCCTGTTCCTGTGCCATAAAATCAATGTAATGTTATGTAACCGTCATGCCAAATTTGAGTATCTTCATTAGCTAATTCAATATGATGAAAGGCACCTTGCCATGTGTCTAAGCACAATGCCCTGTCCCAGGTTGTATCGCCAACTGCTTAATCCAGGTCCTCGTATGATGGGCTTTGGCAGAGATATATTTTCCATGAGACTATCTTACCCAAGGTACTGAGTGATAGGTCGGTGGATCTCACACATAGGAATGAAATAGAAGGACTTTCTCTAGTCCAGGGACTCTGAACCCTGAAGGAGAACTGTTTAAACAGGCCTTGTACCACACAAACTTAGACTGAAGTGGAACTCTGCTATTATTGAAGTGCCGTTCGGCCCCTCCTTAGGGAGGTGGTGAAAGAATCTGCACCAGGTGATCAAAGTACCAATATAACTGTAGATCGATCTACCCCATTAATTCCCACTTTAATGACCCTCCCAGCCTCATGGCATTCTGCATCACGATTCTGCAGCACCTCTTGAATGCTACAGAGACTTCAGGGAACTATTTAAAAGGGCCTCCGCTTTTTCCTATTAGTTCTCTTTTCTTTGTAAGTGCTTAGCTATGAGCAGCTAGCAAAATATAGTTTTAATTTGTTTGTGACTACAACTGCAAAGGCAAACCCGTTTGTATTGGCAGGAATCTTTGTTGTGCATTGGATGCACCTGTAAAGGTTGATCCACAGTCTTCACTTGTATTGGTTCCTCCAGGACACATTATAACACACTTCATAGAGAAATAAACTGGGAATGAAAGGCTAAGTCAGGAAGTAAACATAGGGCAAGCCTGGACGCTGACGAGTGAGGGGAAAGAACTCTGAAACAGAGGTAGGATGATAGAAAATCACAGCTTTTGCATGCATGTGTGCATGTTGGGGTGTAATTACCCCCTTAACACTCAAATTGATTGAATTTTAAGATTTCCAATACTCCCAATTATTTTAGTGAATGGATGTTCCCCAAATTATTAAAAAGACTGCACTTTTGTTTAATAGAAGTGGAAATGCAACATTGCCAAGGCATATATTTTATATAACAAGTTTGAAAGCTAGAAAATTGTTGAGATTGCCATATCCATTTCAGGTCAATATAATACATAAATCTTCTAGTTGACCTACATAGTTTCATCACATGTCTGACTGCACTCCTGGACTGCTGCCTCCACCATTGATTGCTCGATCATGTTGCACTTCACTGAAAAGTAGAAACAGACAAATCAAAGGATTGCGTTAACTTTATTTAGCTATAGTATGCAACAACTGAATCAGGATTTTTTAAAAATTAGAACACGCAGGTATCCAATACACATGAATCCCTATCATATAGGTAAGGACTCCAACTCAAGCCACTGCGAAATCTACAACTCCAAAACTTTGTTGCCCATATGCTAACTCACAACAAGTCTCGTTCGCCCATGTCCCCTGTGCTCACTGACCTATGTTGGCTCCCCATCCAGCAATGCCTCAATTTTGAAATTCTCATCCTTGTCTTCAAATACCACCATTGCCTTGTCCCATCCTATCTCTATAACCTCCTCCAGCCCTACAAACTTTCAAGATCTTTGCACTCCTCCAATTCTGGCCTCCTGCACATCCCTGATATTAATAGCTCTACCACTGGTGGCTGTTCTTTAGCTGCCTAGGCCCCAAGCTCTGAAATTCCCTCCATAAACTTCTCTCCCCTCTTTTAAGATGCTTGTGAAAACCTACCACTTTGACCAAGCATTTGGTCATCTATCCTAATTTATCATTATGTGGCTCTGTCAAATTTTGTTGAATGGCACTTTGGTGAAGTGCCTTGGGACATTTTACTACATTAAAAGGTACTAGATAAATGCAAGTTGTTGCATACCCCAGTTCCACAACTAAAATCTCAGTATAGATGCACAGAACCAAAAGCAACTCTGACTGGGATAAAGGCACTGAAACCCATCCGAGTAATGCTCCAAAATCCAACCGTTATCATTGCATGCAGTAGAATAATTTTCCTATTACAAAAGATAATGCCAAGGACTGAAAACCATATTTCATCCCACTTAGAGTTGATCAACAATAGATTTCATGTCCTCACTTGTTCAGAATTTGCAATAATTACTTACGTGGCTGTTTTTCAACTGCATCTATGATGCGTTCAATTGCATCTTCAAGCTCCAACTCATTGACTGACTCAAGGACATCCACAAGAAATCTGGCAGCATTACTAATCATAGGGAAATAAAACAAACAGTGGAAAATTAGGAATGCTTTGCAATACTAGCCATCATAGTTTACTGTGGTAGGAAACATAAGATCATAGTTTGTTTAGAAAGTGGAAATTAGGAATTTATCCACAGCACATACAAAATATTTCTTTAAAAGGTTATTGTAGGTTAATCTTTTTGGAATTCTCTACACCAGAGTGCAGTGGAGGGTGGGTCATTGAATATAGTCAAAGCTGAGTTAGACAGATTTTTGATCTACAAGGGAGTGAAGGGTAATGGGGCGCAGGTAGGAAAGTGGAGTTAAGGCCACGATCAGATCAGCGATGATCTCACAGAATGGCAGAGCAGGCTCGAGGGGCCGAGTGGCCTATTCCTACTCCTATTTATGTTCTTAACAAACTAGTTGTTGCTTATAAAACAATACCCAGGAGGCAACCTCCATTTCCAGTTATTTTATAAATGTTCAATTTGAGCTCCTCCGAAATCAGTCTTGATGAACCTTTTAAAAAAATTAAGGAGCACAATTTTCTATAATTACTACTGTATGTACGTGGGACAAAACTAAAAACAGCTCACGTAACAATACTTAAAGTCTGATTTTTTTTTTTGTAGAGTGGTATGGCATGAAGTTCTTCTACTTTCTCAATTTCACTATGATTACAGATTTCTCCAGGACATACACTTTCACAACAGAACACCGGTGACCTCCAGGCAATCCAACAAAAGCACACTTCAGACATCTGTTAGGCAATGCACAGTAGTAGCTCCAACCATAGTTTTCCCTCAAAATCTCCCTTCTTCTCAAAGCCTAGGTGGCAAATGGCATCCACTAGGTACTTCCAAGCTGCAACATGATTGAGATCAGCAACTAAACAGAATTGGGGAAATCACATCTGCATCATCCTACTCTGTAGAACACCTGTGATGCTTCACCACACTGCATCACCATGGTTCTTTAAGAATATTTTTTATTTTTCTGGAATCTAGTTTGTCATTCAATCAGCTCTCTCCCTGTGCAATCTTTTAAAAATGACTCATTTTAATATTTGAATTAAATTTATATGGAGCATTTTTCTTTAAAATACCTCAACAGAACAATTGTTCCTTACATCACATCATACTTAGTATCTACTTTTAAAGGTACATTTCTGCATGCAGCTGTTTCCATCAACTCTCAGTCAGGGATATACTTCTTTTCAAAGGTTTACTTTTAACCTTTATGTTGTTTTCCCAATCACAGCCAGGCCATCTCCAGAATTAACTTCTCTTCCCACTCCCAAGTCATTACCTCTGGAATCCCACAAGCATCCCCATTCCAGGAATCAATCCAGTGAACCCTCGTTGTACTCCCTCTAAGGCAAGTATATCCTTCCTTAGGTAAGGAAACCAAAACTATATAGTACTCCAGGTGTGGTCTCACAAAGGTCCTATCTAATTGCAGCAAGACCCCTTTAGACTTATAGATCAATCTTTTTGTAATAAAGGCTAACATACCATTAGCTTAACATTGACTACAATGATTTTACATTTTACACCATGTGCCCTGAAAAGAGCAGTTGCTTCCTTGGAAAAAAGAGGAGTCCGTAGAAGAACTGGCAGGTCTTGACGTGTCGGGCAGCGTACTCTGCCCGTTGTCTGGAGAAATAACAGTGGGTTTATAGGTGGTGGGGAATGAAAATGTGGGGGGGGGGGGGGGTGGCGCGGGGGATCTTGCAGCTGATAGGTCATTACATGTTTTGCTGCTATTGTTCGGCTAATTATGTTCTGTGATAGGTTGGTACATGCTCTAGTCCTTGCTGCTGATTGGTCAGCTATTGTGTCTCATGGTAAGTCAATGCATACTATTGTTATTATCAGGGTATGCTGTGCTGCAAAAGCAGGCGGCGATGCATTTCTTGAGTAAGAGTATCCAGATATCACTGATGACCAGGCCACTGGTTTTTTTCTTCATTCTTTCAAGGTATGGGTGCGTCACTGGCTAGGCCAGTATTTATTGTCCATCCCTAATTGCCCTCAAGAACCGCTTCCTGAACCGCTGCAGTCCATGTGGTATAGGAACACCCATGGTGCTGTTAGGAGGGGAGTTCCAGGATTCTGACCCAGTGACAGTGAAGGAATGGTGATATAGTTCCAAATCAGGATGGTGCGTTGCAGCTGGTGGTGCTTCCATGTGCCTGCTGCCCTTGTCCTTCTAGGTGGTAGAGGTTGCGGGTTTGGAAGGTGCTGTCGAAGAAGCCTTGGTGAGCTTTTACAGTGCATCTTTTAGATGGTACCCATTGCTGTCACTGTGCGCTGGTGGTGGAGGGAGTGAATGTTGAAGGTGGTGGATGGGGTACCAATTAAGCAGGCTGCTGTGTCCTGGATGGTGTCGAGTTTCTTGATTAGATTAGATTAGAGATACAGCACTGAAACAGGCCCTTCGGCCCACCGAGTCTGTGCCGAACATCAACCACCCATTTATACTAATCCTACACTAATCCCATATTCCTACCAAACATCCCCACCTGTCCCTATATTTCCCTACCACATACCTATACTAGTGACAATTTATAATGGCCAATTTACCTATCAACCTGCAAGTCTTTTGGCTTGTGGGAGGAAACCGGAGCACCCGGAGAAAACCCACGCAGACACAGGAAGAACTTGCAAACTCCACACAGGCAGTACCCGGAATCAAACCCGGGTCCCTGGAGCTGTGAGGCTGCGGTGCTAACCACTGCGCCACTGTGCCGCCCTGAGTGCTGTTGGAGCTGCAATCATCCAGGCAAATGGAGAGCATTTCATCACGTGCCCTGTAGATGGTAGACAGGCTTTGGGGAGTAAGGAGATGAGTTACTCATTGCAGAATTCCCAGCCTCTGACCTGCTCTTGTAGCCACAGTATTTATGTGGCTGCTCCAGTTCAGTTTCTGGTCAATGGTAACACCCAGGATGTTGATAGTGGGGGATTCAACAATGGCAATGCCATTGAACATTAAGGGGAGATGGTTAGATTCTCTCTTGTTTGAGATGGTCATTGCCTGGCACTTGTGTGGCACGAATGTAACTTGCTACTTATCAGCCCAAGCCTGAATGTTGTCAAGATCTTGCTGCATATGGACACGGACTGCTTCAGTATCCGAGAAGTCGCGAATGGTGCTGAACATTCTGCAATCATCAGCGAACATCCCCATTTCTGACGTTATGATGGAAAGAAGATCATTGATGAAGCAGCTGAAGATGGTTGGGCCTAGGACACTACCCTAAGGAACTCCTGTAGTGATGACCTGGGACTGAGATGATTGACTTCCAACAACCACAACCATCTTCCTTTGTGCTAGGTATGACTCCAACCAGTGGAGAGGTCCCCCCCTCGCCTCCCCACACCCGATTCCCATTGGCTCCAGTTTTGCTGGGGCTCCTTGATGCCACACTTCGGTTAAATTCTGCCTTGATGTCAAGGGCAGTCACTCTAACCTCACCTCGAGTTCAGCTCTTTTGTCCATGTTTGAACTAAGGCTGTAATGTCAGGAGCTGAGTTGCCCTGGCAGAAGCCAAACTGTGCTTCAGTGAGCAGGTTATTGCTGAATAAGTGTCACTTGATCGCACTGTCGATGACACCTTCCATCACTTTGCTGATAAGTAGACTGATGGGGCGGTAATTGGCCGGGTTGGATTTGTCCTGCTTTTTGTGTACAGGACATACCTGGGCAATTTTCCACATTGGCGGGTAGATGCCAGTGTTGTAGATGTACTCGAACAGCTTGGGTAGGGGCAGGGCCAGTTCTGGAGCACAAGTCTTCAGTACGATTGCCGGAATGTTGTTAGGACCCATAGCCTTTGCAGTATCCAGCACCTTCAGCCTTTTCTAGATATCACGTGGAGTGAATCGAATTGGCTGAAGACTGGCATCTGTGAGGTTGGGGGGCTCAGGAGGAGGCCGAGATGGATCATCCACTCGGCACGTCTGGCTGAAGATGGTTGCAAATGCTTCAGCCTTGTCTTTTGCACTGATGGGCTGGGCTCCCCCATCTTTGAGGATGGAGATATTTGTGGAGCCACCTCCTCCTGTTAGTTGTTTAGTTGTCCACCACCATTCACGACTAGAGGTGGCAGGACTGCAGAGCTTAGATCTGATCTGTTGGTTGTGGGGTAGCTTAGCTCTGTCTATCGCATGCTGTTTTCACTGTTTGGCATGCATGTAGTCCAGTGTTGTAGCTTCACCAGGTTGACACCTCATGGACCACAATAACTGGATCCTTACCACTTCCACCCTTCCCCCACTCTTAAGTTCTTCTCCAGCCATGAGGAGATGTCCTTAACCCAAAACTCCTGGTCACAGCTGCAGAGAATAGTATCTATCCCCATGACTGTATCATCCGCTACTGCTGTCATTTATTTCCACTCCTCCCACTTGAATGGCTTCCTGTACTACAGTGCTATGCTCAGGTTGCTCATCCTACCTGCAGATTTTGCCTTTATCCACATAGGCAGCAAGAACACCATACCTGTTAGATAAAAGCAAAAGCCGAGGCTCCTCCAGCACTGCACCTGGGGCCCCATTAACCTGCCTGACTCACAGTCAGGCCCTCTTGGTCCCTGACCACTACATCAGAATTGTACGACTTCCTAATCTAAGGGGTGTGACTCCTGGATCAAGGTGTCCAGGTAACTCTCCAACTCCCTGATGCCCTGCAACATCTGTACCTCAGTCACTAGCTCAACAACTCTGAGCTGAAGTTCCTCAAGATGCATACGCTTACTGCAAATGTGGTTATCCAAGAAATAATGCTTTCACAAACTCCCACATGCCACAGTTGGACTGGCATCTCTATCAGGGGGCACAAATAAGACTGGAAGAGTGATCGTGACAGTAGATTTGATAGGGGAACAGACAGGCGTTTCTGTGGCTGCAGACGTGAATTGCCTCCTTGGTGCCAGGGTCAAGGACATCACTAAACAGCTGCAGAGCACTCTGAGGTGGGAGGGCAAACAGCCAGCAGTCATGGTCCACATTTGGTACCAACAACATAGGTAGGAAGAGGGATGTGGTTCCTCAGAAAGAGTTTAGTGAGCTAGGTAAGAAATTAGCAAACAGGAGCTCAAAAGTACTAATCTCTGGATTACTCCCAGTACCATGTGCAAGTGAGTATAGAAATAGGAGGATAAAGCAAATGAATGCATGATGGTGCAGGAGGGAGGGATTTAGATTCTTAGGACATTTGGAATGGCTCTGGGGAGATGGGATCTGTAAGGCCATACAGGTTGCACCTAAATAGAGCTGGGACTGAGTTCCTTGCAGGGTGGTTTTAGTCACCCCTCTTTATATCGTCTTTGATCTCAATTTTAGTTTGATTACATCTCTGAAGTGCCTTGGGATTTTTTTTCCGCGTTATATCCAAATAACACAGCTTTATTGCCACCATTAGGGTACAGAACTAATTTTTTTTAAAAGAGAAACAATAACAACCTGCAAAGCTGTTGAAATGAAGTTACCTCAAAAAGGCAGACAGAGCAATGTGAGCTCGCTTTTATTTAATCAAAACATGAAATTTAAACCAGGCCAAAGGTGACACGCTAATTATTGTACTTTTATTACTTAGGATATTGTACTTAATGTAATTTTGTAATTAATGCATTTTAAATACGTACATATAAATTATAATTTAAGTACTGAACTGCATGGAGGACAAGTTACAATAAACATGAGCCATTTCTAAACATATACAAAAAATACTTGCTAGCATTAACGATTCACTTGCCGACATTTTTCAGATTACAAATATATGAAGTAATTGTTTTTCTAATAAATTACTTTCTACTTACGATCTGAGGATTAATCCGTGCATTTTAAAAGCAGCTGAAACTTTCGTCTTGAGTTTTGTCGCCATCCTGCAGCTCTGGCGCCAAATCGCAGCATCCGTCACAAAGCACAACGCGGCCGGATCCTGAGAATGGCGCCAACCTGCTCATTCATAAAGTAGCTGTCAGTCTGGAGAGACCTACTGACCACACGTCCTAACAACCCATTTCCGCCCTCTTAAAGCCCTAGTAGGAGGAGCCCGTGAACCTTCATTCAACTCCAAGATTGAGATCATCCAGTTAGGAGTCTCCCCCTGGAGGTGTAGGGTTTGACAACATTGAAGAAGGAGAACATTTTAGAGTTTGGTAGCTTTTGGGAAAAGGGTGATGGTTCAAAAAATAAGGAAGGGAAGATCATGTGACTTTAGTGCAATACTGAGGGAGTGCTGCCCTGTCGGAGGTGCTGTCTTTCTCATGAGACATTAAACTATGCATTCTCAGGTGGAGGTAAAAAACCCCATAGCACTATTTCAAAAAAGAGCAGGGGCGTTATCCCCGGTTCCCTGGCAAATATTTTATCCCTCACTAAAAGGATCTGGTCATCACATTGCTGTTATGTGAGCTTGCTGTGCATAAACTGGCTGCCAGATTCCCTACATTACAACAGTGACTACAATTCAAAAGTACGTCACTGGCTGCATAGTACTTTAGGAGGCTTTGAGGTTGTGAAAGGCTCTATATAAATGAAAGTTCTTTAGCATAGCTGCATATGCACATAAACAATGATTGTTTCAGAATTCTAATTATAAAGAAAAAAGCACAGGTTTAAATCATACACCTTTATCTGTCTCTGAGCTAGACTATAAAGACTATAAACAAAAATTTTGAAATTGTTTTCAAGTTAAGTTGCTCAAACTTGTCTTTGTTTTCAATCATTTGGAAAAGCACATTCAAATGATCTGAATAAGGTAGACAGACGAGCATTTTCTAATAGAAATCCTCCAAAAAAGTAAAAGAAAGCATGGGTGGTGTAATCAATTTCTTTCTCTCAAGTAAAAATTAAGCATTTGATTGTTTAAATCTGAAATTTTACTTGAAAACAGGATTAAATTAAAATTCATTCTCCAGTTTGTTTTCAAATCATGGCAGAACAAAGAAAATCACTCGTCCTGTAATGAGGAAGGAATCGTACTGATGCATGCTGAGAGATACTGCATATGATCAGACAATAGCATTGTGGAATTTTCCAGCTCAGGTGAGGTTGTAACTGTCTTCAGCTGGCAGTGTAATACTGTGGTAAAAAAAAAATTAACTCAGCCCAGGGTTTTGATAGAGGCCGAGTCTCCAATCTTTAAAAAAGATACTCAAAGGAAAAAATATAGATAACTTTAATTATGTTATTGTTGCTTGTTTGCAACCTTGGTGTCATATTTGACCCCAAGATAAGCTTCCGATCACATATCTGCGCCATCACCAAGACTGCTTATTTCTGTATCATTGCCCAATTTCACCCCTACCTCAGATCTTCTGATGCTGAAAACTTCATTCATACCTTTGTTACTACTAAACTTGACTATTCCAATGTACTCCTTGCTAGCCTCGCACATTCTACCCTCCATGAACTTAAGGTCATCCAAAACTCTGCTGTCCATTTCCTTACTCACACTAAGTCCCATTCATGTCACTCCTGTGCTGGCTGACCTAAACAGGCTTCCGGTTAAGCAACGTCTTGATTTTAAACTTCTCATCCTTGTTTTCAAATCACTCCATGACCTCAACCCTCCTTCTCTCTGTAATCTCTTCAATCCCACAACCCTCCAAGATACCTGCACTCCTCTAATTCTGGCCACTTAAGCAGCCAGATTTTAATTGCTCTACCATTGGTGGCTGTGCATTCAGCTGCCTAGGCCCTAACTCTGAAATTCCTTCCCTAAACCTCTCCAGCTTCAAAATCTGACTGTTTGCCCTAATATTGCCTTATGTGGCTTGGTGTTTAATTTTGCTTTATAACACTCCTGTGAGGTGCCATAGGACATTCTATTATGTCAAAGATGTTATATAAATAAAAGTTATGGTATAATGAAATACCTAAATGTAGATGATTAAATTATGCATGATCAATTGATGAATATTAATTTTAATAAATTAATTACAAAAATCCACATATAAACTTAGCAAATTTTTTGTATTTTGTTATTTTTGTACCCGAAAAAGGGAGTAGGTTAAAAGTTCCAAAAGATGGTGCAAATGCTGTTTGTCCATAGCTCTTGCGTACCTGTTACTTCTAATCAACATGTTATGTAATTCAGCGGTTCTCAACCAGGGATCGGGAGAAGATTTCAAGGGGTCCGCCAAAGAGTAGGTAAAGTAATAGCTTTTTATTGCCCGAACAAAATATGGTGGCACTCTTTCTCAAATTGGCACTGCCCCACATTGTGTCTGCAGTACCATATAGTGAGATCACTGGATAGCAATTGGAAGCTATCAGCAGTGATGTTTGAAAAGGCAAATCGTGATAAAGCATGGAGGTGAAGGGTGCACCTGGAAATGGACAGCAGCACATGGGGATACTCCAAGCAACTCACTTGGAGACAGCAAAGCTGAGACTTTTAGACAAGTCCCAGCTCCCCTCTTGGTGGGGGGGGGGGGGGGGGGTGGTGTGGGGGGCAAGTAGTGGGGTGATGTTGGCAGTTAATGAGTTGGGCCCCACACGTACCCCATCTCCCCCCCCCCAGCCTTCACGGATCCAGCCTCTGCCACAGACTCTGCCTTCCCATATCTAGGCTTCAGCTGTGGTAAGGTCACTATTTAGTCACCTGCAGGCCACCACTCCAATAACCCGTGACGCAGAAAGTCGGGCCCAGCAACTCATTGCACAGCACCTCCCAAGAACTTGGAATTAATGTGGTGCCATTTCACAATGATTGATTGACATCTTTCCATCTACAAAAGATGATGGACATGCAGAAAACAATTCATTTAGGTGGGGTGTCTTCTCTTGGTGCACCTTTGCTGGTGGCTGTGAAGGCCAATCCTTGAGAGGCAGGTTCTGCCACAAGTGCTGCACATGAAACTGCCAAGTGATGCTGTGAGTTGTTGTTTATGATGTTGATGCCTGTTGCCAAGCTGCTGTAGCAACTGGTCATCATGGTAGTGCACATCAGTCCACAGGATGTGTCGCCATTTCCCTCTTTCGCCAGCTAGTGACTCCCAGGTGAGATAGTCGACATTTAGGGCCTTCATAATAAAAGCAAAATACTGCAGATGCTGGAAATCTGAAATAAAAACAAAAAATGCTGGAAATACTCAGCAGGTCTGGCAGCATCTGTGCAGAGAAGCAGAGTTAACGTTTCAGGTCAGTGACCTTTCATCAGAATATGTTCTGATGAAAGATAACAGACCTGAAATGTTATTTTATTTTATTCCATTATTTCACTACAACTACTAGCACTCCTTTTGCGTTTTGTTCCATGACATCTCTGTCGTTAATCTCTCCTGGTCTCTGCATATCACACACCTTCCCTTTTGTCCTTCTTCCCCCTCCCCCTTTTCACTTGCTCAAAGCCTATTACATTTCTAACCTTTGCCAGTTCTGATGAAAGGTCACAGACCTGAAACATTAACTCTGTTTCTCTCTCCATAGATGCTGCCAGACCTCTGAGTATTTTCAGCACTTTCTGTTTTTATTTCCAAAGAGGGGTTGGGATCTGATCCTTTGTTAACCCACCTGGCATATCTGATGCTTTGCTCATCCATGTGGGATATCTGATATGAGATTTGAGATTGGGATAATATGCTTTACTCACCATTGAGGTGACAGCTGGAATATTTTTAATACATTTTGATTCAATTTGACAAGTTGGTGCATCTCAGGTAACGTAATACATTCTTTCTTTACATAAAATATAGTAAAGCTATTTCAGTGGGAACAAATAAATGACAAAGAACAGGAAAAATTGTTGTAAAAGCAAACAATAAACAGCAGATATGGATAAATTTTTCATTCAACCATCAGCTTCAAAACAAAAAACACATAGACCAATGATACAGAACTTCTTTCATCAAATTGAACCGCAAGGACTGAAGAACCCCAAAGAGATAGAGGTGTGGCCACCTATAGCTCCGCAAAAGTAAGGAACTACAAAGTCGGCTACTTGAATTTCAGTTATATTTGTACTGGAAGTAGAGATATACCTCTACTGCAGTGTGTAATTTTTGGGCAAGTACTATCCAATGAATCTTTGAATCCCTCCAAATTACAGACATTTAATTACCAAGCATGAAATATATAAGGACAAGCAACACTCATTTTTTTGTAATTGTATAACAAATTTTTATACAAAAAAACTTGTGTTATTCAGAATCTGTAGAATTTTTATAACATGGGAGGGAGGCCTCAGAAGCGAAAAGGTTGAGAACCTGTGATGTAGTTTACACTACAGCCTAATAGAACATTTTTGCCTTCCCTGGTCCATGGGATCAGAAGAGGATTTGTGTCATATCTGGCAGATTAAATCTATTAACAAGAGTTTCTGTTAGGATTGTCTGGGGAATATTAACACATTGTGTACACAGTCACGCTCCAGTTCATGAGGAGTAACTACTCCTTGGTGCAGAGCAGAAGGAAAATATCTAGGTAAAGCATACAAACATAACAGGAAGCGTTGAAGGTTCAGAAAGCAATAAGGAAAGTAAAAGGAGTTTGAGATGGGGTGGGACTGACTGCCTTACAGCAAACAGTCTATTTACTCAACAGAGTATATTTAAACAGAGTCTCTATGAACTACAGCAAACAAAATGCATGACTAAAACTACAGCAGAGTCTCCCAATTAATTCTCCAGCTAAAAACAGCGAGTGAGTATTCTTACATAATACAAATTATGAGTAAAATCAACCCTTAACCCAAATATACTAAAATACATTGTCAAATAATGAAATAGAAAGAAGAAAGACTTGTATTTATATAATGCCTTTCACATGTCCCAAAACACTTTGCAGCCTGTAATTGTACATGTCACTGTAAAATTGTAGGAAACACAACAACCTATCTATGCACAGCAAGCTCCTGCTAACAGCAATGTAATAATGAACAGATACCTGTGTGCCCCAGTAGTATTATGATCTGGCTATTTGATTTTGAATACAAATATTTTTGGGGTGGTCCGGATTTAAGTTCAATGACAGAAAATTTCAGATTTAGGATTAAAAATCTTATGACATTAGAGAAGAATTTATTTTTCACACACATTTAGGCAACATACTTTCAACAAGAGGATGATAGAATTGTGGAACAGATTACCAGCAGGCAGGAAAGGTGTAACAAAAAACGTTGTTAGGAGAGACAGGGCTAAAGGGTGGAGGTGTCGGCTCTATGGACTTCTGTTACTAAAATGAAAAGTGGGACTAGGTCGTATAATATATTATATACCCAAATGTAATGCATACGAGCATAACATAACAGAATTGATATTTCAGTAAAATTAGGAAATGCATTCATTCATTCATTTAACAGCACCGTATGGCCCTAACTACAAGCACAGGCATGAACCCTATTGCTGCCAGTTTCGACAATTATCGCTGCATTTTGAGACATTTCGCTTTCCGTCATGTTTCCCTCGCTATCCCGGATGTAACAGGTCGGGGAGTCCGTGGGCTGAGGGGCGGAAATGGCCGATTCTGGAATTGACTGGGTGGCAGAAGAGAGAAGCGGCCACTGTGCTGTCCTCGATGGCAACTATTTGTATGTGTGGGGTGGTTATGTGGTAAGTTTCTGTTGTTGGGGGTGGCTGGATCCTGCTACCTCATTACCCGGAGCGCCGGCTCGGACACACCACTCAGACTGGGTTAATTTTCATATGTTTGGCCTTTGTAGGTTAGAAAAGAGATTAATGCGTACAAGGTGAGAAAGGATATATAATAATCGCCATTCTAATGCCAGGTTTTCGTTTACTTTTTGGTTCATGTAGTTGCAGGTGTATTACAGTGTTTCAATTGTGTAAAGGTGAGAAATGAAGTCGTCTGGCATATTCCATTGTGTTCAGGCGCTTTTTAAATGCCGTATGTCACCAGCAATATTACCGTATCTATGAAGGGTCACTGACCCGAAACGTTAACTCTACTTCTCTTTCCACAGATGCTGCCAGACCTGCTGAGTGAATCCAGCATTTCTTGTTTTTGTTACCGTATCTATTATTGTGCATTGGGCCATTTCAGATTTTGAAAAGGTTGTAGTATTTTGAGGATCATCGTGGCATAGCAGTTGGAGAGCAGCACACTATAATTCCTCCTCTAATGTTGACCGCTATCTATAGCAGAGAAAGGAGATGCACTGTCGAAGGAAAACAAAATAGTGGTCGAAACAAAAACAAGAAATACTGGAATCACTCAGCAGGTCTGGCAGCATCTGTGGAAAGAGAAGCAGAGTTAACGTTTCGGGTCAGTGACCCTTCTTCGGAACTGACAAATATTAGAAAAGTCACAGATTATAAACAAGTGAGGTGGGGGTGGGGCAAGAGATAACAAAGGAGAAGGTGCAGATTGGACCTGGCCACATAGCTGACCAAAAGGTCACGGAGAAAAGGCAAACAATATGTTAATGGTGTGTTGAAAGACAAAGCATTAGTACAGATTAGGTGGTCGAAAGGGAGGAAACCATTAGATCAAGAAACCCCGAGATAGGAAAGCAGAGATGGGTGAATCTAAGAGTAAGAAAATCACAATTTGTAATTTATTTTGATTTTGTTTTGATTTGTTTTCAGTGACTTCCCCCTCCCCGGACGCTTTTGCTTATTTTAGCACCTTTTGGTTTTTATGTTTATCTTTGAAAAATTAGAAAGGAGACACCTTGATACAATATAAGATATGGTATAAAAACAAAATACTGCGGATGCTGGAAATCTGAAATAAAAACAAGAAATGCTGTAATCACTCAGCAGGTCTGGCAGCATCTGTGGAAAGAGAAGCAGAGTTAACGTTTCAGGTCAGTGACCCTTCATCGGAAAAAATAACTAAAAATGAAAGTAAAATGGGGGGCTGTCATGCTCTGAAATTATTGAACTCAATGTTCAGTCCGGCAGGCTGTAGTGTGCCTAATCGGTAAATGAGATGCTGTTCCTCGAGCTTGCGTTGATGTTCACTGGAACACTGCAGCAATCCCAGGACAGAGATGTGAGCATGAGAGCAGGGGGGAGTGTTGAAATGGCAAGCAACCGGAAGCTCAGGGTCCTGCTTGCGGACTGAGCGGAGATGTTCCGCAAAGCGGTCACCCAGTCTGCGCTTAGTCTCCCCAATGTAGAGGAGACCACACTGTGAGCGGTGAATACAATATACTACATTGAAAGAAGTACAAGTAAATCGCTGCTTCACCTGAAAGGAGTGTTTGGGGCCTGGGATAGTGAGGAGAGAGGAGGTAAATG